>NC_086230.1:20687500-21296071 GCF_036321145.2 Pelmatolapia mariae
TCAGTGCCACAGTTTGACATTACTTAAATTCAAATTAAATAATTCTTCTTGCAGTCAGAGCAAACTAAAACAACATGTGCATTTCAGCTGTTTATATTCTGTTAGCAAAACGGAGACTTCACCTACCAGTTTCTTTTGGACTTAGATGCTTCCCTTTTAGGAACTCTTTGGAGCTCACTGTGAACACTTTGAAACTGTCATCAGTGAAGTGTTTCTGGGGGAAAATGATTTAATTTTAAAGCATCCTTGCAACTGTGGAGAGTCTTTACATTAGATTTTCTGTCAGTCTATAAAACTCACCTTAATCTTGGTTCGCTTGTTGAATTCTTTCCTTACTCCATCCTTGGCTTGAATGTTTCTTTTAACTATTTGATCATGGATATCAGCTGATGAACTACAAGAAATGTGCATATATGTACTGTTACCATCATCACTATTATCATCACCATCATTAATCTGGGGCAGGTTGGGTGGTTTTGTTTTATTCTTGGGCTATGTCCACACGTACAGGTATTTTTGAAAACTGAGATTTTCTGTTTTCATTTTTTAAAAATCGCATCGACATGTGCAGTTTTTAAAAAATATCTCTGTTCACATGTAACTTACTAGAATTATGTCCTCTTTTCTTTTCAAGTGCCTTCATTATTTCAAGTGTTAATAACTAAAAACTGTATTTTGGATTTTATCTCACTAGCTCTTTCGGCGAAAGTTTATTCAATAAAGAAAGAAACTGACAATTTTACATTTGTCTTAGTGATTCATAATCATGAGTCACAGCTCTCTGAAATACGGCTGGTGTAAACTCACAACTAAGAATGGACAAAATGCATACAGCATACATATATTTAATTTAAAAAAATTAAATTTATTCAAAAATGACAAAGGCATTGGTGTTGGGACTTGGGTTGTGACAGTGTCTGTGTATTTCACTCTGACACCTCTGTCTTTCTAAGTAGAAGGACAGTAACTGCATGTGTATATTTAAGTGTGTAAAAAATGCAGATAGTATTTTGTTTCTGTCTCCCATTTTGAAAATTCATCAAATGTAAACAATGACGTGGCGTCATGTTTGATGTTGCGTGACTAACTCCCCGTATTCCTCGTCCACGGGTAAATGCAAAAACTGTGTTTTCGAAAATCTCCACGCTGGCAGAAGTTTATAAAAATCTCAGTTTTCAGTGATCCAAAACGCCATTTACGTGTGGACGAAAAGCCCAAACCTATAGAAAAAGCTGCGTTTTCAAAAATACCAGTGTAGCTGTTGACGTAGCTTTGGCCTTCAGGCGGAAATGTGGGAGGCTCCCTTTCTGACCAAGCTGAGCTTTCCCTGACTGTCGCACACATATAACTCATTGTCATCGCCTAGATTGTATTTAAAGACTGACTGTGGCACTGCATCTCTGCCACCTTAGGGTGGTGCTCTCCACTAATTCACCAGTTCATATTAGTTTATTCAGTTTATATTTTTCTTTCATTGTAAATAAACCTATTAAACTTCACATCAGTTGTGCATACATAAAAGCTGCCATGATGCCATTTGCAACTCTTTCTCCTCCTGCTCTCCTGTTATTGCTCACCCTCTTCTCTCTTGCTGTCTCTCTACAACTAAAAAAATCTACTACTTCACCACTCCACTCCCTCTCTCTTTATTACTCAGTCCACCATATTCAATAAACTTTATAAAATTGTATCTGAATCTGAGACTCCCTTTGACCCAAATGTTCTGTATTATTTTTTAAAAAAGGCTCAACTCTGTGTTTCATTCTAGCCTGGGTTGATCTTACATGGAAACACCCTGTAGTTGATCAGCATGCAAAATTTACTTACAGATCATCTGAATCATCAACAAGATCAGACTTGGTGCAGATAAAGTGAATTTGCTGACATTCGCCACCATTTCCAATCAGACTACTGACACTTTCCAGGATCTCCCAGGCCTCTTTCTCTGCTGCTGCTCGATTAATCTCAGTCACAATCCACACAGTAGAACAATCTCCAACTATCTGAAAGGAGAATAACATGTCTCAGTGCTTAATAGAAAGATGACTGTTTACAGACAACACAGTATAAGCAAAGAGCAGTAAATGTGAATTACCCCTTTCCACATCTGATCTCTGCTCTTGTTACAGTCACCATTTCCAGGAAGGTCCACAAGTGTGACATGCTGGAGAAAAGGATTGTTTGGCACCCTGACAGTCACACACTTCACTAGTGGCCAAAACCACTTTTTTCCTTCATTGCCTTCTCCTTGTTTTGAATCACTTCTTGTGTACTTGACAAATTGTGCAGAAAGTTCATTAGCCTGCAATAAATAGTAAAAGCAGTGCAGTTTAATTTCAATCCTCACAGAAAGTGCTTTATAGAAATCATTAAAAAGTCAGTGACATAAAAAAAAGTTTGTAAAGAAATTGGATCACTAAAAGTTGAGTAATTAGTGTTCAGTTTTAGATTTAAATGATCAGATTGTGTCATGTACAAGCTTCTCCTTGTGTTATATTGGACCACGAAAAACATCAATCAAAACCATAATGAAAATAGATTTTTATGATTTATTTAATTTTTATTTTCTATTTAAATCATGCTATGAACACTCTTGTTCTCAACAGTTAGTATTACTATTAGCAGAAACTACTTCATGTCGGCATTTTGCACAGGTGTCCACTTCAACCGACTGTCAGACACTGATTTACTTTGTGGCCACTTTGATTCAGTCTTTGCTGACTTTGCTCAGCAGTGAATTTCTACGGAGCAATTTAAAGTGTAAGAATAGGTTAAAATAGGGAACTGATCACTGTTGTGTGAAGAGGTAAAGGTTCTTACTGCGATTATTTAAAATAAAAACAATCATTCTCTACATCACGGACCTGGACCAGTCTTGGGTCTTGTTAACCACAGTTATTACAAGAACAGATTTATTTTTTCGGATATGTGATCATCTAAAGATCATTGTGGGATCTCAGTAAGATCTGTTTTGTTTTGATCACTGGATCCGTTTTCAGTGTTTTGTGTTTTTGGACTTCTATGCTGCATGCCGTTTTCAGAAGTGAGTTATGTTTCTAGTTCTTAGTCTTTTGTTTATTTGGTCAGTTCCCGCTTTGTGTCCAGGTTGTCCTAGTTTCACCTGTGTGCCCTTCCCAGCATCCCCAGTGTGTAGTCTATCATGGCTGTCTGTTGTAGTAGTAATATCAGAGTTTTTGTCTTACTGATTCACATCTCAAAATCTTCCGCCTGGATTGGAGAAATTCTGGAATTTCTTTGAAATATTTGTTCTCCATGAGGTTTTCAGAAGACTTTTCTTTCCATTCTTCTCCATACAGTGCTGACAGCTTCTCAACAGCAACACGATAATCATCATCGTCTTCCTTTTCCTGATTTTCATTATTGTCAAGAAGCTGACGAAATGACCACAACTCATCTTTCCACTCCTACAAAAACAGATGACAAGCCATTTATTCAGGAATGTACCCAGCCTTAAGCTCCAAGAACTGCACTATAACAAATGATTTAGCTTCAAGAACAAATCAAACTTTGGGAATTCATTTTACCTCCTTTGTGATGAACTCAATTTCTGCCTCATACTTGTTGTGTGTGTTAGCTTCCACTTTGATCATGACTGAGGTGCATGCATTGATACTTCCTGAAGGTAAAAGATTCTTCTCTTCAATTATGGCATTTATCAAAGAGCTCTTTCCAGCCCCGGTTTTACCAAAGACACCAACCAGCTCCCTCTTGTCTGTCTCCAAATCACTGATCTTTTTCCTGTTGAACAAGATTTTAAATATGGGTTAATTGATTCAGTCATGAAAACGTTTTTATGCACGCTTTAAAAAAGAGAGTTTCAAAGAGAGCTATAATCATGGTAGAGATCATCAAATAAAATATCACTAAATATTTTAGTTTTATACACATACACCTCTAATTGTTTACTGTATGTTGTTTTGATCCACACCTTCCTTTTTGTGTCAGTTAAAGTGAAAATGTTTCCCCCAATAGTTGGTAGATAACAGGAACAGGAAAAAAATGTAGATAAGTCACCAAAACTTCCTTAAAATATGAGTCTTTGTTGGTCTTGACTTGGATAGTTTTATTTTACTAATAAATCATTCTGTGATCTATAGTTGTACTGCTATTAAGTCAAAAGTATAACGTAAAATTAGCTAAACAAAGAACCAATACACCAAATAGAATGACACAAGAAACTAATTGGTGAATATGGAACCAAACTATCATCTGGCTGAGTGGTGTGACACCAACAGCCTGCTGCTTAACACCAAGAAGATCAAGGAGCTCATCGTGGACTACAGGAGGAATGCTGACCCACATCCACCCATCTACATTAAAGGGACGGCTGTGGATTATGTGAGCAGCTTCAAGTTCCTTGGAGACCACATCTCCGAGGATCTCATCTGGACGACCAACTGCTCCAAGTTGATCAAGAAGGCTCACCAGCGCCTCTTCTTACTGAGGACTCTGAGGAAGAACCACCTGTCCTCCTGGTGAAATTCTACCGCTGCACCATCGAGAGCATCCTGACTAACTGTATAACAGTCTGGTATGGGAGCCTCTCTGCCTCGGACCGGAAGGCGTTGCAAAGGGTCGTGAAAACCGCCCAGCGCATCGGTGAAAGACCACTTCCTGCCATACACGACATCTACAGGAAGGTGTCTGAAAAGGGCTGGGAAAATCATCAAAGGCCCCAGCACAAGGACTCTTCGACTCCTGGCCTCTGGGAGGCGCTACATGAGCCACAGGACTAAGACCATCAGGTAGTGGAACAGCTTCTTCCCTACAGCTGTCAGACTCCTGACATCTGACCCACATTAAACTCATGGACTGAACATACACACACCTACAACCACCTATAACTGAACACACACACAATGGACAAAACAAACAAATGGCCACCTGTACCCTCGTACACAAAATAATAACATGGACTGAACCACCAATCTTACAACCAGTAGCACTTTATATAACCACTGAAGAACTTACCCACATATCTCACTGATCTGAACTGCACTACTGTAAATGCTGTATAGACAATCATTCTGTACAATACAATAATTATAGTTCTACAACTGTTTATTAATACTCACAATTGTATATCTACATTCAGTATAGTTCATATTTCATATTTCTGTATAGTTTTCATATTTTTAACCATATTTAAATCCTCTTCATAGCCTGTACACAGCTTGTACACTCACTACAGCCTGTACATACTTATAGTTATGGCATATTCATAAAATACCTTCATACCATGTACATTGTAACATACCCATAATGGATTCATATTTTGTAATAAATTTATGTTATGGCTAAAGCACTTTCTGGATGGATGCAAACTGCATTTCGTTGCCTTGTACTTGTGACATGTGCAATGACAATAAAGTTGAATTCTATTCTGTTTTATTCTATTCTACTCTATTTAAAAAGGTTCATGTACAGGCAGCACAATGGCATGATGGGTGGCACTGTTATCTCACACCACCATCTAGCTAGGGGCCTTTTTGTTTTGAGTTTAGGTGTTCTCTCCAAGCCTGTTCTCACTCCCGAGGTGTAACATAGTGACGGTTTGTCAAGTCCCGAGGCGTTCCTGAGGAACGCGAAAAGTGACCTTCCGGGCTCTTATGCTACGCGCCGGGTTATGGATCCATGCAGAATGACGCTTCCACGGTTATACACGTCCCGGCCATGTATTCCAGCCCTAAACCTAAGGTTAACCAGGACTTTATCAATGTTAGATGGTGTTCTCCAAAGTGATTTAAGTAAAACAAATGTACATGTGTAAATTCATTCCAAATAGTTCTCATGTTTTCTCATTTTTCTGATTTCGTATTATAGGGACGTGTTGGGTGGCCAGAAGCGTAATATACCGACGATTTGTCACATAGTGTAACATGTTACGCTTTGGGAGTGAGAACGTGTTGTCTTTCCATGTTTGCCTCGGTTCTCTCCAGGTACTTTGGCTTTCTCCAACAGTCGAGACGTGCAATTAGTGCATTTAGGTTCATAAATTCTAAATCCTCATCAATGTAGTTACTCATTCCTGTGACTGTATCTTGGTGTAACCAGTGTGACATCCATAAAGTTTGTTTGGAGTGAATCATTTTAATTGTTGTGATTATGTGAATATACTGCTTATTTTTGCGTGTGTCAAGACTCTTGAAAAAGGACCATCTTCTCTGTGTGACTCAATTACACATAACTAGCAGCTTCTGAGGATGTTTTACAGATATTTTGTGCATTTTTGCTTTCTTTAAAAACAAACTCTCTGTGATCTGTTTGTGAAACTGTCACACGATCAGGAGTGGAACCAGGCCCATACATTACAAAATATGAAAAAACTTAATACTCACTTTAAGAAATCACTGAGTTTGTCTTGGTCATTTAGTCTTTCATGTACAAATGTCATGATGCTTTTCACATCAGACAGTATGATTGATTCTGTGGACAAAGACAGGAAGAAACTATTTAAAACAAATAGACTAGAATAAACAGAAAATGTAAAATCTCATGTTAAAAAAAACCCCAAAACAAACCTGTGTGAATTAGAGTATATCAGGACCATAATGTGACCACTTACCAATCAAACTTACTATACCATGCATTAGAGCTGGGCGATAGAACGATAACGATATGTATTGCGAAATAACTTTTTCTCGATAGAAAAATTTAACTATTGCGATAGGCCTCATCTCTCTTGTCCTCTTAAAAAAAAAGAAAAAAGAACAGCCAATCCAAATTAAGTAGCGCAGAGCCTAACCAATCACAGCCGCAGCGTCACGTCACGTCACGTGACTTGTTACGTACAGCACAAGTGCCAAGGCGCACATGTGTACTTGTTTTTGCAGCCGGGCTGCCCAGGTAATGAAGGAAATGAGTTTGCCGACTAGAGAAAAATCAACCGAGAGCGTGAGCGAAGGTTACCGAAGAAAAAACCGATGATGGTTCCAATGCCGGAGAGATTGTCGAACGGAAGGGTCATAGAAGTTCCGTAGTGTGAAGGTATTTCGGCTATTTCAAGTCTGACAAAAAACAGAGTAGCGCACTGTAAATTGTGCCGAAAGCAAGTCTGGAAATACAATAAACCGGTGCATGCTCAATCTCTGACTGAAAGCGCTAATTCGTCATTCGGCTTTTGTCAGACTAAAGTCACTGTTAAAACTGTTTGAAAAGCTAAGCTATACAACAAGGAGAGATTGAGAATTTCCTTTTAGTTCTCAGTTTATTTGATATTGACAAAAGTTAGTCAATTTTGTCTGTTCTTCTGTAAAACGAACTAAGATTTACTTTTAGAATTAAAATTTTGTTTCTAAGTGGAATTGACAATTTAGTAGTCTGTTTTGTTTGTTCTATTTTGAAACTTAAACGCTTTAGCGGCTGCGTTTTGTGTAGTTTGCAATATTTGCCTTTATTTATCTGAAACTGAAGTTTCATGTTCCTTAAGTACATCTACCCTGTTAAACTTATTATGGGAAATAAATATTTAAATTAAAACAAGCTGCAGATTATTTCACATTTTACTTGTGAGCAACGGCACATTTAAATCTTACAAATATAGTTATTTGGCTTATATCGTGATATATATCGTTATCGCCTGAAATGAAAAAAACATATCGTGATATGAAAAAATCTTATATCGCCCAGCTCTACCATGCATCATGCTGACTGTTAAATTTTGACAACAGGCCAAAGAAAAAGTAATTTCTAGCATCAAAGATGAAACTGGCATGTTGGACAAATTGTGCTGCACAGAAATTTAACCCTATAGTGGCTTAGACTGTGACATTGTGTAAAAAGAGACGTAAATACCTGCAAATCCTGGCATAGACAGACGCTGTCGCTTAGCTGGTGACTGCAACCTGCTGGCATCACTTTGAAGGTCTGATTTTCTCTTTCCTGATTGGATAAAAACAACAAAAAAAATAAGAACAAAAACGGGTTTCTCTCAGCATTGTAATTTATTCTTAGTAAAGTTATGTAGATTGAAAGGCACCAATATTTTATGCAAACACAGAATAATATGAGATGCAAGAAATGCGATGCATGTGTCTCACCTGTATCACTTGTGGATGGCAAGACCTGAGGACGAATATGAGTTATACAGGAAATTATTACTATTTGCATTGGCATTGTTCTTTAACAGCATTTAAAGGACACTAACATACAAGTTTTACAATCAACAAACTTAAATGCAGTTATATTTATAACTAGCAGACTGATGAAGAATACATTATAAATGACCTTATCACAGAATTGGAGACTTGGCTTCGCAAAAAATCCTATAGCTTGCCAGGCCCCTTTAGCCTGTCCAGCCAAAGGTTAGCTCCCTCTGGCAAATTGTCCCGAACAGTCGGGGAAACAAGATGACTGGGTGATGGTGAGCAGGAAGCATAGTCTTAAACAGAAGCCCCCGGTACACCACCAACCTGTTCATGTGTCTGTTTTTGCCCACTTGGCAAAACACTCACCAGAAATCAAACTCTGGTAATTGGTGATTCTGTTCTGACCTGAATCGAGGAGGGGGCCTAAGGGTACACCTTTCACCATCTTAAAATGCTGTGTTTGCAGCCATTCCCCAACTCTCTGAATGGTACTCATGGCCATTGATCAGTGGGTTTTGGTTTTTGGTCAATGGTCATGAGAATTTGCATAATTACCATTAAGGAACTGACCTCCCAGCCCATTGTTCCTTCACTGGACTGGTTTCAGTCATTATGCAAATATACAGCAGTCAGCTGAAACTGAAGAAGTCACTTGGATGAGTGACGAAACGGTTCTCCCACAAAACGCTACGTCCAGATGAACAGAATCAACTTTTGGAGATTTACTTATCTGCATGATTGATGCATCAAGACAAAACGATAGAAATAGTAATTACTTAGATTACCAGTTACAGAAAAAAAAGTAAAAGAGTTGCTTTCAACGCTGTTTTTCCCATCACTGATTATCACTGCCAGTGTGTTTTTAAATATCCAGATAAAGTCACCTCTGTTCACTAAAATAGCAATAATTGTCAAAGAACTTAATTACCTTTAACAGCTTGAGGTTCTTCTTGAATCTCATTCTTGGTCCAGCTTTTGTGATCAAATTCTCAATTTCTCGATCATCAAGATCAAAAATATTTTCTTTATCAATTTCTTGATCTGTAATTAAAAATAAAGTTGAAGAGATAAAGATTATTCTTAACTTACATCACAGATCACATCAGAATCGATATCTGTACCCATCAGGGATTCACGTTAATACTTTACCTTTAAATTTCTCCACCCACTCACTTAGCCCCCATTCAACCAGTTTGGTTCTTACGAAATCATCCATGACCAAGAAATGAAACTGAAATATAAAATGCAAAATTTAACCAGACAGTACTGCTTTACAGATTAGACATTTGTGACCAGCTTCTTCTTTAATGCATATATAATCAGAGACACTGATATTAAATTCAGATTAAAAGTTCAAACTGCTCACCTTTTGTTAGAAGCAGGAAAAGGCTGCTGAGGGAGATGCGAAGTAAGCAGCGAGACACAAACAGGAAACAGGCGGGAAGAAAGAAATCGAGCAAAAAGCAACGTCCACAAACAGATACGGTTAAAAACAAACTGGAACTGTGTGGCTCAGACTGCACAATAGCAACTGCATCTATACATAAAATAGAAATGTAAATCCAACATGAGTAACGCGGGAGCAGGGAAAAGCAGGACGGAGAACTGAGAAAGGCAGGAAGAGGAGGTGTTTGTGCAGCGCAGATGGGAGTGGCTGGAAGAGCGGTAACACCCTCCCTCGGAGCCCTTTTTTTCAACGACGAAACGATGTTGGGTGATAAACACTTAAAAAAGCTTAATAATAAATACCATCTTAAATCCTCAAAAATACTAATAAAAATATAAATTGCCACTCTTTTCTGTTACAGTCATCAGCCCACCCACACCCATCCCCCAGTAGATAAAATGCAACTGTTAAGTTGCTTATTATATATTATCTTGCATCTATTATCTTGTTTTATAACCCCCAAAACACAAACACATCCTCCAACAACCCACACAACCATGTTTTGTTTTCAAACTCCATTGCAGTGTATTTCTCACCTCAAACCTTTTGTAAACAATAAAACAAATACAAGTAAACTGAAACAAATTACAAGTTGCAATAAAATAAAGTACTAACTCTTTTAATAACAGGAAAAAAACAATCTTTATGGTTTAATTTATTGTAGTGTAGTTGTTTTTTTTTACTGTGTAAGAATATTTAGCATTATGCTATCAATACATTTAAAAAAATGCCTCTCTTCAAAATGGGTTTAAAAACATAAACAACTGTGGGATACTGTTTGTCCATGATTTGGACTGCCCAGTGCGGGCTTCCGACGCAGGGGGATACCTACCTTGGCACTAGGGCTCGTTATCATCACTGATTTCTAGAATTGGTTGGATTCAAATTCGATTCAATTTTTCCTCAGACAGTCAGAAATATTATAATTTTGATCATTTATCAGTACTGATACTTCATCAGAGGTTTAAGCATATGCAATATACACAGCAGATGCCTTTGTGTAAAAGTAACTGAGGATAAAACACAGAAAAACATGAAGGAGATTTTCCTGGCCTGGCTTTTCCTTAAAAATATTCTGCAGTGCATCAAAAACTAAAGAAAACCATTAATTAACATATGAACATTACCTAATGCTCTTTGAGGATAATAGCTTGCTTGGTATACATTGGAGTTAGAGAGACTGTAGATTGCAGTGTGGGGGCTGGGGTGCAGGGCAGGAGAACAGCTAACCCCCACCCCCAGGACTGGAGGCCACAGTTACAAGCCTGTGGGAGGGCAACCCTCCAGGGCAAAGAGAAGGAGAGTAGTGGAAAACTACTGAAGAGCAGCTTTCCACTACCCCCCCCCCCCCCCCCCCACACACACACACACACACACACCCACACACACACACACACACACACAGATGAGCCTTAGGTGTGCTGATCTCCAGATGCATCTATAAGGAAGAGGTGAATAGTGACAAATCCTGCAGCATCATAAGCTGTGAGATGTCATCGTTCAGCACTGATGGCGTGTACGTGCCGTCGAGTGAGAAAGCCGAAGACATCTCACTGATTCTCATGCATTTTGTCCACGCTTTGTGTTTACATCTTTGTGTGGAATCCGTTTACCTGCTCTCATTTGCTGATTTAGTTGTTTGGTGGTTGTTGATATAGTTTTCTTAGCTTTAACCTGAAATCATGGCGTTTGTGGCAAAATACATTGATATTTAAAAATCGATTCAGGATTTAATAAATCGGTTACCAAGTACCAAGCAGGTGAAGCCAAAGGCAAGATATGCTTAATCATATTTTCAAGTCTTTGGCTTGAAAGGAAGTTGGTTTGGAGTGTATTTGGTGATGCTTCAATTTCTGCTTTGCATTTCTGTGGGAGCCTTGTCAAAAAACCTGGTCATTATGCTAGCAATGTCCAAGCATTCTTTTTTAAATTCATAGCGTCCCCCCCCCCCCCCCCTGCAACGGCTCTGCGCCCCCCACTTTGGGAACCACTGTTGTACTTCTACATAAAATGATTGTGCTTCACACAAACATGCCTTCTTTTCCTCCCTGCTGTGCTCATTTTAATGTTAATGTATTTAAATGTAAAACACAAAAAGGGACAGCATATAAAAACATACATTTGTAGAGACACATAAAATATCTGCAGTTTGTAATGTGATAAAAGAACTTAAACTAATGATTTTCATTCCAGACTTAAAGTGCCAAAGAGAACGAGATCCCTCGGTTCATCTCTGTCTAAAAGTGGAATAAAAGGATTTAATATCCAGTCTTTTTATGGGAATCGCAATGCACATGGTTAAAACTAAGTTTACTTAGATGTTATTTGCTAATAGTTAATCAAGTTTAAATCTAATCAATATGATGAAAGAGAAAATGTAGTTTGAGTAATGAAATTATTTTCATACCTGACTTTTTCACCTAGATTGGGGGAGTGTTTTTGACTACGCTGCTCATCCTTGTGTCTCTGTGCGTGAAATTGTGGAAGTCTGAGAGATGTGAGAATCTCTGACTTTACTGTGTATGATTAAGAAAGAAGTTATATTAAGTATGTTGTGATTGATAAATGCACAAGATTCATTTGTAATTAATAGAATATATATGATTATACATGGAGTGTATGAAGGAAGGTATATTCACACGCAAAAGAAACAAAGGATGGGATGCCCATCTTCTGCCCTTCTTCTTCTTACCACATTGGTTAGAGGAAGAAGGGCGGGGGAGTAGAAGTCATGCATATAGCATGGCCAAATGGCTAGCAATGCTCCTAAGGAGTCACTTAGGAGCATTCAGGATTCTTCCTCTAGTTTCCTGCATGATCAGTAAATCCAGACTTGGAAGTTCACAGTTGGAAATTACAGCAAAAAAATGCCAAAGGATTAGGTGCTGCCGAACACTATGAACTTACAAATGATAATTTTTTGGCTTTTTTCTCTTCTCGTACAATGTTGGATTACCATTTCAAAGTAATTGGAGAACACTATAGAGTTACTTTGCTATTTGATTATATTGACAGGGAACAGAAATAAATGCATCTTCAGGCCTGAATGAGCCCATCCTCCTTTGTCTCATTCCTCCCAAGATCAGTATTAGGAATCTACATTAGCTTAATTAGATAAGTAAAATTCAAGTGATTTTATTAACTGATTATTATTATTACTTGATTCATCTTTTGCTTTGCTTCTACTAAATTCCTTTAATGTAATATTCTGGATTCAAAAAGTCTAAATTGTGGACATTCCTTTTTAACCCTTTGTGAAACAGGAAATGTAAAAACCTGTATTGTTTTAATATCACACAAAGGGTTATAAAAGGTTACTTTGGCCATAGAAGTTAACAGATTATAGAAGAGAGCTGCTGATAACAGATGTGACTGGAGGATTGTAGATGACCTGTAAGGCCACTGAGACAAGAACGCTTTTACAGGAAGCAGGATCCACAATCATTCGACTCCCGGTTGATAAATAGATTGTGGTTCAGTCTTTACAGTTCATAGATAATTTTGTTTTATGTTACAAACTTCTGTGGTGCTGCAAAATACTTTTTGACAGGTAGCTTATTTTTAGTGTCAGAAAAAACAAGAACTGGGTTTGAAAAAAAAAACATGTTTCCATCTTACAGCATAGAATCAATACAGAATAGAAACAACAGAAACAATATGATATAATAGCTAAAGCAGAACCAGAGACTTATTTTTTTGCTGTTGCTTTATTACTCATGTGACAACCAAATTAAAACATTGTATTACAGTAAATTAATATTTATGTTAGAAATGTAAGTAAATGGTATACATAAGTCATGTGCTATAGAAGTCTCAAGATAAAACTGAGAAATACATCATGAAAATAAATGTAACATGACTAAAGGCATTAAATTATAATATTCAAATTTACTACAAGGGAAAAAAATCTTCAATTGAAGGAAAAACATTAATTGAATCCTTAAAACTGAAAAGAGTCTGAATATCATGGTATTCCTGTGGTTTAAAGCACTAAAATTAAAATCAGTAACATTGTAGTCCCACTGCTGTATACTTTCCTGTATAACTAGGGTATACAAATGATGAACAAATACAACAAAAGTAGGAAAAAAGACATCAAAACATTTTTGGACATAGTGCTGGCCTTTTGGTTTAGACCAGGGGCAGGCAACTCCAGGCCTCAAGTGCCGGTGTCCTGCAGGTTTTAGATCTCACCCTGGGTCAACACACCCGAATCAAATGATTAGTTCATTACCAGGCCTCTGGAGAACTTCAAGACACTTTGAGGAGGTCATTTAGCCATTTGAATCAGCTGTATTGGATCAAGGACACATCTAAAACCTGCAAGACTCTGGCACTCAAGGCCTGGAGTTACCTACCCCTGGTTTAGACCCTCACAATTAAAACCTTAATATCCCCGGGAGGAATTCATGCTTAAAAATCCCAATCCATCCAATTTCTTCTGCTTATCCAATTTGGGTTTGCTGGAGCCTTTCCCAGTTGTCAGGCGAGAGGCAGAGTACATGACATGACAACTTAAATGACATTGTTTTTAGAGACCATAAGTCAGTCTTTTTTAATGTATCTGTCAACTCAAAGTCTCCTTCCCAAGGATTTATTAGGTGCAGGTGCTTTATTGATGACTCTATCATTTATCTGTTTTCTTCCCTTTAAATTTTAAAACCTCTTCTGACCTCCTTACTAATTCTTTTAATGAACACTGTCTTGCCATTCTTAATCAGGTTGCTCTTTTCAAAACTAGGCATTGCTCTGTTAATTCCCGCACACCCTGGTTAAACAATACAAATTGTGGTCTTCGACGCTCCTGTTGAAAAGCAGAGCGTCTCTGGAAGTCCAGAGGTCTGGTTGTCCATCATGAACACTTCAAATAACGTCTTCACTTATATAATGAGTCAGTGAACGAGGCTAGATCCTCTTATTTCAATAATCTTATAAACCATCATAAAAATAACCCAAAAATAACCGAATAATTCTATTTGATACCATCAACAGTATTGTTTCTCCTCCAACCCAGCATGCTGTGTTACTGTAATACTTTCCTCAAACACTTTGTAAATAAAGTGATGGACCTGAGATCCAAAATCTCCTCAAGTGCCTCCCCTTATGAAGATGCCCTGAGTGTCCTGGGTCATTTTCTTCTTTTTCTCCAATCACACTCAATGACTTAATTACAGTAATAGGTAAAATGAAATTCTCATCGTGCTCTTTAGATATATTGCCTCTCTCTGTCCTGTCTAGGACTCTCACCATCATTGGTCCCACATTGTTATCCATCATTAACAGTACACTGAGGCAAGGTTGTGTTCCATCCTTTAAACATGCTGAGGTAACTCCTCTTTTAAAAAAAAAAAAAAAAAAAAAAAAAAAAAAAAATACATATATATATATATATATATATATATATATATATATATATATATATATATATATATATATATATATATATATATATATACATATATATAGATCCTAGCTCTACTAGTAATTATTGGCCTATTTCAAAATTGCCATTTATAAGTAAATTACTGGAAAAATCAGTTCAGGTCCTCACTATGCAGATTACAGATTTTTGTCCCTTTTCAGTCTGGCTTTCAAAAGCAGCACTCCACTTAGACCGCTCTCTCGATGGACCCCCTAATGATCCTCTACCTAATCGCACGAGCCAAGGTGTGAAAATGGGTGTAGGTCACAAGGTTTCGGGTGAGCTCATTGTGAAACCTAGCCCCACCCTGTCATGTGATTTCCTGAGGTCAGATGGCCCAGGATGTGAGTGGGCGTTAAGGCGTCTGGGAAGGGATCTCAACACTGGATTATAGATGGCAGACAGTTGGTGTCGTAAGCCACCGCCTCTGTTCAAAGATGGTCGCTCACAGTGGACATAAATGGCATCTTTTACTCTTCTTTCAAACCATCTGTCCCAGGGGGGATTCTAGGATCAGAGCTTTGGGAGTGCTGAGCACCCAGAGAGCTGCTCAGCCAGTTAAGAAACTTTACTCGTCATGATGAGGCTTCTTCCCTGTCTCTGTCAGTCCCTGCATTCCTAAATGTCTCAAATTGTCCCAAGTTCTCTCTGACTGTCTCCTTGGTGCATTTAAATCCCTGTTCCTCCCTGTCCTCATTGTCTGTTGTCTTCGTCTCCGTTATCAGTACTGAACGCAATGAACACAGAAACACAGGACCTCTTTCAAAATAAAACAGGAAACATAATGAAACGCAGACATGACAACATGAACTTGACAACAAAAGACATGAAATACATAAAGGACAAGGGAGACTTAACACAGGCTTTGAAAACACAAGAGGAAAGTAATAAACAAATGAACTTAGAAAACCCAATGAACTTAAACATAAACCATAAACATCAAAATAAACTAAAACTCAAAATGCTGGGTCAAAAGACCCAGGATTGTGACACTTAGGAGTCAGCTCACCAAACTGTGAGTCCATTAAACCAAGAACACAAACAAACTCAGGGGGTGCAGAAACACATTCTTTGTTAAAATGAGCTGACTTGGCAGCATGAACATCGTTCTTTTCATAAGCAACGTTGGAAGGAAACCCCTCAGAATGAACAGTTTGTGTAACTACAAATCCAGGCTCAGAAGGAGCAGAAACAGTCTCTTTGGGTGAAACTTCACCAGAAATACTAGTCTTGGGCTGAGCATTGGTGGAAATGTTAACAGTGCCCAGCTCAGGAGAAACAGCTTTTAAAACCTCTGAGGAAACATCTTTTATCTCCAGCCAAGGAAGAGGCATAAGGAAAACAGTCCCTCTTTTCCACCAAATCAGAAGTATCGTGCACAGAGACGACAAGAGATAAACTGTCCGTAGAATTCACAGTGCTAGAATTAATTTAGTTGGAAGACTGCCTTTTTATTTCTCAGAGTACAGAAGGAGCTGAATAACACAGTGTTTTTGACCACAATCAGTTCCAGGAAAAACAGGTTGGGGTTGAACTTTGTGAGGAGTAGGAGGATATTTTGCTGCTATTATTTGCTGCTATTTTTATAATCATCATTACCATTCTATTAATAACACTATGGATATTGCATTCAGATGTTCAAACATACTGGTATCATATTAGTCTTTATTACAGGTCCAGTAAGAACCACTTTAAACTGTTGAGTTGAATCTATAATCTTAAAATGTTTATAGGCAGATTACATTGTATTATTTGAAAGGCTCACCTCTGAATATAATCTGGGCCTAAAAGTCTTGACAGGAAACGGCAGGTTCGCAGAGTATGCTTTGCAGGAAATGAAACTGAAAGCAGAGTCTCAGGAGACTCTCACTGGTTTATTCTCTATTATCTTTTATTCATTTATATCTTTGGATTAAGCTTTTAGTAGAGGTTCTTGATTAAAACATTTACTCAACATATTACATATATAGTTCCAGTTAGGTTATTACAGGTAAGGATGAGCTTCTGTCTGGTGGAAAGGTTACAAGGTTTAGCTGGTGAAGTGAAGGGTGAAACAAAGGGCAGCAGAAGCTGACACACACATACACCCACATACACACACATCGTAGATAGACTTAGTTATATAGGTAAAAGTTAATCATGTTTTGCTTGCGACTGCAAAATTGTGCCTGCATATGTGACAGATTGTGCAGAACGTGTGCCTGATGTTCCAGACAGATAAGCGAGCGTCCGGGGACAACAGGAAGACACCTGGATGGAGACGAGACGATGTTCTTTTAAACTATGTTAAAAGTCATTGTGGTTTTGATTTGACGTATGCATGTATTGTGTTTATCTGACGCATGAGGGGGCGTCAAAATACCCTGATGTATAAAGGCATTGCTGTGTCATTGCTGGGTAGAGATCTGATTGCTGTTTGCGTACAGTGTCACATCTCTCCACGCTGCGTGTGTTCATTAAAACCTATCGTCTGACTCCACCCGGCCGGACCAGTGTTGTTATTTGGATTTCCAGTATATCTCCCCTTAACTTTTGAATCTTAACAACTTCCAGGATAATACTAACAGTTTCTGGCATACCCATTTTAATATTTCCCGGTGTTCTGACAAAACGTCCTACCTTGTCAAAACATCCTACTGTAGCGTAAATTTATAGTCTTGTCTATCAATCTGTGCTACCTTATCAGAATATGCTACCTTACGTGGTTTATGCCTCCATCGTACATATCTATCGGTAGGACCTTCAGATGGCCAAATCCCACTATCAAAACATGCCTCCAGCACACATTCATATAATGTTAACACAGAATACAAGGAGAAATGGAGGGGGAAAGACAGCTGTTTTTATTAGAAGTTGTTACATGTTTTCCTCACATTTTTTGCATTTATATTCTCGGTTGCTCTCCTTATATTGTGCAATTCTATAATTCTTTGGCAACAATCACTCTGCACCTGGAAAGGAAAAATAAATAGCTCATATTCTTTTTGGTAAATACTATTAGATAACATTTTAAACATGATTAGCAAGTAATGATACTAATACTTATGTTTTACCATTTCAATCATGCTGCGGTCAGCGTCAGCATCTAACATAGAGCAAACAATGCAGTAGTCCTCAGCATTCTCTGAAACACATTCGTGGCCATTTGCTTTTAATCAACCATTATTTATTGAATAATTAAAAAATAATAGTACAGTTTTTCCAAAAATACTTCATGGCAAATTAGTCTCCTGATTTTTTTTAATTAGACTTTAAGAAAGGTCTTATCAGAAAGTGTTTGAAAAGTACTATTTGTACTGTGCTGTTTGAAAAGTACTATTTAAATTGGAAGTACACACTCTAACGTGTTAAGGACATTACTGAACTTACCTCGATGTTCAAGTAGGGTGCAAGCTATCTGCATTCGCTCCAGCACAACTGCTTCCATAGTGGTTAACACCTCACTGACCTTTCCAAAAGCAAGGTAGTGTTCTGCAAACTGTGAGATTTATAATAATTATAATGTAAAGTCTTAATTATGGCTAACAATAAATGGAATCATTTGAATAAGGGTTACCTTTAACAGTAAAACTCCGCAACTGCTGCAATCTCGTTGCTTTTTGTGTTGCATAGTCTGTAACTGCCACTCCATGGTGTCTTCATGCCCTCAGAAAATTCCTAGTTGAAAAAACAGTTTATAATGAAAGAAGAAATGTTTTATCTAAGAATAATACTTCAGTATCATACATACCTCCAGTTGCGCAGAATTGTCCTGCCACAAACACTTTCATTCCCCATGGGGTCTATGAGCAATATTATCTGTGCAGAAATGTTGACAATCTAAAAAAAAAAAAGTAAATAAAATAAAAACTAAAATAGTTTTTGCCACAGAAAACCTTTTTAAGAATAACACTTTGAGCAAGAAACTGCTTCACAACAAATTACACTAATTAATAACTAAATGAACACCACAAGAATCCAGTGTGTACCAAAGTTTCACAGGGCACAGCCACATGTCTTCAACTGGGAACTTCATCTGTGGGATTGGAAGTTTAGAATAATTTCAATTTCCTTAGGTACCATGTGTCTCCGGGTGTTTTCAAATATAGTCTTCTTTAAAGGAACAGAACTTTGTCCTCAGAAATGAAAGGAGTCAATTTTTTGGACCACTTCTGAACTTCCAACTTACCTTGGTGAGGCATCTGAACTGGCCAGAAAACAATGAGCTTGCAACTACTGAACAGAGCAGGTGTGCAGCATTCTGTATAAGTATACAAAAATGTTATAGAACAGTAAATACATTTTTTGTATTTTAAAATAAGTGGGCAAAGGACATTTCTTACTTACCTTTCGTCTCTCAATGAGATGGTGCAGGTATGCATCAATGACCTGTTTTGAAAAATCAGAGTTTATACATCAACAGCAACAATTTCTGAAGTAACTGCTTGAGTGCTGTACACAAAAACTTAGAAAGGAATATAATTGCTGATAAAGGTTCTTTCTGCATATACTGGAACTGAGTTTTATGATGACACAGATGTCACAAAATCTGTGTTGTGGTTGATAACAGTCTTTCCTATTGAAGTGTATGGGTGAAACCTTATCGGAGTTTTGCAATATAACCCCCCCCCCCACCTACCCGCACATTTTAAACCATTAATGGTGTCTGCACTGCAAATGCTTCAGAAGGAGCAGCACTTCAAAATCAGAATCAATAATGATAAGTTCTCTAACCTCATCAGAAAGCCACCGTGACCCCTGCAGTGTTCAAAAAGAGGAATCAAATAGCTTGTATGGTCCAACAACTGACTCCAAGCACCCAGTATCCTTTGCACGCCAAAGCCTCTTTACTAAAAGAAAAATATGATAAGTTAGCTTAGGCATGCATGAGATTTTTAGTGGAAAAGCCGGGTAAAGGCCAACGGGCCACAACAGGAAAAAAGTCAACACAATAAACATGCAGTTTCACGCAGAGAAATAGGAAAGCTACAGCGGGTGGGCAAAAGAGAAAATTACTGACAGGCAGATCCATTTCCAGACTCCAGTTAAGATTACATTTAATTTATGCATTATCATAGTTGTTGCATAAACAGAATTCCTTAAAAACACTTACCGGGACTTCAACAGGAACTTCAGAAGGATACGTAGCTTCTCTCCCATACATTAAACGGAATGGTGTGTATTTGGTTGTAGTGTGGACCTTGGACCTCAAAGAAAACACTGTAGCATCCAGATACACATCCCAGTCATTCTGTGGACTGTTGACTAATTTTCTCAGGGCTCTACATGTGGACATAAAAAAACAAACACAATAGTGGCAGTGTCTTAAAAGCTATTGAAATGTTACGTACAAATAAAACATACCTTTTTATGTTGTCATTTGTCTTTTCGTCGAGGCCATTTGTCTGAGGGTGATACGCTGCTGTGACACTCCTATCTATTTTCATTAAGCTACAAAGTCTTGAGTTGAGCTTCAAAGAAAAAAGAAAATAGTTTCTCAAACACAATCACACAAAACCGTTGGCCTGGCAGCTACTTGGCACACTGTGGCCAAGTATTTACCTTTAGGTATGGAAAAGTAAACTTAACACTTACCTTGTTAACAAATTCTCTTCCTTGGTCGGATAAAATTCTTTTTGGGCAGCCATGTCTATATATGATTGAGCACAACTGATGAGCTATCTCAGCAGCACTTTTGCTTTTTAATGGAAAAGCCAGATGATATAGGTAAACATTTTCTCCATTTTTATTGATAGTAGCAGCATAGGCTTTCATTGTAACACTGAAATGTTTACTTTAAAGTTTGAAGGTAGTTCAATCAAATTTAAGATGTCATCTTCATAAAAAAATAATAATAATATGCTTTACTATTTTTTATGCTTTTTGTAAAATAGCACATTTGAAAATTCGTGCATGGTGGTCTGATATATTTGTTAAGCTGTGGAAGTATGGTAGAGACGACACAGGAGCTGTAACTTTCCATTCCGGCTTTATTCATCTCCAAACAACAACTGAACTGGCTTTGGAGCGTGATGTCACGGGAGCGGGGCCACGCCCCCTCCCGCCATGACAGTAGGCCAAGGAAAGCACACGGAAGCGTCAGTTATGGTTCGTACGTGCTGTGTTGCAACGTTAAATCACACGATAAGGAAGGCAAGAAGCTGGAAAATTGGCTCTCTTTTCATCGTTTCCCCTCCTGGAGGCAACGGGAGGGATCTCATGTATCCGATATCACTAAACGAAGACGTCAGGCTTGGATTGCAGCGGTCAGACGAGCGGATATCGAGTTTTCTGCCATCCCCAATTTTTTGTTGGTTTGCGGCATTTTCTTTCCGGTGAGTTCTAAATAAATTCATATCTCTCTTAATAGGCTTTTAGTGTTATTTTGAATGCGCTGAGGTCATAGATAATTAGATAAAACATCCTAATGTGTGATGCTGCAGAACCACGTCATGTTGACGGAGTAGCGTATTATTTGGCATTATTGCAGGCAAACCAGCATATGAAATATGAAACAGAAAAGAAAAGTATGTTTATTTTTTTTTATTCAAGATCTGTTGAAATGTACTTAGCAAGTACATACACATGAAATGCAAACTATTTACATGGCAACGCACAGCTGGCAACCTCTGGCTGTATCTTGGTCATATGGTCAACGTACTCACAACGTGGAGGCTTAAAAACGGCCAAATCTTGTACCCAACCGTTTGTGAATTAGATGTGCGCCTCCAGGAATTTATAATTCCGAAAATGATTCGCCGTGTATGCGCTGACTCCACAGACAAGGTACGCGACGATATCGGGATAGGACAACGGCGGTAGGCTGTCTGGGTTTCCGCTCCACTGCCTTTTTTCATACGGGTCCACATTACCGATGCACGCTATTTTTTCCATGTACCGTTTCTTGGCGTCTGGGCGCAGTCGGTCGCCATACAGCCCTTTGTCTTTTGCGTTGATTTTAAGCGTGGTTCTGGCAGTCCTGCTTCCAACACAGTGTGTTTGTTTTGATTTGTGGCCTTCTGATATGGCGCCGCGATCCCACAATGCACAACTCCAAAGCCCTATAGCTAGGTTTCATTTGACGTAGACGTGACGTCGACGTAAAGCGCGAAATTTGACTGGCGGTCGGAAGTGAAAAAGATAAGCGCAAAATCACAGACAGACAGTACGCAAAATGCCTATGTCCTGTTGTGTTTACGGATGCTCCAGTAGGTCGACCAGAGAAACCGATAAACGGTATTTTAGGGTACCAAAAATAGCCCAACGAAGAGGAGAAAAATGGAAAATTCTAACCGAAAAACGTAGGAAAAAATGGATTTTAAATTTACGCTTACAGTCGGGAGGAGCAGAGTCTGCCAATGCCCGTGTCTGCAGCGACCACTTCGTCAGAGGTAATGTTATGTTTGCAAACGAACTTATTAGCATTAGGTTGTCGTTAAATTCTCGTTTACTTAGTGCTTTTAAGTTAGTAGTCTAATATTGACTTGATTGGGACTATAGGCTGCCCAAGTGCTTTGGATGACGAAGAGTCGGAGGACTGGGCTCCGACGGTCAATCTCGGCTACGAACGAAAACCCAGATCGGAATCAGTTCTCAAACGAGAGAAAAGAATGAAGCTTAAGGCAGAACAGCATCGATGTGCAGAGGCGATTTTGGATATGCAACAGACGGCTGAGAGCCCGGATTTGAGCCTAGTGACAGTGGAGAACCCCGAACTGCAGCTTCCAGCTGAGGTTTACCTTGAAACAAACAACTGTCACTCTAACGAAGTCCTAAGGATGTGGCATGTTTGTTGACGTTAAAGCCGCTACCGCTAACTGTTAGCGTGTTTAAGATAAAGCAATATAAGAACAAACACTCACCCTTGCAAACACCAAACTGTATCCATCACGGAGACGTTTTGTTCCAAGGTTGTGGACCCACCCGCTGACAAAAAAATTGTACGCCTCCAGACTCTTGAAAGCTTTCATTTGCTGCCTAGTGTAGTAAGAAGTCTGGAGGACCAAGTAGTTGGTGATATCCACAGCCTCGATAGTAGGCAAATCCTTTACTTCTGTGGTGTATTCGGACATTTTCAAAGAATACGGATCACGTCCGATATATTTTTTAACTATCTGTTTATATCTCTCCCGAGAAACGGGGTCTAAAGTTGCACAATAGCTGCTCTCCTGACTCTCCACAGTGTCCTCCATGTTTACTTCCGCCCTCCACTCAAAAATCGCGCTGCCTCCGCACGTCATCAGAACCACGTGACCGCAACCCAACTATTGCGCCAAAAACCAGCAGAACCCCTCCTCCTGACCTGGGTGTGAGTGGAGCCCTCTGGTGGGCCATCACAAAGCAATATATAACAAAAATGTGATTGTTCGGTGTTATTGCATCCCCAGAAATGTACTGCCATGTCACTGCAACCAGGGCTGGAAAAGAAAGGTGGGCTTTGGTCCACTGTCTTCCATACAAAGGATGTTTGAAACACTGTCATTGACTGCAGTCATGCAGATATGTGAGTGGTTGGAGTAAATAACAGTGTAGTGTACATCTGTACTGTTTTAAAATAAGTTTAACACACCACAGCTAAAGTGTAGCTTTTAATTACTGTCACCTGCTACAGTGTAACTAAGAGTAGAAAGTGATACATTAAAATTTCTGGGGTCACCATGAAGAGCTTACTTCCTTTCTTCCTCAGTGTGTAAAATGTGGTACTTAATGGATTGAAAAGAAAAAAGATGGCACCCTTGTAGTTCACACAAGTGGTGATGATTCAGGGTTTTAATTTGTAAGGTTTTAATTTTGAGCCATCATAAATTGTAAAACAGGAAAGTATACTATTTAACCTATGTTAAGCCAAAGCTAATATAGCTGCTTATATATAGCTACTTATAATTTGAAGAGGTACCTACACCAATGAGTAGACCTCCCAGAATGGGAACAGCGCTCTTTGTGTGGTTTGAGAAAACAGTCAAGTTGTTAAGAACTATGACTGAGAAGAATCTGCCTGTGTACAGCAGCAGGCTGCCTTCCTAGAATTTGGATATCCCCCGTGTGCTCGCCTCTGCATTATGTGCATTACCTCTCTTGGAAAATTAAAACTACAGCAGCTTTTTATGGTTTTCTCCATTCACTATCAGCTTACACCAAAAGTCTACTCTGAAGAAGATTATTCAAAACATGCAACACAGTTACCAATCCCAGCAAATTCACCCCTAAGTCAGACTGTACAATACAGAAAATAAAAGAGCTACATCTCAGACTCTACAGGCTTCAGTTAGCATGTTAAATGTGAAAGTCGAACAGAAAAAGACTAAACAAAACAGCCTGAGTTGAGCAATTAACTAAAGTGACAAACATTGCTCTAAATAATACTCCCCTAATCCAAGTAGTCACCCAAACCTGGACGTGGATTTAGAGGCCTGAGGGCCATCTCACACATTTATTTAGAATAAAACAGGTTTTGTGTTTGTTATGTCAACATAACATGTACAAGTACCCAGTAAACATCAGTGCAGACAGCGGTTCATAAAAATCGCAGCGTAACACATTCTATATTTGACCTGGATTTTCACTTTGTGTATGTTAAGACATCCAAATGAAATCATGTTAAAGAAGCAAACACACATGTATGTGAGCTCTGATAATGAGCGATTGTCATTCAAGATATTTAAGCTGCCTGTTGATTGAAGAAAAAAACTAGAATATAAAAAACTGAATTTCAGCACAAACACATTAAAATCTTGTGGACGTATGCCTTTTACATGTTGGTAAAATGTTTAGGATGAGATGGAGATATAACACTCATGCACCCTGAAAATTATGAAGGTCTAAATATGTATCAAAGGGACTCACTGAACATCAGTGGATTTCATGGGGCAAACGTACTTAAACCAGCCACTGTGACCACTGCGGCAGAGCAGAATGAATGATACTGATGGGGACTGTGAGGGTTTGTAGTTAAATTCCTGCTCTTACAGGATCAGTGAGTGTCTGTTTAAAGATTATTAACATACTTTTACATCACTATGGAACACCAGCATTTCTGCAGAGGACAGAACCACCTGCTTTAAACTACCATGATGCTCTGTGTTATGTTGTCATGGCAATATGAAGTCAAATAAATACAAATATACAAAAATGCACATTTGAAGGAGTACAAGATGACAGGCAACTGGAAGAGCTTTTGAAGCAGGAAAACTTTTCTGGATTTCTCTTAATTTAACTGGAAATTTTGCAAATACAAGTCAAGGAGGAAATAAGGAGGCAGGTTGGATTATATCTGAGGACAGGATGCATGAAGGAGAAGCATGAGGAGAGAGAAAACAGCAGAGCGATGGTGGAGAGCTAATCGTGGATCGAGTCGAAGCAAGCAAGCATCAAAACTGTGAGTAAACATAACACACAAAGAGTTAAAAATTACTGTGCTGATTAAGGAAACATTAAATTTGGTTAGTTTGGGGTCTGGAGCTTCAGGTTTATGGGTTCAGTTGGTCTCAAAATTGAGGAAAGACAAAAAATGTTTCTTTTGAAAGGTTGTTGGAGGATTCTTACTGTAAGAAATATCTGAGTGTGCAACTGCTTTTATTTAAAAAAGAAAGAAAGAAAAGTTGAATTTGGTTTAGTCACATTGGAAAGGGAAAATTGGAGGATCAGGACAATAATGTGGTCAGATTTACTGTTTCCTTAATCAGAACAATAATTTTGATCTGAACTAGAAATTTTGAAATGGGTTATTTTATTTCTTCTCTACTGATCACTGTGTTGAATGTTTAGTCACTTATCAGTCTACATTAATGTTAATGGTACTTTTAAAAAATGCAGTTTATTCGTAATTTTGTAGAAAAAGGCTCGTGTGAAAAAAAAATTCACACCCCCAAAATCACTGTAGATCAGAGTAGCTAAGCCCTGATTAACTGCAATTATATTACAGGAGATTAGAAATATTGGAATGATTGAAAGAAACAAAGATTGCTTTAGGGTTTGAAGATTTGACTTTCTTATTGAAAGAGATGAAAACTAATCCATGTGTGACACTGAGAAAAAACTGAAAGCTGAAAAGATCTGGAGGTCCTGTTGTTATACAAAGGTGCAAACTTGTTTTAATGACATTAGAAAGAAAAAATGGGATGTTTAAAAAGGAAATATATCAAATAGATTTTTATATTACTTAAAAAAATGATGTTGGTTAGCGATGCTGTATTTGGAAAAATATTAGGTCACTAGTAAGCTGAGAATTAAAATGATAAACTGAGGGTAGGTAATATAATCTACACACTAGCTATTTTTGTTGTAATCCATACACCACTTAATATTTTATCAAACATCAATCATAATTTGTGATCAATGCAAGTTTTAAGAAACTACAATTATTTGCATTCCCTATTAATTTACAAAATATAAAAAAGAATCTTAGTTTTTTAAGAAAAAAAGACATTTTTAAATTATTTCAAACTTTTGAGCTGTAGAGTACATTGATGAGCAAGCGATGAAGTGGACTTGTTAGGGAGAGTTCACAGTCAGAGTTAAAACACTCCAACTCAATTTTGATGATAGACACAGCTAAAAAAATGAGCGTTTTGCTGACACTGATGACAAAATCCTGATCAGATACAGACAGACACATGCATACAACACACGCTACTGCTCAAAGGTTTGTGCTCAGATTCAAACATTCTTATCTTAATTGTAATTTTACATTTGCTTTAAGGTAATATTACACAAAGTTTACCAGTAATGTTTTCACAGACGTGTGTTTAATGAATCATTTAACTTAAATCACCCATGATGCATTAGGAAATATCTACACAGTTATACATGGGCCCATTTTTAGTAACAATCACTCCTGTGTGGACAGATCACATGGTTATAAACCAGGTGAAAATTGACCTCAAACTTTTGAGCAGTAATGTAGATTGATTGCAATGATAGCGTATAGTTATCTATTACAGAAGAATATATAGAAGTATGAGGACAGGGAGACACTGTTAAAACGTTATGAGCTGTCTTGCTGCAGAGAAAGTGGAGTCTGTCATCCTTGAAAAGCTCCCAAGATAGGCAGCTGGCAGGACTGAATGATGCTCTGCCTCTGTGGTCAAGTACAGACATAGGCCTTAAGCAACCATGAGCCACCGATAAGCGTGACAGGATAGGAAACATGCATAAAGTGCATTAGTGAGACTCCTGTGAGCCACTAATAGGAGAAAATGAGCACGCAATAAAGTGGACTTGTTAGGGAGAGTTCACAGTCAGAGTTAAAACACTCCAACTCAATTTTGATGATAGACACAGCTAAAAAAATGAGCGTTTTGTTGACACTGATGACAAAATCCTGATCAGATACAGACAGACACATGCATACAACACACGCTACTGCTCAAAAGTTTGTGGCCAGATTCAAACATTCTTATCTTAATTGTAATTTTACATTTGCTTTAAGGTAATATTACACAAAGTTTACCAGTAATGTTTTCACAGATGTGTGTTTAATTAATCATTTCTGTTAAATCACCCATGATGCATTAGAAAATATCTACACAGTTATACATGGGCCCATTTTTAGTAACAATCACTCCTGTGTGGACAGATCACATGGTTATAAACAAGGTGAAAATTGACTTCAAACTTTTGAGCTGTAGTGTAGATTGATTGCAATGATAGTGTATAGTTATCTATTACAGAAGAATATATAGAAGTATGAGGACAGGGAGACACTGTTAAAACGTTATGAGCTGTCTTGCTGCAGAGAAAGTGGAGTCTGTCATCCTTGAAAAGCTCCCAAGATAGGCAGCTGGCAGGACTGAATGATGCTCTGCCTCTGTGGTCAAGTACAGACATAGGCCTTAAGCAACCATGAGCCACTGATAAGCGTGACAGGATAGGAAACATGCATAAAGTGCATTAGTGAGACTCCTGTGAGCCACTAATGGGAGAGAATGAGCACGCAATAAAGTGGACTTGTTAGGGAGAGATTGCCAGCAGAGTTAAAACACTCCAACTCAATTTTGATGATAGACACAGCTAAAAAAAATGAGCATTTTGTTGACACTGATGACAAAATCCTGATCAGATACAGACAGACACATGCATACAACACACACTACTGCTCAAAAGTTTGTGGCCAGATTCAAACATTCTTATCTTAATTGTAAATTTACATTTGCTTTAAGGTAATATTACACAAAGTTTACCAGTAATGTTTTCACAGATGTGTGTTTAATTAATCATTTCCGTTAAATCACCCATGATGCATTAGGAAATGTCTACAGTTATACATGGGCCCATTTTTAGTAACAATCACTCCTGTGTGGACAGATCACATGGTTATAAACCAGGTGAAAATTTGATTTAATCAGATTAAAATGAGAAAATCTGATGATCCATCACAAATGTACTGTTTTTAATCCACTCATTTATTTTGGTTTGTGCTGATATCTTTGGAAAAAGGTTTTTTGACTGACAAGTTGGGATCTAACATCACAAACTGACATCTCGTACCACAATGTACCAAATGAAAATGGGCCTCTGTAGATGTCATGGTTCCCTTGCCCTCTTTTGCTGGTCTGCTTTCTTCTCTCTCTTCTCTTTCGGTGTATGCCTGTGTTGTTGTCCGTGTGCTTGTCTTATTCAGGGGATGCTCCTCCACCTTCCTGTCCTTCAGTCACTTGTCAACAATCAGCTGATTACTCGCCTGTTCCTCACGAGGTCTTCATGCTGGCTTCTAAACAACCAGATCATTGCATTACCAAGGTAACATATCATGCCACAGTCATGTCACATTTTCCATCAGTTCTTGCCTTTGCTCACTCTCTGTTTCTGTGCAGACCTCCACAACCTTCTGTGACAGTGTCTGAGTGTGCCTTCAGACAACCTTCACTACCTTTGCCCCGTCTCCTGGAGCCCACAGTGTTTATTCTGTATTCATAACTACCTGCAAATAAACCTGTAAAACTTTACCACAGTGTCTTATGATCATTCTGTTGTTTTCATAACAGTACACTGTAGAAATAATGAACTGTGTATTATGTATTGAGTTCATAGTGAATGTAGTTTATTAGTGTGTGTTGTAGTATGATTTTGTTGTTGATAGGATGTAAGATTACGAAATAGGGGATGGGAACAAAGAACTGGGGTGCAGGGAAGTGGGGCAATTAACCCCCACCCCCAGGACAGTAGCAAGGTGTACTGAGGGTGAGAGACAGACAATTCCCAATGGACATTACCTTAAAAGGAGATGGGGGTCAGGGCGTCATCACCCCTGGCCACTTTACCAGTGTTTTTCCATTGTTGGGGGTTTACTGTAGAAATTGGAGACCAGAGACTATAACTGTAACTGTTGTGTGAACTCTTCAGATCAGCCTTTAGAGTAGGACTGCACAGGATGCAGTGTGCTGATCTCCACATGCATCTGTAATGAAAATGGGGAATAAAATGTGTGAAATTTGGAAACATCTCGGCGTGATCTCTACCAAGACAAAAAGAATCGGAGAGACCGTCGTTGTCTCAACAACACTTATGTCGATATTCCACTAAATCTCATCTGCGATTTATGATAAATGTTACCATTAATTATTTATATTTCTTTACGCTTCTGAAAATTTAGTAAAACATCCAAAAGATTTTCACTGTTGTCAGAAAATAAGACATTTCTAATTCTCTACAAACTTTTGAGCTGTAGTCCAGATTTCAATAATAGTGTATGGTTCTTGTTTATAGCAGATGAAACAGAAGTATCAGGACAGGATGTGAATAAGAGTTATGAGTTGTGTTGCTGCAGAGAAAGTTGTTCACTCTGGTGATTCTTTGAGCTTCTAAAAGTCTAATGGGAGGTTGAGCCTTCCGCTTTCTTGTCCCTGTCCTGTGTAACCAGACATTCTCTCTTCTTTTAACATTAAACTCATAACTTTCCTTTTTGATCAATCTTATAGCTACAGCTGGATCAGCTGACCCTGTCCCATCCTTTAGTTATGCCGTTATAGGCCACAAATGCTGATTAACGTCTTTTACTCTCAGTGTGTTAATATATCACTACTGTGTGTCAGTAACGTTGGTCCTCTTCCTCCCATCATGTGTTTTGTCCCGTCCTCGTATGTTCTTGTGTTTTTTTTTTCTTATTTTGTCTTTTCTGTCATCCCCAACCAGTTGCTCGTCCTTGAGCCTCATTCTGCCGAAGGTTTCTTAAAAGGGAGTTTTTTTCCCCATCACACCATCCCCAAGTGCTTGTTCATAGGGGATTATTTGATTGTTGGGGTTTTGTCTCTAGTTAAGTCTTTTATTTAACAATTATTGTGAAATGGTGCTATATAAATCAAATGTAGTCAAATTAAACTCTGATTCAAACATCCAGCCTAATAAAATACTACAATATCAACCAGAAATTAGAAGCATAGCCAGCAGCTGTTATATCAGTTTCTAATTTAATCATTTTGTTTGGTTTAAAAATAAACTCTCATAAAAGATCATTATTTCATTGTCTGGTTTATTCTTTTTCCATTTATCCATTATCCAAGTCCTTAAAATGCACACATGTATATATGAATAATTCAGTCATAGAAATATTATTATTGTCACTGTACACTCGCTCAATCATCCTTTTCTAATTTAGAGATGTATTGTGTTTAATGGTGCCAATCTGAGGATGTAGCAGTTGTAGCTCCAACTGTCAGAAAAAAGGGCTTTCACATTGCATGAATTTCTAAAACTCTGTGCCTCTGTTTCCTGTCACACTGACACATTAATGTATTTCCAATGTAATTTAGAGAAACATATGTGACACAGTCAGGACCAATGAAACTGACAACAGCCAGAGCCCCCCCAAAAAACAAAAAAAAACCCCAAAACAAACAAACAAAAAAACCCCACACACCCACAAAAAGCAAAAGTCTATTAAAGGCACTCGAGCTCAGGCGATAGTTCATAACCTTTTCAGGGGGCCGACCTGGAAGGTGACGGCACAGGAGTCTATGACCGAACAGTTCAGGAGAGGCTGACCGCAGAGCCAGCTGTGGCGACGAAGAGGTTCCAAAAGCTGTGTGCACCGGCGAAGAACTCCAGTGGCCTGGAAGGTGGCCGCTGACGCCAAACCAGACGTGGAAGAGGCTGAGCTGGCTGAGCCGGACCAAACGAGGCGGTGGCGTGGCAACTGCAGGACCAGGCGAGGCAGGACCAGGCGAGGCAGGACCAGGCGAGGCAGGACCAGGCGAGGCGTTTGCCGAACAGACTCAGAGCCATCAGCGGACATGAGGAGATGCTGGACGGGCTCTCCAGAACCCACAGCTGACGTGGCGTGAGGCTGGACCGGTTCTCCAGAACCCCCAGCAGGAACAGACGCCGGCGTGGAAGCCACAGAGTGCCGAGCAGGTGACTGAGCTAGTGACTGAACTGATGCAAGAACTGATAACGAAGCTAAAGACTAAGCTGGAGACAAAACAGATACCTCAGCTAATAACTGAGCTAGACACTGAAGTAGAGGTTGTAGTGGTGGTGGTTGTAATGAACTTTGTAGCGGTGGTAGCTGTGATGGTTGCTGAGCTAATTCTCCTGAACCTCTAGAACATGAGGGAAACGGCTGGACTGGCTCATCTGAGCCTCCAGCGGGGACAGGAACGGGTGCAGGGACCTGCTGGACATTAGCCGCTCCCACCCAAGGAGTAGGTACGGGTGCAGAAACTGACAGAGCCTCAGCCAGCCTGGAAGCCAGAGCAGGGACCAACTGGGCCCTAGCCCCCCTCATTCAGGAAACATACAAGTGCAGGGGAAGGCTGGACCACAGCAGCCCTGGAAATAGGAACACGAGGCGGCTCAGAAAACAGACTCATAAACAGGAACACAATCTTCTTTTGCAGCGAAACAAACTGGGAACACGAAATATAACCATGTCAGCCAGCTCAGAGGTACTGAGTTTTAGGCCCTTAGCTAGCTTAGAAACAGAAAAGGCAGTCTGAATTAGCAGAGGATGTTGTATATGGACCACCTTAGGTTGCAGAACAAAAGTCTCTGGACAGCTGAATCCATAAACTCTGGTACTTGACATGAAGCAGGAACAGTCTCTGTGACAAAAGGTGACGCTATGTCATTCAGTGCCGAAAAAGAGAAAAATGGAGAAAATGTAACTGAGCTATTCTCAGGAGACTGAGGTGTTGTTGAGTGTGAGCCTAAGGAGATCCTGCCCATAACAAAGTCTTTTGACTCCACAAGTAAATAGTCCATAAACCTTGGATTGACCTTGGCTATCCGAGCCAGCTGAGCCCAAATAGACTCCTTCTTCTCCTCCTCCTCCTACTTCCCCGCGCAGGAAATAATCCAGAGTCCTCGCAGTTGCGTAACACGAATTTTAAATTCAAAGTCGCTGAAATAAATGTCCGCTGGGTCCAACATGGTCAGGTCGTACTGTCACAGTCTGGCTGAGGCAGACTGCATGTAGTGAGGAGTGGACCCAAAATGCAGACACCAATGAACGTGAAACAAAACTTGATATAAACAAAGTCAGCCGTTTAATATGGCTGAAGGAAAAATACTAAGGCAAACACAGACGAGACTAAACAAACAGCCTAAACTGGGGAAACTAAAAATACAAAGTTTACCTGGGACATGAACTATGGAACATGGAAACCTAGGAGCATAGCATGGAAAACAACAGACGGCCTAACAAAGACTGAATAAGAAAACACAGACTAAATACACACAAAATCTAATTTGATCAAATTCATTAAAAGCCAAACACAACATTCAAAGACAGCAGGCAACACAGCTTCACAAAAATGTCTGTGGTGATATCCAGAGACCTCATGCTTTTGGTCAGTGTTTTGCTTTTCTTTGTTTTTGTGTTGTTCAGCACTTTGGTCTGCCTAAATAAACGATGATGATGATGAGTGTTCCCTCAGAGATGTTGGATTGGGTCATCGGGGTTTCTGCTTTCACTGTGTGTGGAGCAAATCTGAAACATCCAGTAATAATAAGCACAAAGATTTTTAACACTCAGCTGCTCAGGCAAACAGTAAAATTGCCAGTACTTAAAATGTGCTTTAAAATGTCTTGAAGGCTCCTCAGCCTAGAATAGAAAATAATATTATGTTGTTTCTGTTACTGTTTGTGTAGAAAATCTTTTTTGTAAACACTTTATTTTAACATGTTTGAGACGACTCGGACGTAAAAAGGGTAAAATAACACAAAATATAAGTGGTGATATTATTCAAATACTTCATCTGTGCTCTGCAATAATAAATTCAGCATGTTTACCTCAGCTGTCACTTCTGTCCAAAGACTGTGGACAATATTCAGCTAAGTTTTTGAGCATATTCTGAACTTTTATGTTGGTAGTGCTGCTGTTTTCACTACTGTTAGCAGTTGTTTAGCAGCTGCTAGCAAATTTCTTTTGAAGTCGATCTAACATTGTGGTATCATACTTTAACACTTGGTAAAAAAAACAAAAACAAAAACTCAACCAATGTAAGATTATAATCAAACGTTTTATCAGAATGAAAACTGGGATTTTTAGGGCACTGGTGCATAACATTACCTGGCACAGTGCTAGATAAAAACCAGCTGTTTTTTAGCTGAGATGATGAAAGTACATGAGTATTATCTGTGAGTATTATCTCACAGGTGGGACCCAGGAGTGGTGAGACACAGACAAACCAGTCTGTGATCCAACGTTTTCAGTTTATGTTTTGAGTTCTTATGTTATATCTTGAGACAATGTTGAGTTGTGGGATTATTTGTTTTATTGTACGTTGTTATGTTCATTTGTGTCAGCAAATGTACATGTATTTCCACTTCCCCAGATCACCTCCTGTGCGTATGATAGCAAGGCATGTTAAACAGACACACAGGCAGGGAGATTAGCAAAGACTGCCAGCCCAAGATAAACCCAGAAAAAAACAGTACAAAACTAAACTGGGATAATACTAAACTAATAACACGAGGAGGCACACAACGAAACACAGCCAAGAGGGAGGACAGAACTGAGGGAGACGCGGACATAAATACACAGAGGGATAACCGGGACATGAGGACACATAAGGAACACAGCTGATACTAATAACCATACCGAGACAGGGGAAGCTAGTCTAAACTGAATGAACATGAAAACACGGGACCTTCACAATAAAACAGGAAACGTGATGCAGGAGTGGAGGATAGCACAGACATGACTGACTGGAGAAACATGATAAAATAAACCTGAGCAGAATCATGACATACATAGGACTTGATGTGACGTGTCGGGAGGAAAAACAGACGACCTGACAGAGACTGAATGAAACACAGACTAACTACCCAGACATTGAGCAAAGGGCCTCAGCATGCTCTGGACCCCTAGGCAGCATCTGATCAAGGGCGTAGATTTGGTTCTGGCATTGGTGGGGACGGATGATTCAACCACGGAACCCTGCCCTGTTTCTTTTTTTTTTCCTTTTTGTTTTTGCTTCTTAATAAAAAAGAGGAGAAATATACTTGCCTACATATGCAATTCTACATGCTTTTAAACCATTTAAAAATCACAATTCATAGTTTTATATGTTAATTATATAATGTTAAATTACTATTAAACAAATGACTAAGTATTTTAGGCTTTAGTTTACTTCAGCTATATTCCATATAAATCAGGTATCATACAAACATAAAAATAGCTTCAAATACAGTCATGACAATAAAAGAATATGACTTTAAGGACTTAACAACATTACTTCAGTTATAGTACACCAACATCTGTTATACATTAGCACTAAGGGAACACTGAATGACCTCGTGGTTTTTGTCCATAAAACTACTCATCTAAGATTACCACAAAGTAAAAGATCTCTCAGCAAAATCATGCAACAGTTTAGGCACACTGTTGCCCCGATCAAATCAGTGAGCTGGGATTTTTTATTCTAAACATGAACTACTGTTACAGCAACAGACATGGACTACTGGTGCCCCACACAACAACTCAATGTCCAGTATGTGAAGGAGCCAAACGCATGCCTTCTCCTCTTGTTAACTGAGATAAACTGCTGGCATATTTGTTTTACATCTATACTGTCCAGTCTCTCCTGGTGAACATGGCATACAGCAGCATTGTTTAATCTCATTTGAGTCATTGTTAACCTTAGCCATGTTTTTAGTCTTCTGAGACACTGAAGCTTCTTTCAGCCTCAGTACATGCGTTTTATCCTCAGATTAAAATTATTATTCTGTGCTTGATGTGCCTCACCTTTGGCCCTGGCTCTTCCCCTCTGACTGCACTAGAACATATTGCCACCTGATAAAATAACACATTGATTCGTGCCATATAAAAAGTGAGACATGTCAATTCACATTCTTTGTCAAATATACACTAATGAATCAATTTACATCAGCAGCCTAACAACTGTCATGATAATAAATACTAGTTAATCTATAGCACCAAAACATCAGTCAGTCACCTGTGACCTCGCCTCTTCACCTCTGTCCGAGCTACAACATGGCAGAGCTGCCTCTGTCACCTGATAAATAACAGTGAGACATTCCAAATACATGCAGTCACACATGTGCTTCAAATACAGTCATGAACCAACAAGTCATCATCCAATTCCACCTGTGATCTTGTGTCACCATTGCTCTCTGAGCTTTGTGTTGGTTCTTCTGTCATCTGACAAATAGGACATACATGACAATAAGAATAAAATGTGTAGCTGCTTCAGTGTTTCTGTCAATTTGTGCAGATCTTGACTCATCAGTAATGTTTGTAGGGTGAGTGCATTTTTAAAACAATTTGTGCAAACTGCACCACAAGGTGGAATATTTGCAAAATCACGACTACCTCATGATATTTTGTCTCAAAAATGAACCCTATGAATATGTCAACACTATTAGGATGAAATTATTGTGTCACCAACATTTTAACGTTAAACATATAATTTTAACGGCCTCTGTAAACTAATATCCTGGCTTGCTCGAGGCTGCCGTTTTCTCTGACAGTTTCAATCAAAATTAGAAATGCTACTCTGAGACTGAGATAACTAATAGTGCTGCCTGTTGTGCAGTTAGTTTCCAAAACACGTTATTTATGGTTACATACAATTTTAGACTGATGTGGGCCAAAGCCTAGCATAGCCTGTAACGTTATTATGACGGACACATTTTATGAGTGAACTTGACTTTAAGTGACTTACAGGTTTCTTTGAAAAATACTTTCGTATATCGAGGTTCTTCCTTTTTGCTGCCATCCTCCTCTCCTCCTTGCAGGTCCAGCGCAGGCTTGCCGCTGCTAAAACTAAACAGAGCTCCCTGAAAGGCACAGCCAATCACATTGGCCATATTTGTCACATGAGGTAGAGAACGTAATTTAACTCTTTCTGCACCGCTGGGTGAATGAGACGTTGACAGATCGGGGTTTTTTTTTTCTTTCTGTCGGGTTTGTTTTTCTTTACTCGAAGAGATCAAATTATTGGTGGGGACAATTCAGTAATCGCTGGATATTGGTGGGGACGTGTCCCTTCCGTCCATGCCAAATCGATGCCCTTGCATCTGATCACGTCAACTGGAGGTTCTGGCAAGCCACTCCAAGCATTTGTCCGCTCAGGAGAACCAGTCCAGCAGCCTGTCGAGTTGGCTGGAGGCTCAAGCGACCCTGCCTAGCATCCTGTTTTGCCTGCTGAGGTCTCACCCCAGCTCAGTCACCTGAGACCTCTGCGCAGCCTGCCGTGGCCTCCATGTCACCATATTCTACAGGGAGCAAACTGTTGGGTCCCACTTCACCTGAGACCAAGTGGCACCAAGCACTGGAGCTAACTGTGAGCTCTGCGCTGCCCCAGCCAGAGCAACAAGTGACTGCAGCAAGTTTTGCGCAGCTCCAGCCAGCTCCGTCTCAGCCAGAGGTCTTCGCACAAGCTGGTCCGGCATCTGTCTTCACTGGGGGCACTGAAGAGTCCGCCAGCCATCATCTGCCTCCACCGGGGGCTCTGGCGAGTTCATCCCACCACCCGTTTAACTGCCTGTGGCTGCCATGCCATCACCTGCACGGCATCTGCAATTACACCTCGCCGGCTTGAAAATCTGCACTGGGTCCTGAGGGTTGTCAGTTTATTTCAGACTGACACCAGAAATAAATTGTTGAATATTGACACAAAGGATTTGAAGCTAAAAATAAACTGATCTGTTTGTGAAACCTGCATATTACCAACAAACATTAATATACCATGCATCATGCTGACTGTTAAAATTGATAACAGACCAATGAAAAAGTAATTTCTAGCACCAAAGCAGAAACCGACATTTTATATTTTGGAAAAATTGTGCTGCACAGAAATGTACCCCTATAGCGGCTTAAACTCTAAAATTGTTCAGAAAGAGATGTAAATACCTTTGAATCCTGTCATACACTGAAGTTGTCACTTCAGCTGGTGGCTGCAACTTGTTGGGGTCACTGTGAAGGTCTGATTTTCTCTTTCCTGATTGGATTAAAAACATAAAAGAAAGAACGAGAAAAAGCTTTCTGTCAGCATGGAAAGTTATCCTTAGTACACTATCCAGGCAGCTGGATAGTGTAGTGGTAAGACTACACGCCTTTGAAGTAGGAGTTGCAAGTCCAATTCCCCCCTGGTATCCAGTAAGGGTCCTGGCTACACCCCCCCAGATTATTCTCAACTTGCTTCAGAAATTCTGGTTAAATGAGTGAAAAAGCACTCGTATGAGCTGAATGATCGCCAGTTTTAATCTAACTCACTTTTATGTCTAAACACATTTTGTGAAGTTTGGACAAAAATCACAGATGTTATTTCAGAGTCAGCAGATCACATCAGGATCAATATCTGTACCCATCACAGATTCATGTTAATACTTTACCTTTAAATTTCTCCACCCACTCACTTAGCCCCCATTCAACCAGGTTGTTTCTTACGAAATCATCCATGACCAAGAAAGGAAACTGTAACTGTAATATTTAACCAGTCAGTACTGCTTTACAGATTAGACATTTGTGAAAAATGTCTCCTTTAATGCATATATAATCAGAGACACTGATATTAAATTCCAATTTAAAGTTCAAACTGCTCTGCTCTCAAACTGATAGAAGTAATGCAGCAAAGGGCTGGTGAGGGAGATGTGAAGTAAGCAGTGAAACACAAACAGGAAACAGGCGGGAAAAAGAAATCAAGCAAAAAGCAAAGTTCACAAACAGATTGTTGTCAACAGTGTTGACAAACTAAAGTTTTTAAAATGAAGGTTATGCATAAGTTCAGTAAGGAACATCTGTATCAAATCCTCTGTCTACTTTTTTGGGTTGTTTGGGCAGCTATAGGGATGGGTATTGTTTAGGTTTTATCCGATACCGGTGCCAAACCGCTACTTTTGAAACGGTGCCGGTGCTTAAACGGTGCTCGAACCGGTGCTTTTTTTTTTTTTTTTGCCTGTCCCGTTTGGTTCTTTTGCCATCAGAATTGTTGTCTAAAGGCAAAGAAAGATGCCCAACGGATTTACTTTACCAAATGGACCATCCCAGCCTTGCCGTATTGGTCTATTTGATACACCTTTGCTTTTATTGTTTATTTTATTTTCATTTGCTGAACACGGGACAGACTTGACTGGGGAAAAGAAAAGGGAGAAAGAAAGAGGAAAAGAAAAAGAGCGGGGAAGAGGGACGGTGATAAAGGGCAAAAACCACAAACCAACAAAACAAACAGACAAAAAATACATATATCAATCACCTGGATCGCCCGTTGAGAAAGAAAAAAGAGAAAACAAGCAAAGAAAAAGAGAGCAATATAATAAACAACATCACCGCGTTGATCTATGTGAATATAACAGTAAATACTAAATATTAAATATTATTGTGCAGCATGTAAGATCGACAGCGCACAGTGTGCTTTGAGGTAGCAGCCAAAAAGGGTGTAGTTTGTGTGTGTGAGCACCTGTGTGTACACCTGTGAGCATGAGCGCGCTTGTATTTAAAAGGTTCCTTAATGTAATGATCTGCTAGAGGGTGTGGGGAGCCATAGCCCCGTCCTCCTGGGCATGAAGCAGGCATGGAGGAGATCAAGGCTCCAGACATCCAGAGGCCCGAAGAGCAAAGGAGACCAAGGAAGACCAACGGAGGGGCAACCGTGCCACTATCCCGGAAAGAGCTGAGGAGAGCCCCAGATGAGGGGTCGCTCAGCAGCCGCGGAGCAGAAGCCAGGGGGAGTTGCAGTGACGTGCCCGTGAGAGGCCGAGGGCACCCCACCCCCGAAGGAGCCCGAGCGAGCCCCAGGCTCCAGGCTCCAGGCCCCGACAAGCAGCCACCAGGAGTGAGCCGGTGGGTACCTAGACGCCCATCCCTGGACACAAAGAACCACCAATGCACTGATGTCTGAGGGCGTCTGCCACTGGCAGGGGGAGTGGTGGGGGGAGATAGGCCTCCATACCATGGAGGGCCTGAGATGTCCCTAGAGAGGTGGCGTCTGGTACCCAACCTGACATATAGACACAAACAAACAGGCACACACAGATACAAACATCCATTCCCACCCTCATGCTCTCATATGCAATTACTCAGCACTCACCCAACGTGGAGACAGACATAAATAGACACTGTACACACAATCACACTCCCCAAGCATACTCTATACCCCAGGTCTAGGTACCCTTGCCCCTGGAGGGGGAAACTGCACCCAGACCCAGGTAGTGTTACCCTTTTCCCTGGGGTGGAGAGAAGCAGACCGCCCCGACTCCGCAGCAGCAGGGAGGCCCCACATTCCAGACCCCAATCGGACGGCCAACTCCTCCTCCAGGCCCCCCGCCCCAACAGGCAACAGAGAACCGGGGTGTGTGAAGACTCCAAACCTCCCTCCGCTCGCTCATATGTAGTGTTGATGCATGTGTGTTCTAAGGTGCATTTAAAACCCAGGAGGGCATGGAGCTACCTGCCAGAGCAGCAAGTAAGCGCATAGCCCCTCCTGATAGCCCTCAATGTATACGTATATTTAAAATTGAGAGGTGGGCAACGACGCCAGGGGTGAGGTTGTACACCCTGATGGTCTTCTGGATGATGTGTAGCGTGCCCACCCCCAAGGTCCTATATGTATGTGTTATGAGAGTATGAGTAATGTGAATATCTAAGTTGTGGGATAAAATTGAGGCACAGGCAGCCAGAAGGGGACAGAGGGGGGGATGCCCCCCCGCTGACCCCAGTAGGCACCCCAACACTCTGCAACCCACCAGGGAAAGGGGGCTCAGGCCCATCCGGACCGGGGCCCAGTTCAGCAGCGCCACCCGGCCCCACAGAGCCCGGGGCAGCCCAACCGACCCCACCACAGAGAAAACTGCACCCACCCCGTCATCCACTTATCTTCCAGACTACACAAGACAATAGACACGAAGGCTGAGTTCTTCCTCCACCTCTCCTATATCTCTCCCCACCTGCATAGTCACTTCCTGGAGAGAGGAGACCTCCTGCAAGATGTAACAGCCTCCCCCACCAGTTGAAGAGCCCCCCAGGTGGCTCGATGCACCGGCGGCACCCTGCGCCAGGGCTGAGCCCCCATACACCCACCCGCTCACAACCCCGGTGACACACCAACCAGGACCCAAGCCCCCAAGGCCCAGCCAGGGCCCCAGTCCGGAGACGGAGCACCCCCAGAACCCCCCGCCTGGGACGGACCCACCCAGGGACAGCCAGGCTCCCAGGTCAGTAACCCACGTCCATCGGCACAGACCCTCCCCTAGCCCCGCTGCACGCAGCCACGAGGAAACCATCACCTAAGAACCAACAGAGCCCTTAACAGGTCATGACCGCAACCCCGGGTTGAGCCCTCCAAGGAAGACGCTTCTGGGGTGCTTAAACCGGTGCTTAAAGAATGGAGAACACAAACTTTGTCCGAAAACCTCTCATGTTTAGCCATTTTTTGTAAAAAGATAACAATGTTAGCCTTTTCTGCAGCTATAGGGCATATATGGTATCGTCCTTGGCAGGAAGCAGTGCTTAAACAATGGAAAAAACACAAACTTTGTCCAAAAACCTCTCATGTTTAGCTATTTCCCACTTTTTCTTTGGTCGTTTTAGCCTTTTTGGCCAGGGTGAAGGAAGTACCTGCCATCAAACAAGAAGACAGCCGCATGTAACTATGACGGTGTTTGCTAGTTCACCTTACATGCATTAATTTAATAACGTGGTTAGCCTACTCAACGTAAATTACACACGAACAACATTAAGCTACTCACGCAGAGAAGAACGGCTGCTGCTGCCATCATCATCCGTCATCATTTCTGCTACACTGGCAGGGCTAGGGGCCAGGACTCTCCTCTTCGGGTTCTTAGGGGATGTTGCTAACTCTGGGTCCGATAACAGGCACCACACCCGCAGTAGATGTGCTCGGTGTGAGGTCTCGCAGCAAGCTATCAAATACGGTGCATTTCTCGGCTTTTAACAAAACGCTATGCGTCGCCAGGTGTTTCATCAGATTCGAGGAGTTACCCCCTTTGCACAGTATTACAGTATCAGCATAATAGCACTTGTTGCAGGCTGCTGAGTTTGCATCTTTTGATGTGAAGTACAGCCAGACTTTTGACCGCTTCGCCTTGGGCATTTTTAATCTGTAGCTCTGCTCTAAAAGAACGTACGTACCTGGGCCCGCCTACTACGCTTGCAAAGGTAAAATGATTGGCTAGAATCCAAAGTGTGTGACATCTCAGTAAAAAAAAAAGCACCGAAATGTGCGCTGCTTTTCGGTCTGGTTACTACCGTTTATGTCAGAACCGGTGCGATACCGGTACCCATCCCTACTAAGGACAGGTGAAGGCCTGGGCTGACTTCCCTCGCGAGCCACAAAGACAAAGAGCTCTGTCTTGTTTTGTTTTGTCATGCAGTTTGGGCTTGTGTTCCAGCGGGGTTTGTGCCTAAATAAACCCAACACAATCAGTCTCTGTTCTGTGTACTTTGCCTTTCAGATTTTTATTCAGCTCATATACTCCAATATACAGTGCATCCAGAAAGGATTGACAGTCCCAAGAAGACTGTCTTGGACTGATTGCAATCATTATCTGAGAGACTGTCAAAGGTTTGAAACAACTGTAGGAAAAGAGCTGGTAAGAGTTAGGAGTTTGGTTGGTCAACCATTGGAAGAAATGTAATTAGAGAAGTGTGAAATGACATATAAATTGTGTATAATGTGTAATTATGACACACCGCCGGTGGTCAAACTCTGGTAATTGGCGATTCTGTTCTCAGACATGTGAAGCTAGAGACAACGGCAACCATAGTCAATTGTCTTCCAGGGGCCAGAGCAGGTGACATTGAGGGAAATTCAAAACTTCTGGTTAAGGTTAAATGTAAATTCAGTAAAATCATAATTCACGTCGGCAGTAATGACACCCAGTTATGTCAATCGGAGGTCACTAAAATCAATATTGAATCGGTGTGTAACTTTGCCAAAACAATGTCGGACTCTGTAGTTTTCTCTGGTCCCCTCCCCAATCAAACCAGGAGTGACATGTTTAGCTGCATGTTCTCCTTAAACTGCTGGCTGTCTGATTCGTGTCCAAAAAACGATGTGGGCTTCATAGATAATTGGCAAATCTTCTGGAGGAAACCTGGTCTTATTAGGAGAGATGGCATCCATCCGACTTTGGATAGAGCAGTTCTCATTTCTAGAAATGAGAGCTGCTCCAAAGCGATTTACTCCAAAGCGATTTACTCTGCCTTACAGAAACCTGGTTGCAGCAGGATGATTATGTTAGTTTAAATGAATCAACACCCCCGAGTCATTCTAACCAGTGTTGGGTGTAATGCGTTACTTTTTTTTTTTTTTTTTTTTTTGTAATGCGTTACTAAGTAACGCTTTACTGTAATTAAATTACTTTTCCACTGAAAAAGTAGAGTAACTAATTACTGTTCATTTTTAGGTATTTTAATTACAGTTACTTACAATGTACTTGCGTTACAATGTAAAATAATTAAACTCGCTGAATATCATTATTTAATTTCAATAATTTATCTTCTAAACGTAGAAGTAAACTCTGCCGCTTTAACATCGCTGTAGTGCAGCTGCACGTCATTTCGCGCCAGTTTGCTGCATAGTCGTATTCTAAAGCGGAAGATGTCGGACTCGGCTGAAGCGTGTGGCTGTTTTATGAAATGGACATATTCCCGTCTCCTCACTTTTCTGAAACAAGCAGACAAGAATATTACAGTAATATGTAAGCTATGTGCTGGGGAGAAAAAACTATCGGCTGCTGTTAATAGCACGAGTAATCTACTGAAGCGCCTGACACCAGAGCATAGACGAACACGTCTGAGTGATCCTTGTTCATCATCCATGGATAACACCGCGGCAACTCCTGCTAAGCAGGCAAAACTTGATTTTACTTCAGCAGCACAGAAAGCGTCTGAAGGTGAGCTTAAAAAATGATTGCAGGCTACATTGTGGAACAGATGCTACCGCTGCGTACTGTAGAGTCTCCATCTTTAAAAACAATTATTTATTATTTATAGAGTTTAATTTCTATTGTTTGTCCACTCAAGGTTTATAGGGATTTTAAGAAGTATTTAGTTTAATTACTTATTTAGTAATTAAGTTACTTTTCTGACACAGTAATTGGATAAGTATTTTAAATACAATATTGACTAAGTAATTAGTAATTAGTAATTAATTACTTTTTTTAAAGTAACTTACCCAACACTGATTCTAACTACCAGAAACCCTGAAGTACAGGCCGAGGGGGCGGTGTGGCAGCAATTTTTCACACCAGCCTATTAATCAGCGAAAGACCAAGACAGACTTTTAATTCATTTGAAAGCCTGATGCTTAGCGTAGTCCACCCTAGCTGTAAAACTCAGAAACCAGTCTTACTTGTTATCATATATCGTCCACCTGGCCCTTACACAGAGTTTCTGTCTGATTTCTCAGACTTTTTATCTGATTTAGTGCTCAGCTCAGATAAAATAATTATTGTGGGTAATTTTACGTTCATGTAGATGCTAAAAATGACAGCCTCAACATGGCATTTAATCTGTTATTAGACTCAACTGGCTTCTCTCAAAATGTAAAAGAACCCACCCACCACTTTAATCACACTCTAGATCTTGTGTTAACATATGGCATAGAAACTGAACATTTAACAGTGTTTCCTGAAAACCATCTCCTGTCTGATCATTTCCTGATAACATTTACATTTACAATAATTGATTACACAGCAGTGGAGAGTAGACTTCATCACAGTAGATGTCTTTCTGAAAGCACTGTAAGTTTAAGAATATAATCCACCCACTGTTATCATCTTCAATGCCCTGCACCAACATAGAGCAGAGCAGCTACCTGAATGCTACTCCAACAGAGGTCGATTATCTTGTTAATAATTTTACCTCCTCACTACGTACGACTCTGGATACTGTAGCTTCTGTGAAAACTAAGGCCTCAAATCAGAAGTACCTGACTCCGTGGTATAATTCTCAAACACGTAGCCTAAAGCAGATAACTCGTAATCTGGAGAGGAAATGGCGTGTCACAAATTTAGAAGATTATCATTTAGCCTGGAGAAATAGTTTGTTGCTTTATAAGACAGCCCTCCGCAAAGCCAGAACATCTTACTATTCATCACTGATTGAAGAAAATAAGAACAACCCTAGGTTTCTCTTCAGCACTGTAGCCAGGCTGACAAAAAGTCAGAGTACCGTTGAGCCAACCATCCCATTAACGTTAACTTAGTAATAACTTCATGAATTTCTTCACAAATAAAATTTTAATCATTAGAGAAAAAATTACCCATAATCATCTCACAGATGTAATATTACCTACAGCTACTTTTACTACCATTGATATTCATTTAGACTCTTTTTCTCCAATTGATCTTTCTGAGTTAACTTCAGTAATTACTTCCTCCAAACCATCAAGGTGTCTTTTACACCCCATTCCTACAAGACTGCTTAAAGAAGTCCTGTCATCAATTAATGCTTCAATCTTAAATATGGTCAACCTATCTCTAATAATCGGCTATGTACCACAGGCCTTCAAGCTGGCAGTAGTTAAACCATTACTTAAAAAAACATATCTAGACCCAGCAGTCTTAGCTAATTATAGGCCAATCTCCAACCTTCCTTTCATATCAAAAATCCTTGCAAGAGTAGTTGTCCAACAGCTAACAGATCATCTGCAGAGGAATGGGTTATTTAAAGAGTTTCAGTCAGGTTTCAGAGCTCATCACAGCACAGAAACAGCTTTAGTGAAGGTTACAAATGATATTCTTATGGCCTCTGACAGTGGACTCATCTCTGTGCTTGTCCTGCTAGACCTCAGTGCAGCGTTCGATACGGTTGACCATAATATTATATTAGCGCGATTAGAGCATGCTGTAGGTATTACAGGTACTGCACTGCAGTGGTTTGTATCATATCTATCTAATAGATGCCAATTTGTTCATGTAAATGGAGAGTCCTCTTCACACACTAAGGTCAGCTATGGTGTTCCACAGGGTTCGGTGCTAGGACCAATTCTGTTTACATTATACATGCTTCCCTTAGGCAGTATCATTAGAAGACATAGCATACATTTTCACTGCTATGCAGATGACACCCAGCTCTATCTATCCATGAAGCCAGGTAACACACACCAATCAGTTAAACTGCAGGAATGTCTGAAAGACATAAAGACCTTGATGGCCGCTAACTTTCTGCTTCTTAATTCAGATAAAACTGGAGGTTATTTCACTCGGCCTTGAAAATCTTAGAAATATGGTATCCAGTAACACTGTGAGGAACCTTGGAGTCATTTCTGACCAGAATATGTCCTTCAACACACATATTAAACAAATATGCAAGGCTGCTTTCTTCCATTTGCGCAACATCTCTAAAATGAGAAATATCCTGTGTCAGAGTGATGCTGAAAAACTAGTTCATGCATTTATTACTTCTAGGCTGCACTACTGTAATTCATTATTATCAGGAAGTCCTAAAAACTTCCTGAAAAGCCTTCAGTTAATTCAAAATGCTGCAGCAAGAGTACTGACAGGGACTAGAAAGAGAGAGCAGATTTCTCCTGTTTTGGCTTCCCTTCATTGGCTTCCTGTTAAATCCAGAATTGAATTCAAAATCCTGCTCCTCACATACAAGGTCTTAAATAATCAGGCCCCATCTTATCTGACCTTGTAGTACCATATCACCCCATTAGAGCACTTCGCTCTCGCACTGCAGGTTTACTTGTTGTTCCTAGAATATTTAAAAGTAGAATGGCAGGGAGAGCCTTCAGTTCAGTCTCAAAGAGTCAAAGAGAAAAAGTCAGTGAATGACTCAGAAGAGAAGGTGTAAGGCCTGCTGGGATTCCCATGATGCATTGAGTTTTTCCTTTCCAGTCAGCTTTCTCACTCACTGTGTGTTAATAGACCTCTCTGCGTTGAATCGTACCTATTATTAATCTCTGTCTCTCTTCCACAGCATGTCGTTATCCAGTTTTCCTTCTCTCACCCCAACCAGTCGCAGCAGATGGCCGCCCCTCCCTGAGCCTGGTTCTGCCGGAGGTTTCTTCCTGATAAAAGGGAGTTTTTCCTTCCCACTGTTGCCTAAGTGCTTGCTCATAGGAGGTCATATGATTGTTGGGTTTTTCTCTGTATCTATTATTCTAGGATCTACTGTACAATATAAAGCGACATGAGGTGGCTGTTGTTGTGATTTGGTGCTATACAAATAAAATTGAATTGAATATATGGATGGGTTGTCATTTTGGAAGTTGTTTGTGTGAAAGAATAGACAATAAACTAATGTTGTTTTTTGCTCAGTCAAGTTAGAGTGATGTCCGCTGTTTTCTGCACAACACCTCTTTGCTTAACAAGATAGCAACAGATATGTGATCTGATGATTTATCACAATTGCTGGGTTGTCAGACACAGATTGCATGAAGTTATCAATTTGACTCAATTGCAGACTGATATTAGACTTAGAAATCCGAAGTTGCCCATTGTGTGAATGTGAGTATAACGGTCTGTCTCTCTGTGTTAGCCCTGCGATAGACCTGTCCACCCCGCCTCTGGACTGCTGGGATAGGCTCCACCCACCAGGCCGAGTGACTACAATACCCCATCAGCCTTTTACGGCTGAGAGCTCATCTAGAATGATAAAAAATAGTAAAATCATGCCCATATACTTCACTGTAAATTTACTATTGTTATCATTTATACACAATTTTTAATAGTCTTCACAGTCTCCTTTTACATCGACAGTCTTGCTGCCGTAACCTGTTTGAGGTTGAGATACCAAAATATAATACCAAAATATGAAAAAAAAAAAAATTATAATACAAAAACGCAATGCGAAATATTTCAAACTAAAAATATTTTCTAGATCAAATCTCATACTTTGTATAAATTAAAAATACACACAAAATGTGTCCTATGTGCATATTACATCAATGATCTACCTGCCCATTGCTGTGTCCACCTTGTTACTGTGGAAAATGAGGAAGATGTTTTATGCTTAAATTAGCCATTATTACTTATGTGAGGCAGTATCAGTTTATACTGTAAATAAGCATAAGAAGGTGAACATGCTATGCTTTAACACATCTGTGAATCATTCAGAAAAATGGAAGAAAAGGTTGATGAAAGACTGATATTTATTCTGGTTCTTTAAAAAAAAAAAAAAGACGATTTCCATTAAAAAAGAAAAGAAAACAAACAAAAATAACAACAACAAAAAAACAATGCCCCTAAGAGTAAGAGTAATGGGGGTTACAGGCAATTCAGGGACTTATTTCAAAGACTTTAAGCATTGAAAATGTATTCATAGAATTAAAATAACATCTGGCTATAATATTATGAGTAAGGGTGTACAACTGTTTTTAATTTTTATAGCTTATATTAAAAACTGAACTTGAACAAAAATGACTGGACATGGCATTTCAGGATATTTGTGCTTAAAAAACCCCCATACAAAAGTATAATTGATTTCTAAGGTAAATTGGTGATTAAGATTGTAAGACAAGCTTTTAGAAATAATGTGATTGTCACGGGGTGCCGAGGCAGGCCGTGTGTGAATATTAATGGACCCAAAATGCAGACTGCTTCAGTTGTGAGCAAGCTTTATTAACAAAAGGGAAAACCAACAAGAACGAGGAGGAGGGAAACCAAACCCTAAGAATAAACTAAACTGGGAAAAGCTACACCAAAACTAACCTTAAACCTTGAGGTGAGAGACGTAGATGCAGGGAGAATACACCAGGACATGACGGGGAACAACACAGACGAACCAGCAACGAGGACGAGTGAACACACACTATAAATACACACCAGTAATCAGGGGATGGGAAACAGGAGGGGAACACACCTGGAAGACATCACAACTGACGAGGCAGGGGAAACGTAGCAGAACACACTGACATAAGACACAGACCTTCACAATAAAACAGGAACTACACATACAAGGATACACGCGGGCTGAACAGAGTAAACACTAAACAGAGGAAAAGCAGAACCAAAATCACATTAAAAGAGAAACACAAAACGCTGGGTCAAACGGACCCAGGATCATGACAGTGATAGTGTATTTTTATACAAAATACACTCAGTTCTTTTGTGGGGACTCAAATGGCACAGGATACTTGGAAAGACCTGCAACAACAACAATGTCTGTTAGATGTGACCTTAGACAAACTCAAATTCTGTCAACAAGCACACAATGTTGTCAAAATATCACAACAGAGTCCACTGATACTACTGCCAAAACAATGTTCATATAATAATATCTTTTGTGAAGAATAAACATAGATGACAGGTCAGAAAGATTGTAGGGAACAAGAAAGCAACAATTAAAAGCGCATGACAAGAAGTGTGAATGTGTCCTTGGAAAAAAAAACCCCAGAAACTTTAAATTTTACAAATAACTCTATGACTAGTTGTGTTTTTCATACACAAATCCATCTAATCCTAATTCAGATATTGTTTTTAAGAAAAACACCCTCTGCTGTGGCTCTAATGTATGAAAACCTGTCAAAAACACACATATTTGTGTGTGAAAGGTTGAGATGAAAAACTATTTTTAATCTCATAATCAGACAGTTAATTCCATAATGAAAAGAACTTGTGAAATTAAACATTTATTGGAGGAAAAGATGGACACAATGTAGAGGGATAAAACTAGTCCTGTAGCTGCATGGAGATAGAGCTACTTACCCCAACTGACCAATCAACGTTTACAAGATAAATTGTAGGAGACTTAAGATTATAATACTAAAAATCTTAAAACAATGGTCTGGATGACTTGTTACCTTTAAATATTTGTAGGTAAATACAATCACAATTTTAATTGTAATTTTACATAAAATACATTGATATTCCTTTTAATTACAGGGGAATTACGCATTAGTTGTGGGCTGTATTATAAAGTGTTGCCATGTTTTTACCTGTGTTAAGTAGACTGATTATAGGGTGCTATATAATTGTCATTGTCATCTGAATGAACCATAACTAAACTCCTAAAATAAAAAGCATTAAAGTAGATCGAAATATATGTAGAGTGATGTAATGTAAATCTCTTTCAGTTTTTCCTCAAACTTCTCTGCTAGCCTCAAGATTTAAAACATTAAAAGAGACAGATGTCTTACAGAAATAAAAATCCAGAATCACTTATAATGACATTCACAAAATCAAAGTCAAATGTCACCAAAAACTTTTTAAAGAGACCAAATAAAAACAACTGAAAAGGACTGAGACCAAATCAGATGTTTTTTTGTTTTAAACAGCACTTCCTCTGGGAAGACCTGTTTGTGTCCAGGCTTCTGCAGTTTCTACCTGGTCAGCAAATCTGAAACATAAAAAAAAGAGCAAAGGTTTGACAATAAACAATAACCAATGGACATAATATAATTTCTACATTTTTAAAATCTTAATATTGCTTGTAAAACTCCTGACACTAAAGAATACTAATTGCTATAATTAGTTTAAATGTTGAATTGCAGATTCCCCTAAAATGGACTCATTGCAGCCTCTGGGCTGATCAGCATATTTTTACTTAAAATAAATGTTAACATTGTTAAGAGCAAAAATTATTTATTTTTTATAAAATTTTAAATATTTAATGTAATACCATTGATAACATATTAGGAGTTACCCAGTAAGGGACACTTCATCATCTGGAGTGGCTGCAAGTTCATCATAACGTTTCTTCACCATATCAAGCTCTGTTGAAACATCTGAAAAACAAATTAAAATTTTTGTGAATCAGTAATTTATAATTTAATTTAAAAAATAGATAAATAGTTACATAGACTAAGTTATCAGGTGCAAGATTGCAAAGATAAAGAGAAAAGGATGGAAGCATTATCAAGCACTTGGAACCAATGTAATTACAGCAGACTATCCTGTTTACCTGGGAGTGAGCTCCCATCAGTCTTGAATGAAAGTTCAAAGGATTCCTTCATAGTAGTCTCCAGAATCTCCAGGATGTCTCTCTAATTTAACAAATTGCATTCACTTATCACAGATCAAAATATTGTGTTAAAGTCAAATAAAATTACATTTACAGGTTTCTCAAACTGGATTTAAAACATAAATGGAAACATACATTTTTGTATACGTCTATTCCAGTTAAACACAGAAACTTCAGGTGAGCTATAACAAAATACGGTCATAATATTTCTTCATAAAACATGACAAACCTTTAAACTGCACAACTTTTCCAACATGGTGTTTTTTGCCTGCTCAAACATGTCCTTCTTTGAGTGCACATGGTTCTTAATAGTCTCCCTCATGTTGTACAGCGTGCCTTCTCCTCTAAATTCTGCAGCCTCTACAATAAGACAGAAAACTCCAATCAGATTTCTCTTACTGAATAATGATAAATACAAATATGTGTTTTAGTGCCAAGTTGTGAATCACTGATATTATTTCTTACTCTTGTAGCCTTCTTCCATAATGTTCACAATTGTCTCTGTCAGACTGCTGTAGACTTTTTTCTTCTGTTCCCGGATCATTCTGTTCAGTTTTGCCTTAATTTTTTCTTCCTTAGAGACAAAACATGAAATACGGATGAACATCGTTTTAAATTACATCAAACTATAAAACCAATGCTAATTTTTCATTTTTTCCTTTTACTGTACTTTACTGTTTGAATTGATGTATAGGAAAGTTTCATCTCTTACCTCTGTCTTGAGAAATCTGAGCTGCAGTTCAGTATTTTTGTACTTTTCAATCAGAGAATCAGTGTTAAGTGAAAAAGTCTTGATGACTCCGTTGAATGCTCCACATTCTGAGTCATTTCTAAAACATGTAAACATTGTGGTTATTAATGGCAGATTTGGCAAGTTTATATTTTAAAAATGTGATATGTTATAAATTACATATCTTGAATAATATTATGTGACTGCTTAGAACTCTTACGGGAAGGTCTTTCTGAATTCTTCATCAATGCTGTCAGTCAGACACGAAGCCAACATCATGTTAAGGTTAATTAGGGTCCTGTTCTTTGGTTTGTGGACGCCACCATTCTCAACGACACACTTCAGTACCCTGTGAAAAGCACGACCATCCTTTCCCTAAAACAAAAAAGAAAACAGAATTATTTATATACATACTCCTGTAAAACCTGTTATTTTGTTACAACTAGATTTAAAATACATACATGATACAAGAAGATCTTGAGTTTTTCTCCGTATGAACCTTTGGATTTCTCAACGCCATCATTAAGACATTTTTCAAAGGCCGTAATGGTCTCTGCCACTTCTTTGTTGATATTGGCAAGTTGAAGGATCATGTTTCTCTCAAGTTCTGCACACACCTCACCTTTTTTATCATCCTGAAAAATATTTGAAGGAATAAAACCATAAAAAAAATACTTATTATTTCTTATAGATCTATGAACTTGACTTGGTTTTAAGTCACTCTCCTGTAATAAAGACCTGAGAAGTAAAACAGAACGGCAAAAATACATGAATCAATTGATCACTTAATAACCTATAAATTAATACATTAAAAAAACATAATAAGAAACACAAAGACATTTGAGAAATCCCAACATGTAAGAGTTTGTTTTACTTGACCTTACCACTCCTCCGGAGTTGGCTCCTTGAATCAAAGACAGAATCCCATAAGCTCCACTCACATAGTTTACTATCTCAGAGTGACAGTCATTGAGATCTTGCAAAAATCCCTGAAGTTTGGTTATTTCTGTTAAGAAGAAATTTCAGTGCCACAGTTTGACATTACATACTTTAATTTAAATTAAATAATTCTTCTTTCAGTCAGAGCAAACTAAAACAACATGTTCACTGAGACTTCACCTACCAGTTTCTTCTGGACTTAGATGCTTCCCTTTTAGGAACTCTTTGGAGCTCACTGTGAACACTTTGAAACTGTCATCAGTGAAGTGTTTCTGCGGAAAAATGATTTAATTTTAAAGCATCCTTGCAACTGTGGAGAGTCTGTATTATTTTCTGTCAGCCTATAAAACTCACATTAATCTTGGTTCGCTTGTTGAATTCTTTCCTTACTCCATCCTTGGCTTGCATGTTTCTTTTAACTATTCGACCAGGGATATCAGCTCGTGAACTAAAAGAAATGTGCATATATGTACTGTTACCATCATCACTATTATCATCACCATCATTAATCTGGGGCAGGCTGGGTGGTTTTGTTTTATTCTTGGCCTTTAGGTGAAAATGTGGGAATCTCCCTTTCTGACCAACCTGAGCTTTTCCTGACTGTTGCACACGTCCAACTCTTTGTTAACACGTAGATTGTATTTAAAGACTGGCTGTGCCAATGTTTCTCTGCCTGATGGTGGTTGTCCTCCAGTTTGTTGCATTCTATTTTTAAATGTCTGGTCTGGTTAATATCCTCTCACACTCCTACTTGCTAACCTGGGTTGTCAGAGGTACATACCAAAATACTTACCTGTTCACTACAGACTCCCTCTCAGCCGTGTTTCTAAACCGAGTAAAAACAACTCCCAATTTGTCTCTAAACATTTGATTTTGTTTCGTTCCAGGCAGTCATTGAGTACTCTCTCCCAGACCACCACCTTAGGGTTGTTTCATTGGAAATAAACCAATTGAGCTTCAGTTGTGCGAGTCTGCTTTGCGGGTCCAGTCATTTATGATTATATGACTTTATTTGCTTAATGTATTTATATTGACTGTTTAAAAAACAAACTCGCAAATATGGGAGATTGGTACCATTTATTCTTAAAGCACTTGGAGAAAGGCTAGCATGTTTTATGTCACCACACGCTGACATGCTTACATACAAATGTTTTTTTTGTCACAGCAACTACTTTAACTTTGTTGCTGATGGACAGTGTAATGGTATTTTTGCTTTAAAATGTAAAATTGTAACTTGACTGTAAGGACCAGGATATGCATGATTTCTAATAATCTCATAGATTATGAGCGGACACATTTATGAAAAAGAATAAATTTATAAAAGCTGCCATGATGCCAGTTACATCCCTTCCTCCTCCTGCTCTTCTGTTATTGCTCACCCTCTTCTCTCTCGCTGTTCCTCTAGAACTTAAAAATTCCACTGCCTGTCCCACTCTCCCCCACGAGCCAGGGAATTCTCTGTTTATTACTCAGTCCACTATTTGGTGTAAACTTTATAAAACTGGATCTGCCTCTGAGACTCCCTTTGACCCAAATGTTCTGTATTAATTAGAAAAAAAGGCTCAACTCCATGTTTCATTCTAGCCTGGGTTGATCTTAAATGGAAACACCGTGTAGTTGATCAGCATGGGAAATTTACTTACAGATCATCCGAATCATCAAGAAGATCAGACTTGGTGCAGATAAAGTGAATTTGCTGACATTCGCCACCATTTCCAATCAGACTACTGACACTTTCCAGGATCTCCCAGGCCTCTTTCTCTGCTGCTGCTCGATTAATTTCAGTCACAATCCACACAGTAGAACAATCTCCAACTATCTGAAAGGAGAATAACATGTCTCAGTGCATCATTAAAAGATGACTGTTTACAGACAACACAGTATAAACAAAGAGCAGTAAATGTGAATTACCCCTTTCCACATCTGATCTCTGCTCTTGTTGCAGTCGCCATTTCCAGGAAGGTCCACAAGTGTGACATGCTGGAGAAGAGACTTGTTTGGCACCCTGACAGTCACAAACTTCACTAGTGGCCAAAACCACTTTTTTCCTTCATTACCTTCTCCTTGTTTTGAATCACTTCTTGTGTACTTGACAAATTTTGCAGAAAGTTCATTAGCCTGCAATAAATAATAAAAGCAGTGCAGTTTAATTTTATTCCTACAGTGCAAGTGCTTTACAAAAACCATTAAAAAGTCAGTGACATAAAAAAAACAACTTAAAGAAATTGGATCACTAAAAGTTGAGTAATTAGTTTTCAGTTTTAGATTTAAATGATCAGATTGTGTCATGTACAAGCTTCCCCTTGTGTTATATTGGATCAAGACTGAGGGGAAACTCAGGTCATGTGAAACCCTTTTTAGAACAATCAACCATTTGATAGTTTTGAGAAAGTCTCTAATTATCATTCAAAACCAAAATGAAAATAGATTTTTATGAATTGTTTAAAAGTTTTTATTCTCTATTTAAATAACACTAACTACACTCTTGGTCTCAACAGCAGAAATTACTTCATGTGGGCATTTTGCATAGTTTTCGACCACTTTGAGATATTAATAAGCCACTTTAGACCGCTCCCTTATTTGCAAGGGATCACTACAGCGCATAACTTGGCATGTTTTGACTTTCAGGGTTTTACACCACTTTATGCCATTCCTGACGCAACCGTCTGTCAGGCACCGATTTACTAAAGTTTGTGGCCACTTTGATTCAATCTTTGTTAACTTTGCTCAGCAGTTAATTTCTACAGAGCGATTTAAAAAGGGTAAGTAGGTTAGAGCAGGGAACTGATCACTGTTGTGTGAAGAGGTAAAGGTTCTTACTGTGATTTAAAAGAAAGAAAGAAAGAAAAAAAGAAAGACAGAAAGAAAAGAAAAGAAAAGAAAAGAAAATCATGCTCTACATCAGGGGTCCCCAATCTCAGTCCACGAGCGCCGGTGTCCCTGCAGGTTTTAGATGTCTCCTTGATCCAACACAGCTGATTTAAATGGATAAATTACCTTCTCAACTTGTCTTGAAGTTCTCCAGAGGCCTGGTAATGAACTAATCATGTGATTCAGGTGTGTTGACCCAGGGTGAGATCTAAAACCTGCAGGTACACCGGCCCTCGTGGACTGAGATTGGGGACCCCTGCTCTACATAATGGACCTGGACCAGTCTTGGATCCTGTTAACCACAGTTATTACAAGAACAGATATTTTTTCTGGATATGTGATCATCTAAATGTCATTATGGGATCTCAGTAAGATCTGTTTTGATCACTGGATCCGTTTTCAGTGTTTTGTGTTTTTTGGGCTTTTGAATCTATGCTGCATTCTGTTTTCAGAAGTGAGATATGTTTCCAATTCATAATCTTTTGTTTATTTGGTCAGTTCCCTCTTTGTGTCCAGGTTGTCCTAGTTTCACCTGTGTGCCCTTCCCAGCATCCCCAGTGTGTAGTCTATCATGGCTGTCTGTTGTAGTAGTAATATCAGAGTTTTTGTCTTACTGATTCACATCTCAAAATCTTCCGCCTGGATTGGAGAAATTCTGGAATTTCTTTGAAATATTTGTTCTCCATGAGGTTTTCAGAAGACTTTTCTTTCCATTCTTCTCCATACAGTGCTGACAGCTTTTCAACAGCATCACGATAATCATCATCGCCTTCCTTTTCCTGATATTCATTATTGTCAAGAAACTGACGAAATGACCACAACTCATCTTTCCACTCCTGCAAAAATAGATGACAAGCCATTTATTGGAGGCATGTACCCAGCCTTAAGCTCCAAGAACTGCACTATAACAAATGATTTAGCTTTAAGTACAAATCAAACTTTGGGAATTCATTTTACCTCCTTTGTGATGAACTCAATTTCTGCTTCATACTTTGAGCTACGTGTGTTCGCTTCCACTTTGATCATGACTGAGGTGCATGCACTGACACTTCCTGAGGGTAAAAGATTCTTCTCTTTGATGATGGCATTTATCAAAGAGCTCTTTCCAGCCCCGGTTTTACCAAAGACGCCAACCAGCTCCCTCTTGTCTGTCTCCAAATCACTGATCTTTTTCCTGTTGAACAAGATTTTAAATATGGGTTAACTGATTCAGTCACAAAAACATTTTTAAGCATGCTTCAAAAGGTTTAAAAGAGAGTTTTATTATTTTTAATAGTAATCACTACTAGGTATTTCAGTTTTATAGACTTGCTCCACTAATTGTTTACTGTATGTTGTTTTGATCCACACCTTCCTTTTTGTGTCAGCTAAAGTGAAAATGTTTCCTTCAAGAGTTGGTAGATACCGGGAACAGGAAAAAAATGTAAGTAAGTCACCAAAACTTCCTAAAAATATGAGTCTTTGTTGGTCTTAACTTGGAAAGTTTTAGTTTACTACTGAATCATTCCGTCATCTATAATTATGCAGCTGTAAGTCAAAAGTATGATGTAAAAATAACTAAACAAAGAACCAACACATCAAACAGACTGACACAACAAAACTAACTGGTGACTATTGAACCAAAAGGGTTCATGTACAGGCAGCACGATGGCATTATGTGTGGCACTGGTGTCTCACACCACCATCTGGTCAGGGACTTTTTGTTTTGAGTTTACATGTTCTCTCTGTGTTTGCCTCGGTTCTCTCCAGGTATTCTGGCTTTCTCCAACAGTCCAAAGACGTGCAATTAGTGCATTTAGGTTAATTCATCTCCATGTGACTAAATTACACATAACTAGCAGCTTCTGAGGATGTTTTACAGACATTTTGTGCATTTTTGCTTTCTTTAAAAACAAACTCTGTGATCTGTTTGTGAAACTGTCACACGAGCAGGAGTGGAACCAGGTCCATATACATTACAAAATATGAAAAAAAGTTAATACTCACTTCAAGAAAGCACTGAGTTTGTCTTGGTCATTTAGTCTGGCATTTACAAATGTCATGATGCTTTTCACATCAGACAGTATGATTGATTCTGTGGACAAAAAAGTAAAGAACTATTTAGAAGGAATTATAGACTAGAATAACCAGAAAATGTGAAATCTCATGTTAAAAAAAACAAACAAAGCAAACCTGTGTGAATTAGAGTATATCAGGACCATAATGTGACCACTTACCAATCAAACTTACTATACCATGCATCATGTGACTGTTAAATTTTGACAACAGGCCAAAGAAAAAGTAATTTCTAGCATCAAAGATGAAACTGGCATGTTGGACAAATTGTGCTGCACAGAGGTTTAACCCTGTGGTGGCTTAAACTGTGACACTGTTTAGAAAGAAACTTAAATACCTTCAAATCCTGGCATTGACTGACGCTGTCGCTTAGCTGGTGACTGCAACCTGCTGGGGTTACTTTGAAGGTCTGATTTTCTCTTTCCTGATTGGATAAAAACAACAAAAAATAATAAGAAAAGAAAAACGTGTTTCTCTCAGTAAAGTTATTCTTAGTAAAGTTATGTAGATTGCAAAAAATATTGGTGCCTTTAAAACAAAGACTAATATGAGATGCAATAAATACGATGCATGTGTCTCACCTGTATCACTTGTGGATGGCAAGACCTGAGGATGAATATGAGTTATACAGGAAATTATTACTATTTGCATTGGCATTGCTCTTTAACAACATTTAAAGGACACTAACACACAAGGTCTCCATGTTTTCAACCAGCAGACTGATGAAGAATATATTATAAATTACCCTCTTCTTAGTAAACATCTCTGATGCTATGAGACAATTCTTTTACATAATTAAGTTGTGGTGGCAGATTTCTTTTCTCATGTATTAATCACATGTTTAATCATATCACATTAGTAATAGTAATATCACTTTCTCACTTTAGTATAGCAAGAGCACTCCTGTCACTTAGTTGTATGCATGTGCACTAGAAATGAGCCCTATGCTCTACACACACAGTGGGGCCATTGTAGTTCATGGGAGATGTTAAACAGATAGTGAAACTCCCTCTCCTTATCAGGGATGTAAATCTTTAGGTGACGGCTAAGCAGAAAGCAAGGTTATAATTCTCTCTGAGAGGGAGAGGGTTTTAAGCATGGGGCTGATGGGGCTGATGGTACAACAAAGTCCCAGTCATGAAGACCTATAGAGACAGTTGGCAAACCCCCTAGCTAGGGCAAAATGTATATTTCCCAACCCCCTATGAATTAAGTTTTTAGATTCAGTCATTTATTGGTTTCTGTAGAGAGTGGTCAGTCTCTATAGACCAGAGGATGGAGCTTTACTTTGTCTTAGGCAGTTGGCCCAAATGTCTGAAATTCAGTATAACCCTTACCTGAACCACATCAGCTGCTTCTTCAAGCTCCTGTTCACACTGCAGATAAAAAGTGCAAAGCCGTGTTTAATATTAAGCTCTTAAACATGTATTAAAATTGTATTTGTCATATGGACATTTAAAAACTTTTCCCTTCACATTTACTTACTTGAACAGAATTGACTGTTTCCTGATTTGAGTTTTGTTCTTCCTACAACAGTAAAAACAGTTCAAATCTATATTAGTTAAGAATTAATAAAATTACTCTACAAATAATTACTGCCAGTGAGACGCTGCCGAACACCAGTGGGTCACTTGGTGTTCACGCTCCACGGTAAACTATCACTTCTTGTTCCAACACACAGTGGTATTTTTGTGTAGCTTATCTGCGTAGTCAATTTAATTAAAAACGTATAGATAGCGTATTTCATAGTGTAATCTTCATGCACTCTGTGTATTCACTCACTAATTATAGTCACAGTATTCACTCACTGTGCCATCAGGGATTTGCTAGCTTTGCTTGGCCTGTAGCCAACTCACTAGCAGCATGGCCCCTTCACCTGTACCTCCTGCACTTTCTGGCTCATTGTGTCAGATTACTTTTGTTACTTTTGTGTTTAGTTACTCCTCAGCCTCCTTTAGCAATAATGATACTTGCAATAAATGTAGACTATTTGCAGCTCTGGAGGTCAGGATCACAGAATTGGAGACTCTGCTTCACACCCTTAAAAATCCCATAGCTAGCAAGGCCCCTTTAGCCCATGCAGCCAAAGGTAGCGTAGGCCCCGTTAGCTCCCTCTGGCAGATTGTCCCGAGCAGCTGGGGAAACAAGATGACTGGGTGATGATGAGGAGGAAGCATAGTATTAAACAGAAGCCCCTGGCACACAAACCAACCCGTTCATGTGTCTGTTTTTCCCCACATTTCGAAACACCTGCCAGGCCCTCGAGGCCTGGAGTTGTACACCCCTGCCCTACAGGCAACAGAACGGAGTTTTACTTAGGCTACGTTTACACTGCAGCTCTTAATGCCCAATTCCGATTTTTGGATCACTTGGTGTTCACGCTCCACGGTAAAAGTCGGATTTGATGCGCTTTCGCCTGCAATGTGAACATAGCTTTTGTCTCAGGCAGTTGGCTCATTAGTCTGAGATTCAGTATAATCCTTACCTGAACCACATCAGCTGCTTCTTCATGCTCCTGTTTACAATGCAGATAAAAAGTGTTAAGCCGAATACAATACTGAGCACTTAAACATGTATTAAAAATTGTATTTGTTGTGTAGATACTAAATCTCAAGGAAACATAACAATTTGTAACTTAGTTGAAAAGAAATTACTGTTTCTTGATTTGTGTTTATTTCTTCCTAGCACAACAAAAACATTTCCGTTTTAGTAAAGAATTAACAATAATTACACTACATATTATTACTGCCAGTACATTTTTAATATTCTGATAATTCTAACAAAAATTCACCTCTGTACACTCAAATAAAAATGTTGTTAAAAAACTTAATTACCTTTAACAGCTTGAGGTTCTTCTTGAATTTCACTCTTGGTCCAGCTTTTGTGATCAAATTATCAATTTCTCGATCATCAAGGACACGCAGACTTTCTGCATCGATTTGTTCATCTGTAATTAAAAATAAAGTTGTAGAGATAAAGATTATTCTCAACTTGCTTCAGAAATTCTTGTTAAATGAGTGAAAAAGCAATGGGCACAGTTATATGAGCTGTTTTACAGTTAACAGATCACATCATGATCAATATCTGTACCCATCACGGATTCACGTTAATACTTTACCTTCAAATTTCTCCACCCACTCACTTAGCCCCCATTCAACCAGTTTGGTTCTTACGAAATCATCCATGACAAGGAAGTGAAACTGTAAGATAAACTGTAATGTTTAACCAGACAGTACTGCTTTACAGATTAGACATTTGTGATCAACTTCTCCTTTAAAGCATATATAATCAGAGACACTGATATCAAATTCAGATTAAAAGTTCAACAGTTCACCTTTTGTTAGAAGTAACGCAGGAAAAAGCTGCTGAGCGAGGTGTGAAGTAAGCAGTGAGACACAAACAGAAAACAGGCGGGAAGAAAGCAAAAAGTCTGAAAACAGATTAAAAACAGGTTAAAAACAAACTGGAACTGTGTGGCTCATACTGCACAATTGCAGCTGCATCTATACATTTAATAGAAAGGTAAATCCAACATGAATAAAGCGGATGCAGGGTAAAGCAGAACTGAGAACAGAGAAGAGCAGGAAGAGGTGGTGTTTGTGCAGGCCAGATGGAAGTGGCTGAGAGAGGGGGGTAACAACCTCCCCAGACCAATATAATCCAATAGTAAGGTAGTAACTCTATACTGAGTCCTTCAATTACTTTGACATTCTAATCCAACACAGCACAAATAGAGAATAAATGTAGTTTGGAAAGGAAGGCACTTTTGTGCTATTTTAATCACATAATCATATGATTATGTGACAAAATAGCGCAAAAGTGCTAAACTACATTTATTCTCTGTTTGTGTTGTGTTGAATTACAATCTCAAGTAATTGAAGGACTCAGTATAGAGTTACTACCTTACTATTGGATTATATTGACACGACACAAAGAAGTGCAACTTCCTGCCTGGATGTGCCAGTCCTCTGCTCTCTCATTATTCTCAAGATCAGTATTAGAAATTTGCATTATCTCGAAGTAGATTAATTAGTTAAGTATATTAAGTATATTAAGTGATTATTATTATTTAATACATCCTTTGCTTTGCTCCTGCTAAATAGCTTTAATAAAATATCCTGCATTCAAAAAGTCTAAAGTAAAGAGCACAGAAAAAGTGGTTGTATGAATGGGCGTGAATGGGGCAAGTTGTCTAAAGCCAACTTAAGATGGGCAGCAACAGTACCTCAACTGAACATAATGTCACTGGAAACAGAATAAAAAATATTTCTGACAAAATACTTATAGACTGAGTCTGAGTTTGATAGAAAAATATACACAGTTCAAAAAACAAATATAAACAGTTCGGCTAATATGACACTTTTGGTTCAATCCTTTTTTTTCTTCACTTCTAAGACCTCCACCCATTTTGTGGATGAAAGAGTTATTTTAGCCACAGAACATCTGATATGACTTTCTTGGCTGTGCGGACCAATCAGTTTCAGTTTATACTGTTTATTCTTGTGTGCTGTGTGCAGCGGGGTCTTCTAGTTCACAGACTTTATAGAGCGTATTAGAACGTGACAAGAGGAATGCAATGTACACTTTATCTCTTACACCCTAAACCTCCCACCCCCAACTTCATGGCGCATCCCACGGCTCTGGAGAATGTACAAAATGTTTGCATTGGACTGCAGAACAATGTTGTAGTACTCATGTTTTTAGTAAAAGATTTTATGTTTCACAGTTAACAGGTCACATCAGTATCAATATCTGTACCCATCAGGGACGCATGTTAATACTTTACCTTCAAATCGCTCCAGCCACTTACTTAGGCCCAGTTTGGTTTTATTTGCACAAAATCATCCATAAGCAAGAAACTAAAAGATAAACTGTAATATTTGATCAGACAGTACTGCTTGACAAATTAGACCTTTGTAATCAACTGCTCCTTAAATGCATTGACTCTGATTCTATATTCAGATACACTTTTATTGAATTCAGATTAAAAGTTTAAACTACTTACCTTTGGTTTAAAGTAATGCAGAAAAAGACAGTTGACAATAAAATAAATAAATAAATAAACAATAAGTTTAAAAAAAAAAAAAAAAAAAAAAAAAAGGAGCAGGGAGGCACACACTGGAACAGGGTGAAAAAAAATCTAGCAAAAAGCAAAAGTCCAAAAGCAAACTAGGACTCGGTTTTGCAAAAGGTGTAGTTGACTGTTTGGCAAAAGGCAAGTGAAAGTGGATCTCTACATATAATACAACGCTAAATCTAGACAGAGTAAAGTGAGTATAGGGAAAAGCAGAACTGAGAAAACAAAAAAGGGGATAGGGAAGACGCAGAAGAGGTGCAAGAGGATGCAAGTAGAAAGCGGTTTTGTTTGGTGTCAAACAAATCGAATGGATTAAAGTTTACAGATTAAAAACAAAATACAAGAAATAAAGAACACTGTCTTATATAAGTATTTAACACAAATTGGTGATAAAATCGCACAATTATGTCCCGTTTTCTAAGCTTCATTCCGTACTAACAAACGAGACATGAGCGCTAGAAAATACTAAATCGTCATTTACTTTTAGTTTTGAAAATATTAACATATTACAATAAAGGGATGCTTGTTTCATAAGGTATTTGACCTTACCACTCCTCTCTTCTAGAATTAATGTCGTTTTGTCATTGCCAACAAATAATGAAATCTAGCCAGCGCCTCCCCCCTCCTTATTTCATGACTTGGTTCGGTCCAGTGAGCCAGGCTGAGCGCCAGAGCACTAACGGATCCGGTGGTTCATAAGAGAGAGAGAGAGAGAGAGAGAGAGACAGACAGACGGAAATAATAAGATAGCGAAATCCATATGAAAGAAACTGCTCGACATTCCTGGTATTTGTAATGTGGTGTATTGTGGCGGGGAAAGAGACAAAAACAAAAAGCAAAACAAAAGGAAAACCAAACAATAATGATTATTTAAAAAAAGAAAAAACCTGTATGTTAAAAAAGGAGTAAGAAGCAGCATAAGCTTTTTCAATCCCACCCCCTTTCCACTATTTGGTTACTAATACTCAACACATTTTCTTTCTGTTTATCCATCATAAATTCTTCCTTACAATTTGTTACATGTATTTGCTTTTATAACCCCAGTAACACGTCAAAACATACAAATTTACAGATATATGAATGTAGCGGGCCAGGGCTGTTCGGGGTTGTTCTGACATTTATGTTCTGTTTTGCGGTTCTGTTTGTTTATGTTGTCATGGTGATGAGTGACGCGCTCTCTCGGCGACTGTGTTTCCGGTGAGAGAGCGCCTTTTTTTGTGGTTGTGTTGTTGTTGCCGCGCTGAGGAGGGAGGTAGTGACAGTGTTCTCGGCAGAGAATAATAAACGGGTGCTCCCAAAGAAACCTCTGTCTCCTCCGTGACTGAGCTCGCCACATGAAGTTATATAAACATACTTGTGCATCCACACACAGTATGAAAATAGTGTTTGAGAATACCCGAATCAAAGCCCTGCCTCCTCCCTTTGCAAAACCATATTTTTGTACTGCTTGTTAGACTGAGTCATGCTGGGACATTGCTTCCGTTCTTCACTTCAGTCCACAACTTCACTCCACATACAGAAATGCAAAAGCTTTTTAGTATTGTATTGATACTGGGATGTATTAAATTTAATTCCCCCCTCAAATTGCATGCCCCTTCTCTTTAAGAAAACAATTTTAGAACATTGCAGGAAGTAGGTTGTTTATTGCTTTGATTTGTGCACTGAGAAAATTAACCAGATCAGTGAATTTTAGTATTTTTTTATTTTAAGACTAGTGGATGAATCGACCACCTGTCCCAGATTATGTCATCAGTGTCACGGTCTGCTCCTTAGTGTTCGTGTAACCCGTGCTTGCTGTCCTCTTGTCCCGCAATCCTCCTGGGAAAATAACAGAGGTAAATACACTACACTGCGACAAACTCACACTTACTGACTTCTAGCTGGGAAACTGAGGGGAAGTCTCACGAAACAAGCGTCGGAGAGAGCTCCACAACACTCCTAAGTAGCTCCCCCGACGAGGCTTGATCAGCTGCAGGTGTGCGTGATGATCTCCCTCAGGTGTGGCCAGCATCCAGGCTGAACACACCCGCCGGGCCTGATAATGCCTGTAGACCGGTGCTCTGTACACACACACACACGCACACACAAACCAGGAAAACGAGGTAGGCAGCACCAAAAATACACATGTCCATAACTTATTCAATAACCCTGGGTCCCTCAGACCCAGGTCCGTGACATTAGGTTTAATACATGTGGTGGTGGCTGAGAGTCTTTCTTCTCTGGATTGTGGAACTATGCAAAACCTGGCTCCATTAACTCATGTATGTGCCTTACCTTTTTCCCTCGCAACTATATATATTACCCTGGTAATTCTTGTCACTGTAAATAAAGGCACTAAACCTTAACCATTCTGCCATTGAGTCCACTCCGTCCAGTGTTCTTGACATCTCTCGGCATTTAAAGTTTATCTCAATTAATTATTTAGACGTTGCAAAAATATTGCTGCCTTTAAAACACAGATTAATATGAGATTAAAAAAATAAGATGCGTGTCTCAGCTGGATCCATGTGAATGGCAAGAGCAGAGGATGAAATTCAGTTATACAGGAACTTGTCACTATTTGCAGTCATGTTTTCAACCAGCAGACTGATGAAGAATAGATTATAACTCCATTTTTTTAGTAAACACCTGTGATCCTGAGACAAATCTTTTGCATAATTAAGTCCCAGTCACACAGAATTACAGAGAAGGTTAGCGAACCCCCTATCTAGAGCAAAGTGTATATTCCCCAACCCCTTATGAATTAAGTTTTTAGATTCAGTCATTTATTGGTTTCTGGAGGGTTGCCAGGGGGCTCACTGACAGTCTGTATAAGCAACAGACTGGACCTCTTTCTTTGTCTCAGGCAGGCTTATTATATGTCTTAAATTCAGTATAATCCCTGCCTGAACAAATCAGCTGCTTCTTCATGCTCCCGTTTACACTGCAGATAAAAAGTACAAGGCTGTGTACAGTACTGAGCAGACTTAAAGATGTATTCAAAATGTAAAAAATAATAATAATAATGTAATTTGTTGTATAGATACTTCTGTAGATACTGAATCAGAAAGAAAAACTTTTTTTTAACTTACTTGAATAGATATGTTGACTGTTTCCTGATTTGTGTTTTCTGTTTTTTGGTAAAATGAAAATTACACTACATATTATTTCAATGTTACAGTTTTGTAATATACAGGTAATTCTAACAAAAAATCAGCAGTTAGTTACCTTTCACAGCTTGAGTTTCTTCTTGAATTTCACTCTTGGTCCAGCTTTTTTGATCAAATTTTCAATCTCTCAATCATCAAGACAATACAGATGTTCTTTGTCAATTTGTTCAGCTGTAATTAAAGATTCAGTTGCGAAATTAAGAATTGCTCTTAACTACTTCAGAAATTGTTTTTTAAATTATTTTTAATAGCTATGGGAACAGAAAACTCTAATTTTTCTGTCTTGACCTCAGGACCTGGCGTTCACATATTGGGACATCACATTTTGGGTTTTCTAGACCACAATACTAAATTTTGCTCTTTCAAATGAGCCACATTGCTCAAAGAAGCACAATTGCTGTTTCTCATTTTGTTTTTATACTCAGGAAAATGTTGCTGTGTTCAGACACCAAATAAAGAGTTTTGCACATCATTACTCAATTGTGACTTTATAGTGTTCTATTGAACACTATAAAGTCAAATAGCAAAGAAAAATTTAAAATGCAATCCATGAAAGAGTTCGGGTCTTAGGAGGTTAACACATTTTGTGTAGTATGAAAAAATATCTCAAGCGTTTTTATTCTCTCTGAATGGAAAATGCTAAGGCCGTGGGATGTAGGGTAATGGGATTGCTGCAGCGTGCAAAAAATAGATAGATAAGATGTTTGAAATAGTTTAAACACTATTCCAGATGTTATTTTTGCCTAAAATGTTAGATTTAATGTCTGATTAAATAAGTAAAAATAAACTGTGAACTCATCTGTCATGAACACACTGACCTCCACCAGGTTTGGATTGGTGAACTCTAGAGTGCTGAGTAATAAAACTTTTATCTTAAAGGATTTATTTATGACCCAAGGACTGCATTTCCTCTGTATAACTGAGACATGGTTAAGGGCCGGTGAGTCCAGCGTTTTCCCAGATCTCTTACCAGATGACTGCTTTTTAAACTCTCCTCGAATATCAGGCGTAGGAGGAGGCCTAGCGGTTGTTTTTAAGAAGTATAAATGTAAACCACTGTCCTTATGAACATCACCTAGTAACTTTGAACTGAGTGTGTTTGAGCTAGGTCGCTCTCACACAGTGCTCTGTGCTGTGGTTTACAGACCCCCCAAATACAATAAGGACTTCTTGAATGACTTTTCTGATCTGTTGGCTGAAATTATGCCAAAATACGATCATGTCCTTATTGTTGGGGACTTCAGTATTCACATGTGCTGCCCTGACAAGCCAATGGCAAAGGCTTTTTAAATCCTATTGATTCCGTTAATCTTGGGCAACCTGTGTCTGTGCCTACACAAAAATATGGGCACAAGTTGGATCTTGTTTTAACTCATGATTTACCTGTCTCTAACTCAGAAGTTTGTGATATTGTCCTCCTCCTGTTGTTGCTCGGTGCGGGCATATTTTTAACCCCTCCTCTGCTGGTAAGTTCTCTGTTGTTTTTAATCAGAACTGCAGCCTTCCTGATTCCATATATAATGATTCAGAAGAGCTGAGCACATGGTTTTACTCAGTCTGCCAAACCGTTTTAGATTCGGTGGCCCCCTTTAAGCTTAGGCAAGTTAAAGCCAAATCTGAACCCTGGCTGAATGAAGACACCCGTGCTGCCAGAAGAAATTGTAGGAGAGCTGAACGTAAATGGAAGAAGGATAAACTTCAGGCATCATACCAAATATTACAGAATTACTGAAATTCTTATCAGAAAACTGTAAAAGATGCTAAGAGGAAACATTTTGCTGCTATTATTCAGGCAAATTGCCGTAAGCCTCATGCCTTATTTAAGACTATTGACATGGTCTGACAGGATCCTGGGTCTCCTGACCCAGTGTTGAGTTTCTTGTGTCTCAGTGGTTTTGTATTATGATGTATGTTCTCTTTGTTGCCCCAGTTTATTCTATAGAGTCTAGTGTCTTAGTTTGGGTTGCTTGTATTCTCTTTAGTTTTCTGAGTATTTAGTAGCTGCCCTCTGTGCCTCCTTTATGTTGATCTCTGTGTTTCTTTGTTGCTCTGTCTCCTCTGTCAGCTGTATCTCCTAGTCAAGTCTGTGTCTCTGTGTTACATTTCCTGTTTTACTTTGAAGGTCTGTGTCCTATGTGAATGTATTGTGTTTCGCGTCCCTTGACTCTCGTTATGTCTGATTTCTCCCACCTGTGCTCCCCTTCTGTGTCTCATTCCCCTCGTTATTTCCCAGTGTATTTAAGCCCTGTGTTTCTCTGTGTCAGTGTCGTGATCTCTTTCATGCTGTGCGTTTCTCCCTGCAGCTCCATGTGTGTGTTTTGTTAGATTCTTCCCAGTTTAGGTTTTGTAAAGTTTTTTGTTAAGCAATAAAAGCTGCCATTTTGAGTTTAAGTTTCGCCTCAGTTGAGTCTGAATTTTGGGTCCTTTTCCTGCCTGCACACAGCCGTTCCATGACATGGTCCTTCATGCTCCACAGACTGTTGGTGTCGAGTCCTCTCAGGAAATTTGTGAAAACTTCCTACACTTCTTTATTGATAAAGTGTTATATGTGAAAGCGCAGATTTCCCATTCCGTTCTCGACCCTTCTATCCCTGTCCTTAACTCTGCTGTCTTTGACAGATTTGAGCCAGTTTCTTTGCTCTGCCTGCAGGAGTTGGTTTCTCACCTGAAGCCCTCAGGTTACCCTTATGATGCTCTCCCCCCTCAATTTTTCAAAGAGGTTTTCCTCGCTATAGCACCATTTGTACAATCCATTGTAAATAGTAGTTTGTCCTCTAGTGTTGTACCTGTGAATCTTAAACATGCAGTGATTCAGCCTCTATTCAAGAAACCTGCTCTTGATCCTGATATTGAAAATTACAAGCCTATTTCCAAACTGCCTTTCATCTCAAAAATTCTTGAAAAGGTAGTTTACAAGCAATTAATGTCCTTTTTAGATAAACAAGGTATTTTAGAAGTTTTCCAATTTGGTTTTAAATCTTAACATAGTACTGAATCTGCCCTCTTAAGAGTTTTTAATGATGTGTTTTTAGCAACTGACTCAGGTGACTGTGTTATTATCGTGCTTCTAGATTTAACTGCTCCCTTTGATACAGTGGATCATAACATTTCAATTTCCCGTTTAGAGCAGTTGGTGGGCGTTAGGAGTACTGCACTGCAGTGGTTTAGATCCTATTTGGTAGAGCGAACTTTCTCTGTGAAACTTGGAGAGTTTGTATCTTCTGCTGCTTCTCTTCAGTGTGGGGTCCCACAGGGTTCAGTTTTAGGCCCGCTTCTTTTCTCCCTATATCTCCTACCCCTTGGCTCTATTTTCAGGAAACATGGGATTTCTTTCCACTGTTATGCCAATGACTCCCAGATTTATTTCCCTCTTAAGCTGGGCATACAATGTGCGTTTTTTTTCAGTCACGTTATTCAGCTTCTGCTCAAACTGCACGATTGACTCGCAGGGGTTAGAAGTTTGTAGGTCATGATGCAGGGTCTCACACTATACGGCCGATGCTCTGATGCGATCTGAGTGCTCACACTGTGCGTCCATAAAATGAAGGTTATAACAGAAAATCTGTCGCTCGCTCTCCCTCTCTGTCTTTCACTCACACAGACACGCACACCACCACCACCATCAACTTTGCTAAATTGCTAATGAAAAACATTGATCAGGCAGCTGTGATTGAGCAGCAATGTAAATCCAACTATTTTCACGGTTGTTGTGGTCGTGATAATTTTGTGAGGCCACATCGAAAAGGCTCGGATGAGCTTGCCAAAGTTCTACAAGTTGTTCCTGGATTGCTTGTGTCCACATTACACGCTACACTGCCATGCTACTCCGTCTTTTCACTTTCAATTCTGTGTTTGCGCGTGCGCAATGTGAGAGGCTGCAGTGACACCCTCACAACGGCCAACAGGATTTCAAACCGGTTTGATTTTCTTACGACCAAGCGATTGATGATCGGGAGCTGGTCGTGAGGTGTTAATCGCTTCTCGTTACCCCACGTATATTACACGATGCACGACACACAATGAAGGCGAAACTTGGGCCGATCACCAAAACGGTCACACGACTGAAAAATCGGCTCAAAATGAGCCAAAAATCGCAGTGTATGCCCAGCATTAAAAAGATAAATGGCTTCTCAGTAGACCCTCTGCTCAGATGCCTTGATGAAATAAGGGCCTGGATGGCTTTGAACTTTTTACATTTTAATGAGCAGAAAACAGAAGTAATGGCTTTTGGTGGCATCACTGAGACCACTACTATAGATCTTGATTCGCTGGCACAGTATGTGTATACATATATATATACACACACACACACACACACACACACACACACACACACACACACACACACACACATTATGTATATATATATATATATATATATATATATATATATATATATATATGCTGGGAAGACACTAGGAAAGAAACACATATAGATCCATTGAGATATATATATTTGGTATACATATTAGTAATGTGCATTATATTTTGCTTGTTTCTTGTATTTTTGCACACCACTGTTGCATGTGAAGCTTGCACAGAAGAATCTCACTCACATGTGCTAAAAAAAAAACAAAAAAACGTGATTTCAGTGATATATTTTTTTCGACTGTGTCGACCAGTGGTGGGAGGGGGTGGGATAAAATAAGTGTATACTTCTTCCCACTCCTTTTCAATATGGAACTGAATCAGAACAGTTGAAGGAATATTGAAATGTAGTCGCTTTATTTAGTATTGAATTTTCTTTCTCTTCCTGTCTTTGCTAAATGAACTTTGTATGTTTATGTGAGCAAAATAAATTAACAACCAACAACAAACAAACTAGTTCAGTCCAGTTTAGACTGCTTACAGTTGTGCGCTGTGTGCATCTGGGTTTGCTTGTTCAAAGATTTCATTGAATGTGGCAAGAGGAATGGAATGCTATGTACACTTCATGTCCTACACCCTAAACTTCCCCACCCCCAACTTCGGGGCGCATCCCACGGCTCTGGAGAATGTACGTTCCAAAATGTTTGCATTGGACTGCAGAACAATTTTTCAAGATTTATGATTCAAAGTGTTTATTGTCATGTGTACAAAGAAAAGCATTTCTCTGTACAATGAAATTCTTTCTCTGCTGTCCACACACAGATGCCGGTTAATATGTACTAATAGATAAAATACAAATAGCATAAATAAATAAATGGAGACCAGAAAAAGGTGGGTGTAGTGAAAATAGTGAGAAACAGGACTGAGAAAAGCAAAAGAGGCGGTGTTTGTTCAGGGAAGATATGAGTGGCTGAGAGATATGTTACAACAACGACGAGTGGATTTGTTGGAAGGGATTAAAGTTTCCAGATATTGTAGGTTAAACACAAAAGAGAAGAAAGATAGACCATTGCATTACATGCGTATATTCTCAACATTTTAGACAGTGAAAACAAAAAAAAAATGTCTCCCCTCCTGTGACTGGTGGAGACCGAACAGCCGAGTAGCAGTTTAGGATTCCTGGATTTCTTTAACATCTGCTTGAAGGTCGCATCCTGGCGTGGGTGTATTGTCATCTAAATTCTTAGCGGATGCATCCCCGCTGTCACAAAAAACAGACGGGCACGTGAAATGCACGTCATTAGACCCGGTGCGTCAGCAGTACGTCCCTGTTCTGGCTGTATAGCGGTCTTGCATACGTGAAAAGTACAGTATTTAATTATTATGGGCGGCCACAGTAGGCAGCTCCGTATATTTGATTTCAACTGGATGGTCTTCCCGACACTAACACGAAGGGATGTGTACCTCTTCCCAGGATCAAACTGGGAATTATTAACTTGTATGCATCCACTGGCATTATGCACACATGTTATTACTATAATCGTAAACACAAAATAGTGATAAAATAGCACAGCAGTGTCCTACTTTCCAAACGTCCTTCAGGACTTAGATAAAAACATTAATACAGGCTTTATTACATGCAGCCACATGCTGGCCATGTACTGATAACAAAGGAGTAAAATGATGTTATGTGTTGTGTGATGGACACTTTATTTTTAATATGAATTTTTATTCAAATTTCATTACATTTTTGATCCTCAAAATTACTAATAAAAGTATAAAGTACCAGAATGGGAGAGTGGGAGCCCTCCGATACATGGGCTGACCATTAAGGATGTTCTCTTCAACAGTATGCAGCCCACATTCCCAAAACACATAAGAAGCCTGAACACAACCAGAGGTGACAAAGGCAAAGACAGTTTTTATTTAAGTAGACGTACAGATACTTTCTTTAAAAATACTCGGGTAAAAGTTGAAATACTCAGCTTCTCTACTCAAATGAAAGTGAGAAAGTACAGGCCTGAAATGCACTCAAAGAAAGAGAGTAAAAAGGAGCCCTTTGAAGGACATTTCTGTCCATTTTGTTACAAAGCTAACTGAACCTTAAGCTATATTATTATAAGGATAGATGGCATTATTGTTATTATTATTGTTAGCCCTGTGACAAACTGGCGACCTGTCCAGTGTGTACCCCACCTCTCACCCTATGACAGCTGGGATAGGCTCCAGCACGCCCCGTGACCCTGCAAAGGATAAGCGGAAGCAAATGGATGGATGGATGGATGGATGGGGTTAAAGTGGGATTTGGCAGCAGGGGGGACTGGTTGAGTTGCTCCGCATTGGAACAATCACAGCTTACACTCATTTACATTTGGATTTTCTTTGAGTGCAGGCTGTGATCAGCTGACCTGTCCTGCTGCTGCTCTGAGGTTTACTGCTGTTTATGGATTTACACAGCTGAATTCAACACGATGTAAGCAAATGTTTTCAGTAATGTCTTGGCTGATTTGCTGCTTATATTGTATTTATACAAGACAGTATAAAGTATTTTCATGCAACTTTTGCATAACACAAAGTTGGTATAATTCTATTTTAGCATACCTCTACATTTTTTTTTCTTGCACACAACTGATGAAAGACTATTCTTGCTCAGCCAGTGCAACAAGTGTCTAAATTCAAAATACCATGTTGTTAGGACTGGCTGTATTCTGCCATTGTCAGATAAAAGTGTTTAATCGGATTTACAGAAAAACTCTGCTTTAATGTTCTCTAAGAATTTATCATTTGATCCGATGTTAGCCTTCACTGTTAGATGATGAATCTCTTATAGTCACAGTGGAAATGTTTTACTGAATTGCTATTTTTCATGATTTCATCATAGATTCACATTTCCCTGAAAAAAATGCAGGGCAGCTTTAATAAATAATAATAATAAAAGCAAATATGTTGTAAGAAATGCCCTCGCTTTTATAGTTTTTAAATACTTCAGAATAGTGAACATGGGACAATGAGCCAAATAAAGGAGGCAGAAAAATATTAAGCCTTGACGGATGGGATGATCTGGGAAATGACCAGGACCGAAGTGGATCTGGGTTTGATTTGTAATCCTTATCTATTTTGGATCTTTCCTACTGTCCAAGTTGTCTACAATGTTTTTCTGATTTATTTTTTAGGGGAACGTAACAGACTCATACTCTGAAATTCAGACAACGTAACTTTCAAACTGTTGACAGTGTTTCATCACCAAATCTGTGAAAAGATTTTAGTGTGAGCTGATTATAAATCTGTGATGTAATCAAATTCAAAGTTTGATATGTTATGTGTTCAGAGCTCTTCTGTAAACCTTGGTTTTATAAGTGGCGATCTGAGTAACTGTTGCCTTTGCATCAGGTCATTCTCTGATGTCAACAACAATTTTCATGTATTTTCATGAGACTCAGTACATTTCGCTATAGTGTTTGTCCTCATGCATTAGTTTTTATTTAGTTATCTTCATTGATGAAAACTACAATGAAAAGAATTGGTCAACAAAATTACTACTGCTTCAGATGAGGAGGCTAACTCAGAGGCTTTGATCCTTTTAAAATACCTTTCTGACCCTGAAGAGGGGGCCAGTTTATTGCAGCCTATCAGACAGATGTTTTTTGCTTTGTCATGGTGGTGAAACATGATGACCCATTTTAATCCAGTCCCTGAAATTTGCATTACCATTATAAAACCCTTTCAATGTCAAATTGTTAAATAAAAATAAAAGCACAGAATTCTTATGGGAACGTTTTACTGAATAACTCAGCCTCATGCTTGACTGATGGCAACGATAAGTCCATGTTGAATTTTATTTGTTCCTCTTTTGTTGAAGTGTTGATGACACCTTTCTGAACTACAGACTTTAGTGTCTTGTGAAAATCATTCCCCTTCGTTTTCTGAAAACAAACCAGAAAACACACTTCTAAACACATCGTCATAAAATACCAGAAAGTGTTCTTGGGTTCTTTTTCACCTGTTTCAGGGTTGCATGCTATTTATCAGTTTTATTTTGCTGTGATCTTTACAGGGTTTCCCCTCCTAGGGAGAGTAGCAGCAGTCAATCATTTAAGGCAATCATTTGCAGACTCCTTCCTGGGAAATGCGAGGATGTTTCATTATGATGATACATGATTGTAAATAAATCACAGACCTGCAGGCATGTGCACACACACTCACACTTATTTTCTTCCTGTTGTTTTCTTCCTATTAAGCACCAGAGGGCAGTACTAGTCAGTGTTTTGATTCATTCACAGACATGTTCCATATGAACATAAAAGATTCAAGATACAGAAATCAGTTTTAAGACATTAAAGAGATTTAATGTTTAGTTTACATTATATGATGTAAAAACGACATTAACTTCTTGAAACAAAATAAAAGATGTGTTGATGGTGGCAAAGTCACAAATTTGTTCTATCTTATAGTTATTTAAATATTTCAAATTGACAGAGTCACCCTTAGCTTTTTGTTTGTTTTTAGGTATTCTGTCTTTTATGATCTTTAATGAGACAGACCTGCAACCAAAAAAGCTGCATAGGATTTTTTGACTGTTTCTTATAGATTTTTACTCACTGAGACCAGGAAAATGTGTTTTTAAAATTCATCTGTTCAGGTTTTCTTGCAAAACTCATGTTCTTAGAGTAATTAAGCATACAATTTCCCTTTTTAAACTGAAGTCTGGTATCCTATACTTGAGTCCAAAAACCATGTCCAATAACGATTTCTTACATTAATTTAATATGTCTAAGAGTGAGACTGAAAAGGAAAACAAATAGAAAATGCAAGTAATTGAGAGGGGTCAGGGTGGGGAGGTGGGAAGATGGGTTTGGCAGAGTGAGAAGCTCAGATCATCATAGCGAAGGGTAAGGAATCTCAGAAAAACTATGCATAGTTAATTGTAATAAAATATTGATTTTTTTTCATTGCTGCTGTGCTTTTCTTTTAAATATAAACTTCTCATGTTTTGCAAAAAAAATAAATAAATAAACTGTACATGACGGGCGAATGAAGATAATTTTTTGGATTCAGCACCCTAAGAAAATTTACCAAAAATATCCCATGCAACAATTTTTGTTGTTGTTGTTGTTTTGTGGATGTTGTTTTTTTTTTTTTTGCAGACCTGTGTAATTAGTTAGTCAAATTATGATCTTAATGGATGGGAAGAGTTTAGCTTGATTATTTTTATTAACGCCAGCAGACAAAATTTGGCAAACCTTGGATCAAAAGTGAATATGAAATCAATGGACAAGAACTCAGAAACGTCATTACTAGTTTTGTTAGGACACAATCTATGGAGGACCACAAGAGCCATGATCCTCCATAACAATCCAATTCTTTTATGTATAAAAAATAGTCAAAAAACAAAGCCAGTTAAAAAAAAAAAATCCGATTATAAGAATTAACTCATTTAATCTGGTTCAATATGGGGGTTTGTAGAAAACCAAGTAGTAAGTGCTGCTGATTTCTTATTTCAGGTAAAGCAATGCTGAGGACTTTTGTAATCATAATCCAGACTTTTATTACTTAATTAAACAAATAGTATAAAGAATAGTATAAAGTAAGTAAGTACAAATTTAAAAATACAAAACATTTTATTTATATATAGCCAGTGTTGGTCAAGTTACTTGAAAAAAGTAATCAGTAACTAATTACTGATTACTTCCCGAAAAAAGTAATCCTGTTACTTTACTGATTACTTATTTTCAAAAGTAATTAGTTACTTACTTTTTAAAACATGATTTATCCCCTAAATAGGTGATAAAGCAATAGATCTTTCAGCCCAATTCTACTTTTTCTGCATAATCTATCATACAAAATGTAATCAAATGAAAAAGTCTCTTTTTAAAACTTGTTTTATTAGTTTTAATCTTTTAACTTTATGCATCAAGCAAACATTAAATTATATGCAACATTCTCTGACTGGAAGAAATTTGTTTAACATTTAAACCTATTTTCTGCATATTCCAGCACATAAAATAAAATAGTTTTTTGTGTTTACACTCACTCTTTCAAATAGATGCACGTAAAACACAGCAGAAAATAAAAAAAAAAAAAATCAAAGACTCAGCAGTCCTGTTGCTCTATTTTCACCTGTATAGCAGGAGTGGGGCAGGCGGAGGTTTGCCCTGGTGCAGGTGTGCCGCAGCGGTCAGTGGAAGGATACAGCAGTTTCTCTGTGAATTTCAGATTCCAGCGGCAGCGTATTTGGTGCTTGCTCGGACGTTTAGGGGTTTTTTCGCTGTAAAAAGAAGTTTTCTTCCCACGCAGTGAACAGCGGACGCTAATGTTTTTGTCACTTTTTACAGAATCAAACTCAAAGTAAGATCAGTACTTTCACGCTTTAAACGCTGCACGGTTGATCTGCACATCGCTGTTGCCTTGAACGTCGCACTCGCTTACATCATTGTCATGAGACACTCTTGCAAAAAAATCCCGGTTTTAGTAACGCAGTAACGCAGCGTGCTTACGGGAAAGTAACAGTAATCTAATTACCTTTTTTGCAATAGTAATCCCTTACTTTACTCGTTACTCGAAAAAAGTAATCGGATTATTGCCCATCTCTGTATCCTCCACCCTTTAAGATAAATATCAAAAAGTACTTCATAGCGCTACTTACCCAAAAGTAGGTTTAAAAAGATGAGTTTTAGCTATTTTCTTTCAAAGAAACTCCCTTTTAGTCAGGTACATCTCCTGATCACATGACCTCAGGGTCCTGCTGGGGATGTATGGATGTAAATGTTCACTGAGGACTTGGTGCTTGTCCATGCAGGGCTCTAAAAGTCTAAATCAAAAATCTTAAAGTGGACCCTGATGTTAATGGGGAGCCAGTGCAACAGTGTTAATCATAGTGTGGTATGAGTACTTCCTCTTAGAGGCGTTCTAAACAACCTGGAGATGTTCCAAAGAGGTTTTTTTAAGACAAATGAGCAAAACAATCACATTAATCCACATGTGGGAAAACAAATGCATCGATAACAATCTCTAACTCAGAGCCTGACACAGTCAAACTCATGTTGGCAATATTTCTCAAGTGATAAAAGCATAAATTAGTGAACCAGAGATGAGCATCAATGAGCATCGAAAGTCAAGGCTGAATCAAATCACTCCAGGCTTTTCAAATACAAGTTTTAGCAAAACTGATAAGGGGACCAATAATGTCTATTGTTCCATATACATTAGACACAAATCTGTTGGGTGGAGAAACAAAGACTTCTCTTTCTTTTGACAATAAATTGGTGAAAATTGTCTGCCATCTGAACCTTGCACTGCACCATATGCAAGAAAAGTAGAAGAGGAGCTGAACTCAGAGGCAGCCACAGAAAAAGATCCCTCAGACAGAGATCCAAAGCAGACCCTAATATACTGACCCAGTGTCTCAGCCTATCAAGCACAATGTCATGGTCAACAGTGTCGATGGCAGAGGTCCGGTAAACACCAACAATACAGAACATTCTCTCACATTACTGTGAATCAAGATCTAATCTGACACTCTAGAGCTGTTTCAGTGGAATTAGCTTTATGAAAGCCAAATTAAAGCTTAGCCATAACCTTCTAAATTCTTTGCAATAAAAGGTAATTTTGAGATTGGTCTTTTTTAGAGGGGTCAAGCTTGTTTTGTTGTTTTTTTTTGTTTGTTTTTTAAAGTGGGTAGATGACATCATTCTTCTAAAAACAGACAGAGACTTGACCAGACAGCATTGATTACAGTGAGCACACAGGCGCTGACAGACCGAAAGACATTTTTGAACAAAGACGCACTGCTGCAGGTCTGTTTATGTAACTTTGATTAGTATAAATAATGATGATGATAAATACAGCATCATTAGTTCTGGTGTGGTGGTTCACAGTGAACGTTTGGGAGCAGAAGAGATGAGATGAGAACAAATAAACAGCTTTAACTCGATAAGAATCAACCTAAAACCTCAGTTTGGTTTCTTTTTGCTTACAGTATCTCTTATTAAACCATGCCCTGAAAATGACCCTCTCTGGGCAAAAGAGGCTCTACATTCCTCAACACGGCAGCACTATACTCAGGTAATGGCAATCATTAGTGCTCAGCAGGTTGGCCATTTGTCTTAGTTTTGGTTAAAGGGCATATAGGTTATAAACCTATATGATTTATCACACCACTGGCTTTGTGTCTGTCTATCTCAGCTTTTTAATGTCTCTTTGTTCTCAGATCCACAGGGTCAGTGCAACTGCTGATCTGTTATTTTTGACTTTTTTAAAGTTTGGGAATTAACCTGACAACAGGAAAAACCCCTACAGCTCACCAAGGCTACAAATATAAGCAAGGGAAATAAGGGGAAATGAGGTAAAATGAGGTAAACAACTTGTAAATAGAAGAGTTGTTGTGCCATGGTGAGCAAGGCACACCTGGGTGGCTTACGGCTGAGTCAGGTCCTCCTCGGGTCCTGGTCTGACTGCCTGACTGTCTTGAGGGACCTTGTCTTGAAGGAGCCATTGTTTGGCCAGTTCTGGGATGGGGTGCTGTTCCACTGAGACTGGGTGCAGCTGTCACCACCGAGCAAGGTCATGGAAAGGTCTGGTCAGCTGGGCTTGGCTCTGGAGGCAGGTGAACAGGGACGTACATTTGCAGAGTCACCAAGACACAGAGTTTTCAGTCTATTAGCTACAGTTAGCAACAGCTATTGCATTTCAAAACAGCAGCATGGATATAAATCACTACTTTATGATCCCTGTTATTATATGATCAGTCATATGTAATATTATCATTGTTCAGGTTGAGGTTTTGGAACTCCAGCATGCATTAGGCCTCTCTGTCATTTTTCTTGCCTCTTTTTATTTTTCTGGGTTGCAAATGTCCAACACTCACTTATTTTTGGCTGCTGAATGTTCCACTATATTCCTAATTTAGATACTTAATTTGTCTATGTGCTGTTTGACATTGATCAGCTTGTCTACCGTTAGTTATCAGAACCTTTCCATTCAAACAGCTGTCTGACAGCCCTGTAAAAATACTAAGTGAACCAAAACATTAAAGCTGTGCTGGAAAACCAAAACATTTAGCAAGAAAATGATGTGAAACTCAACTGAGCTGAGGAAGACTGCCAAATCAAACACTACTGTGTGCATTTGGGTAACTTTAGTAACAGAAAGTTTAATAAGCTCCCTGACAAGAAACCAGTCTGTTATGATATAAGTGAGGTTGAACATGATTGGATTTCTTGTTGTGTCATTCAATACTGGAAAAGTAAGAGGTCATACTTTTCAGTGCCCTTAGTTATCTATTGTGTCATTATTGCATATCACTCGTTTCATTAGCATGTTGTTAATCAACCTTTACGTTCAACCCCACAAAGAATCAGTATTTTCAAATATTCAGCGAGTTCAAGCAAAACAAAATGTGCTGTCGAACCTGCCGATTTCAGGAAGAAGACGTTGGCTGATAACAGTCACCAAGGTGACATTTCAATTCCCCATCCATCTGCAGCCAAACCCAGCTGTCATAATTCAAGAAGCATGGTATACCCTGGAGAGGTCACCACTCCATCACAGGATGCAAGATTTCTCCACTGCAGCTACAAACAGTCATTTTATATTAAAGATTTGCAAAATAGGAATAGATTACAAAATGATTCTATTCCTGTTTTGGGGGTCTAAAAACCCCCCAAAATAGATGCTGTGAGCCCAAATGTTTGGCACATCTCTCCTAAGAGGAAAAATGTTACAACTATGAGTACAGTAAACATTAAACTATACCAGCATGATAACATAACAGAGTTACCACAAAGTTTGTGGTAACAGAGTTACCACAAAGTACTGCTTCCTCAGAGAGTCACTAACTGTACGCCGCTCTGTTTTGACACCTTTAAACCTTTGTTATGACAGCTGAGAGACGGGCAGGAAACATGGGGAGAGATAAGGTGGATAACAAGCAGCAATATCACTGTCACTATCAATCTCTTAAGGGACTTGTTTCCTCTCCTTTATTCTTTCCTCCATATTCTTCTTTGTTGTCATCGCCCTCTTTTTCCATCCCACTTTACCATCTTTACTGTCACTATTATCGCCTCACTCAGTGAGTGTGTGTGTGTGTGTGTGTGTGTGTGTGTGTGTGTGTGTGTGTGTGTGTGTGTGCTTGTGTGTGTAGTAGGCATATGGAGCGTGTCAGTATTTTAGCACCGGGTAAACATTCCCTCTGGCCAAGAAAAGCTGCGGTGGTGGTGATGTTGTGCATGGTAATTGGAAGGAAGACAGGCCTCTGTCCAATGTAAAGCAGCTGGATTAAGTTAGTGTGCATAAATCCAAATGAGCCAAGTAGACTGGCGCTGTCTTAGAGAACCTGGGATCCCTTTTAAAGAAACACTGCAGAGGATGCCAGTGTGAAATCGAGGTATTTATGGGATGATGCTTCCACAAAGGGGATTATTTAGATTTTAGAAGATCAAAATGAGGTCTGGTGGGAATTTAGGAGGACATTTCTTCCGGTTTGAGTATAACGGCTTGGCAATTGGTAACCAAACACAACCATCTTTCTTTCCTTACCTTTGAGACCATAAAAGGCAGGGATGTGGTGTGATGGATGGCAGCAGGGCCTCAGACAGAACAGGGACCTGTGGTGCCACTCTACAGAGTCCCTGCAGTTTCTCCATTCAGCTGCATTCACAGATGACAGCATGAGGGAAACCCCCTCTCCTACTGAGCAAAAACATCACATCCTGCCAGCGTCCCCACTCTCTCCTGTCCTTACATCCAGACCTAGTAACACTGCAGTATTTTTACGCTGTTCGACAAACTGCTCCTTAACAACCAGACCGAAGGCACCGAGAGGCCCATTTCTCTCACAGTGCGCCTAAATCAGCCCCATTCTTCATCAGAGAGACAAAACTCACTGTTGGTTTGTGTTTCCCTCTCATGAAAACCAGACATGAAGTTTAATAACTACTTTTTTTTACACAGTTAAACGACACTGTGCCATGTCAGTCCAGTTTTTCACCTCACAGATGTTTTTCGCTCAACAGCCAAAATGTCTTTTCCACTTCTGTCACAGTTAAAGCATGCTAGCCACATGAAGTATTGGCCACAGTACATCATAAAGTACAATTGGGTGTGATATTACCGACAACAATTTTATATAGCACATAATAGATGGAAGGAAACATGCAGTGTTACAGGTCCATCCTAGTCCCACATTACATTACTATATGGAATCAACACCTCTTTACTGTAATAAATCAGCCTGGGCATGAGGTGAGAGCTGCTCTGTTGACGGCCCGTGTGTGCGTCTCACTGAATGGAAAAGTTAAAGGTGAAGACATACAACAGGGCATGCACACACACACATGCACATGTGAATGTTGATGGAGCCATGGCTGTCTCTCAACCCCAGAGATTCTAGGAAAGTTAATAATGTCCCCTTTTGCCTCAAGCTCTTCTTCCAGCCCCTCCCTCCTTGCCACATTGGTCCTTCTTTCCTTCTCTAACCAACATCCTACCACCATGGGTTACCTCAACATCATCATGAATGCAGACAGTTTCCTCTCTTTTCCATATGTTACTATGTCACATTTAAAGCTTTCTGATGAATCTGGAAATGAGGCTTGCAGTGTGACTAGAATCAAGGGACCTACATCATCACAGTTGACTGCTGTGGGTTTTTTCAGGGCCAGTGTGGCTGCGAATCAAGGAGAACGGGACCAGCTCTTGTATAAACAGGGATATATTTGCAGAAGTACAGTGAAAACCTTCATTTATTTGTTTTTCTATATAAAAGTACTTTTCGAATAAGCAAACTTGAAACTTTGCTTCACTTTTTGAATATTCTTTTAGTTTATTTTGTTTTTACCCATTGTGTCGTGGGTGATCGTGGCTCAAGAGTTGGGAGTTCGCCTTGTAATCGGAAGGTTGCCGGTTCAAGCCCCGGCTTGGACAGTCTCGGTCGTTGTGTCCTTGGGCAAGACACTTCACCCGTTGCCTACTGGTGGTAGTCAGAGGGCCCGGTGGCGCTGGTGTCCGGCAGCCTCGCCTCTGTCAGTGCGCCCCAGGGTGGCTGTGGCTACAATGTAGCTTGCCATCACCAGTGTGTGAATGGGTGGATGACTGGTTGTGTAAAGCGCTTTGGGGTCCTTAGGGACTAGAAAAGCGCTATACCATTTTATGCAATTGAAATTTGTTCAGACAGTGTTTTTTTTTTCTCGAGCTTTTTTTTTTAATTTTTTTTATTTTAAACTCACCAATTAAAATATGAATCTTGGTTTTGGGCTGTGAGAGAATCCATGCAGCAGGCACAGAGAGAATAAGCAGACTGTGGCAGTGTTGACAATGACAGTTTTTTTAAATATGGCACATTTCACCACACGTAAACTCAACGTGTTAATAGAAAAGATAAAAACATAAAAACTAATGTAGGTCTACAATTCTTTAAGACAATAAAAAACAAAACAAACTGGAGAAGAATAAATTAAATACAAGTTAACATGTACACACAAACTCATACAGTTATTTATTATTAGCCTGTGAGAATAATAAGGATTGAAGTTTGTTTTTGAATGTAAATACAGTTGTACTTGACCTCAAGTCAGCAGGCAGCTTTTTCCAAATAACAGGACCGCAGTAACTGAAAGCAGCCTCAGCACACTTAAATCTAATTCTGGGACCTGTTAAAAGATCTGCAACTGATAACCTGAGAGTAACAAGGTTTACTGCTTTAAAAAAAAAAAAAAGTACATACATGTGAAAATTTGTATAAATGAATTTTAGTTTATTTGCAGTGTTAATGCTAAAAAGAAGTCAACTTTTTAACCTGCTTAAGGGTTACTGATGTATTAATAAACTCCAGTGTCTACCAGTGGCTATTCTCTCACAAGTCCAGTCACTCGCTCTGGTGCATTCCAGTCGTTCAGTTCGTTTTAAGCGTGAGCCAGCTGCACTTGGTGACTTAGCGTTGCCTCGGTGGTTTTCAGTGGTCATAACCGATGAGGAGATTAGCTACTTGTCTACTTGTCGGAGTCCAAGTCTCAGACAAGTAGAAGAGCAGAAAGAACAAATCTGCGTATTGTTCATGTGAGCGACACATTCGGATTTTTTTTCAGTTTAATTACCGAAAATCAATTCCAGTCTTAATCTAATAAGCAATCAGGCCTAATCCACACGCCTGCACCTGCTTTGAAGCACCGCTGTTGATTTACCTTTTGTTGGTCCTGTGCTACACAAAAATCCCACACTGGGGAAATTCGCATGTTACAGCAGCACAAGGCTGAGCGAGAAAAAGTGAATTAGAGAAAAAAATTGCTGTAAATTTTTCAAAAGCTATTAAAAAAACTGCAGAAGAGTCATTTCTGATGTTCTTCTAAGGAATTGTGAGGTTTTGAAGCACATACCTCAGTGCAGATTGAATTCCATACAAAGCTGTGTGGTAAACGTGGCTTAATATCACCGACTATCGAGAACATGCACAAAGAGGAAAAAGATTAATTCTTAATGTTCGCTTCACTTGCTGCTGAGTTAAAAACATCAGTCAAGTTTGTACTTTAAGCACACTTGGCATCTTTAGTGGAGTGGATTAGTGCTGGATTATTTCAGTAAAAAGCTTCAGACACATACAGGTTTGGCAGGACATCTGCTTCCACCCTACATGTTTGGGCTTTATTGGAGTGTACATATACTTATAATTGCAGCATGATTCACAGCCAGAGGAGGTTCACAAAAGAGCAAATCTGGCTCTGACCTGATGGATGTAGAAAGTACAACATCGTGTCCTTTTCCTGTCTTCCGGTGACTCAGCTCTCACCCTGACATAAGTGATCTATACCCGGGCCTAATCATGTCAGACATATCTCACCCTCACTCACTATTATCTTACCTCCCCTGCTTTGAGAGAGTATATAAAAACATTCTCTTTGGCTTTGAGTCCTTGATTTACCAAATCTGTCTGGGAGGAATTTTAATTTGTATCCCAACCAAGAGAGCTGACAGGGAGAGGAGAGGAGGAAGCAGGTGCAGTGGGGTAGAGTTCCCTCCTCATAGCTGTGGCAATAGACATGATTGACTGTACTCAGTTTATTTTATCCACCGCATACTTTGGAGTAGAGTTTACCATGTATGCATAAAACATATTTTTCTGCCACTTTGTCTTTGATCATTTCTAACCTCTGATAACCTTACACAGAGACTAAAAAGCTGTTTATAGTTGATGGGGAAAATTTAACAATATTCTCCTGGACAAATTTATCCTTAAAATAAATCTGCTCACAGTTAACTGTGCACAAGGTGTCAGCAAATGTCAAAGAAAACATGGCATGCCTCTATTTTAATGAAATTACTTGAAAACTGTGGCTGAAATGAAGAGTTATTTATTCAAACCAGCTGCTCACGATTACAATACATGATGAAATAACAGCACATCTGAGATGACCTGCTGGTGATGGCACTGGAGCACAAGTCAGTCCATTAGATATTCTGTCAGTTTAATTATCAGTTCGTCAGGTTATGGTTTTTGATCAAGCTAGACGCTATTTTAAAGAAAGTTTGGGCTCTTTCTGGTTCCTAGAAGAACGGGCTGCTAGAAGAAGACAGATTGACCCTGCGTCTGCCTCAGTTGGTGGTCTTAAAACCCTAACTTCAGTCAGTTTCATGTTGTATATCATTTACCCATGTTTGAAAAGACAATAACATATAAAATGGTTTTGTTTTTGTTTTTTTAGCTATATCTAGCTTGTGAGCAACGTGGCTCCATTATAAAAATGCAGTGTCTTCAGTTTCTGAATCAGACCCTTCCTCACTCATTAGGTCTGATTTAAAGAGCAAACAAACATGATGACAGCTGCTTGCTGTCTTCATCTTTTAGATCCAGAGAAATAATAAAAAAAATATTTTACTGTAAACATAACTTTGCTTCCCTTCTTGCCTTAACTGAGAAATGATAAGGACACAGTAAGTTTTCCCTGGGACCCACTGAGGTCTCCGGTATATGGTCCTAACAATGCAGCTCGCTAACCAGACTTTTCTCGTTATGATAAAAAAAGCTTCCCTGTATTTGTCAAGCTGGCGCTCTTCAATGAGTCCTCATGAGTGATGGTTTTATTAATTTTTCCTTTGGCACATGGATGGTGGGAGAGAACGAGAGACAGAGAGAGGACAGAGAAGTGAGAGAGAGCCTGAATTTCCTTATGGACAGTCTAAATGCAACATATTATTAGGGGGCTATTAAATGAGACATATCAACTGAAGCAAAAACATACTTTCAGGGCAAGAGTACAAGTTTTAATATTAACTAAGCAAAGTATTTAAGACACCTTTTCATGGCCTGACCTTTTCTCCTCCCGCTTGCTTGTCATTCCCTCCCTCCTGCCATTAACACAGAAAACAAATCCAAATTTATTCAGAGTGGGAAAACATAAACGCAGGCATATGGAACTTTACGGCTAAATGGAGCACACAAAAGACAAAGTGTTGGCTTCAGCCTTCTCAGAGAAATCCTTGTTTTATTGGCAAGGCGGTATTTGTATTAATTTGGGTTTATTTAAAACTTTCCAATCTGCCGGGTAAATGTTTTAGGAAAAAATGAAATCTCGCTGTGAACTATTGAGAGTGGGAGTGGTGCAAAGACCAGGAAGACCCAGCGTGAATGCTGTCTTTCTCTCTCACACACTATATTAACAGACACACGAAAAGACAGACAGAGACATTCGCGGCACATGTGACCAAGCAGTAAATCTGGACCCTTTCACACTCCTGTGTATAGCCTTTCTTATCATCATATCATAAAAATATATTGAGCCAACAATCATCTACGACCTACAGATGGCGCAAAACAACCAGTCATAAAGTCATGTCGTGGCCCCAGGTGATTCAGGGCTTCAGTAAGTGAGAAATGGACTGAACGTGTGATTCCCGAGTTTGCGTGTGTGTGTGTGTGTATGTTCGTGTGTGCGGAAGTGTGTTGCTCCCATTACAGCGTCTGTGAAGGAAGTTGACTCACAGAGAGAAAACATTAACCCTATTTCTCCTGCCGTATAATAGCCTTTCAACCACTTTCACACAGCTTACTCAGACACACACACACACACACACATACACACACTTTCTATTGCCTGGTAGAAAAATTAACCATGAACTATCAGGAAAATCACCCAAGAAACTAATCTGTTATTTGTTAAAGCAATTGTATCAGCCTCTTTTAACTCTGACTTGAATATCTCAGGGTTTTGGACTGTCAAGAACACAATCAGCAGAAGAAGAACGGTAATAAATAGAGAATGAATGCACCGTTATTTCTGATTTACTGCCTGATCTCACAGCAGACTACTCCTCACCTGTGTCTGCCAAATCATTTTTATCTACCCTGTGCAAACATATAAAAGCTATATCTGACTGACTATTTCACTACAGAGCAGCAGTGTTTGTGGAGGCATGATTGGCTTCACTGGGATCCTCCTTCTGGCACATTTGCAGACAGACTGATTCGGGTTTCAAACTTCCCTTTGCTGCAGGGAGTCCTGGGAAATTGGGAAATGCTCAGGGAGTTGAGTGGAAAACTAAACATGATCGTGCCAAAGGAAGGCATGGCACAGTTTAAGGGTAAAGGGTCACGGGTGAGGGGCTGGTGAGCTTTTTAGAGTCGGCTGCACACATATAGAAATCCCTCCTCATCCCCGATCTCACCATCAACATCCTGAAAACACACCAGAACGCCCACAAGCACAGTATCAATATTTGCTGTACCGGTGCAGACCGCCCTGCTTGTTATTGTGTGAGTGAGCTGCCTCCCTATACCTGCCTGCCAGACCGCCTGCACAACTCCAGGCCGTGCTATCTTTAAGCCATGACGGATATTGTTTAACATGTGAGGCATGAGGAGACAGGTGAGTATGCCACACAAGAATATTGACCTGCACCGTGTCAAGCTTCTTGGCAAGGATTAAACATCACAATTTTTTCTTTCTTTTTTCTTCATTTTTACTACACTGAAGGTTCACATGTGCACAAAGTGGTCATCAGTTTACTAAAACATTATTTTTTTCTCTATAAATCTTCTTTTTTTTGCATTATTTCACACTTATTTGGTACTACACTAACTCCCTTAATTTCAGTAAGGTTTCTTTCTTTTCCTTATTGATTCAGGTTTCTTGGCAGGAAACATAAGAGAAGAAAGGATGACATAAAGGTAATTGGCTTTAGCTCAAACTGGTGCATCCCAGTTTCGGAGCTTCTTTGACTGCTGGCCATTGATGATGTCCTGAAGCAAAACACTTGATGATCCAAAGGCCCAGGATAGCCAAAGCCTCCAGCTCACATTAGGCGCATGTTCAGAGGTGGGATGCACCTGAGTCATAAAACTTTACTCTGTAACCACCAGCCCCTAAGGTGATGGCTCATTAGAGTGGCTAGCTGACCTCGCCTCACCACCCAAAGGATCAGAACTAACAGAGCTAAATGGAGCAAGTGTAGACAAAAGAAAACATAAGAGGGGGCAGACACAACAGGGCATGCACCAAGTACAGGATTATTCAGTTATCCAAACCCTACCTAAGTGCACCATTACATAGCCTTGGAGGGGCCTACATCTCATATGATGTCAGCAAAATAGGGAATTTTTCCGTGTATTAAAAGCGAAGTGTTTCCTAGTAAATCATGGGAGTGTTTTGGCTCGTGTAACTCAACCATCATCATTTGCCTGCCGGACAGATAACATCTGAATGAAAGTTGGCGATCTTGCGTTCCTGTAGAGGGGGTTAAATTCCCAAGCCGAATCCCAAGCCGGCAGAGGTTTATTCAAGTTCTAATTCAAGCATGCCAGCAAATATTTCTTTGAGGGAAAACACACACTCACCCACCCACACACATACACATACACACACACACACAAACAGCATAAAATGGGAAAAAGATGAAAGAGAAAAGATGCGGTTGGCAATGGAGAAGCAATACGTACACAGCAAGAGTATCAAGATGGCTCAAAACTGGATGGTTCCCAGGAGGGAAATGCAGACAGGTGTCAAGTTTCTTCTTGTAGTTTTTTTTTACACAAGCCTGAAGTTGTCTCTAAGAAAGTTGTCAAAGTTCGAAGAGGTTAGCATAAATGTCAATGACTGTAAGGCATTGACGTTTATGACTGTAAGACATTGACTCTTGTGTTGCAAGAGCTTCCTTTCAGGCTTTATGACTGATACAAAGGAAAAACGTATCTTTTTCAGACTTTTTAAGGAAGTTGAAGTAGGGTGCATCTTTCTCACTATGTCAGACTGTCGCTGGCGTCCTGTGGGGTCAAGCATTGGGTCATGTCAGTGTGGTGCCGAGTGTCTTAGTGTCTACATTGCTGTAAAGCTACACTACAGCACATGTATGTACACAAGGAATTTACACGCGTGAACAGGCCGCACACACGCAAATGCCAGCAGAACGCATACTTATGTGATATGCTTACTGCACACACATGCACAAATGTGCACATGACTGCAGACTCTATCATGACTCTGGTCTCTTTGCCACCTGATCAATCATTCCATGTGCCGTTAGATATACGACAGAGGCATTCTTTCCCCTAACAACTGGAGAAAAGGCTAGTATGTTCATGTCTAAATCTTTATAAAGAATGTATTTTCACTCAGAGCTTAAAAGGAAAATTGTTTCTTCCAACTCTTTAGTGCTTTTTCAATAATTTATATCTCTTTTTGCAATAAGTTGTCAGTTTTCTTGCACCGTTTTACTTCTTTCGGGTGCTGTGAGCATAGCAGGCACATGTAAGATGTTGAAAAGCTAAACATGGAGCTCAGTAAAGTTGCCTCTAGCTCGTGTCGTGTTGATGCATGTTTTGCATCACACTCATGAAAAAGTAGTGTGTGTGGGGGGGGGGGGGGGGGGGGGGGGAGTGAAGAATATAGCTTCTTTTGATAAGCTACTTCATCTCCCCCGGTGTCTATATCTTTTACTCCGTCCCTGCTTGTCCTCACCTCTCAGCTCTTTGATTTTTTTCCCTTTCTTGTCTTTTCTTAAAGAGTAGACTGAGCTGCTCCCAGTGAGCACTCCAAGTGAGCGTATGTGTTGTGCATTGTTCCCCTCTTCCTCAATTTGATGAGAAAAGCTTGAAATAACAATGTCCGGGGGTGGAGTGAGAACCTCTGTTCTCTGTTTCATCTCTCTTCTCTCTCTGTTCTCGCTTATCCACATGACATTGATGTTCTCTGCAGATCTCATGCAGGTGCGGCCCTTTTGAGCCTCTTTGGGACAAATTGCACGCTCATTCCTGGGTATACGCACACACACTAAGATGAAAGAGTAAACGTCAGTCATGTACATCCTCACGCACTCGCGGTTATGCAGTTGCATGTGCATACAGCACACAAGTGCGGAAGCGATATTGGAAGCCTGTCAAATGAAACATGCAATGTGTTTTCCATACATGTGATCAGAATTTGAAAACACCATTGCTAACCATCAGCAAACTACAGTATAAAGAAAACCATGAAAACACACATGGCCACAGTTTTAGCCTCTCTGACAGAGAGAGAGGACACATGCATGCACCCCATGAGCTATGAGACAGGATTATCACAGGATCTGACCTGCTGACCTTGAGCAGGTCATGAGTGAGGCTGCAGCCGCTGGCCCCACCAACACTAGAATGTCTGATGTCTGAGGAATTGTTGCCCCACCATGCAACACAACACAGGACTATTCACAACACTGTGGTCCTCTGTATAGGGTGAACATGAGCCCACAAAAAAATCAGCTCATAATCAACTGCGATAACAACTTTGACTCTATAGTGTGCTTCAGTCTTTGTCTTCTGTAAATGAATACAGAGGGATAAGTTAGCTCTAATCTAAACATTTTGCTGAGTATGATGAGTTAAATATTCATAACAAATGCCTGAAAGATGACAGTGTATCGTATTGCTTCTTCTGGTGATACAGTTATGACATATTGATGCCAAATAGGAATAGCTTTATCAAGTGTTCTTCATGTACTACCCCACAGTTTTATCTTAATCGCTTCTTTGTTACTCCTCATAGTGGTGCATATCTAATAAATGAGTGCAAATTAAACCAAAGTTAACATAACTTGAAGTGAAGAAGAGAAAAATTCACAGGATGAAAATGTGCCCTATAGGGGAAAAACAAAAGGTAGAGTGAATTTAATGTATTATACAGGATTAAATCTGGATAATTATAATAATAATCACCACAATGTAGTGAAGGTAAGGTAATTGTGCTTCTTCCTCCATTACACAGATATTTCTCTCACCCCAACCGGTCGCAGCAGATGGCTGCCCCTCCCTGAGGCTAGTTCTCTACCTGAGGCTTCTTCCTGTTAAGAAGAATTCAGGATTCCTCAATCCTGATTTCCAGGTGATGGGAGTTTTTCCTTCCCACTGTCACCCAAAGTGCTTGCTCATAGAGGGTCATATGATTGTTGGGTTTTTCTCTGTATGTATTATTGTAGGGTCTACCTTACAATATAAAGTGTCTTGAGGCGACTGTTGTGTGATTTCGCGCTGTAAAAATGAAATTGTCTTGAATTGAATTGAATTGAATTGAATTGAATTGAATTGAACTAAACTGAAGTGAACTGAACTGAATACCCACACAGCAGTCTAGGTGTCAGGATCCCTCCATAAACCAGTAGTCACTGATGAGTATCCTTATTATTTTTTAAAACTGGGCATTGCATCGTTTCTTTATGTATTTGTTACATCGAAGCAGTCATACAGGGACTACGATTTGGAGTTAAGTGCAGGTGGCAAAGCCTTGATTCTCAATCAGTGGCTTGAGTTCAAAAAAGTATCAAAGAATATCAAAGAACATGAGATTTATTTGAGGTTAACTCTTGAGTCAGTTGTTATATTGCCAGGTGACCTCACAAGTAAGGTTGGCTTCATTTTATAGTTTGATGAAGGCTCTCCGGTGGTTATGCATGGCTCCCCCTGGCTCGCTGTCTCTCCACTGGACGACATACCCCTCGTTATCCTGCTACCACCTCACCATCAGCACCACAAAAATCTCTGTTCTGTGTGTGTGTGTGGGCATGCTTGACTATGTCTTTAGTATGTGCCGCTCTGTGTGAAAGTGAGCGTATGCTTGTGTGTATGTATATAACTGTGTTTTTGCAGGCGCTCGCACTGGCCACAATCACTTTTGATGGATATCTACTCTGGCTTTGGAGAGCTGTATGTATTCCAGTAGATGACTCATGGGGCTTCTGACGGATGCCTGTACCAATTTACTGCTACTGCCACTGCTCTTGTTCCCCACCCCATGTGTCTGAGTGTGTGTGTGTGAGTCTATGAATAACTATCCTGTGCATAGGCTGGTTGTGGTTGTAGTTTCCAGCTTCTGCTTATGAACTTTCCACTCTTCTCTTAAACAGCAGACAAGGAGAGTAAAAAGAGAGAGGGGCAACCACAGTTCTTTAATGACACACTTAGACTGAGAAAAATGAGGCAACTTTTCTGCAGGAAAAGCACCTCAATCCTGATTTCCAGGTGATGCTGCTATTGTTATGTGACTAAATTATTAATCCACTCAAAGATAAATGTGCTCATAGCAGCATGTGCACTGTTCTGTAGCACAGAAAAAAGAGGAAAGGTTAAACAACTTACGTAGCTTATCTGAACAGACCGTTGTTCAGCTATATATGAAATATGAAATCTCCTTTTCAATTACCACACAATATTGTGGCCCTGAAGATAACCCATTTCAGGCATTTAGGAATTAAAGTGTTGAATTTGCAGAGCCCTGGAGTAATAGATTCCTGCCTGCAATGGCTTACCTACTTCATTCTTTATTAGCTTGACAAACAAAGTGACTCACAAGCTTTTTCAGCTCTTTGAATTTCCCAGCCAAGACTTCAAAGGATCACAAAATAATCACTGTTATATTTTTCCAAGTCAAACACAAAAATACAGTCTGAGCTGCGATATTATGTGTGGTATGACTCCCTTCCTGAAAAGGTTAATGGTGGCCAAGCAGGTTTTGTCAGTTAAAAAAACCCCTCTTTCCTGCCTGTGCTACGTAGTCAGGTTAGACAGTTGCATGTGGGCTAACAGAACAGACACATGGAAACAGAAGTACTAATCCTTTTTAACCCTTAGATGCACACGTGGGGTCAAAAATGACCCCACGGGTTGTTATTCTTCAAAATCTCTAAACTGAAAAGTTGTAACATATTCATATTCCAGGTATTCCTCATAAAACATGTTTGTGACATGAGGCCATTTACATTTTTTTTATTTTTTCATTAGTTAGCTACTGTTAGCTGTAGCAGTAGTCAACAGTATTATTGCTAACAGTAGCCCACTGTATTGTTGGCTAAATGGTAAATGGTAAATGACCTGTATTTGTATAGCGCTTTACTAGTCCCTAAGGACCCCAAAGCGCTTTACACATCCAGTCATCCACCCATTCACACACACATTCACACACTGGTGATGGCAAGCTATGTTGTAGCCACAGCCACCCTGGGGCGCACTGACAGAGACTAACAGACAGACAGACAGACAGACAGACACACACACACACACACACACACACACACACACACACACACACACACACACACACTTTGTAAGTGACCTAGCTAACTCAAAAGTAGGCTAATGTCATATTAGCTAGTTTTTTATATGATTTATAGTTTTCTGTGCATTTCAAACATTGTCCTTTCTAATGTTTTTATTTATTTATTTATTTATCTGAAGCAACATGGCTGCTAGAAGGCCAGCTAGGATCCCTGTGGACCTTGCCCTACAAATGATCCAGGACGGAAGGGAGGAAGAGAGCATCAGAGGCATTGACTCAGAATCTGACATCTCAGATGTAGAGGACCCAGACTATTGTCCCCCCACTGAACAAGGCCAATCAGACACAGAGGAGTCCTCTGATGAGTCCTCTGAAGAGGAAATGGATATTGTGTCCAATAGAATGAGCTGCAAGGGCTCTTACACTGTAAAATGTAATATTGTGTTTAATTAAAAATATTAAATAGGCTGAACTCAATTTTTATCAATTTGTTATTAGAACTCAATTTAAATAAGTTACCAGTACTTTTTATGCAAAAATGCTGATAAACTCGATTAATTTGAGCTGTCCTAACTTAGAAAAACTAAGTAAGCTGGAAGTTTTGCTTCTCAGGGCGGAAGGATGAAAGATGTGTTTTGAAAATGCCATGTGACTGCCGTTCTCCTCCCTCCCGGATCAGTCCGCATGTTCATGGCGCCAGCATTTGTTATGGAATATATTGAGCAAACCTGGAGATATTATTGTTGTCATTGCTGTGGATCTTTACTGACTTGGTGAGTAAATGTTTACTCTTATTCAAACTGATTTTGTGGCTTCTCTTAGTTTAGCACCAGGTTTATAATCTTGCTAGCTAGTTAGTGTTAGCCTAGCGTTGCTGCTGCCGCTGTGCTCATGTTACTTAAAAATTAACACCACAGCCTTAAAAACCTTACATAAAACTACGTCGGTGAATTTTTTTGTTGATTGTTTGAAATAAATAAGTGAGATAAGAGCCCAGACAAAATTCTTTGGGAGGTGCAGCCGTTAGGGGTGGGGTGGGTGTGGGTGTGGGGGGTGGATAACGGAGCTCTCCGAAAACGTGGAAGCACTTTTGCAAATATGTGATATTTTGATAAATTAAGTAGATATTTGAGCATTATACAGCTACATTCTCGCCTGAAAATATCTTAAAATGTTATTTTGTGACCCAGAAAGGGTAGTCTGGTGAAAAAGAGGATCGCATTTGTCGGCCACGGTTGTCGGAGCCTGTGCGCACTTGTAAGCGCGGCAATGGCGGAGGAGCACTGCTGAAAAACGTATTACTTTTTCTGGGTCACAAAATAAACTTTTAAGATATTTTCAGGCAAGAATGTAGCTGTGTAAAGTTCAAATATCTGCTCGATTTATCAAGACATCACATATTTGCAAAAATGCTCCGACGTTTTCGGAGACGTCTATTTTTTCATGCTTTGTGGCAGCTTTAGAACATCTGTGGCATCTATTAATGCCAAATCTAGCCTTTATTTAACAACATAAGCGAACTCTATGTTACAATGATTGCACAGCCATTAAGGATCAAATCAGTTTCTGAAATATGTTCTGTTTTTTCTCCCTCTGCTTGCTTCTTACTGTCTTTGAGGCTCGGGACCAGCACTCCTGCTGTTGGACAGAAAGACATCAACTCAGTGGTAAGTATTTTGGTTTTCCAATATATTAGCAACTGTCAGTGACATTTATATTAATCAGGCTGAACTTTAATCATACTTTAGATCAGCCTGTCTTACTTATTGTTTTATTTGTGCTTTGGTTTGGGGAAGTTGTTTCTTTACTGATCTTTTCCTGTCTTCTGTTATTAGACTTGAGATATGACTGCACTGTGCTGTTGCTGTGACTCCAGTTAATTCTACAAGACATGCTGTGTAAGTAAACAAACAACAACAGTTTGGTCTGCATTTCTTGAAAGATCACATCCCCCAAACTTAGTTTAGAGAGTCTACACTGTATATAGTGAAGTCTGCAAGTTTTCTAACAGCAAAATTTGTTTTGTGCCCAAAATCATTTTGCACATCATTAGAATGAAAGTTATTGGCCATGTTTGCATAGCCCTTTTTAAAATTATTCTTTCATGACAATATTGTGTGTTGCGTGGTGGTCACGGCTATCCAGACTGACAATTTGGGACATTGAATGTCACCTCTCCGGCGGGGAGGGAGCCTGAGATTGTCTAAATTGGAGTCTGTTTTATACCAAATGCAGAAAAAATGTTTTAAGAAAGCAATTAAGTTCATGTTCCAAAAAATATGATTGTTTGCTTGCAGGACACCAGGAGAGATGAGTCCCCCGTCACAGATGGTGTGGTCAGTGAAGATGGTCGCCTGCAGGTTCAAGCTCATTGCATCTCCAACCCACATCCACTGCGACTGTACTTAAGGGAAGTTAAAGACTTTCTTCTGCACCTACATTTGGATCACCTCGATCCATGACAGTCATTCAGGCAGTAATGCCTGGACTGGAAACAAGCCATCCTTAAAATATTACAACATTCCAGCTCCTGTGTTGGAATGAAAAACGAATGTGTTGTTTAAATTAGAGACTGCACTTGTGACAGAACAATAAATATTTTATGTTGATTATATAAATAATGTAAGTACAAAACAAACTTGTGGTAGGCCTAAACTTATTTTCAGAATAATTACATCTAAGACTTTGTTTCGTTGTAAGATTATAACAGTGATGGCAATATCATTTTTATTCAGCAGAACAGTGTCCAGTATGTTGGCTGTTGTACTTTGTTGTGTTTGAAAATAAAAGTTGTGCTCATTTTAACATCATTACAAAAGTGTTGTTAATTATTTTTAATGATATTCATGGTACCACAAATTGTTTTTTCATTTAGTTGAACTTGAAATGTTTGTCAGTAGGTAAAAAATTAGTATTGTCAGAAAGTCAGAAATATCAAGTTATTCTTAATACTGCAGACTTGCAATGTATAAGTTGTCCTAACAGTCATCCTAAGTAAGCTTTACTTAGTTTTTTTGAGGCAACGAGTTTCCATAATTTTTTTGAGTTCTGGGAACTAACACGGCTGTGTACATTTTGAGTAGGGTGTACTCAAAATGAGTAAGTTGCCCTAACTTGGTCATCTTACGTAAACTTGATCCAATTTTTTTGAGTTCTGGGAACAAATGAGCTTGTACAGAATACTCAAAATAAATACGTTGTCCTAACTTAGTCATTTTTAGCTAAGCTTTACTCAATTTTTTTGAGGCAACGAGTTTCCATAATTTTTTTGAGTTCTGGGAACTAATTAGATTTTACAGTGTACTGGGCAGAGTTACCTCCCAGCCAGGCTAAAACACCAAGCCACAATATTCTGAATAGTCGGCCAAGGCCTGCACCTGGGTTTAGTACTGTCTCCCCAATAGATGCATGGAAGCTATTCATGTCTGATAATATAATAGAAGAGGTGCTGACATGCACAAACATGGGGGGACGAAGAGTAGCCACAGACAGGGGAAAAGAGTGTAAAAATATAACCAAACATGAGCTCATGGCCTTCATTGGATTGACCATTCTTGCAGGAAGTGAGAAGAACTGGGATGTACCAGTCCATGTGTTTTTTGGAAGTCCTCTGCATAACCCATTGTACAAGGCCACTATGTCATTTCGAAGATTTGAAGATATTCGCTGGTTCTTGCGCTTTGATGACAAGAGGACCAGAGCCTACCGACTGAAGACAGACCACATGGCAGCTTTCCGCTACATATGGGAGCTGTTCCTGGTCAACTGCAGGCAGAAATTCATCCCCAGTGATTGTGTAACAGTGGATGAACAACTTGTGCCTTTCAGAAGTAGGACCCAGCTTCTGCAGTATATGCCGAGCAAGCCTGCCAAGTACGGCATAAAAATATTCTGGGTTTGTGATGCACGCACCCCATATGCAATTGATGGGATTGTGTACCTAGGCAGACAACCAGGGGAAGACATCCAGAAGAATCTGGGGGAAAACATTGTTCGTCAATTGTGCAGTAGATTCAGACACACAGGTCGCAACATCACCACTGACAACTTCTTCACCAGTGTGCCTCTTGCAGAGCATCTCCTGGAGAAGGGTCTGACTATTGTGGGAACTTTGCGACAGAACAAGCCAGATATTCCGCCAGTCATGAAGGCTTCCAGGTCCAGAGAGGTCCACAGCACCGAATTTGGGTTCAATGGCAGCATGACCATGATCAGCTATGTGAGAAAAAAGGGAAAGGCTGTTCTGCTGCTCAGCACAATGCACCACAGCAAGATGGTGGATGAAAACAGCCCAAAGAAAAAACCAGAAGCGATCCTCTTCTACAACCAGACCGCAGGGGGAGTAGATACTATGGACCAGATGGTTGGCAACTACACCTGCAAACGCCAGACGCAGAGGTGGCCCATGGTTCTTTGGTACAACATGATTGATGTCACCGCTCTGAATGCCTACTCATTTTTCAGGGCTCAGCACCCTGAATTTTACACGGGCATCACTGACGGACGACGACATTTCCTCACAGAGCTCTCAAAGGAGCTTGTGACACCTCACATGAAAAGTCGACTGGAAGGTACCCCGACCCTACCAACCTACATCATTGAAGCAATGGGAAGGTGTGGAGTGACAAAAGAGTTAGGTAGTGATACAAAAACTGCAATTTCTTAAAATTTATAAAAAAAATAATAATAAAAATGCAAATGGCCTCATGTCACAAACATGTTTTATGAGGAATACCTGGAATATGAATATATTACAACTCTTTGTTTTAAAGATTTTGAAGAATAACACCCAGTTTATTGCAAAAACACATTGATTTTATTTGGGGTCATTTTTGACCCCACTCGTGAAAGAGTGTAGGTATTTGTAGGTTGTGCATCCAAGGGTTAAAAAGATCGCATAAAGAAAACTAAAACTTAAGAAAACAAAAGCTATCAAAGACTTCTGGATAAATGGTTTAAATAGCCTGGAGTAAATTGCGATTAAGTTTGCGCACACACTTAAACTAAGTTGAGAGGGATCACGAGTAGATCCTTATTTTATAGTCATTGCTGGCACACACTGAGCTGAGGGGAAATCCCCTTCACTGCACCATTTCTTTTGAAACTTTGGGAATTATAACACTCCAAAAGGATTGCATATCTTTGAACTGAAGTATTTCTGTGTCTAAAAGGACTTATTTCAACCTTAATTACTTTAGTAGGCCCCAGACTAATCTAATCTAATGCAGACTGTCTGAGAAAGGAGTGAACCGCCTAAAAAAAGAACACATATAGCTCATATCCCCAAAGATGACAAGTCTGTAATGCATCAACCGTATTTAATAACTGCATGACTAATCACCCACTGCAACAAAGCAAAGAAAGTCCTGCTGAATCTTGCCGCATGCCAGGAGAACTTCCCACCTGGGAATCATTCAGAGATCACGGAAATACAGCTCATCCTTGACTGAGCATATTCTTACACTTACGTCTCTCATTTCCATCAAATTGCAATGAGCGCAATGAGTAAAATCTTTTGTCTTTGATTTATGTGTGAACGAGCTGACCACCGAGTCAGCACTCGGGCTGCTCAATGAAACATTTTTAATTTTTTTTTTCAAAATATAGCAAATTGAATTTGGCTGTCACTGCTAAGCCAGACATGGATCCTTTTATCAGAGATCTTCTCTGGGTGGAAAAACCTAATTCCATTGACTCTGTTTTCATAACTCCCATCTTCATGTGTAAGCAAGGGAGCCTAACACACCACTGTGACTCCTGTCTTCATCACAGGCTATTCTGGGCTGAGGTTACCCAGGACACCGTGTGGATACACCCAAATTTAGCAGCCCACAGTATGCCTGAGTTAAATCATCTGTGTTTGTTATGCAAATAATAAATATTCATTAATGGTTCTTCCACGGTTCCTTGGATTCTTACTCATTATTTTGTGTCAGCTCTGTAATCACTAAAGGGATTTTATCCTTCTGGACTTCTAGAAATAATCTTAAACAAATATTGACAAGTGCTAAAGAAGTTCACCTGCGGTGGCGGAGTTGGACGGGAAGACTGTGAAGAGGGTCGTGGAGCCAAAGCTAAACCGCAGTGCTGCACAGAGAAGAGAGGGTGGCCAGCGGAACAACGGTGCATCAAAGACACCAAGGTGAACCACCAACCTAGTCTCCGCTCCTCTCCGCCTCTCACGTTCAGGTCCTATTTTCAGAAAGACCAACACGGGGGCAAACAGCAAAGCCTCCATTATTGTTGTTATCGTTGCCAAACTTTCCAGGGGAAAACTTAGTAAGGGATGCTGCATTATGATGTATATGCACATATACAGGAACAAGCACTTGTGTATTTTTTCCAGAAGCATCCCCGCACACACACACTTTCTCACTTTACCTGGGTCCAGATCTCCCTAACTGCTCTGCTTAGTGCTGCGGCTCAGCTAGGAATGGATTTTGCTGGTCATGGCCACTCTGGGCACTGGTCCCATCCTCAGAGGGAGATGATGAAGGAGGACTCTGTCCCCAACCCCTCCCTCAACCATGGCCAGAAGAGGTGAGAAGGTACTCAGAGCACATGATAACTAGCATCTGAAGATATATTCATTGATGAGACCAGGTTTGGCTTCTCTAAAAGAGACAATACCAGCATTTCATACCCGCTGTTGCCCACAACTACTCATCTCTTTATGACAAGTCTGCAAATCTGAGGGCAATATTTTTGTGTTGCTTTAGAAAGCATTCGGTTTGTTCTTGTGATTTCCATGTTTTCACATTCAAAAATTCTCTTGCATTCCCCACCTGTCCCCATCTTGTTAAAATAAAAAGAGAGCACCTCTGTGCCACCTCTGTGAGACAGACAGCTCACCCTCAATCTCCAGCTCTCTGATTAAGGTGTTGTTTTGATAACACTGCAAAAGGATTTAACTCTGCTTCCCTGCCCAGGTGCTTGTGAATAGGGAGCGGTGACAATGGGCCATCAACTGAATAGAACATCAAAGCCACCAGTGATGATTTGATGATGGTTGAGGGTCCCTGCATGAGGGTAGGGCCTCCTGCTTCAGAGAGCTGTTTGTGAGTGAAAAGCACCGTCATACAGGTTCACGCTGCCTTTGATTTTAATCTTTCATTAAGAGCTATAGTGGTGCTGATGTCAGCTGCATGTCGCTGATCATTGGCCAGCAGGGACGAAGGGCTGCTTTAACCAGGAGCAATTGTCCTGGTCTTAATTTAAAGAGCTGACTGGGGTTTTTGGTTGAAATTTTACTAAAAAACAGAAGCATATCATTTCTTTCTTTCTTTTTTTTGATATATTTCTTTCAGTGAACTAAACACTCTGTGCAGTCATAACTCACATGAGGACCACAGCTTGCCACCTGCTCGTGGGAAAGCAATGTTCTGGACAAGAGTTCTCAAATCTGAGGAAGGATAAAGGGAGAAGAGAAATAAAAGAGAATGGAAAAGCATTTAGTTTGAGCATGCAGAGTGCATACCGAGGCTCAGCTCACAGATTCCACAGACAAGCTGATGGAAGTGAGCCAGGTCGCCTCACACGGGAGGGGAGGAGAAATGAAAGACAGGACAGAAGAAGATGAAGTAAGAGGGGAAGAGCACATGAGAGGGGGGCGGGGGAGTTTAAAGAGATATTCTCTTTAATCAGGAACCTGCAGGATGCTGATAGACAAGGGACAGTGAGTGATGGAGGGAGATTGTAGGCGTGGAGGCAGAGAGTGACAAAGATAAAGGAAAGAAGGTTAAGGAGCTCTACAGCTGGAGTACCTCAATACCCCCAGGTCTCACCCCAATAACCCCATGCCTGTCTTTTATTTGCCCTCAAACCCCACACCCCAGGAAAAGAAATGCCACTGTCTCTTTGTTCGCACCCCAAAATGCACTGGCGGAAAGAAAAAGACAAATGCAGAAGTGGAGGGAAGGAGGAATGCTCTGAATTGTTGACCTCCTCCATGAAATGACAGAGAAGCTTTGAGCGAGGAGCCAAGCATGGCCTTGCAAGAATTCATTGTTCAGGGATATGCAATGAGACAACCGTGCCCCAAGTGGTTTGTCATGGTCTCATTAGTTTGTCTCAGTGAACCCACCATATCTTTATCCCACACTTACTCACATCACGCTTCCAACACCAAAAATCCCAGAATCCTACCTCTCAGACCAGTGAATGTGTAGAAAACAATCTATGCTCTTTGTTCAGAGATAATGCCATCCTTCACTCCAGAGGTAGCTCACTGACAGGCTGCTCAGTTGTTAGAAGAGAGATGGATGATGACACTTTGTACCTTGAAGAGCGAGGAAGGGGAAGTGGACTGATATGACCAAGAGATAGGAATAGCAGTGTATTATTATCAGTAAAGTGGTAAAGAACAGCAAGGAGGGACGACATCAGAGCAGATTTAGTTTAAGCTTGAGTTTGTTAAGCTCAGGCCAGAGCAATATGAGCTCCATCTTCCAGAGACACAGCGGCATCACAGGCCAGATTACCGTCTCCACTGTCTCTCAGCTGGACCTCTGTGGCAACCAGTCTCCATCCACGAGGCCTTGTAACCCAGGCCATTAAAGGGTGGGGTAGGGTCAGGGGTTGGGAGTTGCAGGGTTGACAGACAAGAGAGATTGATGCCCGTTGACAAAACTTGAGCCCTACTCAGTCTCAGCAGCAACCCTGCCTGCTCCCCAGGGGCCCAGGGGATCAGAGATATCCCACAACCCCTTTTCATCCCCGGGGACACACACACACACACATTTTGACTTCCCTCCAACTCACGTAAACCTAAATGCCATCCCACTTTCCTGCCCAGTCTTGTTTGATCATGTTCTAAACTGTAAGAGGAAGCAGTGAAAGGCCTCTGGCATATATTTTGTTACATCCAGCCATGAATTCCTGCAGGAGGGCTTGCGCCACTATTTTATGAGTGTCTATCAGCCATGGGAGAGCATGGAGTATAGACGGAGCGAGTGAAGTGGGTAGAGCTACTGTAGAAGTGAAGCAATGCAGCGTGAACTGTTACAGATAGAGTTACATGAGGGAAATGCTCCTTTGACAAAAACAGACCCTTAAATTCCCAAGCTTCCACAAAGCAAAGAGGGGTGGTAAAAAAAAAAAAGTGTCAACAAGGGAGATAAAACGTAACAATCACCCCAAATGGGAGAGCAGATCTTTTACTGTACCTGCATCTCTAGTTACATGCATTCATCCATGTGGCAGGTGAGAGCCCTCTCCATTCTTCTGCTGAATGAATGTGAGATGCTGGATACTGTTTTCAGATATTTACAAAGTTGTAAAATATCATCTTCAGAGTTTGTTGCTGTGTGGCCTGTGTGACATACATGTGAGTTCAAAGCAGATGGTATGAATGGAAGCTGAAGAAGAGACGTCAGGTCTGGCTATGCAGTCATGGCAGTATTATATAACATGCATTCTTTACACAAACTGACCATCGGTCTGTGTGAGACAGAATATACCAATATAAGTTGATCATTTTATCATCTCATGTTATAAAATAAATCCTGAATTAATCAATCATATTCACCTCATTATTTTTAATTGAGATATAGTAGAAGAGAAGCACATAACATGCCGTAAAAAACATAAAATATCAGCCCTGGCATTATTGATTTAAGAAAAATCTCTGATACCAGTTGTCAAGCACTGTGGTGGAGGCATGTGAGGGGAGCTTCTTTTGCAGCCCCAGGACCTGAGGCCCGTGCAGGCATTGAGTTAGTCGTAAGGTCCTCCATTTATCAAAGTATTCTAGAGTCAATTATTGGGTATGACAGCTGCAGATTGGTGCAAATTGGGTCATGCAACAGGACAATATTCCCAAGCACAGGAGCAAATCTACAACTGTTGTAATGGTCCGGTCAAAGTCCAGATATCAACTTGCTTGAAATGCTGGGACCTTAGGAGAGCTGTGCAGAAATGAATGCTGGAAAACATCAATGAACTGAAGGAACGTTGTGAGGAAGAGTGCGCCAAAATTCCTCCATAATGACGTGCGAGACCAATAAAGTCATACAAAAAAAAAATGTAATTATTGCAGCTAGGTTCATTCTACGACCCACTGAATGATGGGGTGTACTCAGTTTGTATGTATGGAGACTTGTGGAAACTCTTTTTCACATGACTTTTCTGTGTATGACTGTAGTATGTATAAAAACATATCCTGCTAAACAGATATATTGCTGTTTAGGGTGTATTACATAACAGAACAATACTGTAGCATATATAAACATGCTGTGATTACATATTTAAATGTATGCAAATCTTGAATAATTTGCAGGGATTTGACAAACTGAGCAAAGCTTTAATTAAGGTAGACCATGAAGTAATCCAGGCTGATCAGCTGATTTCAGCTGACACCTTTCTAAGCATCCAGTCAGCTATCTTGTATATGGTGGGGCATGCTAAATGAGCTGCTTTAGTCCACCCACAGTTGCTGTGGAGCCCTTCACACCAGCTACTTCTTTTCATTCTGGCTCAATCAACATCATCTCAGTTGTCGCTGATTCCTGCTCTGCTCTAATGCGGTCTTGCTGCTTTATATTCACATGGAAGGGTGTGGAGGTGCCAGAACGAAGACATGCTGATTAATATAAATTGCTGCCAATGGAAAAATCAGTCTTCTTTTGATTATAGTGTATTATAGTAAATATTGATCTGGTCTTACTTACTTTTCTACCTTAAGAGACTTTGGGCCTGTTTACATTGTTACTTATTTAAACCAACACACAGATGCACCAGTAGTGGAAGTAGCAGCTTGAGGTTTAGCGTCTTACAAGGACAGCTAAACATGTGGAGGTGCCAGGGGGGGTTTTGCCACACAGAGTCTTCAGACAGACGTTTTCCTAACCAAGTTTTGTTACCTAAATCTAACCAAAGTGTGACTGAAAACTCAAAATGATTTACATAGAAGGTATGCAGATGTAAACGTTCACACAGAGTAATATAAAGCTAATTGCACTGATAAGAAAAATCACTGCAGTAGCCACTGTTGAAAGAGCGGTTTAGAAAGATTGCTACATTTCCCCAAATTGTCAGTTTTGAACTAGATGACCTTGCTTGAGATTTCCCTGGGCTTAGCCAATCAGCAGAATAAAGTGTGGAGTAGGTGTAAACAGGGAATCACTGGCTGTTTGAAGCCATACGGGAGGTCATGTTCACATCCCCAGCCACTTCCACCCTGTTTCCTCCATTGATTGGGAATGTTTATCACATTAGGCAGAGGTCAAGGAGGGGGTCAAGTCAGAGAGAGGCTAGTGTGCTGCCACCCTGCAGTCTAAATAATGATACTATCCAGAGCTTGACCATGGACACAGAAACCTGTTCAGCAGGACTTAGTGGATTTCACAGGTATAGCCTGTCATTAATTGAGGCTAAAGAAAGGTTAGAAGAACAACCAGTAGAAGAAAAGAAACATGAACCTTCTTGAATTTCTAACAGTGAGTGATTCTAGTTTTTTTGTCTGATGCCCCCTCCAAACCCGTATTTACCCTTACCTGTTAATATCAGCCCCCCCACCTCTGTAATTTGCAGCATTGGCCTGGTTTCACATCAACAACACACTCACATTAAGCTTTCATCTTCAGACAGAGTCCTAGTTTAGGGCCTTTCCCCGTGACCCAGGTTTGCCGTAGCTTAGCCTCGGGCACAAAGACATCCCTTTCATGAATGAGAGGGCTGGGACCTCCCCTGCCTCCCCATTTGACCCCCTTGTTGCCCTAATTGTGTGTAATGCCACGGCCATGCCCCACCCAACCCTAGACCGCCCCAGGGCTGCCACAGTGAGGCCCACGGGCTACAGAGGCCAATTATTTCCTTATTGTTGACACAGACAACCTAACAGCCCCCCTCCCACATAACTCCTGTCCTCCCATGTACTCGTGTGTCTTTCTGACTCCCTCTCTTCCCATCTCTTCAGGACCACCTTGGTGTTTGTAAGGCCGAATGCACACAAGGGCCAGAATTTCTTTCATGCTGCGTTGGAAGGATCCTCTCTGCTCTGCTTCATGCTTTCTGCATACCAGCGGAGAGAGCTATTAACAATGTCGCCTCAAGGCTCAGGCATGACGTGAGGGTGTGAGAGGGGTTAAGGGTCACCTTCCAGAGAGGCAAAGCCATTTATTTACTTCTTGACCTAGAGGAGTTTAACAGAAAAGTTCATGACTATCGTTACTGCTGTTATTTTTATTGCTTTTCCCCTTTCTTGTTTCTCTCTGTGCTGATGTTTGGTGTGGAGAAGCTGTGGTGTACGTTTGGATACGCGCATACTTACTGGTGTAGCATGTGGGTTTTATATTTCATTTTAAGTGTGTCGTTGTCCTACATCAAACACATCAAGTTGTGCATTTAAAGGGTTGTGCTTGTGTTTATATGTGGTTCAATATATATTTATATTGAACCACTTTTAAATTAGTGGATCGTCACAATGCAGAAAGTCCTATGGTAGAATAACTGTACTTGCTGTAAAAGCCCTTATGTACTCAAAATAGCAAGTGTAAGTATTGAATTATTACTTATATGCATTTAATGAATGTGAGCCTTGATATGTTACTGTAGAAATGTGTCTTCCATTTTTCAGAAAATTCATTGATGATAATCAGTGATCAACGAGCAGTTATATTTCAAAAGTAAATACAACTAAGTCAACCATAAAAATATCCATTCATTTATTCACCCAGCCATTCTCTGGTGTGTATCCAGGTCTGGGTTGAGGGGGCAGCAGAAAATATATTTTGCTGATATGATTCACTTTTACTGCATTGTGCAATTGCATGAAGAAAATTAAGATTATTTTGTTTAGTCGACTGTACTTGATATTTTTAACTAAATGCAAATTGATTAAACTGGTCATTTTAGCTCAGTTACGTTGTGTAGAATTTAGAGGTTTTTTTGTTAACTCATGTTAACTCTGTGTTTGCTTTAAAGTATTTTGCCTTTAGATCAACATTTAGATAAGTTAAATGGTTTCATTCATTCATTCTCTTTATTGTCTTTATTTAAAGGTCTTTCTACTTCTAGTTACATTTCATTGAATAAAATTAAACTGTACCAGGGCGCATGTTGGAATCAGTTAATCAATATGTGGTGAATTAGCCATCGCTCTAAGAAATAAGCTTGATTAAAATATGCAACATATAAAAGATTTCAGAATACTTTTTTTTCTTTCTTTCTTAAAAGTGTATTTCTACATTACAGTTCTAAAGACAAGACATTTCTATTTTTAGTAATTAGGACATATTCAGATGGTTTTACCACTATATGACATGCCAAATGCACACACTCACTCACTCACACACACCTTTCAGCAAGCAGTCATCTATTGTACTGTTAAAAGCCCAGAAATTAAGGAAAACCTTATGATCAAACACTGATGGGAATGAGGCAGCTTGAAAGACTTTTAGTTGATGTGCTGTTTGTGAGTGTGTACATAATGTGTAGAGATCCTGGTAGCGCAGCTCTTTGTATTCATTTATGTCTATTTAAAACTTCGTATCCAGATAAGCAGCAGCGAGGTCGCACCTTTGCAGTTAACAGCTGTTATCACAATTAAACAACACTCCCCTACTATGGTTTTCTGAGCTGGATGGCATTTAGAGTGTGTGTTGCATTTTAACAAAGCCGCCTTTATGTGAAGCCACTCACTGTAGTTTGAAGGAAAAAAAAAAAAACTACCTCTGGTCTCACACCGAGATGACGTGTGTGTGTGCATTTGGCAATCTGAGTATATCTGATTTGGGGCTTTGGTATTTATTTGTATGCCTAAAATTTTCACTTCACAACTCAGTGTCCACATAACATCCAGAATGTGACAGTTATTGTTCTGCAGGGATACAAGTCCCGCCAGGTGTGTATGATGTGTGTGACAGACTCATGATTTAGCACCATAGTTCTCCGCTTTTTAATGAGTTAGAGGACCCTCTGCAGATAGGTTTATAAGCTGGACCCACGGGAGCCATACAGGCTCCTATAGAGAGGTCCCCGGGCCACCTGACTCCACCCTAGAGACAATCTCGCAACCAGGGTGTCGGTACCGGGTGGTGTGTGCGAGGTTTGTGGTGTGACGAATGGGACACCTGAGCCAAACTGTAACACCACCAGCGTGGTGGGTCCCCCTAATCACTCTGGCTGCCCAACTTCCAGCATCAGGTTTCAGATTCCAGGGGGTGTGATGGTGGAGCTCTGGCCCAGTGAGGCTGAGGTGTCTGGTTTGCTTTAACAACAAACAGTTGCCGACACTTCTGCACATACCAATCGCTGGCCTACAATACCCTTATGCAAACTCAAAAACAGACATATGAGCAAATTACAGCATGCACACAACACATCCGTCTCAGAACAGATGGACATAAAAAACACAGCAGATGGTGGAAGGCTAGATATTTCTGAAATATGATCGCTTATACACTAGATGATGCCCTTTCAATAAAGTGAACTGTATGAAGAGAATCTGGCAGCTGTTCCTCCACATACAAATCTCTGGCCGGGCAACTTTAAAGACCCCATGCAATAACAAGTTTAGAAAGTTGTATTATTAGTCCCTTACATACACAGAATTCTCATGGTCAAATAAACCTTGGCAGAAAATGAAATGGCCGATGAATAAACACTTCTCTAAATTTATCATTGACAGTTAAAGTTGGCCTGCTTTGCGGTTTTAAAGGGGGTTCGAATATAGAGGGGGTAAAACCTGATGCTTGGTGATCCAGTGCTCTGTTGACATTGCAAACTATCAGTTTACCGTGTTAATTGAACATCTAATAGCTTGCGTAGAGCAGATGGCCTGAGGTGAAACACGTCCTCTCACCCACCCCCCCCTCTTTGGGATTTATTTCGGGATCCGCTCTAGGAGGTGGGGTGAGAAGGGGGCAGAGGATGGTGTCTGTGCCCAAGACTAAAGCCTTGCTGTTTTGGCACATGAGACCCGCTCCTCCCCTCATCTTTGCCGACGTCCACCGCGGCCAAATTTAGGTGAGGGGAAAACTACGCAGGGAGATATTTCAGTAAACTGTGTGTCAATAGTGAAGCGTGCCAAACCAAACTCCATTTGCACTTGTTTCTCTACTTAATCGCTCATCTAAACAAGCTTGAGGGTTGGTGGGAAAGGAGGAAGAAGGGCAAAGGGGGCGGGAGGTGGAAAGGTGAGGAGGCAAGGAAGGGGGGGAGGGGTTGGCTGGGGTATGCCAAAATAAATGCATGAATGCTGTCTTTGACTGACTGGCATCTTTGAAGTGAGCTATAATTGCAGTCCTCTTGTCCAGCAGTGGAGCCTGTGGCAAGCCATGCCTTGGCCAAACTGAGATGTTTGGCTTAAGCATAAAGGAAACGTCAAGGCTTAACAATAAACAATATCAAGAGGGGCTCAGTTCAGCAAGATGATGGTCGTGCTTTGCTGGGAGCGGTGTAACTCACAGAAAAATCAGTTACTGATTTGCTAATTTGTTAAAATTCTAAAAAAGACAAGCTGTTTCGATTATAGCATCATTCCACTGATAGGGCACCAGTGTAGCTACCCACTGGGAGCACCACAAAGAAATTCCCTTTTATGTAAAGATATAAAAGCACGGTGAGAGTTCAAGAGGATCCTCACAAAGCTCCTTTCACAGCAGCACATATCCAGCCATTAGGTAACAGCTATGGCAGTCCTTCAACCCTCTCAGAACAGCGCTACCTGTGTGCACTGTACTCTGCTCTGAGAACACATTAAACGTATGAGCATATGTTTATATGTTCATGCATCTGCACACACATGGGTACATATACATCGGGGGGGGGTTAACCTGAGGTCCTGAGACATGAGAGCCAGACTTACTGCGTTAATTCTTTCTGACCACTATGCGGTTTTTCCACTTGGAGTGAGCAGGGAGGGTGGAGGTTGATGTGTGGGCACATGGGCCATGATTAACCCCTTAGGCTCTAGGCTTTTAAGTTAACTTTGAAAAAACATCCCCAAATTAAGGCAGCGGCATTTGCTGCACAAATGGAAAGCCAAAATGAGCAACCTTGGGCGCCATGGATAACACGAACTTGGAAAAAGTCTCCCAGTCCCCATTACCAGGTAAGATCAGGATTTGAAAAACATTCGTACTGACTAATCAGTTGGCAGTACTGACACGGCCTCTTCAATGAAGGCTTGAAGAGGTTTGCAAGCCTTAGAAAAAAAGTAACTGGCTGCACATTAATAACAGAGATGGACAGATCCAGGAAGAAAAGGGTTACTATATAGCCACTTGATGTCTTAGTTAAAAAATAAACCTACCCAGCCCAGTGATTATTAGACTGAACTCCCTGAAGAACACCTTATACAATTCACCTTTCAGCTGCTCTTTTTATTTCTTAGGCTCTGGGTGTGTTGTCTGGGGTTTTTTAAATGTTCCACTGCAGCACTTGTGAAGAGGGAAAAACCCAGCTTAGTATTGCCTTACAACACCCCTTGGTGCATGTCTATGTAACTTTGTGCTACTTTTAAAAAAAGAAAAAACTGGGAACTGGAAAAGTAAACGGAAGGGGGAGCAGTTAGGTGTTGCAGGGAGCAGAACAATACTTGTTAGGGCACAGCTTAAAATGGCTGCTAGGTGTTACTTGTCCTTTGTTTCTTTCTTTTTTCTTTCTTTCTTTCTTTTTTTTTTACATGATGAGGACCCTCAGCAGCTTGGCTAGTGTGATGAGAAGATGGAATGGGTGATCACCTTGAAGTAGCTTTTTGATGTTTTCCTGAACTCAGGCACTGTGCCAAACACACATTCCAGATCCTGCAGATGCAACGTCTCTGCAGTCTTTCCTTAAGTCTTTTAACAGACATGAGAAACTTATATACTCTCCTATATGAGTACTGCCACTCAAATTTTGTCCATATGATTCGTGTAATTACTGTGGGATTTATATGAACTGATCATGTTCAAAGCATGGCTGTAAACAAGGATAGGAAAACCTCAGGAAGGGGTGCAGAGTCCCTACACTGAGTTTGGTGTCAACACTTACTGACTGTTGTTTGGTCTAAAGATTAATTGCCAAATGTTTTGCCAATTGGAAAATTGACATTACGGTTTGGTTTGGAGATTATCTTTGCCAATTTTAGTGATGAATGGAAAAAAAATACAGTGTTCTTTGGATATTTTTTTTCCCATTAAAGCCAAAATGACTAAAAATCCAACTTGGCAAAAGTAGAAACTGAATGGTCTTTTTAACTTGGTTCATTTTTTAAAAAATTCAACAGTAATTTTGAAAATGGAGCATATGTTTCAAAAGTTTCATGACAAAATGTGGTGCTATGGTACTTGTGGTATGAAATTTGGGGAAAACAGGGAAGTGTTTCCATCCAGTGTCCCACATTTAAAGCTGTACTGGGGAAGAAGTGGGGATAAAAGATAAAAGCCCGATACTTATGGTGGACGAAGATGCCAATCCAAATATATGTAATGAGACAGCAACAGCCAGGGGAGAGAGAGAAGTCCCACATAATGATCTAAAATTGAGAATCTATGTGCTCTTGAAGATTTCTCAAAGTGTCTCATTATAATTATGATGGCCACCCACATAAATATCTTGGTGAACATTTTTGCTTTTTATTTCTGAAATCTGCATTATGCATCTTCTCTGTGTCTGGAGCTGGCAGATTTCCCCCCTGAATGCAAACCTTACTGGTAACTGCTGGAATCCAGGCTCAGGCTGGGGGTTGGCAGAGGAACCTGGTAACCATCCAAAAGCTAACCCTCCTACACACAGCTCTGTTTCTCAGGATTGTACCTGCGCCTGGGTCTGGACCTCTCTCAGTGAAGGTTTTTCTTCTGTTGGAGCCAATACAGCCAATACACACAAAAGTCACATCTGCATTACCGACTTAGCACAAATGAGCATACACGCGTCCACATGCTGTAACTGTGTTTTAATGGGGATAATAATACCTAAAAAGATACCTAAAAACTGAAAATGAACATAATTTGGTGCTTTATGAATCACCAAAATGCAGATAAAACAGAAGTTTTTGTAAACATGTAAGAGTATTGGTGGATGGATGATAGTACGAGTACGAATTTCCACAAAAGTCACCCCTGTGTGCACCACCATCTACTTACTACAGAGCATGAAATGTAAAGCACGTGCCCATACTTATTTTTAAACCAGAAAACAGATACAAGACGATGTTATTTACTTACTTTGATCTGCAAAACAAGTGGACCTGTTAGCATTTTAAAGATCAGCCTTAGCGTGTCTGTACCATCTAGGAGATCAGAACAGTACCCACAGTACTAAATCAAGCTCACGATCTAAGTATACGAACTGATAACAGCTAGTCTCAGCGGTAGGCCACAGCAGCAGAGGGCTCAGCTGATATGCATGCTACCAACATATCTTATATATAGGGTGCAGTATTTAAGTTGGTTTAGCCTGCCTACAGTTGTTTCTGCTTCTGCAAGCCGCTTTGCAACCCACCTCTACCCCAGTTCTTTCTTTTCTTCCTGCGCAGAAATGATTTTTTACAAGACATGTTCACTTTGTGATCTTTTTTGACTACAGATACTTTATCTGTTTATTTATAATGGTAACAGCTATTTATTTATACTGAGGGAGCCGGCTCAGTTTTGAGCCTTTTAAAATGGAGGGCAATTTTTTTAAATAGTTGTAATTCTGAAACATTTAACAAAATGGTTTTGTTAAACCCTTTGAATTAAAGCTGACAATCAGCACTTTAATCACATCTTTACTGACTGATTTAAAAACCACAATGCTGGTGTACAGAAGCAAAATTACAAAAAATTGAGTCTTTATCCAAAAGCTTATGGATCTAACTGTATGGAGCACGTGGTTTGTATGAAGAATAATCAACTAGCTGATCCTTCCATGCGAAACATCCTAAGTTGTTATTTTTGGCCAGTTAGTTAGTTAATTAGTGGCTTCCTTTCACATTTTCCCACAGTGTAATCTTTGTCATCAAAGTGGGCATCTGGGCTGAACTTAAGCTAAAATGAGGTGGTCTGAAAGTTGAACAAAGAAATGCCCATCCCTCTGCTTATCACAGAACCAGGTTAACCTTTCCACTCCTACTGGCTGACTTAGACGGAAGGGCTGAAATTACAGCAGTGTACACTCCAAATTTTCCTCCATTCTCTGCATATGCCAGACAGCAGGGAGGAAAGAATAACAGGCTCTACCGCCTTTGGCCTGCTCAGAACTAAAGCTCAGCCCCACTAACAGATAATCATTACAGCTCATAAAGACGCGGAGAACAGGAGGAAAACGTAGAGGAATGAAGACAAAGACGGGGGGAAGTGATACTGTGTACTGAGTTGAATGTGGGAGGACAGATGCAAGGAACTGTGGACAGGGAAAAATGTGGTATAGTTGGGCAGAGGTGGGAGTATATGAATATGAAAACAGATTGAAAACTTGAGGGCAAAATCAAGAGAAGTTAAATACAAAGCTGGAAGTGTTTAAGATAAATACAGAAAGAATACCAATTGATTAGAACCAAAACAAACCAAAAAAAAAAGAAGACAGCCAGGATGAATGGTGAATGAGCCCCCAAAAAAGGAAGAAGAGAACAAGATGATGACAGAAGACAGACTTGGATTGTATCCAAGTCAAATGAAAACCACACAATTAAGCTGCATGCTGATCCCACACATCGACTGCTTCTCTCTCACTCCCTTTCATCTACAGCTCTGAAGCAACAGCATGAAATCTGTGAAGGTAATAAAAGTGTGGAGGGGTAGTTCCCCAAGTCATCCTCAGCCTACAGACAGCGTGCAGACAGATATAAAGCCCGCGTGTGCGAAATAGAGATGTCATACCTGGATGGAAAGCGAGTGGAGACAAGATGAGGAGAAGCTGAAACACACACACACACACACACACACACACACAAAAATGAGGCAAAGCAGCCATGACAGCAAAATATTAGGAAACCCCACGGTTTATTCAAGACTGATGAGCACATATAGAAGAAAACAATGGCTTAAAATTGAAAAAGAAAAGAAGAAATTACATGCAGTTGTTAATAATGGGAGTTGCTTTTTTAGCTGACCCTGAACACAGTGTGGGGCCTAAACTAAAATATATAACTCATAATAATGTAAATATAAGTCAAATCATTTGACAGTGATCTGGCTCAGAAGCTGACATGCAGTGGTTTTCCATTTAATCCACATTTTCTCAAACATAAACCTGAACAGGCTCTGAAACATTCAGTAGTGAAGATGTATTCAGAGCCTTTATTCATCTAAATACAATATTAGTTTAGTTACTTTATGATTACAAATATTTAAAGTATCAACAGTAAAACTGTCACAAATTCAATATTTTATTTTTTTCTGTATAGCCATATTTTACTGCATAATATTTCATAGGCTGTAGTTTACAAAACTTTTAAGAAACATAATACATCCAGTAAAGTATAATGCTGACTGAAAATCAAATATTCAAGCATAGGAATCCCAGTTTCGTATTGTAGTTGAGTAAATGTACTTGATTACTTTTTATCACTGGGAAATTCCTGATGATTTTTCAACAAAAATCTCCGCACTCAAAGAAAACAAAGGAGACATTTTAGCCTCCCCCTGCATGTGCTGTCAACACAAAAAATCTTCAGTCTCATTTCTGATGCATGATGCGCTACCTGCAGTCATCTATACTAGACTTGTGTAATGTCTACAGCAGCACCTTTGAATTGGTGCGATGACACACAGGGTGAGGGAGACGGTAACCAGGAGTTAAGAGGTGGTCCAAGGCTGTAGCGTGAGCTCAGAGAAGTGTTTTGCTGATGCTATCTGGGCAGCTGTAAACAATTCTTACTCAGAACAGTCTGGCCAAGAAGACTCTTGGACATGCTGTGAACGCTGCGACACACTGACTGTAAACTAAAACATACCGCGACCCTGAAACAAAACCTCTCCATCTGTGTTAAACTTTAACACTTGCATTTCTGTTTGTTAAAAGCATCCATTTTCTCACTATCTCTGTCAACCTTTTTCGCCCCAGCCCCCCATCCTCAATTTGTTACATACTCATGGATCTTGTCTCTGATGTGGATGTTATCAGAACTATCACATTCCCTGTTCTTCTTTTTTTCTCCTTCTTTTCAGCTTGTCTTTCTCTTTCCGTTACAGCTCGCTGCCACTCCATCACACGCACCAACATCATACCTCTGTACTTGCCATCGTTTAGGGCCAAAAATATGACAGGTATACTTTTTGACCTCATTCATCCGAAACTGTCGGCTTAATCTCCTGCACCAAAACACGGCCTACAATGCACTGTGTGTAAACTATTTTAATTTTGAATGATCGGCTGTAATTCAGCAATGGGGGCCGGACTCTGCCTAAGCACGTATATGTTTATTTTAATGCCGTGCGTGTGCTTTGATTGCGTTGGAAAGCGTACTGGGACCTGTCAAAGCCTCAGGAGGCTCATGGCTGGCTCCAAGCAAAACAGGACTGCCAAGCCCGTCCATCAAGGGTTGTTTATGTAAACTTCTAGTTTATTGGTGGACTTTTTATTTCTTTGTTTAAATAACTACATATTTAAAGTGATAGCAGCAGAAAAACCCAACTCTTTTACTTATTTTGTCATGACTGTAAGGAGAGGTAACCTACCCCCCCAAACCCCAGTAAGCATTTCAGAGTGTTTGCGTCTGTTAGCAGATGGCTGAACCACTGACATGTCTACACAGGTCTGCCATCTGAACTCAATCAGTAATTCAGACACAATTAATATTTTCTCGCCAGACATTTTAATTGATAATTTATTGAAGTCTCCCCTTTAACCCCGTCTGATCATCTGTGTTCACGTGTGGCCCCATCTGTGCGTTGTCTGTGTACTCACTGTTGACTAAATATCTTGGAGCAGATTAGGATACATTAGAAGGTTTCTGCACAGTAATGACATTCCACAGCGTGTCTGCTTTCCTCCTGTGTCTTATAGTTTTGTTCGGAGCAGGTCAGCAGGTTGCCTCGCAGGGGTTTCAGACTCAAACTGGGGTGATGGGCTATAAAAGTATAAGTGGACTGGAGCCTTTAAATGAAGACAAACTCATTAATATCACCCGCATTTGCTTGCATTTCAAATAATCTTTTATATAGCCATAATTATGAGGAAGTAAAACCCGTTATATAGCTTTGTTATGTAAAAAAAAAACAAATGTTTCACTGCACTTGGGACTGAATAGAGGAAAGTTGTATAAAAGTAGCATAAGACCATGTGAGGGAGGGAAGCTCGTGTAGTGTGGCTGGTAAAGTGATAAAAGGAGCGAGTGTGGGAGGAAGGGTGTGTGTATGGTTGTTCTGCTTGTGGACGTAGTAGACGGTAATGTTATACCTCTTCTGTGTTTTGACATTTGAAGACTAATGGAATAGCTTCATACCAACAAAAGGCCAGACAATTATTAACGGTCTTCTGTAGACGGAAGTAAAAAGGGCACAAAGGCATCACTTTCCCATGATCACACTGCTGGGTCTGTGCCTGATCTCACGTGCTGTTTTTTTAAGTACCGCAATATTATAAATGGTTTATTTTCTACCTGTGTCTTGCGGTATGAAGGTAAGAGAAGCAACTTCCTAATTTCAAAATGAGGGGGATGTCTTCGGTGTTTATTCCAAATAAGAAACAGACTGACAGACATAAAATTGGTTCTCAGAGGAAATACTGTCTGCATAATTTGGATGGGGAAACTGTGGGTGGATAAAGAAAGAGGGAGCTGGAAGTTTGTTGAATAGCAATGATAAAAACATATTCAACGATCCGGATCATAAACAGCGTGTCTTGCTGTGAATGTGACCTTAAGTGACCCCTTGGCAGATCAGGTAATGCCATTTTTTTTCCACAGAGCTGCATTTGTGATTTTCTTTCTGGCTCACCTCAGTTTTAATCCCATTCATGTTTGGTTTTTGTCACAGGTTAACCTCCGGTCATCACATAGATGATGTTTTCCACACATCACTGCTAAACCACAGAATCACACAGTATTTCATGACAAGTTTCACTTCATCTTTTGTACTCTTCCCCTTTTTCTTTGCACTCTCCTGCATTCTCTTTTTCATATTTACGTCATTCTTCTGGAGAGTGAAGTCACAAACAAATATTTAGAAATACCACCAAATAAAGTCGCCATTATAATGAATTCGACCTGTTCTGGAAAACTTTTAAACTCTAAACCCATCAAAACAGAAAAGATAAGAAGCCCAGTGTAATGCTGGATTAACTGTACTACCAAAGTACAGCAAATGACCATTATAAGTCTAAACTACATACAGACAGCTGCCTGTTGGTCTGGAGAGGACAATAATAAGTCCGATCTGTCCTTTTTTTCTTGAGACCTTTAAAAATGGCAGATTTCAAGTATTTTTCTCTACATTACATATTGTTTTCTTCAATATTCCTTACTAAAAAACAAAAATGAAAAGGAATACTTAAATCAGTATTAACGTTTTTATAAATAAATACAGATAATTACATTAAAAGTGGTAAATAGTTGCACAGCATGACATCATGCTTTTATGCAATTGCATAAATGCCATGCCAGCAGATCCCAATATTTAACGGGGGTGAAACATCTCCACAGACAAAAACTACAAATGTAAAACTTCAATAAATCCTCAACAGTAAAAAAGAAGAATCTTTTTTATATATAAAAGTTTAACTGATTCTAGTGAAGGTCGCAGAATTGCAAGGATGGAAAACTTAGAGGTCCTGGTTGGAAAACGTTCTTGCTTCAAATTGGTGAACGATCATGTTGTTTTTTAAAAGCATTACCAGCACTGAGTTCCCATATTAAGTTCTTATAGGAAGGTCACATGTTTTATTACGTGCAGCCGCGCTATTGCAGTTATGGCGTTAACGTCATTTTAACGAGATTAACGCTACCAGCACTAAAATAGTAATGTCCAAATGTTTTCTTTTTACCAACCAGCTCCTCTTTGATAGCTGCCGTGTCCATCTTGTTGCCTGCAGGTGAAGCAATGGGGGAGGGGGAGTTGTGTTCAGTGAAGGAGAGGCGAGGCAGAGTAACGTTGCGTAGAGACAAAAGTGGACAAAAGAGAGGCAAACTTGCGATTCCACAAGTATAATTATAACGTAACATAGACTATATCGATATAAACGATATTGTCACATCTTATATCTCGTATAAAAATATATCGATACATTTAAAAACTCGATATATCGCCCAGTCCTACCATATGGTCACCTGATCCACTAGGTGAGCTACACTGGTGCCCTTTTCCAATTATTTTGAAGGGTTAATGCACCTTATAGAGTTGTGTCTTGCTAGCATAGCTGATGCCACTGGACAGCAACATCTTCTCAATCAGTCCCCAGCTCACTAAAGAACAAGATGTCTTTTGTGCTGTTTCTTAAATGAGGTGTAACATCGTGACACGTTGTATATGTCAGACGGCTACAATCTCTCATTCAAGTGTGATATCATTCATCTAGAGCCGATAATGTCTCGGAGTCCACCGCCATCTCCTAGATATGGTTGCTGTGGTCGTTGCCTGACGACGTCTCTGTTGTGGTCCTGTTTACAAGATAAACCAGGCAGTATCTTGCTTGTATAATTTTTTTGGAAAAGGGGAGAGACAGTGACTTCATCGTTAAACTGTCTTATTATTTTGGGCTCATGTTACAGCTCACTCTGTTGTTAAATTGTTACTTTCTAACCTCAGCCACCCCCCCAGGTACTGGTAATGTTAAGACAGGTTTAGAAAATTTTAACAATTTAATTTATTCACTTTAAAATCAGTTCTAGTCTTACACGGGATTTAAGGATCTAAACTTTAAAAGCCAGAGTGCAAATATCTCTCCTTAGGCTTAAAACTCAGTTGACCCCCACACTTTCCAACCTGTTTTTCCCTCATTTCGTGTGACCCCATCACCCCTTTCTCTGTTTTTATATCCTTGCCCCCCTTCTTCCAAACACAGGAAACCTGCGCTGAAGAATTTAGCTTGTGTGTCACTCCACCTTAAAGTGAGAGTATCAAGCAGGAACATAAATACGGGACTTAGAAAGTAGCAGCAGAACAAAGTAAAACAAAATTGGCATGGCTGCATAGCCAGGTTCTGGCTGATGTCCATGTTGATAGAGCGGCTTAGGCCCCGGCTGGGAGGTTGGTAGCGTTATAGAAAAGCTGCTTCTGCTGCTAGCAAAGGCATGCTGTTAGTGTGCTATTAGATCACTCATTCCCAACTAGTGGAACAAGTACCCCGGGGCGTAGAAAACGTAGCTCAGTATGAAAAGATAAGTAACTAATTACTTAAATGATGATTTATTCCTTGTAATAAAGAATAAAAGGAATAAAAAATTCTTGAGACACTTTTCATGTCTTTATATTTTTCTTCCAAAGAGCCAGACTTTCCTTGTATATTTTTTCAGGTCAATTTGAGCTGAAGGTCTTTGAAAGTTTTTCCTTTGGACATTGGCTGCTTTTTCACTCGTTTTCAATCTAGTCCTCGTACCTCAGCAGAAGAATGTGGGGGTTTTTTTCTATTTGTTAAGCTACTTAACCCTGACCTATGAGTCATTCAAGGATAAAATGCACTCAAAAAGATGAAATTGGGTGGTTGTTACATGTACAAGATTCAAACTTGTAATTTGAACTAAATAATTTCATGTTTCTATGGTGAACGTAATTAAATCATGTAGCATCTGCATGAAATTCAGCAACTTAATTTGTTCTTGTTGAGATGACATGATACAATCTAGTAAGAATGGTTAGTTGCCTGGACTCACGAAATTCACAAGATCACATTAGATGTCAAACTGCGGGAAAATCGCTGGAATTTTAAGAGGCAGAAAACTACACCCACACCATGTGTATACTATCGCTATTTATTGTGGTTTAACCTGTCAAGGACAAAAACGTATAGAAAAGTCTGCATCAAGCCTTGTCATCATAGCTTTCCTAGTTTTGGTAAGCCTGGATTGACAGCTTGGTGGCGTGATGGTTAGTGCTGTTGCCTCACAGCAAGATGGGCCTGGGTTCAAATCCACAATCTGGCTAGTTTGCGGTGTGTAAGTAGAGTTAGGTTAATTGGTGATTCTAAATTACCCATGAATGTAAGTGTAAATGGTTGTTTGTCTCTATGAAATCATCAGCCCCCTTATTGGTTCATTAAGCATGACTAGCAGTAATTGCCTTGATTAACACAGTAGTTGTTCAAACAACAAGATTTCATTGTGTTTTCCTAAAGTTTTGCTTTCATTCTACATACTTAAATAAATCACTTCAAGTCAATGCAAGTATACTACGTTGATCCAACGTAATCTGATTATATTAAACCACCAAATGCCAAATGTGTTGGTTTGACATGGTCAAAAATGGGTTATTGTACTTGGTTAAATCACGTGGAAAAAGGTGCCATGATTAAATTGTGTTCATCCAACAACAGATTTTTTTGAGTGTGGCACCTAACTCAAGTGATGAACCAGTCTTCACTCTACACATAAAAGAAAACTTAGTGAAGAGCCACTTTTAAATTGTATCTTTAGGCTCTTTGTTACTGTCACACACAAAAACACAATTTCTTGAGTTGAATCTACAAAACATGCCAAAGACAACACTGCTTCAACTGTAACTTAGTGTAAATACGAAGCTAAAATCATGTCGAACTCATAAAAGCATGAACCATGAAATAATTGCCAGAATTTCTTTTTTAAAGATTTTTTTTTTATTGAACCTTATGATGAAATAAAATAATAATTTAATAATAATTTGCATATATTAGTTTAATTTGTATCATATTTGCTACATCTGGCTTTTTTGTAATTTATTGCTTAAAAATGTATCGTGTGATTTACTTTGTGTTTGTTTTCCTTTTTATTTCTGTGTTTTATCAAAGGTGGGGATGGGGTAGAAGAATGTAGAAGAAGATTCATGCATCAAATATAATACTTTTGGCTTTAAAGGGCTAAACAGTTGAAACTGCTGACTAAAAGCATTTATTGAAACAGCCAACCAGTAAAAGTGGTCACTAAGATAATAAAGAGTTGTCACAAGAAGTGAAATAATAAACCATTGAGTATAGACAAAAAGTCAAATACAAATGCTACTTAAAGGTGATGTCGCTGAAGGTTGTTTCTGAGTATCAGAGGAAACTCTGGGAGAGTGACAGTTGTTACTTTGTTTATGCTGCACAGGGTGTAAGGCAGCCCTCTTGTATTTCAGTTGCCTACCAAGGCAACAACTGTGTTTGGTTCTCTGTCATTCGCTCGGTCTTGTACATTTTCCACGCTTTTTTGCTGCCTTAAGCCAACCGTGGCAACCATCACTGATCTCTTACCTTACTTATCCCACAAAGCTGACAGAAAGATTTGTCTGGCAGTGAGCTCAGTAACCACATATCCTGGTTGCCAGCCTACAAGAAGGACACCGAGAGATGATCAAAAAGCACAGGCAGGGTAATAACAATGTTTTCAAACTATGATCTTTTTTCACAAGTGTTTCATTGTGGGCTACAGACTGTCAAATGTTGGAACCTATTACATAAAGGTATTCTGTACATTTTCTTTAATCACACATCAGAGACTCCTCATTGTCATTTTGACAGCCTTGCCCGTCCCATCTTGTACACTTCAAAGAGGCAGAATAATCTCACACGGAGACTCACTGTCACACAAGTACCTCTCACTTTGTCTCGACATATAAACCAACACACCGACAATTTAAGTGGCTCATATCAACACTACAAATATCTTTCGATGTGTAAAACGATATGAGCAGGAACGGCTTAAAACACCGCACATAGGTGGGCAAGTGTTGAGATGAAAGGGGAGATTTCCCGAGAAGTCTTAACGGCTTTGTTCTAGAAGGATCCTGAGTGGAGATTTATCCGGTGGAATGCGGGGTGAAATCGCAGCCTGCATATTAAGCAGGCTGGCAGTGGGGAAAATACGATACAGAGGACAGATATGTTTAGGTGGAGGGGGGCGTTAAACATTCCTATAAAGTTGCTGTGGGGACAGTCAAGACTGTGTTCCATGGCCGTGTCCACATGTTGACAGCTTTACGCCTGTGGTCATGTATTTTAACTGCTGCCCTGGATAAACCCAAAAGTCAGCGTCTCTGCCACTTTATGTACAGAACTGAAAGAAAATCTGGCCTGGACTGAAGCTTAAAGCTCAGCAATGAGCAGTTTAGATGAAGGATGACTACTATAAGAGACAGTTTTGTTTGAATAAGGTCAATAAATGTCTATATGTCTCCACTCTCAACAGGTGCTGTGTCTAAGAACCAGACAACCTCAGAGCACAGACATCAGATGGTCACGGTGGTTGGGCTCACTGACCTATGAACCTCCATCCTAACCCTGACAAAGCACACGGCTTGTCTTTCCTCAATCCACATTTCCAGCCTTAATCACAGAAGAGAAAACATTGTTGGTTTGGGGTTCACAGGAAAATGTTTCAGGTTATTTATAAGGTTAAAAGGTCAGTTCAGCCATATTACAAAAACATTTTCTCACTTGCCCCAAGTAACATGGAGCCATGCAAGTAGCTTTGGTTATAAGGATTTGAGCTGCAGGAAAACTGCTGACACTTGTGATCCTAAAGATTATGATGACGCTGTTGTTATTGTAGAACCTTTCGCTATCCTTTATCTGCATGACTATCTGTTTATATCGGCCTGTCCACCACTTGGATCCAGATGGAAAGGTCTTGGATATTGGATAAATTGCTGTGAAGTTTTACATATGCAAGAGAAAGGAGACAAATGGAGCTTTCTAACTGACATCTCTTTGAGGTGAACACTTCTAGTAGTTAATGACATGGCTTAAAAATTATTTCATGCTATTTTCCATAGATAGGACATTTCATGGTGCCCAGATGAATACTGGTCAGCTGGGGTGATCTTGAAGCACCAGGAGTAGGTAGCAGTAACACGATTTCACTTATCTAACAAATATATATAATCTTCTTCTGGAGATTAGCAGCAAAGTTTGTATGATATTTGCAGTTTACAGTGTATGAAGCCTAGTGACACATAAGTTTTGTTGAAAACTATCCACAGACTGCTTGAAACAGGTCCTCTAACAAAATGCTCAATTTAGTCCTGCCAACCATCTGAAAAGAATCCATACCAGTGTTTCCAATTAACAAACGGATAAAGTCTTAGTTAGGTGGCAAGAGGGATGGAGGTAGAACAAAAAAGTCTGGACACAAAATCTGAGTTTGACATTCACCTGTGAATGCTTTTAAACTTTCCTTTTTTGGCTGTTTTGTTATTGTTTTCTTGCACAGTTTAGTTAGAGAGAACCTCTTAATTATAGTTATGAAAAGACCATAGTTTGTCTTAAGATAAATGTTTTACAGTATGCATTCACCCATCCATTCAACCATTTTCTGACACTTATCCATGTTACAGGGGCAGCAGTCTAAGCACAGAAGCCCAGACCTGCCTCTCCTCACCCACTTCTCCAGCTCATCCAGGGAAACACAAAGTTGTTCCCAAACCAGCCAAGATATGTAATCTCTCCAGTGTGTTCTGGGCCTGCCTCCTCCCTGTAGGACTTGTTAGAAACATCTCACCTAGGAGGCACCCAGAAAACATCCTGGTCAGATTCCCAAACCACTTCGACTGGTTCCTTTTGAGGTGAAGGAGTGGTGGCTCTATTCTGAGTTATTACCGAATGGCCGAACTCCTCGGCTCATCTGGGAGAGCTCAGCTGCCCTTCAGAGGAAGCTCACTTGTATCTGTGATCTCATTCTTTCAGTGCGAGCTAACAGTCATAGACGAGAGTAGGAACGTGGATCCACCAGTTAATCAACAGTTTTGCTTTCATCAGTACAGGGACTGAATAAATTGTAACAATACGCACAATACTTTGAGTACTCCCAAAGCATCTTCCAAGTGATGCAGTCGACTGCTCCACAAAGTCAGCAAAACACATGTAGAATCAGAATACTTTATTAATCCATAAGGAAATTATGTGAGTTGCTCCAAGAAAGTAACAGTAACAGACTAAACTAATTAAATATGTTATAGATATGTTACAGAATTTACAAAATTAAGAAATAGCACTAATATATATATAAATCGTCCAATTATAAATATCAGGAATATTGACAAAGAATATTACAGAGGTAGAATTTATATGTTTGACATTTGACTCTAACCTGGGAATTTTGTCATTTGCTATTTTACTGTAGAGCGTGTGCAAAAGGGTGTAACTATTGCAGTGTTTACAGTGTGTTAGATGGAGGAGTTGTACAGGGAGATGGCCATGGGCAGGAATGATTTCCTGTGTCATTCAGTGATGCTTTTTGGTAATCTCAGTCTCTCACTGAATGTGCTCCTGTGACTAGCCAGCATGTCATGGAATGGGTGGGAGGTTTTATCCAACACTGTCCTTATCTTGGACAACATCCGCCTAGACTAGTTGGGGAAGCTCCCTGCCACCTTCAAACATCCTGGAGAGGATAAAGAGCTCATCATGTCTTCTGCAATCAGGGCAAAAACCACATTGTTCCTCCTGATTCTGAGGCCTGACTCATGAATAGATTCTCCTCTCCAGTATCCTGGCATAGACCTTCCCAGGGAGGCTGAGGCATGTGATCCCCCTGTAATTGGAGCACACCCCTCCAGGCCCCCTTCTTTTATAGCATTAATTTGAAATAATGCAAAGCTCCTTTCTCTAGGTCTACACGATGTCGAGTTCCACCCCGATTTAGGGGGGCAACAATCATACATTTTGCAAGCAATAATCCACACAGCCACTAGCAGACTAAACAGACTAAACTCTAAACAGTACTTTGATATGATAACTCATCACAGTTATCTTAGGCACAGAAAGACATTCACTGATATGGTTCGGGACACCCCGAGTTCTGCTTTACTATTGCCGGTATTATATAGAACCGGCACACGTTTTGAGCTACCAAATGCAATGGTTGGATTGGTCAGATCTGTTCATTCGCCTGCGAAAAATCAGAAAAATTAAGCTTGAAAGATAAAAGCCGCAAATTCATCCTGCGAAATTATGTGATTGGTGTGAACAGCTGCATGTGTGAAAGCCTTACATCTTTGTCTGTAAAATCACTAAACTAGATTTAACATTCTTCAAGGGGTTTGCATGGTTTGCAATTACCTGGTTTAATTCCAGATAAACAACATTGTTGCATGTCATAACACAGATTATCTGTAACTCCTCATTATCAACTGGGAGCAAGATGCGCCAGATATGCAATATAAAGCTTTTCTAGGCAACACCTTTAAGATCCTTGTGTTGCAGTATAAATACAGCATATCTTCAATGTAAGATAGGATTCATGAGGATCATAGCAGTAATTTACTATTGTGTAAACATGTAAATACATGGTGGGCAGCACTAAACCGGAGGCATATTTGCTTCTCTGAGTTTCATAAGACTTCTGCTTCCCAACCCAAGTAGAGCATTCTGGTCCATGCAGAGTCCTCAACAACCTCTCAACACCACTCTCTCTGTCCATTACCACCTCTTGTCCCACTTACCCAGCGTCACAGTGAGACCATCCAACCCCCTCATCAGATTTGATGACAGTATTAAGTGTCTCTAAGTGTGGTACTGGTGTGTGTAGCTCGCTGTTTGCCTTGATCCCGTGGATGTGCAGCAATAGTGGCAGCATTCTGCACTCCACCGCTGTTAATTTTGTACATATGAAGCAGTCACTTTTAAATCTGAGGTATGGACTGAAAAGTAAGCACGGACAAACCAAAGACAAACACACAAGTCCATTGGTTTGGTGTGTTTCTACAAGCCAGCTGACGAACGAATATACATTTGGTGTGGACCAGCAGGTTACTTTTAGAATGAGGGGGAAAAAGCTGCTTGATCCACCTATATGGTTTGAATGGTATTTTGTGATTCACTAGCATTCTAGTTTTTGATGTAGCTTAAGTCCACAGTGATAAAACTGTCATCTTTTACTTCTTACCTCTCCCTTCTTTTTTCGCTGGGGCTTCTCAAAGCAGGAGGCCTGCACTGTGAGAAAATGTAAAAGCTTAAGTGGTGCGTTTGAGGCCTTCTCAGAATAACCCCATTTACCTTTCTGATAACAGCACATTCTGTCCCTATTACTCAGTAGTGGTTCATTCTGCTTGTATAGGGCCATTGAAGAGTTAATTTATAAATCTCTCTGCTCAAACTCCCCCTCCTCCCAAAAAAAAGAAAAGAAAAGAAAATCAATCCCAAACTACTGGCGGTAAAATGCATCATTAACAAAAAGAACAATGGAGACAATTCAGGAAGAGTCTCTGTGGCTTTATCAAAAATAACCTTTGAGATGAACAAATGTTAACACTGTGCCACAAACCGATTGTGCGTTTCTGCAACAATGTGTACAGAGTTTTTATTATTCACTCACTTTCTGTAGTCTTACAGCGTGAGAAGAATGGTCTTGATACATTCTGCTCTGGTATCAGTGCAGGCCGCAGATATTTGAGTATAAATAGCGTGAAAAGAGGAATTGTGCCAGACAGGAATGTCCTTCTCAAGGGCATCTGTTGGACGATGCCCAGAGCGCCATGATGGGTGTTAAAATTTGCTGGAGAGCAGCCAAACCCGGAGGTGGGGGGAAAGCGGGAACTGAAAGAAAGTACGAGTGAATAAGAGAGAAAATCATCCAACGCTGTCTGTCCTCCCTGCCAGCCGAGAAAAAGAAGACAAAGAACAGAAACAGGTGACAGGTCTGTGAGGTAACAGGCAAAGACGTGGCATGGAGGAATACATTTTTTTTATAATGGCACAACAACTAAAAACAAAGGGAAGTTGTTATTATTATTGTGAGGGACCAAGAGGGAGGAACCAGGCAGAGAAAATATCTGACTGGCTAAAGGCAAAATAGGAACTAGAGGAGGTGAGAGAAAAAGATGAGGATTTCTTGTCAGTCTTACTGTGACGAGTCTCAGACAGTGACGATCATTAAGAGAATGCAGAAGGCTGCACTCACTTCCCATTTCTCTTTCATGAAGTCAGCCTCGAGGTTCCTTTGTTTGCTTAGTTTCTTCCCCCCCCCATTCTTTTAGACTCTAAACACAAGGTTTTGTTTTTACCCAATAAAACACCCAGCCAACTTGCAGCTATTCTCAGCGGCCATCACCTGAAAATCATGCAAATGACCTTATAAACTATCATGCCAGAAGAGCTTTCAACAGCTCCTTCTCGCTTCTCAAAGTAGAGCGCTGCAGTGCCACCACAGAGCACACAGGCGATTAAGCAGTTATGTCAGGTATTGTGCGGTTACTTTGCGCATGCGAGTCAGTGTGGAAGCCCCGTGCGTGCACACAGCACCTCACCAGTATAGATGTTTTTGAGCTGCCACGTTAGCATTGTTGCCTTGTTTGTAGCAACAGGAGCTGCTGTCAGTCGCACGGTCACCCTGCCATTTTACAGGGGTTAGAGGTGAGAGGTCGATGAGGTGATGCTGGAATTGTTGGGAGATACAGAGTGAGGCAGCACAGCCCCATCGTGACATGACAAACAAAAAGCTGTGACCTCACTGCCTGGGAAGTTTTTAGATGTGCCGAAAGTTGCTGATCTGGACTTTAAATCAACAGCAGGAAAGCAGTTAAACTATAACTCATTAAGCTCCTGGGGAGCTGAGAGCCCATTGAAGACACGCAGTCATTTTGCTATATCGGTGAAAAGCAGAATGAGGCACGGCCACAAAACAGAATCATCGGTGGATTCCAGCATGACAACATCTGAATCACAGTGCTGACACTGTGGAGACTCCATGTAATTCTTAATGCTGAAGAATGAGGAAGATACTGCCCGTGATTTTGAAACTTGAGATTATCTGATTATCACAGACACCAGAGAGGTCACCGGCTGGGCAAGGTGGATTCAGGCTGCCGTCTCTGGTGCTTGAGATTTCACAGCAGCAGTGAATTCCTCGGCTCTGGTTTGTCACAGCCAGATTTGTTTCAGATGGTAACACAAAGGCGTTGCAAGCTGCATGCGGGCGCTCCACTCCAAGCAGTCAGTCTTGCTGAAAGGGCCATGCACTCGCACAATGCCACCTCTGTAACTCCAGCGAGCCTGCAGATGTTTGCGTTTGATGTCTCGTTGTGCAAATTTAAAATAGAATAAAAAAAATATCTTTGGATCACTGGATGACCTCATATCTGTCTCCACTGTGGGTTTTTTTTTTTGTTTTATTGGGGTTATTTTCAGAAAGTAGAAGCTTCAGTTTTCAGCTACACTCTTGGTGGACACTAATAAGTAAACAGGGGGTTAAAAAGGCAGTTATTGCTTCTTTTTCATGCCTTAAGAGGCCATATTTCAAAGATTAAAGTCAAAATTATCTAACTCTCTGTCTGCACCCACAATTGTTGACCTTCTCCATTTCAAGCCTCCCTATCTATCTTTAATGGTCTGACTAATTAATAATAAATTAGTTAATAGCTTAACTGGAAAACATTAAGAAAACATGGAACAATGCTACTTTTAAATCTATACTTTCCAACCTTGGTGATCCTAAAGCTAACATGCACTGAGCAATCAGTGCAGTGAACCCAGTGTGTAAAGATTCTGAGGTTAACCAGAAGCCTTACGTGACTTCTTTACACATTAAACCACGCAATGCCACTTTGTAGCAACAACCGCGGTGTGAGCCAGCTGTTCAAAGGGAACATGCCACCCATGCTTAAGCCCGTCACCCACAACCAGATGCTTATGCCTCACCAGAGTTTGATGAGACCATTTGTTCTCATTCTGGGAATGAGAGATGAAACGGGCGAGAAAATGGAAATAAAGAACAAAAACATTGCCTCTGATGCCAGTAATTCAGGGGTTTTGATTTCACATCTTTGTGAGTTATCATAAAGCGGAGATCGACACACAGAGAGAGAAATGAGAGCAGTGTGGGCATGCCTGTTGTTTGCTTGCCTATCTTTCCTCTCCATCGACTCCACAGCAACTCACCCTGTGACAGGAGGACAGCTTCCCGCTGAACCGAGGCTGGGGCAAAAAGTTTTCACATAAACACACCATAAACTTCTTACAACACATAACCGAGAAGGGTAACTTTCCTTCCAGCTGTCTGTAAAAAGTCTGCAAAAAGCATTTTCTCCCTTTTTGAACTCTCCGACGCCTGATTGATCTGTTAAATAGCATATCCGAAACACAGTGCGCGCCACCTTTAAGCTGATTTGTTTTATTTTTATATCCTTCTCATTCCCTGTTTTCAACTTGCTCTCCTGGAGATAGCTCGGCATTAAACTTTAAAAAGAAAAAAGAGCCATTGTCCTAATTTGCTCTAAGACACATATTTCAAGCTGGTAATATAATCAAATTATCAAACGCTTCAAAATTTTCCTGTTGCAGTATTGGTTTCCCCAGTGCAAACGCACTTTAATTACCATTCTCTAACTCATATACACACAAGCCCCGTAGCATTCAGTGTCTCGGATGAACTCAGTTCTGAAATGCACACTTGCGCCACTGGCATAGGAGCAACAAAGGTCTACACAGGCCCTGTTGTCCTGGGACAGTAAGGTAGTTATCTGTGCCACAGTGGGAACATAAAGCAGCCAATAGATGAATGCTATCTTTATATCTTCTGCACCAGAGGTGATTTGAAACGCTGCCACTGGACGTCATAGAGCCCCGCTCTGAAACACTGCCTTTGAAACACTGACAGCACCGACAGAATCAGGCCAGCTCTTTGAAACGGGGGGCAGTGAAAAGAAAGCTTGAGCGTTAAAGAGGGAGCATTATTTAGGTACAGCTCCATTAAAATGCTGGTGAGAATGAGAGGAGAAATAAAGCAGAAAAAGTACATTAAGTACTGCAGTCGTGTGTATTGTCTCACGACTGCAGTTGTGAAAGCAGTGGTGGTGTTCTTTGTCTACAACGAAGTTCATTGTTGGAACAGGCTGAGGTGAAGGTAATTTAACTATCCACCCAAAATTTGGTTTATTTTACTCTGACTTCCTGTTTTCCGATTACACATCATGTAAATGCGCTTTCTCACTTCCTGCCCGCAGGACTTCAGGTAAACCAAAACATTACGTCAGTGAGGAAGTCGCGTCTCGCCACTTCACGCCCTGAAGGTCTTTCTGAGAAGAATGATAAACACAGTGGCTGGCAGCGCGAGAGAAAGTTAATTGCTAATGGCTGCTTCATGTCTGTGGGGTGTTTTTAATGGGATTCAGGAGTCAGGCTGAGCAACAGCGCAATCTGTTTTTAATGGGACTTTGAAAAGTTACAGTTGAAGCTGTTGTGCTCAGAAACAAAGTCTCTGCTTTTACTTTAGGTGCAGAGACTGATCTCATTAGAGGGCTGGTAATAAATGAATCGCGGAGTGATTAGATCAGAAAGAATTGGGGGGGGGGGGGGGGGGGTGAATGACATTATCAGCTATTTCTCACAACTCAGAAAACACCCGGAGGCGTTTCTTTTACCACAATCACACTTAAGCCCTGTTATTGTGCTAGTACAACATAAGCTTTCACTGTTGCTCTGACTCAGTCTAACCAAATGAGAGGAAAAAAGGCTGACTTTGACTTTACAGATACAGTAAATTATTATTGTTATCTAAGAGTAAAGCACACTCCAACGAGGTAACATAGCAGAGTTTTGAATATAACTAAAGGAAGGCAGGAAATAAGCCTGGAGATTTTGTTCAAATTCATTCACTTGAATGCCCAGGTAGCACTTCTGAATCCCAACATCTAAAAAGAAACGTTCTAAATAAATGTGGTAACCAAGGAATCACAGCCATGGTAACAAAAGATATGCCGGAGAAGCTTGCTTCAGATGGGAATCTAGTTGACATCTAGTGACAAGGTAACATGAAACTGTCCCTTTGTTTGTGCTTCCCTTGTATGCCAGGCAATGCTTGTTGTGATACTAACATTTTTTGATAAACTTTGTGGCATCTAAAATGTAAGTTAGCTAGTTTTCTTGGTATCTTGTAGTTAATCATTGCTGTTTCTAGAGACCTGAGGATATTGATAGATGGCTAATTTTCATCCGTGTCGTTAATACCGTTTGTTTCAGGCTAGTGATCTTCCACCAGTCCTCACATGCATCCATTTTCTTAACTGCTTATCCAACTTAATGACACAGATCTGTCAAGGAAATCTAGTGAACTTATGAATTTTTGTTTGTTTGTTTGTTTTTCTGTAATGTTCTGCACCAGAATTGTGTATATGTGTGTATGTGAGTTGAAAGTTGGAGGCTAGATGTTATCATGTTTTACTAGCGATTCAAATGTACAGTCATGTGAAATAGAGAGTATTCATAGGACTCCATGCATTCCTGTTAAAACGAAGTACATCCTCTCTGGTTCCATGGGAATTAAGAGGGTGAGTAGCAGCCAGGAGCTGCTAATGAACTACACCTGATTAATTCATCATTGTGAGTACCGCTATAAAAGCAGACGTTTTGACAGCTTGCTGGTCTGGAGCTTTTAGGTGTGTATTAACACAATACCACAATCTTCCCAGCAGTGAGCATTTCAGCAAATTCACCCCAAGGTCAGACAGCGCTCACATATCTATATGCAATAAGCTGCAACATAAATAGGTTCTGCTTTCTCAAAACTGTATTAATTAATTATTTTTAAAGTGGATGTAAATTGGATTTGGTAAATTGGATGCTCAGATATACTGTCATGTGCGACCAGCATTCAGCAGGTCTAAGCTTAAGTTAAGCATTTGTAAATGCATTTTTCACTTGCTTTCTGCTTATTGTTCTAACAGTTATTGCTGTTCATTGGAAAAGGCTAGGAGGGTAACCTCTCTTTAAAATATGTCCACAATGGTTTTCAAACACGTGGAGCTGAGGGTAAGAATGTTGCAATAAAGACGAGCAGAATATGAATGACTTTTAAAGAATAAGGAACAGAGACTGAGTGACTCAAAGAACGTGGAAGAGTTCTATTGGATCAGAGAGATAAGGGCAGAACTGAGGATGAGGAAAGTTTGACATCTTGGGAAAGCGGAAGCGCCAAAAAAGAGCAACAGAAGTAGCCAAAGCACCCAGGGGATGGAGACAGACATGAGAACGCAGATGTGTCTAATTGAAGTTCCACAAAGCTTAAGAAGACATAGAACATAGAAGAAATCCATCGTGCAAGCTGATCTGCGGACCAGTCTCTCCACTAACTGTGAGATAAAACCTATCAGTAAAACCATGAATAACCCTGCTGCCAAATAGTAGTAATTATATTTCTTTTATTATTTCCAAATTGGAAAGCTTAAGCCATAGGCTATAGTATGAGGATTTAGCTATTTGGCTTTTAGAGTAGCAACCGAAATTTTAAAAAAGTATGACCTGTTGTCAGATGTAAGCAGACAAAGCACCATCTGACTGCACAGAACCCAGAAAATCCATCCATCTCCCTAACTGCTTATCCACCTCTTACCTCAGTGCACTGATTTGAGCACTGACGGTGGGGACAGGGCGCGTGATCCTCAAGAGGCATTACTAGTAAGGCAAAAGAGCAGCTGCTGAAGTTTTCCACTCTCATGTACTCGTTTTTGAGGTCATGAACGTTTTGCTCTCTTTTCCTGCAACTCACCTGTGTGAGTTTCCACACTGACAGCAATAAAATCTAAGGTCACAGAAATTGATATTAGAATCTACTTGATGACAATAACTCACTAAACCTATCTAAGAGGTGTTTAACAGACACAATTAACAGTTTATGTCACATCATGTATGTGCTTGGGGATAACTGCTACCTATAAAGCCAGGAAATTATTAAAAACCTATGTCTTACACTGCTCCTTAAGCCGTTTTCATACATGCACTGGAGGCCTAAACTTTCCTAGAAACTACGTGAGGAAGTTGTATTTGAGGCGCTAGACCCAACGCAGTTGTTAAACTGTTTTTATCCTGCCAGCTCCCAAGTGCAAAGTACAAGTGCGATTGTGTTGATGTAAGAATAGCCGAGGTTGTAGTCCACTGAACTCTCAGTGAGAGACTACTTATCCTGTGTCCTCCTTCCTGCACGCACAGGCAGCTCTATCACCCAAACATCGCAGAGTGTCCATTGATGTGTGCTACGTGCAGGGAAAGGACAACTTTGGACATGTTTTTCAAGAGTGATAATCTTGAAGCTTTTTGTAACATAACTGGTACTGGCAAACACCAACCCGCTCACACCAGACACATAAAATCTGTGCAAATATTTCCTGCGTTAAAAATATTTTTCAGACTTATTCGTATTCTTAATGCAGCCATTCACACCAACCGTGTAATTTCTCCATACGAATTTGTGGCATTTATTTTTTTTGCTTTGTCCAGTTTTTCAATTGGACCACTGCATTTGGCAAAGAGTGAGCTTGTAGCTCAAAATGCACACCGGTAGCGAATATACAATGATATGGGAATCAATTGGAATCAAACATGTATGAAAATGGGGAAGATACAGCTTCACCTCCTGGATCAAGCCATGAAATTCTCCTTCTGCCTTCTCTTGAGAATTAGATAATCTAAGTTTCTTCCTTTTTTGTTTGGAAACACCAGGACAAGCTCATCATCGCTTGATGTCAATTTCATTTTTTCAGTGTGTATATTCAGTATACTGTAAGATATCAAGAAAATTACCTGGCATCAGTAGATTTAATCAACATAATCTGAAATAATTTTGCAAGCACCTGAATGCTACAGACTTTCATTTACATTTAAAAGTACCATACTCCAGCTTTATTCCTCTATTGTTGCATTTGCAATGCAACAATATTGTTGCATTTGCAATGCAACAATAGAGGATGATGACAAAGCATCATCAGTTTCATCATGCCCCCACCCTGAAGGAAGCCTCCATGGGTTGAATGAGAGGGGCAGAAAGAAGGAGACTCACTGGATTTATCGCCTGAGACTCCTGCTGCACCGCCGAGGATTACTGAACTCTTTATAGCTCCAGAGCCTCCATAACCCTGAAGACCTCCCACAGCTCATCTTCTGTTCATAGCGTCACATAATCTTAATGCTTTGGGAATACACACACAATCACACACATACAATGCCTCCTCAAGCACACTCACCCATTCATCTCCACAGCCCATAGTTTAAATCAGTTTTAGTGGCGGTTAAAAATAGAGGTTTAAGGAAATGTTTGGGGAGAAGATCAAAGATCATCATCTGTAATTTGTGCACAAGTTAATGATTGAAACACATTTTGATATAGCAGTATGGCTTGAGTGAGTCCAATGTCAGTCCACCACTTTGACCCAGTTAGAAATATCTCAATAACTATTGGATGAATTTCCATCCAATAGTTTCCATCCAGGCTGGGCCTGTTCAAATCGTTGAATTCGGTGATCCCTGGACATTTCATTCAGATTTGCCAGCAGGTTCGCATTTGTGGTTTTGATTAAAACTTCCCAACAACTATCTGATGGATTGCCATAAAATTTCATATATAACTTCATGTCTCCCTGAGGGTAGACTATAGACCAATCATTTCAGAGGTCCTCTTTTCATCTAGCAAAATCACTGGGTCAAAATTTCAATTTGTACAGTAATTGTCCACTACCCATAGTCATTCCCAGGGTCTTATGTTCCCCAGATTTATATGGGACATAATGGGAACATAAAGGGTCCTGTGTTTCCCAGCTCTATATATAATGGGAACCTGAAAAACATGTTCCCCAGCTCTGTATTTGCTTCATATGTTGGCCTAATGGGCTGTTCTGTGAGCTTGTCACAGGGTGGTTTTCATTTGTCAAGCAATGGTTAGGGGTTATGATAAGATAAGACAAAGTAAGATGTACTTTATGCATTGCAGAGCTGGGAAATGTATTTGTTACAGGGTAAAATACTGAGGAACATAGCTAAATAGGCTAGTGAGTCAGTCACAGTCTATAGCTCGGGAGGTAGAGCAGGTTATCAATTTTGGCTCCTCCAGTCTGCACAATATGTTAGTACAATACCCTTGCTCAAAATACTAAGCCCCGAGTTCCTGATGGGTTCATCAGAGTGTGAATGTTACATAAAAAGCACTTAGGCATAGAGAAAAGTGCTTGTATAATTGTGGGCGAATGAGGCTTGTAGTATAAAGTGTTTGGGTGTTCAAGTAGAGTAGAAAATGACATATAAGAACCAGTCAATTTACAATAAAAGATCAACTATTTAATTTTTATCTGTTGTTGGGATCATAATTTACAAACATTTGAGTCAGGTCATGAACTTATCAGGAAACAGTTTACTGAGGCCATAGAGCAAAAGTAGATAACGCCTGCCTCCCAGCAGACTTCTATATAATCAGATGCTCTCTTGAAACCCAGGTAGTCACAACTGGAAAAATTACAGGTTTAAGGTGCTTCCTCTTTAGTTTCTTTTTCCCACTCAGAAGCTACAGATTGCACCTTATATCTAGGATATGCTGTAATCAACAACCTAGCTGCTAAGCCATGAACGCTTGTGCCATGAAGCTTCTTTTACGATTGTTTTACAGATGTTTGTAAAGGCAGATTGCATGGCTAGATACCTGATTTTATAAACCTGTGGCAAACACCGATTGCAGGTGTTATGAATAAGATGACAGGCTCTCGTATTTCCCTTTCAATGTTTGCCTTGATTCAGGTTAACACACTTTACTGCAGAACACAGAGAAAAGGTAACGCTGGTCAGCTACTGAACAATCTACACAGTGTGGTAGATGTTTGTATGTGTGTGTGTTCTGTTGGTTAAATAAGGATGGGAGAGTGAAGGAGGAATTCACGGACACTGAACACATGTTATGTTTTGCCCTTCTTCCTCTGTCAGCAGGCCAGAGACGTCAGTCATTTATGTTTGAGAGTGTGTGCATAGCTGCCTCGAGGAGTGGCCAACAATGATTTACACCTCCTACACCGCACGACAATGAATATGTCATTTAAAATAGCAGGTGTTCGCATGCTGCTTAGCTCATGGAAAGCAAATTAAAGGGAGAGGGGGGGAAAGAGAGAGGAGTGTGTGTGCAAGGGAAGGGAGACGGGGGTAGGTCTGAAGCTGAATTAAAGTCTAAAATGGGGTAGTCAAACTGGCAGGCAGGTCACCGAGTTTCCCAACCGTGGCTGGGCCTGTTTCTCATCCTGGGACAATAACTTTGCCAGGCTACTTCAAACAGAAGTGGTACCAGTTATGCTGTTACAATTATTAGCTTTTGGTGAAAGTCATGTCAGAGATATTCGGGTCAGAGTAAAACCACCGAATTTTAAAGGATTTGGGGTTAGTGGGAACTTTGCATGCATGTGTCTGAGTGCTCCCGTTTCAGCACAATCTGCAATGACATCATTTCACAGAGGAAAAGAGAAATGTGAAAAACTGCACTGACCAACTGAGCCACCAGAAAACGTTTAAATACCACCAAGGCAGTTATGTTTCTTCTGAGGGGGAAAAAAACTTACAGGATGATAACAGCAAGAGAGAAAGCGGCAAATAATGCAAGAATGATGTAGGAACACAGAGAAACCCTCATGTTATATAAAAAGAACGTTAAAAGGACGCCGCAGAGATGAGAAGCTTTAGAGAGAAGGCGAAACAAAAAGGGATTTGCTCCTTTGCAAGACAAAGAGAACAAATGAGGTGCTGTGAAGTCTGAGAGCGGGCAATGTTAACATGCTGTCAGAGATCCCTACACAGTCCTTCCTCTCTGCCGCCATCTCTCCATCACTCATTCCCGCTTCCCCCCCACTGTCATGACCTTCCCTCAGAAGCCACTCCGTCAAACAGCTTCCACTCAGACTCCTGACTTTCAGCCTCACCTCACATCAAAGACGGTCATGTCATGGGGCGGGGGGCTTCAGAAAAATACCCTCACAGCCTTTAAGTGGATGTAACAGGAAGTTGAAAGCCAGCAGAGCAGTTCACAAATGTTTTTCACAAGAGAGATGTTGTTAGAGGGTTAAGTCACACATTAGCTCAGTAGTATTCCCGAACACTCGAGATTATTTTGAATAACAGTGACACTGGAATTTGACTTCCTTATTTAAGATTGGGAGTTTTTCTCTGTGGCATTCAGGGAAAACTGTAACACACCAAATCAATAGGGGAGCCCATTAGGAGTTTTGCCAAAGCAAATGGTTTGCATCCACCATCTGATAAAACGAATAGTTATGTCTATAACTTCTGTTCCCTGAAGGAGAGGAACGAAGTACAACACATAAGTATGGGATATCACGCCCTCGCGTGTCCTGGCTGAAGAAACCTTTATTCACGCCTTTAAGGCAGATGACGTGTGATGACACGCGCACGGCCCCGCCTGCACATATAGCCGCTGTCATCACAGTCATCCCTCAGTTCGATAGCCGCTCTTCACCGAGCCAAACTGCTCAGTGGGGCCACCTTGTGTTGTACCTCGTTCCTCTCCTTCAGGGAACAGAAGTTATAGACATAACTATTTGTTCCCTTTCAGTCGATTCACTCGGTACAACACATAAGTATGGGACATATATACACGCCCCGCAGAGCAGCCACTGAACCGGAATCGGGCCACTACTTCCTTAGTGAGTGGTAGACCCAGCAGAAAGGACAGTATGAGCCACCGAAGGGGCTGTAACGTCCAACCGATAAAACTGCACAAAAGTGTGCGGCGATGCCCAACTAGCTGCCGCACAAATATCAGCTACAGGCACCCCTTTAAAAAGAGCCCATGAGGTTGCCATCCCCCTGGTGGAATGAGCCCTCACCCCGTGGGGCAAAGCAAGACCTCTGGTGCTGTATGCCAGTGAGATAGCTTCTATAATCCAGCGGGACAGCCTCTGTTTGGACAGAGATCTACCTCTATTCGGATTGGCGAAGCAGACAAACAGCTGGTCACATAAACGCACATTCTGAGTGCGCTCAATGTAGGTGCGTAGCACACGCACTGGACAAAGAGAATGCATCCTCCTCTGCTCCTCAGATGCAAAAGGAGGGGAGCAAAAGCTCAGCAACTCAAACTCCATTGAGCTATAAGATGCAGGCATGATCTTGGAAAAATAGGCAGCATTTGGACGCAATACGACCTTGTGGCCATCAGGAGAAAACTGTGTGCAGGCGGGATGCACAGACAGCGCATGAAGGTCACCCACTCGCTTTGCCGAAGCCAAAGCGAGAAGTAATGCAGTCTTATATGAAAGAGATTTCATATCCACAGACTCAATAGGTTCAAACGGGGGGCTACAAAGGGCCTCCAGCACCAAAGACAAGTCCCAAGCAGGGACACTGGACTTAAGCACGGGTCTCAGCCGGCGAACTCCTTTCAGAAAACGTATGGCGAGGGGATGTGCACCTGGTATCACCCCGTCAAAGCCAATATGACAAGCAGATATAGCTGCTAAATAAACCTTAATTGTCGAAAATGAAAGGCCCTTATCCAGCAGCTCCTGCAGGAATGACAAAACATCCACAATAGAGCACTGAAATGGGAGAGTGTGGCGGTCCTGGCACCATTGCTCGAAGGCTCGCCATTTGTAAGCGTACAAGCCTCTAGTAGATGAGGCTCTAGCGCTCTGAATTGTCGCTATCACACTAGGTGGCAAACCCTTAGCAATCAAGTTTAGCCTCTCAGCAGGTAAGCATGAAGGCGCCACAGATCTGGGCGCGGATGAAACACTTCTCCTCCCGACTGAGAGAGGAGATCCCTGCGGAGAGGAAGCTGCCAAGAACTCGCTGCTAGCAGGCTGATTATTAAAGGGTGTAACCTCCATTCTCTCACCAGAGGACCCCCCCCTGGAGAGAAGGTCCGGCCCCAGGTTCAGGTGGCCCGGGACATGGGTGGCTCTCAGAGACAGAAAATGAACACTGCATCATAACAGCAGAGAGCGAGACAGCCTCAACGGGGGAAGAGAGCGTGTTCCTCCCTGCCTGTTTATGTAAGACACCACTGTTGAATTGTCCGTCCTGACTAAGACATGCTGGCCCTCCAGGACTGGATGGAAATGCTTTAGAGCTAAGAACACTGCTAACAGCTCTAAGTGGTTGATGTGCAGCTGGCGCTGAGCTGCGGACCAGATCCCTCTCACTGATGCACCCTTGCACAGCGCTCCCCACCCTCTTAGGGAAGCATCTGTGGACACCACCTTGCAAAACAACACCCTCCCAATCCGAGAGCCCTGATGCAGCAGCCTGGGCTCCCTCCAAGGACGGAGAGCTAGCATGCAAGACGCGGTTAGCGGCAGCCTCCTCCTGGGATGACGCGATGCACACAGGCGGTGAGAGAGAGTCCAGCGTTGAAACGCTCTCATTTTTAACAGTCCAAGTGGCACTACGGCGATCATAGATGCCATCATGCCCAACAAGCGTAATGTCGTCTGGAAACGCAGTCTGCGTCCCAGCTGAAACTGAGCGAGGCAGCGATGAAACGCGGCCACTCTGTGATCCGACAAACTTGCGCGGCTGGAAAGCGAGCATATTTCCAAACCGAGGAAAGAAATCTGCTGACTCGGGATTAGCGAGCTCTTTTGAAAGTTCACAGAGAACCACAGTGTCTGAAAGTGTGACAGAACCAGTGACAGCTGTGTCTCCGCCTGCTCTCTGGAACAAGCTACGAGAGCCCAGTCGTCTAGGTAGGCTAAGATGCGGATGCCTCTCTCTCTGAGGGGCGCTAGCGCTGCCTCGGCACATTTCGTAAAGGTGCGAGGAGCGAGCGACAGCCCGAACGGCAGTACTAGGTATTCGTAGGCTACGCCCTCGAATGCAAACCTCAGAAACTGCCTGTGTTTCGGGTGTATAGCGACATGAAAATAAGCATCTGTTAGATCGATTGTCGCAAACCAATCTCCCGGGCCGACTGCATTCAAGAGCTGTCTGAGTGTTAGCATCTTTAACCTGTACGTACGTAGATACGTGTTCAAGACTCGCAGGTCGAGGATGGGACGAAGCCCTCCCCCTCTTTTCGGAACAACAAAATAGCGGCTGTACCAACCTTTGTTTGGCTCCGAAGCGGGGACCACTCGTATTGCTCTTTTCTGCAATAGCGCCTTTATTTCCTCTCTGAGTATCATGGCTGCCTCGGTGTTGACAGTCGTGTTTACGACTCCTTGGAAACAAGGCGGCTTGACCCGGAACTGCAACCGGTAACCCATGGCAACGGTTCGCAGCACCCACGGAGAGGGGGCGCAAGCGCGCCACTGAGGGAAGTGAGCAGCCAGCCAGCTGACCTGCAGCACCGTAGGCGGGGCGTTGTCGCCCCCCAGTGTGTCTGCAGGGAACTGCATCACCTGCCTGACCTGGCTCATTCTGCCCGCAGGCTGAGCATTTGTGATTGTTTGAGAATAAACAACACTCTTTATTGATTGTAACATGGGAACATGTACATTCATACATTTTGTTGGATGCACCTTTTCTGGGGAACAACAATGAAAAACAGCGGGAACACTCGATGTGGTCACCTGAACATTTAACACACCTGGACAGGGAGTTACCTGAGGCATTTTGTGTGCAGGGGTTTTGTGCTTGGGAGACAGTGTTAGGAAAGTGCAGCGCCTTCTGGGGCTGACAACCTGAACAGAACTTAAGCGGCACCTCTTGTGGGGCAACAGAGGGGTAAAAGCAGCGTCTCCCTGCTGCTGGACCCCTTCTCCACTCGAAACCACAGCTAGGAGGGCTGAGGCTTCTTTCTCCTGGGCGTCGGGTCCCGCTGGGGGCCCGAGGGTGGGCCTTTGCTCCAGGCCGACTGGCGTGGAGCTCGGGCCGGAGGATGTGCTCTCACTGGCGGCACACCCACTTCAGCAGTGGGCGCCGATCTCTTGCCAGTCGGCAGAGGAGCGGCGTGCCTGTGAGAGCTAGCTGCGGGCTTGGGTTTCGGCTGACGTCTGGGGATGATGTCGCGCAGAGCTTCTGTCTGCTTCTTCCTCAGATCGAATCTAGCCTGAATGGCTTCAAGTGAATGTCCGAATAACCCAGCCGCAGACACTGGTGCGTCCAGATATACAGCTCTGTCCCTATCCGGGACGTCAGAGAGGGTCAGCCACAGGTGCCTCTGCGCCACTACTGTCGAAGCCATCCCTCTGCCCAGGGAGAGCGCTGCACAGCGAGACGCACGGAGGATGTGATCTGTGGCGACTCTGACCTCGTTAAGCCAGCGGGCTGTCATCAGGAACCAGCGATCCGAGCTCCGCCAGGCACATTGCCTGGTACGTCTGGAGCATGGTGACAGAGCTCATGGCGCGAGCAGTGCCGGCCTGAGCCCGATAAATCTTCTCCAGCTGCGAAGCAGAGAATCTGCAGTGCTTGGACGGCAGAGTTGCGGGGCCGCCGACACCATGGTTATGGGACGGGACCAGATAAGCAGCCAGAGACAGCTCTATAGGGGGTGGGTTAGCTAAGCCAGCCCCCTCGGCGCCGTCCAACTCCATGTACTGTCCATAGCCGGGCACAGTGACGCGGGTAGACAGAGGTTTGTCCCATGATGCTGTTAGCTCGCAGAGAAAGTCTGGGAACATGGGAAGGCAGTTTTTGGCTATTGCGGGCTCCGGTGGGAGGAAAAAACCCGCGAACCGCGACGGCTTCTGAGCTGGTGGAGGAGAGGGCCAGTCCACCTGCAGCTTCTCAGCAGCACGGCGAAACAGGGAGAAAAGAGAGGTGTCATCGTGGCCGACTGGCGCAGCAGCGGCGGCACATTGGCCCGACAATGAGCTCTCCTGCTCATCCTCCAACAAACCATGGATGTCCAGGCCGATGTCCAGCACGTCATCGTCTTCCTGGGGAGCGCTGGCGGGCTTCAACCCAGGCTGAAGCCCGTCAGCGCTCCTGCATGGTTCTGGCTCGTCATCGGCTAACCTGTCAACATATTCCATGTGGTCAGCCCAGCTAATTGCGGGGACATCGACCGGAAAATCCTCGTCTTAGGACTCGGATGAAGCCGGGGCTCCAGACTCGGAAAGGAGAGGGTCATGCCGTGCGACAGCCGAGCGTCCCAGCACTTTTTCCACAAACGTCACCCGTCTTTCCAGGGTCGAGCGCCGGAGCTGGCGGCAAAACGCACAGGCTTCGGGCTCCGTCAACGCTCTCCTAGCATGGACGATCCCCAGGCAGACAGGGCAGGCATCGTGCTGGTCGCTGTCGTGCAAAGAGAAACCGCATCCCTGAGGACGGGGCGAACAGAAGATTTCTGCTTTGCTCGCTTCGGTTTGGAGTCCATTCCAAAACGCAAAGCGAAACGCTGCACAGGAAAACTTGAAATTAGCGCTCCGCGGGCAGCCTACACACCAACAGCGCGGTGGAGGCTAACACCAACAGGGGCAGTTAAGCTAAGTTCAAGTCGGCAGACAACGGAGCTAACTAGCAGCAGCTAGCTAGCCCAACTCAGCAGAGGTGTTCTCAGCGAGGTGAAGAGCGTAAGAACTGAGGGATGACTGTGATGACAGCGGCTATATGTGCAGGCGGGGCCGTGCGCGTGTCATCACACGTCATCTGCCTTAAAGGCGTGAATAAAGGTTTCTTCAGCCAGGACACGCAAGGGCGTGATATCCCATACTTATGTGTTGTACCGAGTGAATCGACTGAAAGGGAACCACTTCTGTTCTGTTTCTGAATGTCTATGTGGGTTCTCTCCAGAACCCTGGCTTTCTCTGACAATCCAAAAACATACAGTTAGTAGGGTTTGGTTAACTGGTGAGTCTAAATTGCCAATAAATGTGAACGTCACTGCGAATGGTGGTGACTGTCCACAGTATACTCTGCCTGTTGCCCTATGACAGCTGAAATAGGTTCCAGAATTGGATAATCAGAAGATGAATGGATGAACTGATGGATGGAAATTAACCCTTGAAAATGCGTTACACCGCCACCGGAAGAAGCTGACATCTTAAAAATCTCACTACTATGGTTGCCACGAGGGCAAATTAAACTACAGCTAAAGAAAAGACCAGCAAATAGAAAAATGTCGCAAAAGTACACAGACGTAGAATAAAACACAAGAGAGATACGCAAATACTCACCAAAACACACCAAACACAGCTGAAATGTTTTTTGGGGCACAATAAGGTGACGGACCAGCTAAGGAAGTGACAAGCTAACAGATAACGGCTAATAGCAAACATCTATTATATGAATCATGCGGTTAAAAAAAAAAAACCACATTGTCTTGCATCTTTTTCTCCCTCACTACATTGTTGAATCCCCCTCTCCTTTTAAGCATGTGTCCAATTCACATGTTTAGCTTTCCAACACATCCACAGCTGTTGCTTCACTTTATTGTGTCCCCAAAAACACTTCCAATTGGTTTTATGTGATTTTTCTTCTTCCTTTATATTTTCTTCAACTTCCACTGTGTTTTTTTTTTCTTTTTGCTGGTGTTTTCTTAAGTTGCAGTCCATTTGACGGTAGAAAAGTGATGAGTTCAAAGTTTTAAAAAGTAAAAGAAATATCTATAAATATATTCAGTTTTTATATATAAAACATGAATGTAGTAGTTGTAGTACTATGTGTACCATAGCATCAATAATGGCTGTCTCTTTCGGGGATTCAGTCAGTTGTGTGTTGTCTTTAGTGATAGCTGTTTCCTAGAAGGAATTCAACTGAGTCAGTCCAAATTTTGTGGTTAAGATTAAGGACCGAGATCAGTGCCAGAAAAATAATAGCTAGCCTGCAAGCTTACTCCTTTGCTTCTCAATGTTTTGGTGGCAGCAGACAGCTAATTTTAGAAGGGGGAAAAAAGCCCATCATAGTTTATTGGCTCAGACCCAAGCCAAATTACCGAGTGCAGAACGCAGCAGTCACAGCAACTGCTCAAAAACCTAAAATGAAGTGAATATTGGCCAGACATGATCTCTGTTATGTCCTACTCTATGTTTTGCATCCTGCCTCAGTGCTGCAGCTTGCATTTAATTGATGTTATAAGCGACACCTGCAAGGACAAGACAAAATATAAAATGTGTGTTCATCTTCACGTGAGCGCCAGGTGCGTCTGCCACCTGCCAGCTGGGGTGAACAGTGGGAGGTCTGTTGTGATGCTCTCATCACACCCTCATCAGAGAGGTACGAGGCTGGCTCCTCCTTCAGCCCCACAATCTGTATGTAAACTGCATGAGCACACATACCAAAGTCCAGAGTCCTACATTAATGTTGAACAGAGCTTTTTTTTTTTCTTTACATCAGCACAACAAATTCATTGTGTGTGTGTGTGTGTGTGTGTGTGTGTGTGTGTGTGTGTGTGTGTCTCCGCAGTCTATTGACAATAGTTTTCCTTTAGAGATAAGAGAGCCCTGTGTGTGTGCATGTGTGGACTACAACAAGTGTAAACTCAGAGCACTGATCACACTCCTAAAATATTAGATTTATGTGCCAAAAAAGTTGAGCACCTTTCATTAAGAGGCATAGGCTGTGAGCTATCAAATGTCATTTAGTCAGCATCCTAATGAAGTTTGCGCTCGGCATACAAGCCCTTCCTTGGTTTAAAATATGAAGGGAAAAGAACACCCTGAACTTCATCATGTCAATAAAGACAAAAATCTCTGAGAGGAAAAACTGAAAGAAGCCAGGTTCATCTGAGTCCACTACTCCCCTGATGGTGGTTAGATCAAAGAAAATGCTGATAATGGTTACACCGCAGTTAATAACACTGCCGGCCCAAGAATGTTGGCTGGGCCGGCTACTCCCGACCTCACACATATAATTGTGCACACACAAATGTGCGCGCAAACACACACGCGCGCACCGAGTCCTCATTCCTCAATAGCAGTGACACATTCCGAGCTTTCTTCCTCTCTTCCCACAAAACCAAACACTGCTCTCTCCTTCTTTCTAATTGTAGACTTTTGATTTATTTGATGTGCAAAGGGAAACTGGCTTTCCTAGCTGCGCTCCCATCGGAAAACGTGCATGCTCACACACTCGACCTCTCTCACAAACACATATACAGTAGAATCAGTGACTCCAGGCATCTTCCTTTGTAATTACAACACATGCAAACTTCCGCTCCCATTCAGGCGTGACTTATCTCCCTCTGGAGACCTCTGTACTCTCAGGAGGACCTCTGCTATGGCCTCATTTACTCCCTGCTTCTTTTGCTTCTTCCCTTCCTCCGTTTAACAAGACCTGATGCAGACCCTGCCAGGTTCACTTCTGTAAGATAGTGTTAAGCATGTTAACCGATAAGACTGTGAAGATATCCAGGCTTTTCATTCAACCTCAGCTTAAGCAGTTAAAAGAGGTATAGGTCAGAGGAAGAGAAAGTAAATCAGTGTCCCTAACTTCATACCTTTCATGTTTGTGTCTTTTGGTTCTTTTGGCTTTTGGCAGAATTGTGATTACTTCAAAACAAGTTACTTCAAAACTTTGAGATGGGTCCTGTTTCAGCATTTTCCAACTGAGTGACCATGCAAGCTATGGTCCACCTCCAGTTTATCAGCACCATCAGTCAGCCACCCTCTCTCCCTTTGGGGGAGTTAGAATACCACGATCCGGTTTCAGAGTCCTTCAGAAGCTGCTTACACTTCCAAAGACTTTTCCTTTGCTGTAGCCCAGACGGTGAGAGTCTGACAAAGCATTTTAGCAAAGGGGAAGTATAAAGGTAAGAAGATGGGTGTAGGAAAGAAGGATCCTCTGCAACCATCTTCTTTCTGAGTTTTCTGCTTGGCTGGGATCGGTACACGCTCAGCTTTAAAATCATTCTGGGTTCCCTGCTGTCAGTGTTGTGTTAGCATGTCTAACAGTTGTTTCTGTTGTTCGCACTTTACCATCAGGTTCCTATCCTTTCACAATAAAATGGCCTTGAATAATCAGACCCCATCTTATCTTAAAGACCTCAGAATACCATATCACCCCAATAGAGCACTTTGCTCCCAGACTGCTGGTTCCTATGGTATTTAAAGGCATACACTTTTGAATGCCTTTCATAATTTCACTTTGTCCAGCTCTAACTATAAACCTTATCAAAAAGGAAGAGAGGGTGTCTGTCTGTCTCCCGAATCCTGGGAGCTGGTTCCACAGAAAAGGATCCTGAAAGCTGAAGGTCTTCAGCAGCATGGCATGTCATTAATCGCCTAAATGAGACTTGTTTTGCTGCGGCAGAAAGAAGAAAAAGGGGCAATTTCATGACACAAATCAGATTTAAAACAAACTTCAAATGAAACATAGTAAACATGCAAACTGTTCTGATAATGCAGAGACGTCGCTGTGGCTTGCAAAGTGTCTGCTTATTTTTATTTGTTCTCTAAATAGCATCAAAAACATTAGCTAATGTGGCTTAAATCACTAGAGATTATCAGCTACTTTTAGCTTTCTGAGCCATTAGTCTGCTGGTATAGTTGCCGGCAAAAGAGTTGCTTTTTATTTCAGTTTGTTAAAGATTTCTATTTCTATTCTGGTCGAATTGGGCTTCAGTGTTTATTAACAGTACAGCTCCAGTTAAAGGTGACAGGAAGTCAGAAGGGTGTTACCTGTCAAGAGCCCAGCAGCAGTCTGTATTAATTTAGAATATTGCTATTAATTGATATGAATCAGTTTATGCCTTATGCTGGCTTGTAAAGTCTGTTTTACTATTACATCTCACTTTTGGGTGACTTGGTGTTAAACTTATATCAAAAATGCACTGAATGCATTGAAAGTGTTGAATCTCCATACTAAAGGGAGGGTTTGCATTAATTAATAAACTTTAATCTAAAAGCAGCTGTCTTATAAGTTTGCTTCCATTCAAGGTGTATGGAGTGGCAGTGAGATTTTCCACTTTCTTTATTGAATAATGCTACCTTAAGTGCTTAATGATTTGGTGGGCTGCCTCCATGCAGTTAAGAGACTGAAAATTGCTGTGCATGTTTTTACTTTCTCCTCACAACTTGTTCTTTACTTTGAAAAATTCTGGCAAACATGATTGAGCTTTCGACTTCCGGACTGATGACCTGAAACTGCTGTATTATATTGGAATCTGTAATTATTATTCTTAGACACTGCAATAGGTCAATCAACTATTTAAGTTGCTTTAAAGGTAACATTCTACAGAAATGTGAAAAAAGCTGACTAAATTTGAAAGTAACATAGCTGTAGCTATGCTATTTTCAAATGGGATGGCTGTAGCTCAGGAGGTAGAACAGGTCATCTGATCGGAAGGTTAGTGGTTCAATTCCTGGCTCCTCCAGTCTGCATACCAAGTGTCCTTGGGCAAGATACTAACCCCAAGTTGCTCTCCGATGGATCTATTGGTGTATGAATGTGTATGCGCTAAAAGCTTAGAAGAAAGTGTGAATGTGGAATGTTGTCACTTTGAGAGTAGAAAAGTGCTATATAAGAATCAGTCCATTTACCATATTCCATTAATATTAATTGTAAGGGAAATAATATTAATCTCTGGCTCTCTTCCACAGCATGTCTTTTGTCCTCCCATCACCCCCAACTAGACCCAGCAGATGACTGCCCCTACCTGAGCCTGGTTCTGCCAGAGGTTTATTCCTGTTATAAGGGAGTTTTTCCTTCCTACTGTCACCAAGTGCTTGCTCAAAAAGGGTCTTTTGATTGTTGTGGTTTTCTCTCTATTATTGTGGAGTCTTTACCTTACAATATAAAGGACCTTTAGGGATCTGTTCAGGGCACTGAAACGAGTTGAATAAAAATAAAAGTGATGTTCATATATCAAATATTTTTATGAGAAATGTGATGATAAATATTTTAAACAACTCCTAAAACAATTTGTAAAAACAGATAATATCAGAAGGAAAGAGAAGAAAGAAGGCCCATGATGTTTATGCACTGCATTGCCTCTCCCGTGTTGCTAATAAATCATTACCTGTCTGAGGTAAGCAGTGTGTGCATGAGAGAAAGGTTTCTGAGGGACTGTCACCCAGGGGTGAAACCAGAGCACAGAACGCTTGAAGCGCAAGGCGACCACTGCCACCTCAACCGCCCTTCTGAATCACCCCTTGCTGCCCTAATCCAGTGTTTACATTCAACGCTGGGCAGTAATGATAGCCATGAGACCATGGACCACACCACGTCCTTATACACCCTCCTTTCTTCAACCACCCCCACCACCTTCCACCGCTAACCCAAAGCTGTTTTCACAGGAGCCAAATACCTTAAATACATAATTAGCAGGGTCATTTGTGCAAAGGGGGCCCCAGTGAGGGCATGAGCGTGTCCATGTAAGTTTGTGGGGGGGCAGAGGGAGGGTAAGGAGTGTAGGAGGGGGAGGATATGAAGACGTGAGAGAGTGGCGCACAACAAAGGCGGGCATTCATGGCCGTGGCCCTGGACAAACTTTGGCTGTCGCCATCTTCAAAGCCCACCTCTGCCTTTCCTCAAAACCCAGAGGCCACAGGTTGGGGCTCAGAGAAGAAACAAAACAGGGCTAGGATGAGGGTAAAAGGAAAGGGGAGGATGGAGGAGGGAAGAGAGTAATGAAGCAAAAGTTAAACAATCTGTAATCTGTTAAGGAATAAAGCAAAAGCTAATTCCTGGAGGAGGTTGTTGTGTCTATTAGATTTAGTCGAGGATGCGTTGAATCCAGGGTAGCAAAAACTTTACCAAAAATGGTTCCTGTGAAAGATGGAATTTATTTACAGTAAACACAAAAAGGGAAAGCCACGAAAGCTTCACAATTCATCAATAACAGCATCTTCATATGACCCCTGAACCCTAAACTCTGACCCTGGGTGTAATCGAATGACACTTTGCTCTCTACGAGGGCTGAAATTCCAGTGGAGCATGTTTCACACTGAGACACCTCCTTTGCATTGTTTTAGTACATAGACAATCACACTCATTTTGCCAGGCTCGCTCTCTCAAACACTTGCACACACTCATTCATCAGCCCCCTGCTCACCTTATCTACCCCCATATGTCCCTCTGGTATTACTTATAAAAGCATGTCCACTTAAGTGTTGCCCCGTCTGCCCGTTCAGGCTGTGGTGCCGATTACCCCCACCCTGAGCCCAGCTAACCCTCTCTTTTCATCCTTTTTTTCCCACCCCGTCCCATTGCACTCTTACTCCTCAGGGTTTTCCCACTCCTCCTTTTCTCTGCATGACATATTGTTTTCTTTGCCTTGCATGGCGACTACACTGCACACGCTATTCTAAATCCTTACTTCGGCCCTCCCCTCATTTTTGTGAATAAAGCCGTGCATGTCAGGTTAAAAACAATAAAATCAATCAAACCTCTGCTCCTCCTTTTATCTTTGCTTTATTGACTTTATCCCCTATTCTACAGGGTAGCCGAGCTGCTGTCTCTCTGATCCTGTGTCTCTTTCATGTTGTGCCTTTCTTTATCTCACTCCCCTCCTGAGGTAATAAGCAGGGTATATGGCTGGGAAGTGCAAAGCAGAGGGGCTTTCATGTCCCTTAGCCCGGGGATTAGGGTGAGCTGCTCAGGGGAAAAGTAATAAAGCCCCCCAGAACCTACCGTCTGCTACCGGTGGATCCTGGAATAAAGCCCGGCTCCTGCTCGACCTGCAAGCCGGTAAAAGCTCACATTTCCTGTAACAACACCACCTTCACATCAAGCTTATGTTATGCCAACTACGGCAGTACCAACATAAGAACACTTCACTCTTCTGAGCGTGCATAATCTGTACATATTTTTACTGCCTTCACATAGCAAGCAAGTGCATGCTTCACTTTCCTTTCCCTTCATGTCCATTTGTTTGTCTTTACGCGGTCTACATTTATCCTAAAAACTCATCCTTGAGACACAAGGTGCAATTAACAGGACTCAACATCCAGTGAAGAATTTCATGAGCAGAAATATATTTATTGTTAATAACATAAATATATAAATTATGATTATTGCTATGTTTATCCAATGAAAGCTCAAAAGAATAGTAATAAAAGGCTTAGCAATAGCATAATAGCATTGTGGTATACTGCAATCAAATTGCTCTATGCATGGTCCCTGATTCACTGAGAACACTATCTTACATTGATGCAACTGTGACTGAGAATACCGGTGAAACATCAGCCTTACAAAATATAGCACCAGTCAACAGGTGCGCTGTGTGTGTGAGATATGTAGCCCACAGTTCAGCAGTAGCTGATACAGCCATGTTTCAGTCAAGCTCTCCTCACTTGATTTGCTTTTCATTGCACTGTGACTCACTCTCATGCCTTTGTCTGCTAGAAGAATCTCAGTCATACTTCCGTATTTCGACACAGGCTGGAAAAGGGACGTTGTTTTCGCGCCATGTAAGCCCCAGGCCTTGTCGCACATTCATCACTATCATAGGAACTGGTAAGGAAGTAATTGTTTGTTCCTTTGGGGCACGAGTTCAGGCTAGCACCGCGCTGTTTTCAAGCCACCTCAGATCATTTGTCCTGACGGAGGAGAGCTGCATAAAGTGTGAGTCCCTTCACAGGGGTGGAGTAATCTGAGATCTGTTCTCTTGTCAACAGAGGAGTAAAGCCTGACCAAACAAGGAGCCCATTCATGCACTTGTCGATTTGCTTTGCACGCTCATTCAGTCTTTAAGATGGACTTTGCTCTTCAAAGGCACAACATGTGTGCTTATGTAGCAGACTGGGCGGGTGTATCTTCCTTATCAGCGCTGGACTGAAATGGGTGAGAGAAAGAGAAAAAAAAAAATAAAAAAAATAGCCTCTTGTAGCAGAGAAATTGTGCATAAGCACACACACACATACAGCCTATGAATATGCTCTAGTTTAGACATGCTAGTGCACTTTTTGTGCACTTATGTGATTGGCAGACACACTAATTTGCTACATGCATGTTTGTGGTAAATATTGCCTAAAGGATAGGGCAGGGCGTGCCACTGCCTTAGCATATGCCACAGTATGCCACACCGCGTGCGCACACACACCTGGGCTGTTTTATCCCCATCTTTTATCCTGTTCACAGCTAACACACACACACACACACACACACACACACACACACACACACACACACACACACACACACACACACACACACACACACACACACACACACACACACACACACACACACACACACACTTTCACCCCTGACCTCATTTTTTGCCCCACCCCCCCTGCCCAGATGGATTAAATATAGACATTCAAGAACAACAAAAAGAAAACATAATTCCCGCTTGGATATAAGTATGCATAATATATTTCATAACAAAAATAAAGCATCTTCCTGTACTGACTCTCAAAACTCCTCCTCACACACATGTATCCAAACCATATACAAGACTGGACATCAATCAGATATACTGTAATATAATAAGAAACATGGCTGACAAGAAAACAAAATTACACTGAGATTGTGATACTGATGGTTACAAAGAACCAGACCTATTGCAAAAACATGATGAAACATCTTTCGTTTGTTTTTTTCTTTCATAATGGAAAGCAAACATCCACACATAAATAGCTTGTAAGAAGAACAACTACTTTCTTTTTAAATTGAACTGTACATAGCAGGTGGGCAAAGTCACAACCAGAGGTCTCGGAGCAAACATCTGTCAACTCAAAGTGTTTGATGCTCCATAAAGAGTCTCTTTCATTCCATCATTTTTTTTCCTATATCCCTGTCTTTTTTCCTGTGAATGCAAGACTCATTTAAGCAGGTCAGAGTACTTGTGTTAAGTCGGAGCACTTGATTCTCATCGAGGTGTGGTCCAACTGTTCAACAGCTGTTCAACTGTCGCCCAGTCAAAATGTCCAACGGCGATCGATCCCTTTCATCGTCTCCCTTTGGCCTTTTTCCTGGCCTGCCCGAGATCCGCAGCATCCTCTCTTTTCTTCTTAATCAGCCATTTAGGTAAGTGGCTTACCGCAGAGAAAGTCACCGGCTGTTTTCTTTTTCAAAAGCACCTTTGGTATCTCAGTTGTTTTTATCTGCTGTCTCTTTTTCAGTCTGACATCTTTACAGAAAAGTTTGGGGTTTATTTTGTTTTGTTTTTTTGAAACGAAGGTTGCACGGCAGCGGGGAAGAGGACAGAGCAGGTGTCATTTTTGGAGGCCTCCTCTATTTAGGCACCTCCCACGCTGAAGTCCCTTGTTCTGATTGGTCTCACCTCACATCCACTGTGGGAGAGAGAGAGAGAGAGGAAGGGTGAGATTAGAATCACAGGTTTACAAAAACAATGCATGTTTGTTTTTTTGTTTGTTTTTTTAAAATCATGAAAAAGATATCCAACTAGATTACTGGATTTAGAGCCCAATTTAACCAGTTTGTTCATGCATTTCAAACACAGCTCAAACAAGATCTGCAGTGTTCTGAATTATCTTTCTCCATATTTCAAAGACAGCGCTCAGACCAGACATCATCATGTCCAGTCAAAATACGGTGTGTGTGTGTGTGTTATTTTGTTTATGTTTGGTGTTTTTGCTTGTGTGTGTGGCTGCAGTAAAGGACAGAATGAGGAAAATCACAAATACTGGTCTCTTATTTTTTTTTTTTTTTTTTTTTTTTTTAGAGGGTGATGACAATATGATAGGGTGAAAGACAGTAAAAGAAAACTCAGAGCAGTGATTTCTAGAAAGTGAAACAAAACAAACAGTTGCTTTACTGTACAATGAAAAGAGCTCATGCAAGCACAAAACACAGCAGATAAAAGCAGTGTGCATGCTCAGCAGGCCACAAGCTCAACATGCAGCATTGAGGACAGCACGGAGGATGACACGCCTTAGTTCCTCCTCTTTTCACACTGATTGGCTGTGATGTTATTGGGTGATTGGCAGGGCCCTTTCTTTGCACCTGATTGGGCCAGTGCAGTGCCGAAAGGTGATTAAAGGCTGCAGTTCTTAAGTCCTACCTGTTCGCTTCACAGCTCTCCAGTGGACTTTGGGTAATGAGTGCAACTTTTTTTTTTTTTAAGTCACCAATAATCCCTTGGTGCGTCTTAGCTTTTTAGGTTTCCTTTTTTTACCTTTGGCCCTACGGTGGCCTGAAAACACAAAAGTCAGGGAGGGTGGATAGGAAGGAGGGTTACAAGCGAGAAGCAGGGGTTTATAATACAGAAAGAGCCACAACAGCCCGGGGACAGAAGCAGAGAGTGCAAAGATATAACACTATAAATTCTTGAGATGCCTTATCAGCACACATTACAGCGCTTATCTGCTCCCAAGGAGAAAAGAGGCCTCAGATCAAGGCACTGGCGGTTTACCTGCTGTCATGCCAAGCAGCCCTTTGGACACCCTCCCTTAACACACAAGTACACATACACGCATATATACACGCACACATCCTCATCTTACAAGGCACGAGCACTCAAGCTTTACAGTTTTGCAATAGTGAGCCGCTTCATGGGTTCGTTTGGGGCAATCACAGAAAAAAGAAAAAAAAAAAAAAAGGTCATCCAGTGCAAAGCCATGGAGACAAACAGAGAGAAGACCATCAAACCGATATGAGGAAGACAGGAAAGTAGAATGCGGGTCGGTTTCTGCAATCAAACTCAGCTTCTAAGTGCTTTTTTGCAAAGAAGCAAAGCTTTATTTACCTGCTTCTGGATCTGAGGGCTCTACCGCGTGATGATGTGATGTGCATACACACTCCAGGTGGTCTTCTAACCGCACAAAGACTTCTTTCAACTTGGGTCTCCTCCTCACATACTCCACCTTGGCTACCTGAAGAGAGGAAGAGGGAAAAGGTTAGCTACAGACCCTGCTCCAGCAACATCATTACTCTTCTGTGTGCATCAGAGAATGCACACACTCATTGCCCATACGCTAATATCAAGAGGCATAGCTCTGTGACTGATGACACTGATGACACATCCATAAATCGATTCACAGAAAGAAAAAAAAAGAAAGGAAAAAAAAAAAAAAAAAAAACATTGCCTTGGTGTGTTTGAAGTGTGACAGCAGCATTCCCCTGAGGATGATTCATTGAGTTCCACTAGTCGTGTGCTCTTATAGACTCTTGATCAGGTGTTTAAAAGAGTGGAGTGTATGACCTTGTCCAAGCAAGCTCAAACAAGGAGGAAAGGGATGGAGGGTGGTGGTGGGGGGAGAGCATTGTACGCCCTCAAGCGCAGGAAAGAGTTTACTCTGGTAGAAGAGAAGAAGCTAGGAGCATCCACATCCAGACAGACACACGCCTAAAGTCATTCACCTTGTCATAACACGTTTGGAGGCATTTCTTTGTGGGTTAGGGAAAGTGTTGCTTAGCATGCATTAAAGAAATACTAGGTGTAATCTAAGCAGAAAAAGCAAACCTTCCCATCAAGCAAACACAAGAAGCAATGCAGGAATTCCAAAGCAGGTAACGCCCACTTACTTTAAGCCTCTATTTCTCACCCAACTGCCAGCAACAAAAACAGCCGCTTGTCGGCGGTTCATGAAGACGCTGTATTGATTAAAGCTTAAATGAAAGCTGAACGGAAAGGGTTGTGTTTAGATTACGATGATCTTATTGTGTAACTCAGGGGAGGTGGCTGCATGCTTTTTCATTCTCTGATCTGAGTGCCAAGGGCAGAAAAACCTCCCCATCCACCGCCAAGGGGCCCGGGGGCCACATGGAAACAATATCCTCAGCTTCAACCATCTTAGTTGCTGCACGAGAAGGGATATTGGGCGAAATCTCCCAGCACTCTCAAGCGATATGAACAACACAGTTTTTCAGTCAGCACAGGGATCATGTGCACGCAGACAGGGCGCAAAACCAGCGAGTGGCTTTTCTTACCCATGGTGGCGTACTGCCAAGGCTGCCTGTCGGTGTCAAGTTAGTCATGCAGACTAATAAACATACAAGTCCCTGTATGATAAAACAAAGTATAATGCTGACATTCACACAGAGAGGCCAGCTTCATGTTGGTGCTACAACTCGGAGTCGATGGTCATCAGGTGAGGCTAAAACCGAGGCAGAAAGAAGTGAAAGACGAGGAGCTTCACCGGTTACTCCTGTGTTTCTTACAAGTAAAGAAAGGGAGTGAAAGGAGGGCAAGCGAGCACAGGAGGTATGCAGTGAGCAAACAACGGACAATGGCGTCTGGGCTAGTGGCGGTGGTGTATTTTCTATCATCAGGCCCCGAGAAGGAGAGCAGGTGAAAGGCCGAGAGAAGAGAAGAACGTGGAGTAAAAAAGTGAACCATCACTCTCATGTGTGTATGTGTGGAAGCAGAGGGGGTCATTTAAGGCAGTGAGACGGACGGCTCGCTGTGATCATGATTCGCATGAGATGACATTCATGCGTTACCTATTAACGCTTAGATCCTGGGTTACCCACTGAGAAACAAAGTTTACTACACTAACACCAACGGGACAGACAGCTAGAGAAGTTATCAAGGCTTATTGTTATCTACCAAAAGTGAAGCAGCATCGCCATTTCCCAGAAAACTTGCTAATATTTAATCAGATTATCTAACTGAAAACAGGGAGCTACGGGGAATGTCGGAATACTTCAGAAGAAGTCTGCAGGAAGCAAAAAATAAAAAGAAACCGCCGCATCTGACATTTACTGCTGATCCTAGTAACTAACACACACAAACACTTCTGCCTAAACAAACAGCTATTGACTGAAGGATAAAGCAATGGGCCCCCATGATGAGAGGCCCAGCAGTAAGCTTGTCTCCTTGCCCCTCGCACAGCAGGGTTTAAAGCACTCCCTGCAGGAGTTGGTACACACACACAAACTTTTTTTTTAAATCTAAACGAGTTTCTGTGCTACAGTTTTCCTCAAAGTGCATGTGCTCTGACCAGTTAGTTGACGCTTTCTCTTTCAATTTCTGCCTCGCTTCCTGTTTCCTATGTTATGGGGAACCGTTAATGCTGTCGTGGAAGGAACCATTGTTCCCTTTTTTTTTTTTCTTAACTATTTTTTCCACTTGGCTTTCATATTTACTTCTGTCATATTTTTTTAAGCACTTCTTAACCTTCATACAAAGATCACCGGCTTCCTATCTGGCACAGAATCAATCACTTTCCAAATAAAACATACATCAGAAAGAGACCCCCATGCTATGACAAGGGGCCCCACGCTCTCTTTGTATAAATCAAGCTCCTCTAAACTCCCTGGAAAGCCGGGGCCCTGAGAAAAAGTCCTCTGAGTCGCTGTGGAATGATATCCGATGCAGAGGGTTGGGGTGAGGCCGGGGGCTCTGGGAAGTGCACCCCCGTGGTTTGTCCCCAGTGTCTCCGCAGCCTTACTTGTGAATGCAGTCGTCCCAGTCGAGTTAATTGGGAATTCCCTGAGTGCACGGCACTGATGAGAGCATGATGGAGAGGAAAGTTTTACTCCGGCCTTCCAAGGAAAACACAGCGAGGATGTAGATGTGCACCGCAGGCCATCATGAACTGGAACAGCGACAGAACTGAGCAAAAATAAATAAAAATGTATGCGTGCTCTTGGAGAATGGAGGGTGGAAAGAGGCAGGATTGGGTGGCAATTCATCTGTCAAGACAGAAATTAGGCAAGAGTGGCCTGACAAAAAGGAACCTTTGTTGGGGGTGCCACAACTGTGAGGCTTCTTGTACTTACAACTTTGTGTCTGTTTGCGTCCTGAGATCAAAAAGAAAGGAAAAAAAAGCCAGAAGACAAGTATGAAAACTGAACTTTAGACAAAGACTGCCAAGATAATCTGCTGCTGCTCACACAGACACAAACTTTGGATAATGGGTGAAAGAGGTTATCACAGGCTGTGTGTGAAGAAGAGAGGAAGCAAGGAGGACATTTATCACATCTCTCGCAGGTCTGCAACACACTTCAGGGTACACCACTGTCTCGTAGCCACACACACACGCAAACATACGTCTCCAGATGTGCACATCTATCTTCCCCTGACCGCATCACGTACCTCTCCTGCACAACTATCGTGCAATATCAGATATCAAAGAATCTGAAGATGTGTATAATCTTTGTTTTTGGGGGGTTGTTTGGGGGGTTTTTTTTAAGTGAACAACAGAACAGAGTTAGAGACATTACTGAGAGGAGAAAACGAGGTTTTAATGAGAGAGAGCAAAAGAGATAAAGTAAATGGCAGAGGGGTCAAATTAGAGAGCGGGGATGGCTCGGATTCAGGAAAGACAGAAAGAGCAAGGAGGGAGTGAACAACTATTTGACTGAACAGACAATCAGACTCCAAGACTGAAAAGGGAAGGTGGGGGGGCAGTTCTGTATTGAGAGGAGATGTGGAGGGGGAGGATGAAGTCTGTAGGGAAGAGCAAAGCAGGGGAGGATTGAAGAAAAATACAGAAATGAAGTAAAATGTGATTAAAATATGGTTTTTCCTGTTCGGACTGATGCATTCCAGCCGGTGCAGCAGAAGCCAAACTTTCCATCTTCGAGCTTCGTGAGGACACTCCCATTGGTCTGTCACGACCTGCCCCGCAACCCCCGCCATGTACACCACAAACACGCTTGTGCGCACACAAACTCTCTCACCCTTCCTTTGTCTAGCGGAGCTAAGTGAATCAAAGGGAAAATAATTCACAGCTGCAGAAGACTTCAAAACCAGGAGGCCCCTCGTTCTCCATCTGCACCCCTACCCTTCAAATGATCATAAATCATTCTCACTGTATCACCGTCACGACGCCTTTTATTTATGAAACACCCCGTAAGTCAGGGTCCCACACAACCGTGGGGCTAGAGCTACTGCTTTACCCCCCAAACCAAACACCCGGATGTGACCCACTGTTGCTGAGGTAACTGTCAGTACGTATGTTGTGTGTTTGTGTGTAAAGGTCGGGGTTGGGGCCGGCGCAGCGAGATGTGTGGACCCCCACACTCAGCACTGTGGCTATATCCGCCTGGCCTCTGTCAGCCTCCACTTTGATCCAGTAGCCATCAACACTTCATTACTCTGCAGCCTGTCTTCCTCTTTGCTGCCGCTTTGCACAAACGGCCTTGTCCCTACTCTGCGGTTGGGGAGTTTACATCGCTTAGCATGGAGTGCTCACACTATTCTCACACACACACACACATATTATTCTTGGGTTTACACAGATGTGCTGATGACTCTCTCAAACCTCTGCAAAATACCTGTACCTGTGCATCAAAGGTGATTGAAAGCCTCGAGCTACTGAACCAAACCAAGACTGAGTTGAACTGAATTGAATGAACAGTTTATTAGACTAAGGCCCTATTTTCTATAGTGGGATTTAAAAATGTGCCAGGACACGTATGCACAGCCCCAATTTTTCTGTTTCACAACTTCCTGCTGTGCATGCATTAAAAATCTACAACTTTGATTTGCTTGCTTTAAGAAAAAGTTTTTCTTTGTTTTTTAAAAAGGCATATCGTTGTCAATGTTTATGGGGAATGCAGTATACTGCAGAAGCCTTAAGAGCTGATGAGTGACAGGTTGAATGACAGCTCTGTTCTTTGCCTCCGCCGTGGCCTGTTTGCAGTCGTATTTGTGCACGTATGTATACACAAACACAGACGCACAAAAGAATTTAAAAGCGCACGTCTTTCCACCTCGTATGCAATTTGTATCCCTTTTCCTGTCGAATCCCGCCTGCTTCAAAATCACCTGTTGTTTTATGAGTGAGTGCGTCTGCAGACACTCGGAGCCAAAAGCGCTGAGAAAACCATCAGAAATACCGGACACACCTGCAGCCGTCAGCCAGCAGAGACAGACAAACACTAAGAGGAGGATGAACTGAGGGAATACAGGAGAGAGGAGAGGAAGACAAAAATAGAAACTTGAAAGTGTTTTGTGCCAGCGATAAATAAATTTGGGCATGTTTATATTTTGAGCTATCCATGCCATGTCAAGATTATAACAAGTTTAAGAACTCTGTGGCACAAAATCAGCAGCATGCTGGCCAAGATGTTTCTTGGCAGCCTTCTGCTGATAAAACACCACAAAGAAAAGACAAATGAGAACTCTGACTAGAAAAGAAATGCGAGAGCCAAGATGCCGGGATAAAGGGAGTGATTATGGTGTCACTGAAAGTGCAAAAGGAGGCGGGGTGCAGCAGTAGGTAAAGGAATGCTGGGATGTAAATACATGAAAACATATAATAACATTAGCTCATTAGAAACTGTTTACCTCCCTTTGTTTCTCTTTCTGTTTCTCTTTCCACCTTCCTCACTTGATCTCTTTTACGGACACTGAACCATCTCTAAAAGCCTGCCACGTCGCTTATCTTTACACCTCTCGCTTTTACTGTGTCCTCTTCCATGCCAAGGCATGCAGACAACACAAAAACAAGTGTGTAAACGAAATTGACACGTACAAGGTCCCAGAGGCTGACTTATCTCGATGAAGGAGCAAAGTGCAAAATGCAAAAGAGTGAGTGAAGGGGCAAAACCAAGAAAAAAGAAAAGAAAAGATGAATTTAGGATATGGCCCTGTTTCCCTCCCTCAGGTTAGTCCTATTTAAAGTTGGCTCTTTTCTTTTTCTTTTCTTTTATTACCCCATCACAGGACAGGGCAGGGCAGCCTTCTACAGAACGGGGCCTGCGCAGACCCGCTTGCTTCTTTTGGGTCCACAGCATGAAAAAGGAATAAGGGAAAGAAAGAGAGAAGGGGGAAAAAATAAATAAAGGTGCATTTGGACAAATGCAAAGTGTCATGAGATGGAAAGAAACACCGCAAATGTGAACAACATTTTTAGTTTTCTAATAAATGAAGGCAGACACACAAATTGAACCCCTATTCAGACCGAGGACACACAGGAAAAAAAGAAAGAAAAAAAAAAACAACTTGGCATGAGACAATGTTTCTCACACACAATGCGATGAATGTCTCCTGACCGGAGCCCTGACGGCTGACCTTTACAGGGATACGACGCTTCTCAGCCGCCCTCCCTCACCAGAGGCTGGAACCACATGGAAAAACTGACCCCCTTGAAACCCGTTCCACCATGCCTGAAGGTCCCTCAAGTCAGTAGGCTCATTTTGCCCTTTGTGTCAAGATGGGGTGGGGCGGAGTGGGGGTGGGGGGGGTTGACAAAGTTGCATGGATCACTGCATTCCAGGAATAGCTGAATCAAGCCTTAGTGTCTTCCATGCTGTTGTCAGTCTCTCTCCATCCCTCATCGCTGTGATCACAGACAGTGCTCCCATTGAGGTCTGGCAGACGGAGAGACAGACGAGCTTGCATGCAGACAGACAGACACACAGAGCTGTGCTGTACATCAGAGCTCCACTCTCCTTCCACGCTATGAGTCAGCAGGTCTTACCATAAACTCTGTGCCCTGGGTGCAATGGCTTCTGCCCTACAGTGACCATCTTGTCAGAGTTGCCTCACCATCCCTGCACCATAAGAATACGAGGTGATCCTCCTATTAATACTGAAATCTCCATGGCCTGTGCCAGGGTGCCAAAGGGGAAAGAGGGGGCAAGCCCAAGATTGATATTTGTTTTATTACCTATTCCTCTGCTGGTCTATTAACGCGGCATCTTTAAAGTCCTGCAAAAGGACCAGGAGACAAAGCAATGTACCAGCGAGGGCAGCTGGGCAAGATCAGAATCGGAGAAGAAACAATAGAGCGCGAAGATGAGTGTGCAGTCAGACTGTTCCAAGCTACCCTGTTTATTCCCTGGTTGTCTCTTACTTACAGAACAGACCACATAACTCCCATACCTCCAAACAGAGCCATGCTCAGGCTAACAGGCTGAAGTGTAAATACGTCAGAAATACATCTCCCGCTCCGGCCGCTGAGTGTCTCCTCTGATCCTGAACAGGACATGTTTTCAAGCAACCATTGCCAAAGAGTCTCTGAGAACAGTGCAACCCCTTCTCTCATCCTCTTTGTCACCCTGTCTTCTCTGGGCTTACTGCTTCCCGAAAGGTCCAAACAGAGAAGACAGGAGAGGTGTACTTGTGCAATAGTGAGAGACAGATACTTTCTAGATACAAGACTCCATCTCTGTCTCTTAGCCTGTCTTACATCTGCCAGGAGCATCCCTCTTGGGTCATTCCTTCAACAGATGTCATGGTTCCAAGTGCCAACAGCCCCATCTCCTCCTGTTCCTTCCTCCCACCGTCCTGGCACAGCCAACCCAGGGCCTCTCACCAAACATGAGAAGAGAGGGTGGTGATCAATAAAAAAAAATGAAGGATAGAGGGAAGGAATGGAAGCAGCAGGTTAGGTTAGGTGGCCAATTCTGGAACCGTGAGGAGGAGGGTTGCAAAGAAAATAGGGAGTAAAGTGTGGAACAAGTATCCAGAAAAACATATTAGCCCAATTTTGCCTCCCTGTTTTACTTACCTGCAGAGAGGAAAAGTGGTGAATGGATGTGGAAGCAAGTGTGTTTGCACTGAGCGGGTGACTGGGTTTAATATGATGCAGTCACGGATTTACGCAAACAACCTATGCTGCAGGCGTGCGTCTTACCTTAACGGTGCGGTGGTGTTTGCGGGAAGGGTGACAGCGCATGTTGCTGGTGTTGCAGCAGCCCGTGCAGCGCTTCACCTCCACACAAGGCGGCCATATCAGGAAGTTGGCAGACGTGGGATCCACCTGGCTCCTGGGGATCTCGTAGATCACCGTCCGTGTCTTGCACACTGCTGGGACTGCCTCCTCTACTGTAACAGAGACGAGCGAGAGGGGGGAGAGAGGGAAAGTCGAGTTAATGACTTTGGTCTGCGCCGGCATTTGTTGTCATCTTTTCCATCTCGATGTACTGTTGTAATCTGTCCTGTTCGCTCACAGCTGCTTCATGCATTCTTTCGCTGCTCGTTATTTGATGAGTCATTTGATGTGGGAGCTGTTTGTCTAGGCTAAGATCACACCCAACCCCATTTAAGGCTGTTAAGAAGACAAGCTATCCAAAAAAAAAAAAAAAAAAAAAAAAAAAAAAAGCTGATCTCATATCAGCTAAGAAGCTTAGGACTCGATGAGACATTAAAATAGTACTCTTTTGTTCAGAGAACCCGGTGGAGTTAATGCAGCGTGACAAGGCCAGAAACCTTACGTGCACCGGTGGGAAATCTAATAATGGCCTTTGACCCCGCTGGCTGTAATGAAGACTTTAAGTATTCATAGCAGATTTAATGCTCCGAGAGGCACTTAAACCTAAAGATTTGATAGAGTGTGTACAGTAAGATGCCATTATGTCGTAAAGATGATATGTGCATCATGTGGAGACAGCTGCCAAAATGGTATACAGTACATTACACTTATGATATATATGAAATACAACCAACCACATTATCCTGTGTGGCTTTAAATGCTGTGCCACTTAGGGTAGAGAGTCTTAATGCACACGCATCACACATTACACGGTGTTCTACACGCCTCTATCAGATATCGTACCGCGTGGCGTTTTATGAAGAAATCTGACTGAGAGCCCAGACGAGCTGCAACTTGAGCCCTGAATGCCTGGAATTTCCACGCTCAAGGATATATTTCTCTCCTGACGCGCGTGCCTTAGATCTGTGAGCCTCCGGCCAATTACAAGGCTTCGTGTCAGACGGCCTCGTCAACCTCGCGCACCAGTCTCGTTTCTCATGATTCCTTGATTGCAGTAAATACCGGGTAGATGTCTTCATTAGGGTTCCCTTTTATCCACAAAAAGGCAGCATAAAAGCCACTAACCATTAGCTTTGTTTGAAATTAGTGTAAAGTGATCAGTTTCATCTCCTGGGAACTCATGTTGGGGGTGATATTTAAGACGCAGGTTATTTTTAGGGCGTCTTTACACTGTAATCTTATGTGCCAAAGTGTGATGCAGGCTATATGGTGTAAAAAGTAATCATGATGCAACCTCTGAGTTGAGCACGTTGTACTCTGTCGGCCTTACCAATGCTCCTCTTGCGTCGGCTGTGCAGCTGGGAGCTCTTCAGGTCACCGTAGTAACCATAATGATGAGAGGAGTTCTTGTGGTTGTTTGGGTGCTTGTGGTGCATGTGATGCTTGGGCTCCTCAATAACATTGTTTCCCGTACCTCAACAAAGCAGAAGGCCGCCATGTTAATAATGTCACAAAGAGAGAAAAAAAGCAAAACACAAACACACATAAAGCTTATTCAGCCAATAAACCAGCTATGAGTTGCAGCTTTAACAATGCTGAATGGCTGCGATGGGTGGCTTGGTAGACCTCAGGAAAAGCCGGCATGCGATCGGCCGTTGATGTTTTTATATACCCGATCCACAACAAATTGTGCGTCGGTTAGTCACACAACCATAATAAGATGGTAACTTCTGACTGGTTTCTCAGGGCCTATAGTTCCCTTCAACATGCCGGTGGGCAGGAGGGCAGAGTGACTGCTGATGAGGTCACAAACTGAGGTAAACAGTCCAGAGGACACAGGGTGCAGGCAGGAGGCCCATTTTTACACACAGCTCTGCATAATTGTAAAGCTCTGTGTGTCAGACTCACTCACTCATTTGGCAGGAACTTTCCACACACGCATGAAGTAGCTAGACGCAGGTGAGTCAGCACGCTCCCTCAAAAACAACCAGCTTTCACAGACACACGCGGGGGGGACTAAAGTGGTCATTTGACAGGTGGTACTCAGCCACCATTATTCCTGCCCTAATTAGCGGTTTGGTGTCTCTCATTTGCCTGAAAATGTTTGCTTTTTCAATCATTTAGTGGCTTGGAAAAGTACATGTTTTGTTATGCTAGCTCCTCAAAGTTCTCTAAGCTCAGGTCAATGTAGCCAGTTTTTTTTTTTTCCACATTCATGGTCATCTGATAAAGCTTGCTTGTTTTGGTCCCCACCCAGGATATAAGGTGCACTGCAGAAAAGTACCAGAGCAGCAATAAAATGATAACACTTCCCTGCAGGATACTGCCCTTTCTAAGAGAGCAGAGTCTGAGAGTGTTTGCTAAGTGGGTGGGTCCTACCTGTCTGTAGTCACAGCACAAATGCTTCACCTGGCTAACACACTCCTATGCATGTACACTTAACAGAAACACATAGCGACAGTTACACAAACTCCTCTTATTATTCAGCATGGCAGCCTAAAACCCAATGTACACCGGCACAACAAAGCTTACCCACAGGCAAACACATTCCACCCCCTGATCCGCTTTGTGATCTGACCAGAGTCATCTAAAGGGATTTCCTCTATCTATACAAAGTCCCCCTTCAGGATTGGTTGTTTATTTGCTTCTTGATGCTGTCTTTTTCCACATTTGTCAACTTTCAGTCCCAGTGTAGTCTCTTTAGTGAGTAGTCAAAGGAACTTGTCGTGCGCTCAGTCAGACAGGGAGTGAGTGCACAACACCTACCTACCTCTGACTGGACGTCTACCTAACAATCTTTATACAAGGTCAGGCTGTGCTCAGTTTACCCCTGTCCTCATTTCAGGAGTGAAGAAGAATGTGACACTGTTGGCCACCCAGATTTTCAAAATCTGATGTGGAAAAGGGAGATGTGACCGACTCTAAGTCCCCCCGCCCCTCATTTTCAGCATCACTGGGTAATCCTCTATGCTTAATGGAAAAAAAAAAAAAAAAAAAAAAAACAGAAAATGTTGGTAAAAAGGTAAGAATAATGACAGGCAGAATAAGAAAGAAGTCAGCACCAGGGGAGTGAGGGGTTTGCTCCACTGCTGATTCCAGGTGACTAAGAAGCAACTGCACCCCCAGAATGTTGTCAAACTGAGACAAGAGAAAAGAAACCATGCAGGAGACGATCTCATGCCTTGAAGGCAAATTACTCCCTCCTTTTACCCCTCCTCCTCTCCTTCTTTGTCCCTCTGCTTATAGCTAGCGTTCTATTGACTCGTCGCAATAAGTGACCCCCATAATTCTCTCTCTGCGCCGTTCTTCCTTGATTTGTTATTTGTGAGCATCTACATGGTTGAATTGACAAAGCATTCGTTTAGGTCACAAGGGCAGCATGTCCCCTCTCTGTGGGTGCGAGAGCAGGTAGAAAGTACACAAACGTTGTTTTTGCAGATTTGCGGGTAGTCCTGGTGTACAGGACGTAAACTCTGTCAGCTTTTCAGAAACAAAGCGGGTTGCACAACTGCTGCAGTCTTTCTACAGAAAGCGGGAACACAACCTCCGGATTCCTCCTGTTCCCTCCTCCACCTCTGCCCCATGCTAAGAGTCAGGTTCCCTTTTCTGTCAAAGTTCTTCAGTGAAAGAGATAAGAGCAGGCAGGCAGGGGGCCACCTCAGGAGAGAAGAGAGGAGCAGAGAGGAGAGAAGCACCTCAGGGGCCAGACGGCCATCTGCAGGCTCCAACAGGGTCATCTCATCTGTCAGTCAGAGCTAAAGACACCATCCTCCCGAAAGCAAATGCAGGCCGAGATGAGCAAAGCAACACTAAATGAAACATTCATCCTGACAGGCAGATTTATTTTATCTCTTGATCATTACAATACAGTTCCTTGTTGAAATATTCCAGGTGCAATGCGTTGCATACCCTTTCAGATGCTTCTCTTTCTCCCTCCCTGTTTAATATGCTGCAACATTTGTTATATATTGCAACAAAAGCTCTGAAAATATCCCTCTGGCTGGCGTCAAAAGTCTTTTAATGGGCTGACCAGGGCAGCCAAGTGGGCCTTTGGACAGATTTATGTCCTCGTAACAATAATCAGCCTACTACTGTTACCCTGAAAAACATTACTCCGTTTTAAGAAAGACATTTTAATTTAATTATAAACACCTCTCCTCATGCTAGAGGCACTCAGGGAATCTATTCTGGGCTCGGCATAAAGAGGAGTAATCACTGTTGTGCTGTACAGGCTGGTTTGATTGTGAACTGATAACATACTAATGATGTGGGAGCTATTAGTCCTAATTAACATGTTCTTCAATAAGGCAAATGCATGCTCACACAGAAGAATACTTGAGCCAACGTCCGGTCCCAGTGCTGCTCTGCTGAGTATATGGTTAAGGGTTGCTAATGAGCTATGACTGGTGAGGCAGCTTACATCATTTGGGACTGTTAAAGCAAATTTTGTAATTGCCTGTGTCCATCAACTAATCTCTATGGGTGAGACAGTTTCACCTGGTAAGTTAATCTCAGAGGGTCCGGGATGACCTGGTCTCAGCTTACGTGGCAGCACAAAAAAAAAAAAAAGTAGTATTCAACCTTTGTCACACGTGCACAGTAAATGCACCTGTTGCAGTTTTATCGTGCTTGGCACCCACTGGTGCACAGATCCCTCAGCAATTTCCTGCACATGGTTATGTTTTTGAAGATTCATTTCTGGAGTGCAATGGTTTCCCGCCTGAATGAAGCTGGCAAAAATGTGCCAACACATTTCATATACCTGCTTACGTAATTCATTAAATCTGGAATTGATTAAATGTTGATACCAGCATACTGTCAGTGGCTTCTGGACTTAAGTTCTTTCTTAAACATCGCCATACTACAGGCTCCACAGTAATAGCCCATAGAAACTAAGTGCTGATAAAAAAATAAAAATAAAATAAATTTAAAAAAACCCATCTTTGATAAATCCATGTGTTGATTTACAAAGAAAGAAATATATATATATCAGATGCTAATAAAAGGCTATTCATGATGCAGTGTCACATCTGAATAACCTTCCCTGCGTCAGGATTCTTAATGTAATTCATATGTATGATTCAAAGCATCAAGAAGCAGAATTTACCTCTCCAGTCGATATCCAGTAGCCGCTGGAGGTCGCTGATGCTGTGGATTTCGCTGTGGGACAGTCGGTCTATCAGCTCTTGGGGAAACTCCACTTCCTTTGGGGTGGGCGCGGGTCGAGGGTGGAGGAGGAGGAGGAGGAGGAGAATGGTCGGGGCAAAGAAATCAAACGACAAATGAAGGTTAGAAATGTGTGATGGGCAGCTTTACAACAGTGTGCCAAAAAGCAAGCAGATTTGTCTCATTGCCACACATCACCTCATCCACGGAGGAAAAAAGCGGTCTCTTAAGAATTCTGCAGTTTAGGTAGTTCTCGTTAATTTGGCACCCAGATAACTGTAGAATAAACACTTTTATCATTAAACTTTAAAATGTGCGTTAAAAAAAAAAAGATTTCCTTTACCTATCAGCACTTTAAACAATTGCTGTCTTGCGATAAGAGTTGCTTGCAATATCATAAACAATATCCTCTCCGCACTCTGCACTTGTTGCGGACCTGCAGGCACCTCAAGCTCAGCAAACCGTGCGACCCGCACAGGAGCAGGGGCTAAAAATATCAGCCGGAGCGGTTCCCATGATCGCGCTCAGCCCAACCAAAACGTTTGCCCAGTTGACTCAAGCTACGAACAGATTTGGCACATAAGCCAAAAATAACTGAGATATGCATCCAAGTGCAGACGTGATGTTTGTTCAAAAGCGCACAGTCACTGATACGCTGTTGTCGAGAAAAAAAAATGAAAGCACATTCACACTAATGTTTAAAATCAGAGCCTACACCACCATGGTTTTTTTTTTTGAATACACCGTTTATATCGGTTAAAAGTGAGTTAAAATAAAAAAAATAAAATAAAAACTGTCTTACATAACCCCATCTGTGTGTATCCGAGCCTAAAATGGCTTAAATCAAATCTCAGAGCTCTTACTTTTGTGGTTTTCTTTATCTGGACATTAAAGCTGTGCTGCTGAATGTGTGGCTCTTGTGAGAGGGTGCAAAGGCTCTTTGGGACCTTTGCACCCTCACAAGAATAAAAACCCCACACCACCAAGTATGACACGGGGGCCAAAGACACCGTCTATCTGACCCCACCGTGCCTCCACCAAGTTAACTAGTAACTTTACCTCAGCAGTGGCCAGCAGGTACGTCGTCCACAGCAGGATGTAGGAAAGTGTGGCTCTCATTTCCCTTTAATTTAGAATTTACTCGAATCTCAGAAAAAGTGCGAACGTGTAGGAGCCCCAGAATCGCTCCTGGCCCCAGAGGATCCACAACCATCCCCTCTGGGAGAGAAACCCAGAGTGTCAGGCAGCTCAGCGTGCTCAGTCAAGACACCGCGCTGCACTTGCTTGAAGCTGTGAGAGGCTGGAAGTTGATTCTTGTTATTCACAGTGGATCGCGTCCTCTCGAACACACTCTGCTGCGACTCGACATAGCTCCTCAAACGCAAGTGAGACAATCCCAAGAGACAAGCAGGACGCACATTGCCCTTCACTTTCTTAAAAGAAACTACAGGCTTCAAACTTGAACCCACTTTAATATATATATTTGAAAAAAAAATACAATAAACCCGGCTACTTTTAAGAAAATGTCACGTAGGATTCAATAGCACGACTAATTTGCTGACTTTTTTTTAGTATTTAATAGTCCTACATGAATATATAATCCAAACGAGGAGAAAATCACACTGGGGAACGTTGTCCGTGCTGTGCTATCCAGAGCCTGTCTTGCAGCAGTCTGCGCAGTTCCTTGGCTGCGTGGGACTCTGGAGTGAATGGTGTCAGAGCGACTCTGAGGCTCTGGATATAGAGAGCAGCTCCGTGCCCGTTGCGCCTCCCCCCTTCCTTTGGTGATCGTGCATCTATTCAGTGAAGGGAAGCTGGTTGGCTGCTTAGATGACTTAAGACTCAAGAGCACATCCCCACCCCCTCAGTCCGTGTGTGTGTGTGTGTGTGTGTGTGTGTGTGTGTGTGTGTGTGTGTGTGTGTGTGCCTTTCAGCAGAGAGCCCATTCAGAGATTCAGGATGTAATCGATATTGATTATCAGTGATTAGAAAAGGGGGATGCAGGATGGAGATACTGAAGAGATACTGTTCTCATTAAATCATCTGACAGAATAAGCATGAAAACAAATGATCAGGGGAAGTTATAAATTGAATTTATCATATATCCCTCAGGATGTTTGTGATTTTCAGGGCGTAATTAAATTTGGACAAAACTGGGGGTGGGGGGGGGCAAAAATTATTATGATCATTACGGCAGTGATGGTGGTGACTCAGCCCGCCTGACTCTGAATTTGAGTTTAAGGCAGGAAAAACAAATATTCAATGTTCAGCAATTTTATCAAAAGACAGCAAATTCCTAACGGTGATAGCAGATGATAATCTGATTATATAACGCTGGGCATGTGTGTGTGTGTGTGTGTGTTAAAATCACAACCTTTCCAGCTCCACTACACAACATGCATCATACATTCACCTGTCAATCTGTTGGACACGCCCAGGTGTCTGCAATATATAACTCCACCCTTTTGGCCTGGTTGGCCCTTTTCCTCCTTACCTCCAGACTAGGAGCAAAGAAGTTAAGAAGACAGCTTAACCTTATAACTGATTATGATGCAGCATAAAGGGATATTTCCTCACTTGGATCACTGTATTTTTAAATTTAAAGAAATCAAAATACTAAGATGGTGGTTGCATTAGTAATGTGAGTTGATGTTTACTTAATTTATTTTGGTTTGGACTTTAATTGTAATTATTTGTTTGTATTTGAATATATGGGTAAAAAATCATCCATCCACTCCAGCTGTTAAATATACCACATCATCACTGACACAATAAACCTTTTGGAAGAACCTTCTGGATTCTGTGTTTAGATGTGCACACCACATCAGATGTTCTGTGAGCCAGCGCAACCAATGTCCATGTAGTTTCTTTTTGGGTTTTTTTTGTACATGTAAGATTTGAGGACACAGGAAGCTTCTACTTAAAGCAAAGGCTCACAATAGGCTGGTCCTAACTTGTTGAGAAGAAGCTGGAACCAGTGCACCAGTGCTGGGCTTCATTTTGCTTTGCTGGGAGGTCTGGGAGAAAAGCCCCAAGGGCCTGATAAAGGAGACATACCTGCAGGAGCAGAGACGCGGACAAATGGCTTGCACACACATTATCACCCAGAGGTGACAATCAGTGGGGAGGCATAGGTCAGCCGACCAGGTGGTCTGCTAACCACCTTGTCCATTTAACTGGATCAATACAGCGCGAGGCGAGCCAGAGGGCACGGTGGCTGGAAACGTTGCACAGAGAAAGCGCCGCAGCAGATGGTGGAGTAATTAATGAAACAATTTTACTAGGCCTATGAAGCTCGTGTTAAGATGGCACGGGTGCTATTAACCGAATCAAATATTTTTAAAAGAAAAGTCCCTCTGCTAAAGCAGTTTACGTGACATCTCACTCAAACTGCATTAATCATTCATTTCTCATCTGGTGGTGCCACAAGAGAATTAAACTTTATGATTCAATGGCAACGTGACTAAGACCAGCCGGTGACAGCCGGGTTTATCCTGACTCCTGTGTGGTCATGATTACATCACACGCCAGCCTCCCAGCACCGATAGATACTCTCACTCATATTTTTGACTTTAATGACTCATGTGACTCATAAATGTTTTTTTTTTTTTTTTAAGTCTACATTTGGCTTCCTTATGGGAAAGCGAGAGTCAGATGTGAGATAACAGGACACAAAGTACAAGGGAGTAGTTGTCCGTCTATCAGAACAGGTGAATAGAAAGTGAGAATGAAGCACTGCTGTGTTTATTTTATGTTTTGGAGACAGTTTATGGTGTGTTGAGCAAGATTAATACGGAGAACCAAAATCTGGAGTTTTGACCCACAGATGTAGGAAGCAGAAGGAGAGGATGGTACAAGTGGTGAAAGATGGATCAGGGTAAAACTCAAGCAGAACTAAGCAGACAGAGGGAGCAAAGTTTTCATGCTTTAGGGGAAAAAAACAATATCAAAACAGCAAAATCTGAAAATATTCTCTCATTCCTGCCCCTCCTGCATGAGCTATTTAGACATCATGTTTACTGGCAACTGAGGCATGTGTACCTAACAACATTAACCCCATTAAATCATTTTATGGATGCTGTTGCACAGTAAATAGAGCCATAAAGACTCTGCGGAGAGGATTCTCTGAGTGAGGTGATGACTCCCGTTTTGCCTCTGGGCCACACATAGTTCCCAGTGAGAGACACATAGGAAAAAGGAGAGACTTTTACTGGGAATGCGGTAGATATGAGCTGTGAGGCCTTTGGGGAATTGAAGTGTGGCTCCGTCTGGATGAACTGTCTGTTTAACTCATTTACGTGAAGGCTAGAGGTGATCATTTGTGAATGCCTGAGCTTATTATTTTATCATTATCTTTCAAGCTGTGACAGGATTTTTCTAAACATGAGCTGAGTGTAATTTTTAAAAAAAAAATCTATTAAAATCACTTAAAAATGTAAAAAAATCTGCAAATCCTGTATGATATTTATTTAAATTTAGCATTTTAACTGTATTATAAAAAACAATATTACTGCTCATTCTGCTGGACATTCGTGTGGATGTGGGTGTAGACGTTGCCAAAGGCACATAACCCCCCCAGCAACATTATGCACACCATCATATCTTAAAAATTATGACCAGCTCAAGGAACACAAAAAAGTCATCCAGGCATAGAGCAGGCTTCCAAACTCTTCAGATGGCCCCCAAAACTGAGAAACAGTGGGATCTGTCCTATCAACAGACACCTGAGTCAGCTATTTTAGCAACACAGGCCCACATGCAAAATATTAGGTAGGTGGTCTTGAATAATCAGCCCCCATGTTATCTTAAAATTTTCATAGTACCATATCACCTCAACAGGGCTCTTTGCTCTCAGACTGCTGGTTTAATTGTGGTTCCTGGGATATTTAAAAATAGGATGGGACACCGATCTTCAGCTTTTAGGCCTCTCTTCTGTGGAACCAGCTCCCAGATTGGATTTTGGAGACAGACTGCTTTTAAGATTAGGCTTAAAACTTTCCTTTTTGACAAAGCTTATAGTTGGGGCTGGATCAGGTGACCCTGAATCCTCCCTTAGTCACTCACCTTTTTCACTCACTGTCTTTATTCACCACTCTGCATCATTATTAACCTCTGGCTCGTTTCTCTAGCATCTTTTATCCTGTCTCCTGAATCCAGCTCCCAACCGATTGTGGCAGATGTCTGCCCCTCCCTGAGCCTGGTTCCGACAGAGTTTTGTTCCTGTTAAAAAAAGTGTTTTTCCTTTCCGCTGTCAAGTGCTTGCTCAAAGTGGGATCTTCTGGTTGTTGGGGATTTCTGTGTATGTTGCAGGGTTTCTACCTTTCAATATAAAGCACCTTGAGAAAACGGCTGTTTTCTAATTTTAATATAGAGTGTTCCTATTTGATTTGGTTTTCTTAACAAAAATACTGCACTGGATTCTAGATGCATTTCAATCACTGTCACATTTCCATCTTTCACACTCCACTAACACTTAAAAAAATGGTTATAAGTCAGGATAATACAGGAGACCCCATGAGGTCAGAACTGCAGGTCTTTATAATAATATCCTTTCATTAGAATGGTATAAATCAGATTTGCTCAAAGTACAAGTGTCACGTGTTACAGCAGCAAAAGTGTTGCATGTCCATTATCAACAAAACAAAGAATCTCACACTTTGGTGCAGAACCATAAAAAGAGAGAGCAAGACAATAGAAACTTTGCACACTGATAGCTGCACATTCGTGACAGTCCACCGGCATCCCTGTTCTATAACACCTCATAATGTCAAAGACCAAAGTGGATTGCCTTGCAACAGAGAAACAAACATAGATCCCAATGTCTCCCCCCCACCCCCTCCCCAGCACCGCCCAGCCATATCATGAGCACGTATGAGTCACGGACACAAGGAGCAGGCCCTTTGCAAACTACAGACAGATCTCCACCCTCTTCCTCAGGGTAAAATTAGGCTCTGCAAACTAAAGCCCAAACCAGCTCATCAGAGTCAATGATGACAAAGTTGATGCCATTAGCGGGTTGAGTCTTGATGTTTTTAGTGCGGAGCTGTGCGTTATTTGACACACACTCTTGTAATACACCTATTAGAAGAAGCAGTAACATTTATGGTTAGGTTACTCATGTAGACGTACGCTCACACGGGCCAAGCAATTCAGGTGAAATTTCCCAGGAGCAAAGGTGCATTCCAGAGCCTGGTAGCAATATAGATTGGGCTTGGAAATTATCCAGAGCAGAGTGCATATCCAGGGCAACCTCTGCGCACATAAGCAAGCAGTGGCACAGAGCGTGCACGTACACATGTACGCTTGCTGCTTGTTCAACTCAATATTAAACAGCGGAGGGAGGCACGGTATGGCAGCCATACTTAAAACTGGTCCCAGACGCAGCTGTTGTTTTATATGGATGATTACTGGCAACGATTTACAGGACTTCATCTCTCTAACATGCATAGAGCACCCCCAGCACCCCTCAGGAGCCCATTTCCTTTAAACCTCTGTAGGTGTGTAGCCTTTTCAGATGGCAGGGCTGTTTCATAAGCCACAACTTTAAGCAAACTGACACTCTCTGGGTAAAAAAAAAAAAAAAAAATGCCATATGCACTCATAAACGCAGAAATCCGGTGGTACAAGGTATGCGAGGCAAACTTCCAGCTGGAACACATTATACATTACAGCAGCACACTTCAGTTGTTAAGAGACCGCGGCATCCTTTCTGTGTGATCTCCAGATCTGTCAAACTGAGGTCTGCTCTTCTCATAAGTCTCTCTCTTTTTTTGTATTCTGTACTTCTTGATGAAAGTAATCATCAGAGAGCTAGAAATAGGTGGTCGGTGTGAAAGAGAAATGGCACAGAAGAGAGAAAAGACTGGGAACACATTGGAAGAAGGTGTGTGTGTGTGTGTGTGTGTGTGTGTGTGTGTGTGTGTGTGTGTGTGTGTGTGTGTGTGTGTGTGTTTGCAGATTGCTTGCAGACTCAGCATCCACACGAAGGGTTTAACCCTGCACTGCTGTGGTCAGAGATGGACTCCTGACCACAGCAGTGCAGAGGAAGTCTCAGACAGCAAACCACAGCTCCAGATGTGAAGAAAGGAAATCCCATTTAGAAGCAAAAGCACTCAGGTATGAGAATTCTCTCATACAGTCGATGGTGTACTTGGGAGCACCTGCAGTGCATTCACTGATTTCCTCAAATGGACAGACAGAGGAGACATGAAGCAATCCGTGCACAAGTTCCTACATGCAGTTCCTCCGTTCCCCCTGTCCTAGCTCATTTTCCCCTTAAACACTACCTCTTTATGCTCTACGAATGAGAGAAAAAAAAAACACTCTCTTTCTGCACGCACACACACACACACACACACTGAAAGCAGGGGACTTCCAGCTACTAAGAAATAGCACTGTAATTGCCGGTGCTCTGTTGTCTATCAAGACCTGACCTTTTCAACATATGTGTGCCGTGGTGGGAGCGGTGGGAACTGGCGAGGAGGAAGATAGGGGTCTCCCCGACGCTGTGGTGGTCTGACCCAATCCCCCTCCCCTCTTTTGACTTCAGCTCCCCCCAAAAATCTGGGATCTCCCACTGTGGCCACATGTGCAAATTTGGAGTCTAGAGAGGAGGACATGACTAACCCACACACCATCAGGGTCCTGCCACGGAGTGGGGGGCATTAAAGGCAGGACGAGGCGATGTGGAAAGGACAGCAAAAGACAGACCTGCCCTGTCTCCCTGGGGTCCCAAGGGGGGGATGTAGGAAAACTGGAGGTCTGTGCGACATTATAGTAGCAGAAGTGTTAACTTTCTGTCGGTGCCAATGGGAAAAGAGTGGACCAGTATTGCCTTTCATGACTCTGGCTCTGGAATAACAGCATTAAAGAATGAAACATATACAATGACATACTCATAATAAACACTAGAATAGATGGGATTATGCACCAGTAGTGAGCAGAAAAACACGGCTTTAAGTTGCAGAGAGAAGTCATCAAAACAAATATAAAGAAACTGATATCTTCATAGATGAGCCTTATCTAAAAAACTCATAAAAACCATGTTAAAGGTTAAATGGCTCGCTCGCAAGCAAAATGACAAGTCATCTTTACATCACTACATGACAGACTAGCTCAGCTCTCAGAGGGGCTGCAGAAAGCTGTCCTCAGAGATGCATTAGGAGACTATAAGCTCATAATTACTCCAATTGGCATGTCAGTGGGGGCTTTCACTTTACCCTTCCTTCTCAGTGTCTTTCAGTAGCCATGGGCAGTCACGCTGTAGGGACCGTGAGATGAGGGGGCTCTAGTGGTGGTTGTGATGATGGTGGTGATATATGGGATTAAGGTGAGATTTGTCTGCTTGACTCGAGTGACACTAGACATCTGTGACAGAGCTGAAGACTCAGATAGAAATAGGAGAGCGGGTGTAAGGGGACAGAGAAGGAGTGGATGGGTTTGAAGGAAAGAAAATGGTAAAACTTTGTAATAAGCCCCACAAAGGGTGCAATTCCCCAGTGATTAAATGGAATTATCTCAATTTTATTAATTATCTACAAAGACTTAAAGATAAATACACTGGAATTTACAGGAAACAAAGAAAAAATTACACTGTAAAATATTTTAAAGTAAATTTAATTACTTCAGATTTACTAAACAGTAAGGACTGTTCTTCCTTTGACAACTTACACGAAATATCGAACACAATCAAAATTTGCAGGCCTACGTGACCTCATAATTTTACTTTAATACTGTCAGTAAATTTAAGTACAGCACAAGGAAATTTAACCAGTGAGTAATTTCATGGTAATTTTATGGAAAAACAATATTTCCTCACCTTACATTGTTAATATGCTGTACTTTTGAGGGCACTTATATTATTGTGTGGATTAATCTTACCTTTACACATCTTTGTGTAATATGTTGATGTGCACTATGGATTGCTTTTCCTTTTCCCTCCACTTTTTAGTTATGTTTGAACAGTGATTGTGAACTGTTAAAAAAATAAGTCCGTCATTTTAATGTCACATAGGCCTGCAGACTTTGATGGTATTTATTTTTTCTTGTAAGTTACAAAGACAGAACTGTTCTTACTGTTCTTTAAATTTACTGTGCTTAAATGTATTTGCTCTGTACTTAATTCTTATTTCTTTGTTTCCTGTTAAAACCTGACTTCATACGCCCTTATTCCAGCGTACCCACCTTTAAGCATTTGTAAATAAATATAATTACAGTAATTTAAAATAAAATGCACTGAAATTCCATTTCATTACAAGGGGAATTACGTCCTTAGTCACAGGCTCTATCATAAAGTGTTACCCGAAAAAACAAATCCACCAAAAGAATCCTCTGGATTAAAGGATGATTAAAGCCAGTTATGGCTCCCGGTTGCTTTACGATGCTCATCGGCCGCAGCTCCGTTGTCTGAATTGTGCCCGAGATTTTCCTCAACACCATGCAATTCTTCTGGCAACCACACCTAACCGAGCAATGAAAGCGCTTTACCTCCAGGAGAGGAGCCCTACCCAGTTTATGGGCCATACCGTGAAGCTGTTTCACATGCATCGTGGTAACGATTAACAGTAGTTAAATGGAAGCCCCCTACCCCAAAGAGCTCCCTGCTAGATGCTCTGCAAACAGCATTGTAGCTGCTTTTAAAAAATAATTACAGCAGGTTTTGGCTCTTTTATTGTTGTTGTTATTAATCAAGGCCATAAAAGTAGTACCGGCCCCGATCCAACACCAACCTTGGGAACAAAAAAGGAATTGTGATGGAAAAAATAAGCTAGCAGGACCCGTGTTTCTTTTCTTTCTGCCTATACTGAAGACTGATACAGTGGCCCAAGTTTGAGTGTGTGAATATATGCATATTTTGCAGGTTGTTGTATGATGTAGAACTCGAATTAGAAAGATAACATTTTTTGGTGCCCAAGCCTTTGATGACAGCCCACACTGTCATTATGGTAGACAGACCAGAACCATAATAACGCCTCTCCTCTTTCTCCTCCTCTTCCTCCTTTACTACAGGAATCAAGATGAAGTGTCAAAATCCCGAGGCAGTCAGATCACAACAAACTGATTATCAACAGGAAGTGGCTCCATTATGGGCTTACAGATAGGAGAGAGTGGTGGTCTCTTGTTACAGCTCTAGCTTCAAATCCACACATTCCTCGAGGGTTTAGAGAGAGCTGGGTCACCCCCTGAGCTGGGTCCTGCAGGGTTTTAGGGAGTCGCCCTCCACTCTCAAGGCACTACCTTGGGCCTGGGGCATTTTTCAGCTGGGACAAATGAAGGGATACAGAGCGCCCGAGGAGGAGTTGGAGAGGTGTTGATGTTTAAGGGCAGCCTGACAATCAAGAGTTTTGACAGCCTATTCGTTGTGATTTTGCGCACTTGCAAATACCTTCTGCTGTGCAGAGTCCCATTTACTAAACCCTGGCACATGTTTGTTCATGGGGAGCATGTCACATCTAATTGAGACATTGTAGATACACAGTCTATGGTCCAATGTCTAAATCTGACAACTGATTTGGAAATACAAGATGCTTTTAAGTGTGGAGCAAACCATCAATCATCTAAATGTCTCAAAGATCTACAGTATAGCGCACACAAGAGTGGGCTTTTAATACACTTTCCCTAACAGCTCAACAGGGACTTCTTTTTTTTTTTTGCTCAATGCATTCCTCTATGTTCCTAATGTGATTAGAAGCAACTCTGACTACTTTTATGACCTGCACTTAAAACCCTAATGATTGCTCTGAGAGTAGGAGTCACAAAAAAAAAGAAAAGCGAACACTTGAGACAATTGCTGAGCTGCCTCCTCGGGGAATGACTTGAGCAATGAAGTCAAGAGCTGGATTGTGCTGTGTTGGGATCAATGTGGGCAGGAGATTGCAGAGTCATGTGCACGAGGGAATATCTCACTCAGAAAAATGCTACCGACTCCTACTTTTTTTTCCCTCCCCTTGCAAAATGTCGGGAGAACATTTTAGTCTTTTGTTTGTTTTCTCTACACGCCGTTTCAGAGGCGAGTCACAGAAGGGTTCATAGGCTGGGAATAGCTTTGAAATTGAGGCCAAAACGGAGGCTAGTTGGGGAGGCCTGGTCTCAGTGTTGGTACATGTATACATGTGAATTATTTACTTGTCGTCCAGCAGGAAATGAGGAACGATAACAAGCTTGGGAAAGAAATACAGAAAAACAAACAGATGGTATCACGTCACCTCCTTCATTTTGTTTTTCTCCTTTTTCTTCTTTTCTTTTCTTTTGTCTCCTCCGAGGGTCAAATTAAAAGACAGTAACAGGGAGCGGACATAATTCGAAAGTAAATAATTCCAGGCAATTATGCCTGACTCAGACCTGTTAGTTTTTACAGCAGAGATGGTTGATTTGCTCATTTTAACACACGTATAAAAATGTGTGTTAAAATGAGTGTTTTTTTTTTAAAGGAGGCTTTTCTTATGTCTCTCTTTCTGTGAATTGTTGTTTCACCTGTTCAGTGTCTTCCTGTCTGTGACAGGTTTTCACAGCACTGTGCGCAGTCCTCTGAAAACGTAAGTACAGCCCAAGATTCAGGCCTTTCCTTAATCACCTTAGGCAGCAAAAAGCTGAAGTAACTGCTTTCTGAATGACTTTATCAGTGTGTTACATCATTGTGGAAGAAATTTGGTCCACTATAATAATAATAATATAATAAGTATATGTGGAACCATGATAAATAATATCTCAGTTGCTAAAATGTATCTTGAGAAGAGAGGAGGTTTCCTGGAGGAATTACGCGACTCTAGTCTTCTAGAGTAAACTAGACTAGACTCTAGTTTAAGTAGGTATGAACCCTTTTGTGTTTATCTGACAGGGATCATTAAATACCCCAGTAGACCATAACAAAATAATATGGCCGTTGCCCAGACACTTCACTCCTCACGATTCCTCCCACACTTTCCGCTCTCATCTCAGGTGGAAGGGGTTAAGGAGGAAGAGAACAGGTTGCAAGGAAACTGAGGAGAGACTAAGGCTGTATAGCTTAAGAAATGGGAAGATTAAAGGTGTAGGGGAGTATTATTACTTTGTAAGAAGTTGCATAAAGTCTTGTTGCTGCAGAGGGAGCACTAAAAGGTCTGATCATGTACGTTGCCTATAGTTGCTTTGTCATTTACTTTATATGCCCCCTGGTCACCACATCCTTTCAAGGTTTGAAGCACCAGCCTTGTGATTGGCAGAGTACCCGCTCTACCTTCTGAGCCAAAGCTGCCCACCCTTTGACACCGGAACAAAGACGAATAATCAGTACAGCTTCACTGTGTGTAATATAGGCCCAGTTGTTGCGTCTCACAATGCGACACAGATTGAGTCCAAAATTGTTTGAGGGACATTTTGTTTTGCTGTGGTAACACACTCAGTGTACAACAACTGCTGCTGTTTAACTTAAGCAGACCTTGTGATGATCTCCTGACCCAATTTTTAACTCTTTTCTCCTTCTACCCCCCTCTCATCCTTTCAATCCCATCAGCTTCACTATTGCTCAGTCACCTGTGACCAGGCCTGGGCAGTGACCTTTGACCTAAGAAAGCCATGATTAGCGCTGAGAATTAGAGCAGCAGAAGCAGTGGTGGAGAAGGGAGGGAACTAGGCAGAGATGGGATGCCTCTGAACTGAGAATTTCAGCTCAACCAGGCTGAACCCTGCCCCGGGGCAGACAGGTCGCCACACCCAATATTTTTAGACAGCTGTGTATGAAAGGGCGCTGGTCATTAGTGCCAGCGGTTGGGGGTTGATTTATTTTTTTCCACCAGGATGTGGGGATCGTAGAGGAGAGAAAAATCAGTGGAGGTTGGTAGGCATTTTAATTAGCCTGAATCTCCCCAATGAGGGGGATAGAGCGGAGAGGAGATGGCATCTATGGGAACTCGGCGCAACAAGCCAGGAAACAAAAGAGAGAGAATCAGGGAGGCGTTGTGAGCAGAGGGGCTGTTGCGGTCAAATACCCAGGGGCCAGAGTCACTGTGCCAGATCTAAATATGCACCACCAAATAAAACATGCTCTCCTGGGAGCATGGGATGCAGCAAATAAACATCCAAACATGCACACACATATACCAAATGCCTCCAGGCCATCTTATCTTGTAAATTTTTGGCAATCATTAAATAAAACTTGGAATTTGGGGGAGGGATCCACTTAAGAAGTCATCCCGTAATGAGGAGACGGCATGTTTCCACGGTGGGATAAATTCTTTCACATTTATGTCAGTAAATCTCAATGGACTTTAATCAGGAGTGAGTAGAAAGCCTATTACAAGCTGTCAGTGAAGCTGGCCCAGGATTTCTTTACTTTCCACTTCCACCTCCTGCATGTTCACCAGCTCCACCTCCACTGTTATTCTCCACATCTTGTCTGATTCTTTCCTGTAACCCAACCTCCCCAACTCACTAAGCATCAGCTGCTGGTCAGCTAAGGATTCTGCAAACATACATGCACGGTAGGAGTAGCTAGTTATATCTTGTAGCAAATTCAGATAAAAATGGATGGAGGCAGTAGAAGTAATGGTGCAACTGGGGTCATGTATCCGGTCATACTTTCCTTGTCTGATGGACCATTCCCCTCTTGTTGTGCTGAGAAAAAGAGAGGCAGGTTTTAAACTTGGCAGTAGCAGAATCACTAGAGACGAGCTTTCTGTGAAGGAAACATAGAGTAGCTGTTACCAAAAGACTCACTGAACCAAATAATCACGTGATCTGCTGTGTTTAAACATTAAAAGATTTTACAGACATATACTGGAAATAAATCTGATTCACCGTTTAGCTATTTTTGTAGGATCGTTGTACAAAAGAGAAAAGAAAAAGCGAAATTTTAATTGCAGGTTGTGGACTGAGTGGTAATGGACAGATGGGGTTTTTTTCCCTTATCGGATTCAGTGTGAAAACAGATTAGCTCGTGGAAATGTCATCGTTAGTGTTACAAAGTTGGAGTTTTATGATAGATTATGACATAATAAAAGCATAAAGGAAAACCAAACACAGCGACCTAAATTAAAAGTCAGTAAAGGAGTGTGTGTACGTGTTAGCACCTTCTTATTTTGCCCCTGACAGAACGAAGCGTTATCAAAGTTTCATCTTGCTGCTCATGTGACGGTGCCAAGTTCTGCCCTTAACTGGCCCACCCAGAATGCCCACTAATGGCCGTGCTTTATCAAAAACTCTGGCCCCTCACACACACACACACACACACACACAGTCCACGCTGACAGCTTTTATTTTGCTCATTTTGGTGTAACTAGTTTTAATGTCGCTGCTTCTTTGGTAGACATGAACTTGGAGCATGTTTGACTGAACAAACCCCGTTCAAGGTCCACTCACTTGCTTATTTTAGAGCTTTAAAGCGTTTGACATGTTTTTGCTCATTTGTCATGTAGATGAATGGTGACGTGCAGGCTCAGCGCCTTTTCTTCCCCCCAACTGTTTTCAGTTAAAAGAGTGCATGATGGCTAAAAGAAATAAAGTTTAGAAAGTTTTGCTTTTAATTTTTGGAAATAACATTTTGTCTAACCTGTACGATTACACATAGACTTTAATTTAGGCATCTATACTGACACTATACTATAGATCTATACTGTGAGCTATAGTGTAGGTTTAGTTTGAACTCCATCCTCATTAGGAAGCCCAAACAACAGTTATATTAAACCTGTCATCCAAAGAAAGAGTCAGCAGAGTTAAAATAATGGATCCAAACTGCACAACAGGGAGTTTGGTCCAAAATCAACCTGAAGACCTGCCGCTGAGGATGAGTGTCAGAAAACAAAGTCGAGCACTACACGCAAGGAGCTGCACTTACAATCAAGACTGAAGGCAAAGGGTTGCTTCGTGGAGGTACAAACTCCGACCTCGCTCAAGTTCATGTGCGTTACTGCGTATTGTCAAAGTGAAGAAGGTGTATGGGTCACTGTGTGTATATGTGTGGGGAGGGGGCGGCTATTAAACTGGATGTCAGTGAGTCGGGGGCACATTCCTTAGTTGATTTAGTGGGCATTAAGATGAAGAGGAATGTGTCAAAGCTGCGGAGGCTTTAAGTCCACTGTGATGTAAACTGGCTGGGAGGAGCTCGGAGTTTTGACAGGCCGGCCTGACGGATGACTGACACTTGGCTTAATGTGAGAAGGATGGAGAGCAGAGACGAGCGGAGGGAGCCAGATGGAGCAGAGGGAGGCCGAGAAGGAGATTAGGTACCTGCGGAAATAAATATGAAAAGTGTGATTGAGGGTGACAGTTAGTAGTTTCGGGAAAGAAAAAGGAAGATTAACAAAGATGGAACATTTAGAGGAGGTATAGATAAAAAGAAAGAGAACTAAGATCTGGGATAAAAGGGCGAAAATATGGAGGAAAAAAAAAGTCCCATCACAACAGAAAGGAAGAAAAGAATGAGTCAAATCAGAGAGATTTCAGAAGCTTTTCTTTATTTGTTCAAGATGGTTTCAAAGAAAAAGATACAGAGAGAGAGAATACAGAAAGTTTTTTTTTTGTTTTTTTTTACAACATCAGTTGTTGGGTCAGTTGTGCAACTTTGACAGATTACAGCAGATCAAAGGAAAGCAACACAAGTTTGTCTATATTTATATATCTTAACTTTTTTCAGTCAGAACACAGAGCTGATGTCTTAAAAACACCTAAATCAAGCTGCTGTATGGTACAAACTCTAAAAGTGGTGCAAAAGTTTTCATCTAGCAAACAACGAACAAAATCAGCTTAAAAAAAGCATCAGGTAAGACGTGTGTGTGTGTTGAAAATGTATTTAGTCCTGAGACAGTGCACGCATATACAGTGTGGGTGTGTGTTTCATGTTAGTGTGTTTCTAACTGTGTTTGTCTGCTTTGAGGATATCAAGGTGGGAAAAAAAGCAACTTGTCAGTTATTTTGACACAACATACCGCATTGTAAAATCTTAGGGGATAAACTTTGGTGATTTCCTACATTTTTCTTATGGCAACAGTTGATTCACTAACAAGTATTGTTTGTGTATCAAAAGCTTCGGTTAATTCCTCTGTGCCACCGAGCTCCATTATCACTGAAAAACTAAAGGACATCACTGAGCTGCACTGCAGAACTGACGAAACTTTCCTCATGACAACCACTGTAGTAGGTTTGATGCTTGTATGTGACAGAGTAATGACATGACAACACGTGGATAATAAGACACTTCAGCCTTTGAGCAAGATGAACAAACTAAGGAAAACAAGGATTTGAAGGGATAAAGTGAAAAATCATCTGTTCCCAGGAACCACATACCTGGCACTGGAAATGCAACTTCTAAAACCAACTTAATTATAACATTTAATAACACAAAATTATGATATGATGAAAAGGCTAAGTAAAAAAATGTTGTGAGCAAATTTTTCCAGAAACACAGTGAAAGTGCCATCAATAGTCCACGGAGCTGTTCCTAAGCAAACTATGGTCTAAATATATTTGTTCACTCATCCATAGATGCTGTGCCATGAGGTAAGTCTGGGTGTGCTTTGTGATTTTGTGACAATCATACCTTGTTATGAATTGTTAAATGAACTTTGTAAGCACTCATTTTCCCATTTTGTTCATGCACTTGTTCAGATGTTGAGTTTTCCAGATGCAGGAAGACCGTTTGTTTGGACTGCGTAGAAGTGTCGAATAAACCAGTGGAGGACAGTGATAAGCTAGTGGACTGGTCTCTTATTACTCTTATGTAGAATGAGAGCTCCAGAGGCAAATGTGCTTCCAAAAGTGCCTTCAACCGCCAATAATCAAAAGATCCGACAACTCATCAGGTGACACAGAGGCAGTTTTGCACAGATATGAATACAGGTGTGCCTTGAAATGTTATTTTCCTGTGTTTTGTGTGCTTTGGATGACTAAGGTTTTACATGCGTTTGATACACACACAATACTTTCAGCACAATAAAGTAAGTGTTTGTTTTGGTGTTTTGATAAAAGAAATATACAGAATACCAACAAAGTTAGAATTTAACTCAATTAGGCCTCTAACAACCTCCGAACTCAATAAAAGGTAAAAGCTCAAGAAGCATTGAAAATGAATACAACAGCAAGTAATTTAATTTTCTTCATACCTTTAACAGCTACATTTTAGGGAACAGAGATCTGTGCAGTGCATTTCTGATTCAGTGTAGAAATGGAAACACACACCTCCAGAAATAAAAAAGGCAAACCGCAGCCAGCGTGCAACCAAATCTGGTCCGTCTTCCTCCCCCGCCGTACGTAAACATGACTTTACTTCCTTCTTATTTCCTGAAATTATCCGTACCCTCCTGTTAACGAATGAAAGTGCAAACGCCATTCTCTGTCAGTCTTGAAGCATGCATCGTATACAGCCGACACACTGTATGCATGATTCATTTACAATATGAAACAAGATAAATAATCTCTGCCCTCTGTTTGATTTTTCTTTTTTTTTTCTTTTTTTAAAACACCCCTGCATGTTGTTTTTGACATAAAGCTACGTGACAGCACAGAATCAAGTCAAAGTGCACAAGGTCAAAAGAGAGAAACGCGCAAAATGGAAAAAGGCAGGAAATGAGCGCCCCAAATCTGGGCATGTAAAACCCATATCCTTCACCCTGCATCCTCACCCCTTTCCCACCCACTGACCAAAACTCTGATGCTGATGTTGCACACCCCTGCTGGTGGGGCCCAGATGGTGGAGGGGGCACATGTCACACAGTGAGAGAGATAAAGCTGTTGTATCTCTGGATGTTCCTCTTGAGGATTTCGGAGCAAGGACCCAGCACGCGCTCGAAGCGTGGCCGATCCAGCTTCACACACTTGAGGGGACCCCGGGCGACTACGGTGGCAGCCCTGGGACGGTTCAGCAGTAGGGCAATTTCACCTGGATGAGAGAGAATAATCAGCACATCGCCCCAAATTTTGACCTCAAACATTAAATACAAACAGTATGAGAAATGGAGCAAAAGGCCCTAAATCAGTGCAGTTAAGTGACAAATTAAAAGAAAGTTAGTTAAACATAGAGAGGAGATGCACCAACATTTCATTTACAGCTAACTGCGATGATCTTTAAACCCAAAAAATGCATGTCTTATTTTTTTCACCTGATATTGAAACGTGATTTTAAAAACCAGCATATTTTGTAAATCACCAGTAAAACAAACCACACCTAACAGCTTATTTGGGGATTGTGCTCGTACACTATTTTACCCTGTTTAGTGAAGTTGACCCTTTAAAATACTGATATTTGCCATTTTTGCGAGTATTGTGTATTAGTAAAAAGCAACTGCTAATAAGACGTTTTACAATTTATATTTCAGAACAAGATTATTAAAGTTAACTAAACTAAAAATAAAAATTAGACTTTTGAAAAAAAAACTGAAATGAATTTATAAACTTGGAAAACAAACTAAAACAAAACAGAAATATAGAGGAAAGATCCTGTTTGTTAGTTTGGTAAAATCTGATCAAAACTTGCTTCATGAGGCTTTGATTTACTGATTTATTTATCTAGATGACTACAAGACTGTGAGTCAACTGCTTTCAAAGGTTCTTTTTTTAATGTAATAACTGTACTGTAGTTTTCCCAAATTCTGCCCCTGATATATGCCCTCCATTCAATAATAATTAATAGAGACTAAAACTAAGACTGAACTAATAAAAACTAAACTAAAATTAAATATTTTAAAACAATAAAAAATACCTACCCCTCAGCTTTCTAGTAGACACACCTATGGTATTAATTTAAAAATCCTAGACAACTTCCTTCTTAAGTTATCTTATCCACAAGATTTTCAGTGACCTTGACTTCTGACCTTTAGGTTGAGGTCACTCAGTATCAATTTGAAGCTCCTATGTTGCCTCGTTCTCGAGTTATCGCATTCACAAACTTGGGTTTCCACGCTGCATGCCATGCAGGGTGACGACAACAGCCCATCAGCCTTTTACAGCTGAGGGGTAAAAACGAAACCGACACGAGAATTTTCACTCTGGAAACTAACTGAAACTGAATAAAAAGCAAAAAAATAAAGACTAATTAAAACTATAATAAGTCTGGTTCAGAATGATTCATCTTCTCATAGCGTGTTTATTTACCATATCTTTAAAAACCAGTTTGTGACATAACTGCTTAAAATTAATTGGAGCACTATAAAAAAAAGCAGTAAGCAATGTGACTTGTGTTTGATCTTCTAGATCACTGTGTACTGTCTTCATTGATGTTTATTTACTTCTACTAGCAAAATTTGTATTTAAGATATTTATTAAAAGGTGTAATATAAACCAACTTTAGTCTCACAAACGTATGCGGTGCAAAGAAGCAGCAGGGACACACTTACCAAAATAATCAGAAGGTCCAAGGCGTCCCACCTCCACGTACTCCTCAATGTCAGACCTGCGCTGGAGAACAGAGGCGATTCCCTGGACACAGAAAAGAAAAGGAAAAAAGTTTAAAGCTGTAGGAAAAATGGTTGAGAGGGAGAGGAAGGATTGTGTGTGAAGAAGGGAAAGATGATGGAAGAAGGGGAGGAGGAGGAGGGGTCTGGAGGGGGCTATTTAACGAGGAACTGAAAATCATCAGGAGGATTAAGCCGAAGAGAAATTCCTTTGCTTCATAAGAACACAGGTGCACAGGATTTAGTCCACTTTGCTGTGGGATGGACACCTGTTGTGTGGGACAGCAGAAACAAAACAAAACAAAAAAAAAGGAAGCAGAAGAAGAAACACACTCTCATATCCCAAAAGGGCATGCGATACAAAAACTGATTGGTTCTGCATTATTTCCTCCAGAGTGTAATAAATACAAACATCTAAGCCCTTTAGAGGCTGAACTGATTCCTAAGTGTCTCCATCACATAATCCCCTTTATCAGCATTCAGCCATTAAATGGAAACAACTGCGTTGTCCAACAGTGAGAGTGCTCCAAAACACAGTCCTTAAATGACCTCAGAAAACCGAAGCGCTTTCGTGTACACACACAAAAAGAAAGCTCAAATAACAAGTTGCTAATGGTCTGCTTTACATCTGCAAGTGCACACAACCACACAATGTTAAATAAGAAGATAGAAGAAGACTCAAATGCTCACTCTCACATTCGGAAAATGTCAATTTTCATGTATACAGCTGATAGCTGCTGGAGAGACTGACCGACCATCCGCTGGCTGAGTGTTTGTGAGTCATCTAAAAAGTATAAGGGAGGAAATTTGATTTCCATTCACTTTGCCCAACAGATGATAACAGTTTATGCTGTCACATCTTGCAGCTGTTGACAAAATTGTGTGTGTGAGTGAGCATATGCTTGAATATTTATCTTAACGCATGAACCAGAACACGCGTGTTCAAAGCTGCGCCTGATGACACAGGCGTATATTCACATTAAAGTGCAGCTGCCACCTTTTGCCATGCACATGTATTGGGAGATATTTATTTTCTGGACCTTCACATGTACTCACAAGCTGCTGTAATTGGTAGTAGGTAAAAGAAAATCAGTAGAGAAACTTCCCAGCTTGTCTTGGATCGCTTCATATAACAGACCTGACGGTTCCAACACTCTCCCTCTCCGTTTCTAATCCTTCTCTGCTCTCTCCCCCTTGTGCCGACTAGGCTAATAATGCTAAATATGAATATAATGAGCCTTAATGAGAACCTCAAAAGCGCCAGCTACTCATTGCGGCCACACAAAGGTAATACTGTATTTCAGAGAAACGGATGTGTGTGTCGATTTAGTGGGTTTGTGCTAGAAATGAGCTGTGGAGGAGTGCAGGGACGCTGTCCAAGTAAGTGGAGAACACCGTGAGAGCGCCACTTCCAAGTAATACCTGGCCAAACTGTGGCGTGATGTCGTTTTATCTCTGGAGACAGGTCTTCTAACCGTATTAAAATAAAGCAGGGATATTGTAGGTCACGGAGGCTGAAGGTGATGTTTTAAGTAGTTGTGTAGCCACCAAAAATTAGGATTATGATCCACGTGGTATAGCAGTCCATTCTCATTCCCAGGGATTAAGAAAGTGTAGTTGTGTCAAAGCTGCTGACTGTCTATGAGACACCCACATCTGATTAATAACAGTGTAGGATGAGAACTTGTTGGATCAACAGCAAGACAGGTGGTACTTTACGCTCCTCTACTAAAATTATTAATTATTTGGCATGTGCTGCCTACTTTATGTCGCTGGCTGCTAAACTAAAACTACATTTTGGGTGTCAGATATTCTCAAAAAGAAAACCTGCAACTGATCTACAACCCTTGTTTTTTTCATTCAAACACTGAGGTTTTATAACATTTTTCCTTTTGAGTGCACTCAGTTTTTTGGAAACAAGCTTATTTCTGCCAAAATTAAAAGATATTCGTCTTCCGTCAGGCTTGCTTCAAAAAAATGAGAAGTATTATAGGAGCAGCCTTTGATGCTGACCCTATCAAACTTGGCCTTACTCCTTACTGTGCAAAGTTATTTACTGCTTACTGTGGAAGTCCCGTCCAAAATAAACAGCAAAAGCAGATCCTGGTTTGAACTTGTACGTCGCTATGGGCAAATGTCTTAACAGTTAAAGCTCTTAATGATATATTTTCTTTCCTGTTGTAGTCGTGCACTTTCACTGAACTTTGAAGTAAAGAATTTGATTCAATCAAGTTCAAATGGTAAGCTACTGGAAAGTGCTTATGCTTACTTACTTAATTATAATCGCTTGACTGCTAAATCAAATTTATCTGATTAGACATATTGATAAATAAAAGAGTAGCCACTGCCTGGAGGTAAGTATTTCTGTCTGCTGCTCTGAATCCTAATGCTGTGGCAGGCTGCGGCTCATCTCCTCATGGGCATGCAGCATAGGAAAAGCTGGTGCTTCACAGTTTGCCTTTGTGGTTGACTAAAATGCTGCTATGTGACCAAGTTGGCTTTCATGGCACATTAACCTCTGTGACATTAAGCCACATTGTGCACATGTATAAAGATGACGAGGGTTTGTAGACTGCAGCGTATACAGCCACACCATCTACACAAAGAATTGCATTAGCAGAATTAGCTCTATCGGGCTTTTTACATCTTAAAAGGCCCTTTTAGCAAATTTATTTTGCATATTTGCATTTATGCTGATCACAGTTCTTTTTATATTGTAAAAAAAACGTTTCAGTTGTTAAACACTTTGTAACGCTGCGAGAAAAGTGCTACACAAATAATCACATTTCTTTTATGTCTGTTGTTATACTTTGCCTAATTTCATGCGAACTCTAATAAGGTATAAAAATGTTTCCAAAAATATAATGAACACTTTTCTCGTCTTAACCCCCCATCAGTTTTCATCTAACCATTAACCATTTTACAAAAAACAGCGACCACTACTGCCATTACAGAGATAAGAGTATTAAGATAAACTGCTAGTGTTTCAGCCCACAGATATCTGATGTTTTCATCTTTTTGATATTTTTCTTCTCTCCAATGGAGCGTAAGTAGAGTGACTAATAGGTCGCTTGTATCGCCATTGTTAGTCTTGTTTCCACTGCACTTTTTGTCACGTTTTGTTGAAACTTCCATCTCTGCAAATTCGCTCACAAATTTCGAGTGTTGTGGTTTGAGAGCCCAAAACCGTAAGATGTGAATGGAGAGAGAATGAGGTGGACGAGGCACAGACGCGAGTGTTTACAACCAGTGGGTTCCTCTTCTTTCTATTCATGTCCAAACAAAGTGAGTGAGACAGTGCAGCGCTGCCAGTACAGTAGTTCACTGGTGAACAGGCCTCATCCAGTGTGGTCCAGATAACCATCTCACACTGTACCACCCCAAGGGTAGCGCTCTGCTCCACAGATATTTTGTTTTATAAACATCAGAGAGCCTCCTCTACCCGACTCAGGGAGACTGAGACCGGTAACAACAAAAGACAGCAGACGAGGTCAGGCAGAGCGAGAAACACTAACAGAGAATATGAATGAATGAACATGAATACAAACAAGTAGCAGAGAGACAAAGAAAGGATTCGTGTGAGCCTCTTTCAGCCCTCAACTTAAATAAGAAGTATCAGATGATTTTTGGACGTATTTTAAGGACCGGTCACAGTTGCATCCATTTCTGTGTATACACACTTTAAACAAACATGCCACACAGAAAGTGCACCAGCTTGTAGTGACAAGTTAAAATGTAGCATCTTGCATGAAAGAAATGACAACAATTTGAACATGCTCGCAGAAAGAGAGGCGCAGCCAGAAATGGAGAAAGGTGATATCCCGAGTCTGTCTGTTCACGAGACCACCCAGCATCAGCAGAGTCTGCACCTTCTCATTCAAACGCCAGCACACACGCATAGATCACTTGCTCAACATACGGTAGGACAACAGTGTTTCTCACAAGATTTGCATCTAACAGCCTGAGGGGCTCTTATTTGAACATAAAATGACTCAAAATGGTTCAAATCTAATGAGGCCCGTTAATCTTTACCTGTTTGTTTTCACTCAGATCAACCGCACTGATCTTCATTCTATAAAAGCAATATTAAACTCCATTAGCTAAATTGCATTTCAGCAAAAAACAAGCAGGTTACACGCGAGTACCGGGAGATATTCTGCAGACAATCCACAGAGGATATACCATCTGTGGGACCCACAGGGAACCTGTAAACTCCTGAGAAATGATTCGTTCTGTGTGTGGTCAAAGAACAAATGGGAGACGTCCGTTTACACTGATGACTGGAAGATGACTGGAAGAACACATCAGCAGAGAGGATGATACGTTCTTCAAGAGTCATCAACCAGTTTTAAAAAGGTGTGAAGCAGCAGAGACATCTGACTTCAATAGGCTCAAATCAAATGGACTTGGGTAGGGTTCCTTTTCTAGCCTGGGGGTCGTAGTATCCTCGAGAAAGTTACAGAACCCAAAGTTGTCCCTGATGCATCCATCAGAGTATGAGTGTGTGGAAGTTAGATTAAAAGTGTTTGGGCATAGAAAAAATAAGCACTTGTATAAATGTGTGTGTGTGCGTTTGTGTGTAAGAATGAGGTTTGTGGCAAGAAAACCCTTTGAGTGCACAGAGCAGAAAAGTGCTACATAATTTTACAGTTTATTGACAAAAACAAGACTTCAGCTAGACATCTGACATTCGTAACCTCAGCTGGACGTCATCTTTTCGGCATAAAGTGACATAATAATTCCTTTCACAAAGGTATGTGATTGGTATGTGATCAGAGCTGTTCATCTGTTTGTTATAAAAAAAAAAAACTAAAGCTGGTGCAGTGGTGTTTGGGTGAACATCTGCATCACTTTCATTAAGAATTTAAAAGATGGACACTTGCTTTTCCAAAGGATGTACTCTGAGTGACCTTCTAGATAAAAATTAAACACCAAGAATAAAAATTATATTATGCAACATGTCAACCTTACAATTCCAGTTATCTCATGTAAAGATAAATCTTATGAATTGATTAGATTGCATTGATTCAGGAGTGCACTGAATAGCTTTTCGGGTAGCCTTTTCCCTCTACCCAAGATTGTTTGCTGTTACAGTTTTGCATTACTGCCTGGGAAAGCACAAGTTATGATACTAATTATTTGGCATTAAAAAAACATGTGCATGTGTTATTTCTAGTTAATACTTAGCAGTAGCATACTGTGAAATCTTGAAATATCACAGTGTAAAAGGTGCAAACGACTTGTTAAAGACTGAAAACACTGATTTTGACTTAACTTGAAAAACTGTAACTTTTCCCACATCTGTTTATAGTTAAGTAGCAACACATAATACATTTTGATATTCAAGTTAAAGTTTCTTAATCTTTAACTGGCCCTTTTTCTCAAAGGCTTGACTGAATGACATGGAGAGAATAAGAGTCTGCACATTAGGTGAGTAGAGCCCTTAAGAAGAGAGCAAACGGTGGAAAAGGCAGAGAGGGTTGACATAAGGGAAGGTGAGGCTGAGTCTCTGTGGCCCCCGGAGCTTGTAAAGGCTTGTTTGTACAGTGTGAGAAAAAAAAAATGTAAACATGTCACTTTTCATTAGGGCCCCATTTCACCCAGCAGGAAGAGAAAGTGGTGTCTCCATACCTCCTTTAAGTTAATCTTCCCCATCAGGAGCATGTAATTTGTGATTGTGGGGTTTGTCTTTGGCTTCATCTACCAAAACCACACAAAACAACAAAAGATAGTGAAAGGAGACAGAAAAAAGAGGCACGGTGGGCAACTGAGAAGAAAAGAAAAAAAGAGTAACTGACTAAGCAAAGCACAGAGCAAACAAATAAAAAGAATCACAAGAAGTGCATAGCGAGAGCGCAGGAGGCTGATCTTACTGTAACACGCGCTCGCAAAATCCTCTAACTCTTTACATGTGGTCCTTTTTGAATCAACCTCCTCGCAACCCATATGTCCCTGCCCTCTTTGACTCATCCCTCTGTCTGTCTCTCTCGTCTCCCTCCCAGGAGGGCTCCTGACCCTGTGTGAAAGTCAGCAACACACATTCCACCACAGTCCACCCTGCTCTGGGAAAGTCAGGCTCTGCAGCACGAGAGATGGGGAGCAAGCGGGAGGGAGGGAGGAAAAGAAGGGGTGAGAGCTTAGACACAAAGGGGAAAATAGACAGAAGAAAGGGAAACGGTTCAAAATATATACATTCCTCAGTGCTGAGTGTGGCTGCCTGCATTTAAAATGATGAGTCTCACATTGTGACACATTCACATAGACCTAGACAGCTGCCTTCAATGGGCTGCTTGCCTGTAAAAGTGGATTCCTGTATCTCTCTTCCTTTTCCTCTTCCTCCTCCATCTCTCCATCCTGCTATCCCCCCCACATTCCTCTACATATTTTGCTATTTTGTTTTTCCTCTTTGGGATGTACAAAGTCTCAGATTGATGAGTCACACATACAGAGCTGTGTCTTTTGCATTTCCTGCACAAACTTTAGACTTAGAGCAGCACTGCGATAATAGACAACAAGATAATGTGAGATGTATGTAAAATATATACAGTGCCGTCTGTAAGTACAGGTCTATATTTTCAAAGTATTACCAATAAATTTCATGCAATTTAGAAAATTCCAGTTTAATTTCTGTGTTTTGTGCAGCATATATGCATTGGATGGGATGAGTTCAAACTGATTGACATCAGGAGCCTCACACCAAACTAGATTCACAGGATGCAACATAAAAGTCGTTGAGTCTGTTGAAACCCTCTATAAAAATCACCAAGATGCCAATTTTCACAGACCTAATAGTATCACATGACCTCTTTGTTTGATAAAATACAGATTAATAGTAGCAATACGTAATTTGTGCGGGTAATTTTTGCATTACAAATTATCGATAATCCTGGCATTGTCGTACAGGATTAAGACCACTGACATTCGCTGTCAGTTATTACAAATTTCTGGAGTTCCAGAGGTCATTTACGATGTCAAAGATCTTCAGCTTTAATGTGGAGCAGCTTTTTAGCATTTATTGAAATAGGACAGTGGAGCAAAGACGTAAAAGGGAAGAGAGAGCAATAGATTTGAACCTGTAACAGCCTCACAGCGTATGGGTCACCTGCACCACTTCATGAGCTATATCAGTACCCGGGGGCTGCCATTTCCTTAAACAAGACATAAAACAGCGTTTTTCCTACAAGTGAAAAGTATGAGCATCTGTGAGGAAAGTTCATAGGAAATATAACATGCCTTTAGTGATGCTGATGCTACAACCTTATTTGGTCTGATATGACAAGTAGTTCAAGTAGTTTTAGGATTTTGAACAATGTCCTGTAAACATCGCTTGTTACAAAAGTTACATTTTGTTGCTATATTTGGAGGGAATCTAAACAGCTCTAATATCACTAGTATATTAATTTTATGCACATTTTTTGACAGCATATCCTCCCTGGTTAAGCTCTGCTAGAGCTGTAGTTCGGCTGTCTTCAGGTTTTCTTTGTATAAACTAAAGTTTGAAATTCAGCAAGTGAGACTGATGTAAGCGTGACCATGAGTGCTACACTTTGCTAACCCATCATAGATGTGAACACCCTTACTCCTTCGGAGCATTAACGGCTGACGTGCAAATTTACTGAGCTGGATAAAAGCCAAAAGAACATTTCAAATAACTGGAAAATGAATGTATATTATATATGTTGAGAGGGGCATAGTGAGGAGCATAAAAATGCAGATAAAAAAGAAGGATGGAGAAGAGTGTTGTACTGCAGGGGCGCAGGTGAAGGGAGAGAATCTGTGTGAGCCAAAATAGGGATAAAGGCTGATACATCATTAACCAACCCTGATAAAGAAGTACCTCTAGCTTAGCCCTTTCAATCCACTGTAACCAGTGTACTGCTCCTATTATCGATGGACATGAAACAAGTAAGTCAGGTAAACTTAGTAAGTGACAGAAAGAATGACACTCTGAAGAAGACTGACTAACCCACGAGCAGGTCTGAAAATAAGGACGCAACAACAGCAGATTGTGCCCCAACCCCCTTTAGATGCCCCTTTTGACTCGATGCTGGTGAAAGCCGAATAAGTATGGAGTTAATAAAAAGTGCGTTAGGATGACAGGCAGGGGGCCCTTCATGAAGTCACACCAGGGGCCTCAGTTCCACAAAGCCTCCAGTGTGAGGGAGCTATTCTTTGCACAGGTTCTGTGTGTTTGCAGGCTGGGGCAGGGGAGCACTGGGTACTCTGTCTGCTGGTGGCAATAAACTGGGATCAGTTGCAATGTCAGCAAACAGCCCACCAACATCTCTGTATGATGACATTTACATCAACCCTAGTGCCCCCCTTGATGACTCTGATGACATGCACACGATTTTAGGCCCCGGTATGTCAACATCTACAGCTTACAGGAAACGTGACAGTAATAGGAAACCACTACATACACTTTAATTCTGGTGATTTTAATGCTTTTTCTAAAGCACTCAATGTGCAAAAAATCAGCTTTATGCTCTGTGTTGGAACTAGGTTAAACTCCATCATCAAACTTGTCTCTTTCACACACAGAGACGTGCTTCCAGTGCTTTGTAAAACATCATATTCTTCACAGACTTTACCTCTGTTATGATGAAGAAATCATCACCAGGTTCTCCCTGCACCACTATCTTCTCTCCATCTTCAAACTGAACAGGCTCCAGGGCATCGGCCACAGTCAGGCGCTCCCATTTATCCAAAGATTCTGTGAAAGGACAGCAAATACAGATTACTGAAAAGACAGTCTTATTTACATTGATCAGTAGTAGATGCACATATAATGTGGATTACAGTTTCATGGCCTGGAGATCGAGGCTTTCCTTGTTCAGTAAGCTGGTAGGAACACTAATTACAATCCAGTCATTTAAGAGGAACCGTTGTATCAGCCCTCTGTCTCCTCCCTAATTTCATGGATCTCACAGAGTTAAAACACCTTAAAACTGACTCCTAGAATTTGTTGTACTCACTCTGGATTGTGTTGATTATACTCCAATCAAGTTCAAGTGGTGCGATCAAGTTCCTTTCCACCACTTTCGTTCTATGGTTGCAAAATATGATTTCATAGCTACAGTCTAACTTCATCAGTGAAATTATCTGAAATATAACCAAATATACTAATAAATATGATTTCGATTTAAGCAGCAATGCTTTAATAACTATTAAAATGATATATTTAAAAATATTTTTTTCACTTTTATATAATTTTAAAGATCTCTTAAGACAGAAGTAAAGGTCAAGATATGTGAAGGAGTTCTGCTAAAAAATTTTTACAGCATCTTTCTAAGTTTCTTCTGAGCGAGTCAGATAGTCTTTACGATTATCCAACCACAGCAACAGTGACGTGGTTAGCCTGAGATATTTCTAGAAACTGTTGGTATTCTCACAGAAACCAAAAACACAGTCATACATCTCACTGGGAAAAATGCTTGAACCAAAGGAGTTTTAGGCAATTCAGATGAAATGATACTTAAAGAAACAGGACCCGCTAGTAAGTAAACATCTCCACTCAGACATTGGTTACCGAATCGGCTAATCCTTCTTTAAAAATGGAGCAGATTATTGTTGCCTTAAAACCAGCTACACCAACATGTGGAATGTGACTTTGCTGCAGTGAAAGCACTGCTCATCCTTAGCTTTGTCTAGAAGGTTCAATGTTTTGATTTGACTCAGACATGAGTTAGAGGTGTAAAACTACAGCACTCTCTCTTTGTCCCTGATGTGCTCAGTAACTGATCCCAGTGTGTCTATTTGTGTGTGTGCACTTAGGATTAGTTAAGGTAAGCCTGCCGGTTTGGAGGTGTCCAGTGTCCCCCGCCAGTGGGGCCGAGGTGTCTGCTGGACCCAGATGGATGTCTTCTTTCTGGCTGCCAGTTAAAGGCAGCAGGTCCTATAGAGGTGAACCCTAACAACTAGCGCGGTAACATGATACACAAATGTGCCGACTAAAGAACCTACATTTCATGCTTCACAGAACTTGCAACCACTTGGAGCACCATGCTACACACATACATGGTAGACGCACAGGGAATTGCCCGTGGAGATGCTAGGGCCTGTGTGTGTGTACGACAAACAACAGGTTGTGTTTTTTACTCCCTTCACTCCATGACATCAAGGGCTTGTACCCAATTTCGTGGCTATCTCAAAAATCAAAGACAAACAAAAACACCCCCGCCTCCTACTCCTCCTCCAATTCAAAGGGACTGAGCAAAGCGAATGAGGAGAGGAAAAGCAGGAGGGTGCTGTCTGAATACAGGCCTTGACAAGGCTGTCAAAAAGAGAGCTGTGAAAGAAAAGAGCTGAATGAAAAGAGAGCGGACCTCGCAAAGACATCCTCCTAAGACCAGGATTGAGTGTATGTGTTTACTCAGCCAGCTAATAACTCTGTACAGAGGGCATGGCCTTGCTTTATACACCACATACACGATCAAGTGGAAAGGGATGAGATGTCAGCTCCAATTGCAACTCGTTTTCAAAATCTGAATGAATCTCATTCGCCATCCCTGAAAACTAAATTGCCTGTGCAGGCTGGTTATCCAAATTCCAGCCGCAAAGAGAGGCTTATCTTAACTCCCTATTCCTTAATTGTCCACATGGAGACATTGCACACATTGCATAGTGTGACTGGCTTTAGCATGAACAGTGTGAGAAGATTAGGACTGTACACACAGACCTCACTCAGCTATGGACCTTGTGTGACAGCGTGCGCCTGTGTTTATGTGGGTTAATCTACAGTATATAAGTAACTTTCTGCACTCTCAACTCTTTGACCTGTGTAAAATGAATGCATAAATATGTATAAACACACTCATATCCTTCGGCATAGTCACAAACTGATTAACAAAGTGTAAAAGAATTCATTATATTCACCAGTAACAACATGCTGCACGTCTGGTCTATATTATATTTAACGCACAGACTTACCAAGAATGGAGACTTTGCTCAGGAACTCTTCATACATCTTTCTCTTTCTCAGTGTGCTGCCCTGTAACACACACAAAAGCAAACACATTTACCATTTAAGGAAGTTGTTGTAATACTATGGTATTAATGCACACCAATGGTCATAAGTTTGATTTTTATCCCAAAACCAAGAGATCACTCTCATTAATCAGAAACTCTTTAAAACTTTTAATTGGTTTTATTTTTTTCACTCCTTTAATAACCAAAGTTAAAAGCACAGCAACTTTGCTTCGACAAAGTTTTTCAACTGTGAAAAATTTATTTCTTTGGGGTGCAAATATTGGAAAGAGCCTGAAAATCTGCACCTTAACATAGAGAGCATCCAAAGGGTTGCATGTTTCTCATTCCACAGCCAACCTTTTAAAAAAAACCTCCAAATATTACATATGAATACTGCCAAAATATTAAAACATGAATACACATTTTATTTTTAAAAAATCTGTGATGAATAGATGACAGTTCATGGGGTCATGGTTATGCAGGTGTATGTAATGTGTTTCTGATACATGTATGTCTGTGTGTGTGTGTGGCCCACCCCACCCACCAGGCAGGGGACTTTCCCCCATTCTGCCTCTGCCATGAAAATCAGGTGCTTCCTGACAAGTCTAGACCCAGAGGACCCCTTCCCTCGCTGCATTTCTCCTTCACTGCACAGAACCACTCAGAGGGAGCGGGAGCATGAAGAGAGTAAAAGCGAGTGAGGAGAGACGATCTTGTCCGCCCTGCCTTTGCATATGGAAATGATATATTGAGGCTTGGGGTGTCTTTAGTGCATAAGTGCCTGAGACCCGCTGCTGCCTCTAATTTCATATAATTTCACATTTTGTCTTAAAAGGGGAGAAAATGTTCCCAAGTGAGCCAATGTCAAAGTCAGAATCGTAAACAACTTGATTAAAGGAATTCTAGCCTGCGCTCCCTCCCTCCTGGATAAATGATTTGAGTTGTGTGTCTGTGTGCATGTGTGTCGTCAGTGTGTGCAGGCAGAGCGTGCAGTCTGTTTTTAGTTCTGCCACTTATGTTTTGCTGCCGTCTCCGCAGAGATGAAACTTGCTCGTTAAGCAAGCAAATACAAACAGTAACGCATGTACGCTCTACCTCTAACACACACCGCACACACACACACACACACTCCAGCTTACACAGAGATGTTAAGTTGGTCTTCAGATTTGAAAGTCTCCCCATAGAGCTAATCAGACAGCCTTGCAAGGCTTAAAGGCTTAACATGTGTACATGAAATTACATTACAATACAGTAGATGTGATTTATACGACTGCAGTAGGAACCGCTGGGTGGGCCGGAGTAACATCGCAGGGTTTCAAAGAGGCTCGCTGCGGTGGAAGGAATGAAAATGATGCGTTTCTAAATTTCTATTTCTAAAATTTCAAGTTGTCATTTATATTGTTGGTGAACGTCTTTTTTCTCTTTGTCTTCTGTTTTATCTTGTCTACTTGGGAGGGCCTGAGCACATGTTTCATGTATAAAACTCTTCTGCTCCTGTTGGCCCCAGTGTTCACTCCTCCTGTGGCTAAAAGATGAACCAGCCTCTGTGTCTGTTCAGTCTTTGAGGGAGAGTCATCAAAGACTTGAGGTGTGGCGTGAAGCCAGACTAAACCAACTGTACCTTACACCCCATCTCCATCACCTTCATCTCTGTCCAATGTGAAAAACATACACCACCAACCCGCCACGCACACATCCCCTCTCATTTCTCTGTATAATTTCTCCTTGTTTCCTTTCGTCTCATGTTCTGTTTGTTGACAGTTGTCTGTCAGTTTGTTAACGGCTTTGTCTGTAGCTATGTGTGTTTAAATACCAAGATGACACAACAAGAAAGGTATTGTATAAATGGCAGTAACACAATAGAAACAGTGTGGTTATCACAGGGAATGGTATTACACCGTTTACTCAATGTACACCCTGATAAGGAAGCTGGTAGGGTGGGTGGTGTAGTGAGAGGCTCTTTGGCTCTACATGATAAAATCATGGCCGTACTGTAAACAAACTGTGATATAATGACTTGTGCGCGTGTCATTATTTTCCACTGGGCATGGTGTAAGGAGAAATATCTACAAGTAAAGTCTTCAAAGGCACATATAAACAATTTCTGCTCATTTTAAAGGTTTTATATGAAATATATGAAGTATATAAGAAGTAAGAAGAAGCATTTTTTAGAGAACTAAAATAGTAAATTGTAAAAGTTCTGAGATTTAAAGTATCTTTTTTTTAACCAAATAGTTCTTCAAAAATATTAAATTTATTTCTGATTGATCCATTAACCATTTTGTAGGTTTAAGTGACTTGGATGATCAATTGGTTACAAAATATAAATTTCTGGTGGACCACTAACTGGGGAGGAGACTGCACACGATGCAGTTTAAAAATCACATAAATGTGGCTTAATTGGTTTTGAATTTCACTTTGATCTGTTGAAATTAAAATTCAGCTTAAGGATCAAATATAGACGGTTATTCAAAAACCTAATGCAGTTAGAGCCACTTAAGTGCAAAAAAGTCAGAAATGGCATAAAAAGCAGGAGCTGAGATTTAGGTGGGTTGCAAAGTGATTTGCAGTGTTCAGTAACTTTTAGCATGCTGTGTGCAGGATAAAGAAGCTAAACATGAGATCTGCCTAACTGAAAGCATAGAAGGGTATCAGCTGAGTGGGCTGGCACTGAGATTACCTGGTATTCCACGGCCTGCCTGCCCTACCTCTCTACTCGATATCCATGCAACATGCAACTGTTGCTATAATTGTTCAAAATAATGTGTCTTGAAATGGAATGAACTAGTGACTGTAAATGTAAAACCATTTAAATTACACATAATCATTTTTAAGATTTGGAGACACAGCAGACTCGGGACAGGAAAGCAGATGTGAGAACAATGAACCTGATGGCAGTGGCAATGCACCTTATGAGCTTCCAGATAACTAGCTGCAGACACAGGCGCTCAGCATATTTTTTGCTGGGAAACACACCACACACAAACACACACACATTTACACTCAGAGAGAAACCTCACTCGTTGGCCTAAGTCCTTGCCAGAATACCACACTTTGTAAAAACAGCTTTACAAATCATTGACAGCAATAATTAACTACAGGTTCACATAATTGAATTCTGTTTCACCCCGTCTCCCCTCCTGCAGCTGCTGCTGGAAGCAACGAAGGAATGAAATGTGTAAGACAAGGAGAATCCTCTCAAAGAAAGGTTACCAGGGCGGACTGTGCCCTTAGTTTAACTATGCGCTTAAGAGGTGACATGAGTGCTGTGTAGGTCAATGCCAACTTTACTCTGAGCTGAAAGGTCCGAAAACAAACCTGCTTCAATCTCTGCTGGTTTTACACTGAACTGAACTTTCAGTTGGCCAAGGCTTAAATGCAAGAGGTAGTTTAAAAAGTTAAATGGGAACTCTCTAATTTATTTGGAATATGGTGTTAGGAACATTTGAGGAAGTGTTTAGCTGGGCACAGACACACACATGGACAATATTTAGTCATTCTAATAACAACCTGTGTGTGTGTGTGTGTGTGTGTGTGTGTGTGTGTGTGTGTGTGTGTGTGTGTGTGTGTGTGTGTGTGTGTGTGTGTGTGTGTGTGTGTGAGTGTGCGTGCGTGTGCACTTATGAGCAAGGATGAGGGCAAGGGCACAGTTCCTTGTGTTTCCAGTTTAAACATTTCGACATTCCTGCTAGATAAGCTCCCGAAGTGGGAAGTGCAAGAGGAGTCATTAATATTGACTTTTTTTACTCCTCTTCTCACTCCCTCCCCACTTTTGGCTTTCTTCATCTAAGAAGGGATCTAGATGCATTAAAATGGGAGGATACACTCCTCTGTGTGTTAAAGCGTATTTGGAGTATAAAAAAGAAAGCAAATGTTTTAAGTGCTTAAGGAGCCTTAAGTGGTTGACTGGGAGGAAATACTGCAAGCAGAGGACTATGATTGATGACCGTAGAGAGTCTACTAATGGGGTGTAGATATTATTTGTCTACAGTGTCATAGTGTGGATTTGTTTTAATGTTTAAAATTTTCAAATATACCATAAAATTATGATAGCATACCTTTTCCAATTCATGGGTTAAATATATTTAAATACCTACCTACCTACAAATAACAAGCTCTACAGACCTAGAACCCCTTTGGTTATTTGTCTACTACTGTTAAAATGCCCAAAACGGAGTAATAGCATTCCTCTTTAATTATATAATACAGAAATTTCCATAGTGCTCAAATGCATACATTTATAGGTAGCCAGTATATCTATTTTAGTAATCAAGAGAGAATAACACATAAAGAAGAAGAAACTTTTGGCTGCTCCCTTATACACAAGGGGGGCACCCTATCAGCTCCATATGTTTGATTTGGCAGAGTTTTTGCACTGGCTAGCCGGCCTAACCACAACCCTTAAGGGATGTGTGATCAAAACAAGTGTCTTTAGCTTGTTAGTCAAATGTGTAAAGCATTACACTACGAAGAACCATAGCAAGCACTTTGTGTCCCAAAACTGTCATACTGTAATTTCACTCACAAGAAAGAAGATATTCAGTTCTCCATCCTGTTTCTTAGCCGCTTATCTAACTAGGGGCAGCAGGAGAGCTGGAGCCTATCCCAGCTGATGTAGAGCAAGAGGCAGTGCACAGCCAAGGCAGATCCGACTCATCACAGGGAAACGCAAAGAAAGACAGACAACCGTACATTCGCACATCTGCACCTACAGCTAATTTACAATCATCAGCAGGTTAAAAGCTTTTCTGAACCTACACCACCACAGTACAGCCACGGAAAAAAATATACAGCTGTAATGCTGTGTGCACAGTGGAAGCAATTTACCCATCAAGTTTTGCAATGTATGGTTGCTACAAACCAGCCTCTTGTATATTGTTACCATGGAGTTTACAGAAATACTGAGAGTCATCATGACGAAGTTCATACCATGAGGATGCGTCGGTAGCTGTCTCTGTCAATGCCCCACAGTTTCAGGTCTGTTTTGGCCTTGACGGTGGCTGCTCTAGGAGTCCCGTAGATGAGGGCCAGCTCTCCAAAACTACCTCCTTCTCCAATACTGGTCACCCACTCACCATTCACATACACCTGCAGACAGAACAAAAGCAACATTTATAAAGCGGGTCATATATAAGCTGGGATGCTTCTGAAGAATACAAACATTTTCTGGGTACAGCTGTTCTGAGGTAGGAATTTAAAACTTTCTGCTATTTCAGCTACCCATCCAAAGACACTTTATCCAACACTTGGCCCACCATTCCCCCATCCCCCTTCAGTTTCCAGGCTGTTTGATTTTCTCACTAGGCTTGTCCCTAAGTATTTGATCCCCACTAAGCCCTCAGATGAGACCCTCTAAAATGCCCTCTATCCCTACCATCTCTCCATCAATCCCTTTTATTTTCTTTGTCTTGTCTTGTTAGAGTCATCCCTGTGATTTGGAAGTGATGGGAGGTCGGAAAGCTGTGTGGATTTGTTCGGGCTGTGTGTCATCTGAAACACACATTCTCATGATGCTTCATCACTTACATGTGCAGGAACACACATGCACAGCTCTACTGAGATCAACCACTGTAGCTCTACAGACAATGCAACCTCAGTGAGACTCATTCAGGCTGTCTCTAGGGCTGTTACGGTTTCAGCTGTCGACACACTATCCACTATCTTGTTGACTTAATAACACAGAGAGAGGCAGAGGGAAGCAGGGTTTATTCCTCTCTGGTGGTTGTTGTGAATTGCCAGAATTGTTGCAGGCCATTATTCATGCTCCGAGTAGACCACAGGGGACTCATCCTTCACTATACAGTGGCATGGCTTCAAAGAGATGCAGAGTGCTGACTTTGGTTATGTCAAGGCTAGAAGAGCAATTAAATGAACGCTGAGAAAGAGTTACATCAGAGCATACAGGTAGCATACAGGCTTTTTAACAGTCCAGTCCTCAGGTATCTCCTGACCTATGAGTCACTGTTTCATCCTCACTTTTGTACATGTGGTGTCATAAAGTTTCATGAACACTCTGTTGCAAATCCCGGATAGACAGAGCTGCTTTAAATACTTGAACGGGAGCAAGAGTGAAGTTACTCCCAGTCGGGGCTGAGATGACAGAACAGAAAAGTCTTGATTAACATGCTGTATGCTGTCTCTCACAATAAGTGAATTTTCAAGAGCAAATCGCATGTGCCTGTGAATAATTAATGAACCAATGAATCAATATTACTGGAAGGGTTAGATGAGTCATGAGTTTGTTTCTCTGCACAAGCCTGCTGGCCATACAGGTAGGTGCAACAAAAAATCTGCATCTCTGTTTGGCATGATGTAATTAATTTCATTGCCAAATCCACTATAAAAATAAAATAAGCTTTCCTTTAAAATGACTGTTAAGGTAAGTAATTTAAACGTTTACCCAAATAATTGTGATTAAACAACTATCAATATTTAATTATAGCTACCATTTCTTCGCCCTGATAAGATCATCTTACATTTTGGCATGAAAGCTGTAATTTCTTTAGCAGTGCACCCATATAAATACAGGCCGTAAGTGAGGAGATTTGAGTGCAGACATGGAGGGGTGTTTACAGTAGTGGCAGTGGTTGTCAGCGTTCAGGCAGTTTATGGGATGCTGGCAGATTTACACCCCAGCTTAATGAGAGACATCTCCACACTTTAATAACCTCGGCACTGATCTTGAAGCAGTTTAGCGCCTGGGCTTTGGCTGGGAGGCAGCAGCTGTCTGTAGAGATAGAGGGGTGGATGGCGCGATGGTGACGAGGTGAAGGCGGCACAAATGAACACGAGGTTTGGACAGGGGTGAGGTTGAGGGTAGGAGTGCAGGATGACAGGGTCCTGACTTTGGGAGCGTGTGGTGTCAGTCCAGAGGAGACGACCGGCAGAACAAAAAAAGATGCACAGACTGAGCAGATGCAGATGTGGACTTAGATCAGATCAGAATTAAGACATTTTGAGAAGAGGGAACTTTATAAGATTAAACAGGCAAACTTTGTCTTGATTGTTGTAGACAAATTTTTGAGTTTTTCCAGATATTACCATCTATCTTTGTATCTAACGTGAATATAATCTTGAACTACATAAACAACCATGGATCCTTACTCTTACACAGGAATCTAAAAAGAGCCCCACAACTTATCAAATGATATTTGGCAATTCACTTTCTGAGAGTTCATTGCTACACCATCTTTCTATCAAGTCACCATCTCACTACTCCTACACTTATTTCTTCCTGCTCAGGTGGGTCAAACTTCAGCCAAGCTTGCCAACCTGCTTCTCTCCTCTTGCCCACTGTTTCTGTGCTCACTGTTGTAAGATGATAAGGTCACTTCCTGTTTAACTAGCTTCTGTTTTATCTCCCTCCACTTAACTCTATCGCTCTGTGTCAGGCTTGCTAAGACAAAAGATCTCTCAGTTTGTGTGCCTCTCACAGCCAGTTCAAATCTATAGCAGTGCACAGATTGTCATCAGTGTGGAAGAGACCTTTGAAGAGAACAAAACATAGGGGCAATCCTACAACCTGCCCATTGTTAGAAGGAAATTTTATCTCTACGTGAGTGTAGAAGGCTGGGTTTTTCTACTGAGTCACAATCCTTCTTATAGACTACACATGAGACAGTAAATAAAACCATACTGGAATCCCCTTTAATTTAAATATTTTGCTTTGACTCATTCAAAGTACAAGTAAGAGTGTACTCTAAATGTGCTCTGAGCCACTTACGTCCACTTCACCTTGGTCAATCACATAGAAGTTGTCTCCTTCATCACCTAGAGGGGAGAGAGAAGAAGAAACACAGGTGAGCACAGATAAGACATCAATACCTGCTAGCTTTAAACCATTTAGAAAGCTTCCTTTACTTGCTTTTTTTTCCCTTTTACTTTCATTCCTGTTTATTTCTCAAATGTGGACTTTTTAACCAGTAAAAGGTGCCCCTATGTTTTCTTGTAAACAAATATAATTATGTTCTTCACCAGAATGTATCCTTGAGGCCAAACAAACACATTGCTTCATTAAAAAAAAAGATAAGCCTCTTAAAACTGCTTACTAGCATGCAATCTTCTCACCATCTCTATCATCATTATCGTCCCCTGCAATTAAGTGTGACACACTTCACTTGTGAGCATGATGTCCTTGTGCATGAACACAAATAAAGAAAAAGAGGGCATATTCATAAAAAAGCAGTGTTCAAAGAGGTTTAAAAACTCCATCAAGAACCTTTCAACTAAAATTGAAGCATTATGGGACTAAAGTATTTTTGAAGCCAATTCACATGAACTGGGGCACAAAATAAATTGAGAAACTTTGGGGATTTGTGAATCCTGGAATGTCTCTGTTTGGTTCTGGGCCCTCTCTAAAAAGCCAAAGAAACAAACAAAAAAAAGAAACTGTTGGGTTTCTTGTCTGGATGTTATTTTTGTTCAGATCTTCATAAATTACCTACTTCAAGCTTCAGGGCACACCCAGCGTCAAAAGTGCTACTGCCTTCTCCAGAACGCATATTTCACTGTGCCTGCCAATATATTTGTGATATAAGGCTCTCACAAGCAGAAGAGTGCAACTGCAGCAGTGTTCATTACTGGTTCTTGGGTGGCTTAATAATGCAAGCTCTGAAACCGAAGTGTCTGAGCATGCATAGCTAGATCCTTCTGAAGTGTAAAGAACAGAGATCCATAGTATAGCAACCAACCACAGGCAGCAGCTTAATTTATTTAGTTCCTTATATTAAAGAATACTGTTTGTTATATTTACAAAGCTTGGAACTAAATGTGCTGTCTGGTCTGATGTTGTGTCACTGACATAAGTGTGGTGGGATTTCAAAGCGAACAATAACCCTCGAAGCGAGTCATGGGATCCGGATGGTTAATGTCCGTTAAAAGCATCTAGTCTGGAGATAAGGCTAAAAAATGGCAAGTGTTCCTTTAATTATGCTATCCATTACATAGGGTTCAGGGGAAATTATTAAAAAGGACTGACAGCCACAAACATGAGCAGCGCAAATCTCTCCCCGCAACTCCAAACTGCAAATGCAAATCCATTCAGAGGTACATACAGGTAATGATGCATGAGTCCTGATGACACAAGTATGCATTTGTGTGCATTTAGCAGATACAAAGTGAGGTTGTATGTGTGTGTGCTTGTGTTTCTGTGTGCATGTTCACCTAAAGAGTTGAAAGGCTTAGAGCACCCCGTGAGTAAAGTTCACAGGAGTTCACACGGCTAATTAATACTGAGTGGAGGGGGCTCGTTAATCATACAGCTCTATTTGTCACACAAAACGCTCCTTGTCTATCTGAAAGTCTGTCCCAATGGAAACCTCAGACACACACACACACACACACACACACACATACATACACCTACTCACAACCTGCTGCAACCTGGCCCTTGGCTATCTCCCTCTGTCTGTCTCTGTCTCTCTCTTTCATCTCATCTATCGGTCTTTCAGTTCCCTCTCACTGTGTCTTTCTTTTCTTCTGCTCTTCCTGTCTTTTATCACTTTGGTGCCCAATCCTTTGTTTTGCATCATTTCCAATCCCTCTGTGAGTGCAAGCAAATATTTGACCATAATGCGCACACACAGAGACACACTCACACACACACAGGCTTTGTTTCAATACAAGCTAGTTTAGGTGTTATGCTGTGACTCGAAAAGGACAACGCTGGCTGCATCCTCAGTCTCTCGGGTGCTTTGTAACCACAATGTCAGCATTAAAGTAAACATGTCCATCATCAAGTTAATTTCATCTTCGGATATTTTTTTCCCTCATATAAAATTAGTAGGGCACCAAGGGCAATACTGCTATTCTGCATTTTTAAAGAAAGTGATCTGGATTTGATTCAAATTTTAATGCCATCTTTCTTTGATCGACTTCTACTTTTATGCCAAGTTTCATTATAGTCTTTGCATAATCTTGCTGACAAACAGAACAAAAATCAGCGCTGAAAGCATCTTATTACTAAATAACCGATCACTTATTGCACTAACAATTGAAACAGCTTATGTCAGGAACAGCGGATGAACTTCTCTATAAGCAATATATTACAATGAAAATAGCTCTATGCTACATTTTGCATGTTATAATACAGTAAATCAGCTCCTGTTTAAATCCCACTCAAACCTTACAGTCAATAACTCCCAGCTGTGTCTAAACAGTGTGTGAGTGGTCAGTGGAGTGGTTGGTTTGTTGATGCTGTACAGTAGTCCAGACGTTAGCAATGACATCAGCACTGCATATAGTGTATACCACACTCTATAGTGTATATAACAATGGACTGTCTGGGACTGGGACTAGGGCCCCCAGAAAAGTTAGCTAGACTTATTATCACCAAATTAGGACTGATATACTCCTGGATGCTGTTTTAAGAGAAGGTGGGAGAGACTGAGGGAGTGTTTGTCTAGCACTGACAGTTTTCCTGCACCTAGTGTCTGTATGAGTGTGTGTTTGTAAGGCATGCTCCACACATGTAAACTATGTTTTTCTGAGCAGGTGTGAACATAATATTATCTAGAACTGGGAATTTGTGTGAGAGAATGTTTGTTTTCAGTGTTTTAAATATGTGATTAAATGTGTCTGCTTCTGTGTTTGATAGGAGCTTATGTGGAGGAGCGCTGGAAAAATACAGTCTGGACCTGCTGATCTGTGTTCTGTCAAAGTCCAGGGATGCCTAGACTGAAGGTTTTGATGACTGCAGTTAGGCAGAGGAGAAAGACCTGGCATCTGGTGCAGACTTAGGGGAATGTGTGAGTGAGGCAATGAGAGGAAACAGGAGGGAATGTAGGAGTGGCAGAGAAAAAAAAAAAACAGGGGTTGCAGTACAACTGTAGTATTCTTTAAGATAAAGTCATTGAAGGTAATCAGTGAGAATAGCACTTTAATTGTTTCCTTTCCATTAAAGTGGCTAAGTCCATCAAGATGATGTAACTCATGACCATGGCAGAGCATTCCAGCGTGTCAAAGATGGCTACAACCACTATGACATCACCAATGGTTAATCTTGAAGCCTTGAGCTGAGCGTTTTGGCTGTTATAATTTTAGTGCTTTGAAACCAGATATAACAAGCAAGAGTTGAATTTGAGAGTGCAAGGTAACCCCACCCTGAAGCACAACCTGTTCCATTATCATTTCTACTGTACTTGGGACCAGAATGAATGAAATGAACATCATTCAGTAAGACTAAGAAATACATTAGATAAGTGTTTACTAAGGTCAAAGGTCAAGTGAGCAATAAGGGTGTTCTTTCTATGGACTTCTATACAAGTGTTCTATACCACTGCTGGCCATTAGAAAGAATGTAGGCTTGAGGCACCTTTGCACTGGCTTCTCTTTTCAGACCTTTTACAGCCTGTGAATAGATACACATGGCCATAATACACATTTATTAGGTAAACCTGTCCATCTGCTCAGGGTGGTCTAAAACTGGAATTTTCCCGCAGAACCATCTATGATGTGTGAGCAGCAGTTGAAAATGCCTTGCTAATGCCAGAGATTAGAGGAGAATTGCTAGACTGCTTCAAGGTGATGGGAAGGCAATGGTAACTCAAATAACCGCTCATTACAACAAAAGTATGCAGAAGAGCATCTATGATGGACTACAACAGCAGAGGAAACTGAGGCTACAATTACCACAGGCTCAACAAAAACAGAAGATTATAAAAATGTTACCTGGTCTGATGACTACTGATCTCCGCTGCGACACACAGCAGTAGGGTCAGAATTTAGGGTCAGAACAGTAGCACACCTTTCAGATGTGTTGTCATGGGAGATTTTCAACATGGATGACAATCTGCAGCAACTGTGTGATGCCATCATGTCAGTCTGTCCCCAAATCTCTGAGGAATGCTTCCAGAACCTTGTTGAGTGGAGCACCTCTGAGTGCAAGTTATGACGTTAAAAACCATTTAGGTTTCAAATTGAATCTTTTTGATTAGAATTTAAGGATTGTTTTTGTTCACCAGAGGAAAATAAACAGTAACATATTCCTGCTATAATTGAGTACGTAAACCAAGTTGGATTTTGCTCAGCAGGCTGACTTTAATCTTCATCTCAACAAATATTTATACAAACCTTGCTGGATAACTGTTTCCCCTGCAATATGGGTGACCGGGAACATGGCATCAAATATGTCACTGGAAGACAAAGAGAAAGGAAAAGAGAGAGAGTTAATAACGCATACCTGCTATTATGTTATATTATCCCACCAGTTTTTTGAATTGTTTGCTGAGTGTCATGCACAAATATACAGTACACACAAGACTTTTTGTGTAGGACTGGCATTATGGGAAAGACAGCAGCCATCATCACTTTGCAAACTCGATCAACAGGCAGAAAAGGCCAAAGAGACAAGCATGGGAACTCTGGGTGACCCCAATACACACTCACACACACACACACACACACACACACACACACACACACACACACACACACACACACAGAGGGAGAGAGAAGCTTGCACAAGACACATCAATCTGAATGTGTACACAACTGATTTCTTTGTCCTCATCCATATCCAGCCACACACCCATTATTTCTACTTAGTGCCATCATAAAGAACACATTTATGCAGTTATAACACACAGTTTAGTCCAACAAACCGACCACAGTTTATTTTATCATCAGTCTACAATATTGTACTTTTTTTTAACTCTCCATTTCTGAAAATTGCCATTGTTACTACTCTGTTACTACTGGTGTTTATTTTTGTTAAATAGAAATACTAAACACATCAGAATATTATCATCACATATAAGAATTAAAACACTTCAGCCCCATCCGCCTCTTTACATTGGACCGGTACTGTGCGCAGGCTTAACAATGACTGTTTTGTTTCAGCCCATGATCAAAGCCCATATCTCAGAGTGTATCTTCCTTTAGAGGCACTGAGAAAGCAAACAAAGTGATGGCTGTGTCTAAGCACTTAATTTCTGTTTCAGCCCAGCAGGGAAAGCGCCTGTTAGACTGTTGCTAATCAGGCTGTTTAAATGCATGAAGCCGCAAAAGATTAGAGCTCCACTGCTGGGATGTGTTGGGACAAGAGAAAACTAAGTATCCTTCCTCTCCTCCTCTCTGCCTGCCTCACACCTTCGGGGTATATTTATCTATCTAATCAGTTGCATACCACCCTCTCATAGAGAAATATAGGGAAAAAAAGAAAACAATAAAAGAGGGTCAGGCATATCAAAGACATACAAGACCTGCTGAGTGAATGTGGGACAAGTCAGAGCCCATTCTCAGTTATGTTTGTGTGTGTGAGTCTGTGTGTGTGTGTATGTGTCACTGAATGTGTGCACTTGAGCCAGTCTGTCTGCATCTGAGTGGAATACTGCCTATGAAAACACACAGGTTTGCGCAAAATTATGTGTGGGTGTTGAATAAGTGTGCACTCCTGACAGTGCACAAGACTACGTAGTATTTGGAAATGAAAAGGCTTACACAGCCAAACTTACAGCACACTACAAACATAAAAAAAATGTTGCTTTGCATTAACTTTGCCATTTTAAGAAGAAAAAAGAAAGAAACGTAGGTCAACAGATGTTGAGGAGAGATCTGAGGATGTTATTGAGTGGTTTGGAAGTGAATGGACCTGGCTGGTATTTGTTATGTGACACTGTATAAAAAGCAGACTTAAGAAGATGGATTTGGGCCAACTTCACCCACAGGTAGGCTCGGCGCATTGCAGCTGGCCACTGACTCACGCATACTTGAGGACAGGCAGCACACACAAACACACATTCAAATAACACACTTACTCTTTGAAGTCTGCACGCACAACTAAATGATGCCACACCCCCATACTACATAATGACGCATGCAACCAATCCACTCACAGACACACAGTTGTGTAATTTGCCCATTGATACAACAATGCAACAACATATTTATACAGAGTCCTTTCTGATGAACACTTGCATACTGGCACTGTGATGTGACACGCTCGCTCAAACACTTTGATGATGATGATTAGTCAGTCAACATCTGCACGAGTGCCCTCAACTCTCCTTGCATCTGTGGCCACCTGTGCTTGGCGTGGACTGTGTTTATTCAGGGAGCTTTTGAGCAGTTGGTTTGAGGTTATGTGCAATTTATATTGTGTGGCTTATGAAAATAATTACTTTGGAAAATGCCAGGTTTAACAATGTAGACCGATTTAGAGGCATTAAGTGAGAAAACATTGAGAAAACCAGGAGAAAGTGCTGGAAGTACTCAAAACTCCGAACTTTTTAAGTTTTGACAAAACTAGGCACATAAAGTAGACATAAGTGGCATCATGGTTACATTCAGCTGTGGTGGTGGTGATGCGTTGTTGATCACACGGGGCACGGCTAAGGAAGATGGGCAAGACTGGCCCACACTGCCACAGCAAGAGGATCAAAGGCAGTAAACTTGAGTTTACCTAATTACACTTGACCGCCTCTCTCCATCCACTCAGTACATGCATCAGTGAGCGCAACTAAGATGCATATGGAGGTAATTACTTCCCCTTGTCTCTACCCGTCTCTCTTTCCCTTTCTTCGTCCATGTCGGTTCCTGCTCGGTTTTTCTCTACATCTCCCATCTCAGTTACCCCTTTCTTCCTTGTAATTCTCTTGCTGCCCCACCCATTTCCCCATCTCTCGGTCTATCACCCCCTCTCTGCGTGTCTCAAATGAAGTGATTAATCTTGTCCTTTCCGCTACCTGTAGCCCCTCTGACCTTATGAAAAGGCAGAGCAACAGCACTAACAATGAGTGTGCTGTTCTGACAGAGACAGATAGAAGGAGAAAGAGGCAGAAAGAGACCCTGCAGACTGTGACGGGCCTAGGAAGCTCACCTCCACCCAATGGAGGGAGACAAAGCTTCTGTCATGGTTGAGCTATGTGGAGATTCTTCCTTAAAACATACACATGGATAATCATTCACTCGTCCATGTGTACAGTGTTAAAACAGACCAAAAATTTCATTCATGTAAAAACCCAGATGTTAATTACGCTGGTAACACTGTCACATTAGTTTGATCTCATCTGAATTTTTACCATATGTCCACACACACACACACAAATCATGTGCAGTTGACATCACATGGACGGCACATTGCCCATATGTGTCTGTTTGTAGTGCCAGAAGCAGGTGGAGATGACACCTGTGGAATAATGTGAGTATAAAAATAAAGCAGCAGTTCAAGTTCAAAGCAGGGACCGCTAAAGCCAACAGATCAGCACTTTTATCTAACAGCCTGCATTAAGCTGTGTTGCGCTGAATGTGAAAGGCTGCAATATGTACGCACATTGAGCATGTGAATTCATGCATGTACTGTGTACTGTACATGCAGTTGTGGGAAAAGTTTTTACACTCCTTAACCCTCAGACATGCCCTCAAAAGTTCAGCAACAGCCTATTATTGTTCTCAAACACCCATAAAAATGTGGTTAGCTTGGAGGGATTCAGTCATTAATAAAATAAAATTAAGCCCTCCTTGTTGTAGCTGGACTGCTTGTTGTTCTTACAGGTTGACAATGACAGACTCCCTCTTCGCTCTCCTCTTCCCTCCTTTTTAATCTCTTCTACAGCCCAACTGTTTATTTGTTCAGCAGCAGACATCTTATCTTTACATTACTACATCAACACACAGCGCTGCCATTATACCATTAACACCAAAGGCCTCTTTAGGGGTACGGCATGCCGCCACGTCTTTGTGTTTCTTAATGGGCCGCAGAATGTTGAGTTACACAAGTCCTTAATGGGGAGCCCATCCAGTATGCTCTTTGTCTGGGTAGGAGAGGTTTTGCAATATCTGAAATAATCAACAACTCCACCACATACGGGAACTTCCCTGCTCCAAGTTGCGTCTCAGCTTGGCAGCAATGTGCCACTGGTTTGGCTGTTGCAGTGTTCATGCCGTAAGTGCTTGAAGGATTAATTTCCACTGCCACAGTTGATAGTAATTCAGACTGCTGATTCTGGCAAACCAGAACAATAGTCTTTGTTTTGCGAGTCTAATCATTTCCATTATATAAGCAATGACCTGGGGACACCAAATGTACACTGGCAATGAAAGTTAAAAAATGACTTCCTATGGTAAGACATGTTACAGCCACTAAGATGCAAGTGAAAGCAGTGAGATGGAAATGCACCAGAGACAATGCCAACATCATTATACAGGTTATATGGCTGTACTGTCTGCAATTTGGAGTCCAGAACAAATTTCTTCTTCAGGGACAACAAAGTAAAGTAAAGTAAAGAATGTATGCTGCATACATACTAGTCAACAGAAATTAAGCCACTAAGGGGCAGGTTGCTTAGAATAATACACACAACTGCTCTGAGTTGGCAGCTCAGCCAACAGTCAGGATGATGTGTAAAGCAGGATATTCACCAATATGATCATATGCATGTAAAATTTAAGTTTTATAAAGACCATAATAAGCTAGAAAACCGCTCTGTGAGGCTGACCAAGCAGTGTGACATTTAATGTTAGGCACAGACAGCCAGCGTTCCTCGCCTTAAAACAAGAGCTCACAACCAGCGAGCTCCGTTACCTTTGACACAATTACTTCTTTAAAAAAGTACAGTTCATCTGTAATTACATCAACATGAAAGCACATTCCCTGACAACAAGCAACAGTATGAGAGAGTGAGTGAGAGATAAAAAAGGAAGAGATGAGGAAGGATTAATCATAAAGCAATGAAGCATTCAAGGAGAATATTTATGACATAAAAGCTCCAAGCGCGCTCCCTTATTCATCACGAAGCACCACCAGCAAGTGGAAGAACCGGGTCATGTCAGCTGCTGCCAATTTCTTCACACTGGCCTTAAGACTCCTAAGGAAACTGTGTCTTATTTGATCAAAACAAACCACAGATATCCCCTCCAACCAAATCAAAAGTGTAATGAATAGCAGTACAAGAGCAGGCTAAACATACTCAAAGATTTTACTCTATTTATAGTATAAAAGTTACACTATAAGTAGTATAATATGTAAGTGTATATTAAATTTAAAGCTATAATACTTAAACATAAAATTATATGCAATGTTGAACATTTCCACTGCAATTTTAACGATTATTTTTCAACATTTTTACACCTACTGGGATGACTGGAACTGAGTACACAGGAAACCTTGCAGCACAGCACAGAGGTGGTCCCAGCCATTCATGCATGGACATAACAGGTCATGGCTAGTGGCAATAAGCACTTAGGGATGGTCAACAATGTGGGAGAGGAGGATGCCAAAGGCAGATGACAGGTGAGAGAAAACATTCATTTTTTCTAACAGTCAACTAGACTTTGGATTTGGTAAAGCTCTCTAAAACTCCAGATCTGAATATTATTGGTCTACTGAAAAAATAGAACGTTTAAAATTTCTCCATACAATTTAACAGACTAATATTTTTATTTTAAAGATCTGGTGCAGTCTCACATTCACATGGTTTGAAGACTCAGATAGCGTGCAATTTAAATAGTGGAAACCAACAGAGGTGAGGGAGTCCACTGTGTTAAACTCACACACCTGGCTCCACAGGTTTACAAGGGGTGTAAACGTGAATGCATCCTGTTGCTTAAAAACGTAAACGCATCCGAGTATGTACACACTAGAGAATCTAACCACCTAAGGGCCAGTGCATTTATGCTGGTGATCTGGTTGACCTGCAGACTTTTACTGAAATGCTGATGAAGGAAACTGTCATTTATGCACCCTGCACTGATTGGACCACCTGAGAGAAAAAAAGAAGGGGTTGAAGACAGACTGTTAAAGTCTAAGCATGTATGTAGGCTCCTAAATCCAATTTATGTGACTTTAAATGTACTCAAATGCCATGGTAAGGCAACATGATTTAAATTAGTTGTGTTTACTTTTTACTTTCAGACATGTTACACAATATGACATTTATTGACAGTGTAGGTGAAGTACAAACTGAACATCAATGTTACTTTATAAGAGCAAAACTTTTCTGATTCTGAACTGTCAAAAACATACTCGGCTAGTGAGCAAACTACACAGAGTGTTTGACAAAGATGTGATATACAAAGTGCCATCATGCAACTGCACTGCTCACGCTTTGGATCCAATCCATTGAAAACTACATTTGTATAACAGAAGTTGTGCATTAGTCCAGTTACAGAACAAAGATGCAGCAGAGGAAACTACTGTAAAATCCACCTTATACAACTTTAGACCCCAGCAGTCATTCTCCCAACTGACAAAAAAAATGACAAAAGGAACAAATAAGTAAGAGCCCATGTTACTATGGTAACAGGGACAAAAAGCCAGTCTGGAGGAAAAGTCTAACAGACACAGTAGCTTTCCTTAAACCTTTGAACTTAATTGAGTCAGTCAGATAAAATATCAGGTTTAACTGAACTGGAACTGGCGCCTTAAACCCTGCCAGACTGTGGATGTCCATTTCAGATGGACCAATATGGCCTTATCACCTTCTCACATGCCTGGGACCTACAATAGCACCACTTATTTCCTCTCACCTTATTTCTTCTTGCACAGCGATGTGAAGGTTTAGCGAGAGAAACCACAGAGTCAAGTTTCTTTATGAGTTTTGAGAAGCATCCAGCAGAAGCAGGGAGTACCAGACAACTTGGGACTTCTACCAGACCAAGCTTAATCAACACCTTGTTAACACACTTGTTTTTAAATAAACATGCAAACATATACGCATATACATGCTTACAAACCCTATTTAACAAGAATTTCCAAAGGTCTTAAGAGCTACGAGTGATAATTGTGTAAAAGTAGAGCAATCTCATTTCCCCTCCATTACTGCTGCTTCAAACGCTCTCTCTCCCAGCACGCACAGAGCAAAGGTATACACACTCGGGTTGTCATCAGGAAGGTGAGAGCCAGTGTTTCATGGCAGAGGAAGAAAGAACCAGACTTAGGAGAAAGAATAAGAAGTTGATGGGAAGATGTGAGGAGAAAATAGGATGTATAACTTTGGCTGCTTCTTCAACGTTAATTTATGCCCCAAACTTCACAAAGTTTATAATTGTAACTTTTTTTATTTTATTACAGGAAAATGCTGAATGATTTCCAGGGGAAAGTAGCAGTCCTATATCAAATGCTTTTTCTCCTTCTTTACTGCATCTTGTTTTCCAAATCTGAGCTGGATTAAGAAAATTGATTAAAACTTAACATTCAATTAAATTTCTGACTATATTGCTGGCTTTCTGGTGGCACCGGAAGAGAATTCCTGGCAAACTTTTAATGGCCCACTGTGTGTATTGTACTGTGTGTAAATGTGACAGGCTGTCTTGCAGGCATACCTGATGAGCCAACACATACCACCTGCTGATGCAGTCATGATGTCAGCCTAAAAACATCACAAACTTGTCCAACCCTGCTGCCTCGCCCTTTCTCCCTTTTCCTTCCTGCATTTTCTCAGTATAATAGTTAGGCTACTGAGCTACTGCTACACTGTATTAAAACTTATTTTCTCCTCTGCTTATTTTAACTAAGTTTCATCATCCTGTCAGTGCAATTCACATTTTCAGTACTGGATTTTCACACCTGCCTAATGCCCCCTTTCTCTGTTCATCGCCACAGGGCAGGAAAAAGCGAGCTCTTCCTCCACTTGAAGAGAAAAAAGGGTCAGGCTGAATCAGGTGCTGACAGGACTAAGCCTCTGCCTCTCTGATGTGTCTACAGGGTAAATGTCACTGGAATGAGTGAAAGAGAGCGAGTGAGCCGTACTCTTTTCCTCTCCCAGCGTGCACAGACACAAGTAATTATACTGAATGCACACAAATAATACAGTGTAAAGCTAAAATAACCCTATACATTTTGCAGAGAAGCCAAGAGCCATTTCTCTAATACTCACACACATACACGCATGCACATGTAATCTTGACATGTTGCCTAACATCAAAAGGCTCACCGCTGTCCTGCGGGCATGTCTTTTCCTTTCCACTCTCCTTCCTCTGTCCCTCCCACCTTCCAGAAGACAAGAGCTAAAACAAGATAAGCATTTGAGAAGCAGATCAGGATGCAAAATGTCCTTTGTTGGGGTTTAAAGCTGAGAGGTGTTTACACAACATTGCACATTACATATACGTGCTCGAACACATGAATGAAGTAGAGACAAAACTCTGAAAACAACCTGGGGGCCCTAAGCAAGATCAGATCACTAGGAGGAGAAAAGCAAAGGAGGAACTATTAAGGACTGAAGGACTATGGTGTTTTACATAGTGTGTGTGTGTGGTTATAATTATCAACCTGCACAATGGGCAGTGAGGTCATGGTGCACTGGGTGCTTCAGAGGAGAGAAATTCACTAGCTGACATCTGACTGACGTAAGGCCGTTCCAGCTGTAAAAAGCGCAGCTACCTACCAACTTGTATATAATATGCTAAAACTACGGAATGCACAAATGTTAGACAATTATTAACCAGAAACAAACAGAACACTTCACTCGATACGAGAACCACATTTTCTTTCACTAAACCTTTCAAATAGGGAAATCATGTGTAATCAGAAATACTCATTATCCTTGATATCCTCCACTTGGTAGTAGCACTGCAGTGTAGTGGTTCACACATCTGCCTACCAAGCAAAAGGTCCCCATTTCAATCCTGGGAGGAGACACAAATCCCTTTGGTTTTGTGGCAGGAAGAGCATCTGGTGTAAAAATCTGCCAAATCAAACATGTGGAGCGACCCACTGTGGCGACCCCTTGTGAATACGGGAGCAGCTGAAATTGGGTTTCTTCTGCACTCTACTTAATGCCCTAAATTAATATTCCAACTTCTCTGGCTTGAAGCATTCTGGCTATCAAAACACCAAATTCAAGGGAGTAGATACAAAATGTTCTTTCAACCTAGAATTTATCAACACTAAAGGAACCCAAAAGTGAGAGAGAGTAGATGCTGACATCAACAATTTAAAAAATAAATACATTTGTCAGTTTAGGATTCTGTCCTGAAAATTGTATGAACCATTCTCAGTTTTTATTATCAGTGTTTTTCCTGTATTAGGAATGGATATACTCTGTTTCTCTCCTTCTCTTCCTCTCTCTCAAATAAAATCATGTGAAAAAGAAAGTTTTTAAACTCTATGCAAAGCTGTAAGTACACTGTTACTGCTTCCATGGGAATAAACACGCTAAGTAGCAGCCAGATGCTGTTAATCAAATGCACGTCATTAACTGTTCATCAGCAAATGTGAGCACCTCCATAAAAGCAGACATTTTGGCAGTTTGCTGTGCTGGAGCATTCAGGTGTGCACCATAATCTTCCCAGGAGTGGACGTCCCAGTAAAATGTCAGACCGTGCAAAGCTAAGAGAAACTGCAAAAATCCCAAGAGCCCCATCTCAGACTCTACAGGCCTCAGTACAATTAGAGAGAGACTGAACAAGTATGGCCTGTTTGGAGGATGTCCAAGAGAAAGCCTCCTCTCTCTAAAAAGAACATTGCAGCAGAACTTGTGTTTGTAAAGCTGCAAAACTTCTGGAACAATGTCGTTTGGACAGACAAGACCAAAATTGAGATAATCTGATCATAATACACAGCATCAGGTTTGGCAAAAACCAAACACAGCATATCAGCACAAACACTTTGAACCACAGAAAGCACAGTGGTGGAGGAGTGATAATATGGGCTTGTTTTGCAGCCACAGGACCTGAGCACCTTGCAGTCACTGATTTGACCACTAACTCTTCTGTATACCAAAGTATTGTAGAGTCAAATATGACGGCTAAAGCCAAAATTGGGTGATGCAACAGGATATCACATAATTTTGGCTAAAAAAAGAAAAAATCATGATGTTGAAATGGCACAGTTAAAAGTTCAAACCTCATCTGGACTGAAATGCGGTAGCAAGAGACCTCTGCATGAACGAATGCCCACAAACCTCAATGAATTGAGGCAATGTTGTAAAGAAGAGTGGGCAAAAATAATGTAAGAGACTAAAAAAGTCATACAGAAAACAGTTGCATCAAGTTACTGCTGCTAAAGGTAGTTCTAAAAGTTACTGAATCATGGGAATTGCTTAGGTTTTTACAGGACTGCACATACAGATTTGTCTTCATTTCTGCCCTTACACTGCAATACATGATACAGTCTTGCAAGCTGTAAATTGATGACATGCAACAGATCTTTTCAAGTACTCACTGTGTACAAAAAAGCAATTTTGACACATTTAACTGAGCAACCATGATAACCCGCTTGATAGCTCTGTTCTTTGATCTTAAATCATTAGAGGAAAATATTTAAAGATAAACCACTGTACTGTGGCCTAAATTATGCTAAACAACCTCTATGAGATGTCCCATACTGTAGCTTATCAAGCATGCAAATGGGCCAAGCGCCTCTAGTCTAAATAAAACTCAAAGAGAGTGACACCATCAAACCAATGAAGAGGTCATGGGAGAATTAACACACTATAACAAGACTGTTGTCTGTTCCTGTGCACTGGAATCTATCGCACTAGCATAGACAAAGCAGACGGGATGTATACAATAGGAGGCCATGGGCCAACTGAGCCTCTTCTGTAAGGCGCTGGGCTGCTCTGTCACAATGTGGTGGTCAGTGTGTGGGCAGTATTTTGGGAATGGCTGAGCTATAAAGGCACTGAAGGGTTGCAGGAACATCATGTCCACACAGCAGGGGCAAGCACTTGCTACAGTGACATCCACAAGCCCACTTTTACCCTACGAATGTGTTCACATGAAATGAAACCTGACACTGTGCACAATAATAAATGACCTTAGGTACTGTTAATCATTATGGTATACACACAGAGGCCTAAAAGTGCCAACTTCTTTGGTCCTCTTCACCACTTATGAGCCTAATTTCGTATAGAGACACTGCAAACGACTCCTTGCTTCTTCCACTGTGGACATTTGATGTAGCTGATGCTCAGGTCCAAAATATAACTGTTTTACTTTACTCCAGCACAAACATGGATATGAAGTATGCATTCACGCATGAAAAGAAACACAAATGCACAGACCAAATTTGTTTGTTTTGTTTTTTGTTTAAATCATTACGTACATGCACACAAAAACTCCACACACCTGCAAACACACAAAAGACATACAGGCAAATTCACTCATACAAACATCCTCACAGTGATGGTATAAGCAGATGAAAGGGCAGAGAAGAATTATGCGAGTTGGAAAACAGTCCTGCACAGACTCTGGGGTACATCTTGGAGGGAACACAGCTTTCTAAACGGCCTCTAGACACCATTACTACTCTATTACTCACTACTTTATGAAGAATTTGATGAGAATTGGATGAAGTGAAGGATGGAGAGAGATGCCGGGTTGGAAGAGGCAGCAAGGGAAAGGTTGGGGAGACAGAGAGAGTATGAGAGAGGACAGAAGTTTCCAGCTTTCTGTGCGGATGACTGTGTTTAACTGTGTTTGTGCATGCATGTGTGCACTTTCTGACGTGCATAGCTGGATGTTTATCTGCACTAGCATGCAAACAAAAAGCCTGGCTGATATGGACTTCCTACGAACGATATGTTTTAGTGTGTGCACTGTTATTTGTATGGGCGTAAAGGTGAAGTTGCCTCAGCTGAAGCAAAGATGTGATATGCTGGGGGAGGTGAGACTAGCCTGCTAGTTCGCTAAGGGTTGGATGGTGGTGGGGAAGGTTGGGGTTCAGTCAGGCCTGCAGGTCTCCTGTGGTGAGTGACCTCATCGCCTGGCCTCTGGTATTGTGGGAGCAGCACAAAGCCATGCAGGGGACAGATAGAAGACTACACATGAATGTGGGGGAGGGAGTGGATGTGAGTGTAGAAGAAGATGCGAATGAGCCTGCATGACTGAGAGAGGGAGCAAAACAGGAAGAGAAAAACGTAAAGACAGAGAAAGTAGTGAATTCTGAAAAAGGGGGGAAAACGGAAGACCACCAGGCTCTCAGGGAAAACAAGCATAAAGACACACAGAGTGTCAATGAGGGGACCAACAAGAAGAAATACAAACACATTCAAACAAACAGACTAAACAGCACACAACACAAACCTGCTAATTTGTTCACGCTGTGTACTGCCCACCATAAAATACAAATCATAGACACAGTCAAACATCCTCACTTTTCTTCACCCGAACACACAAAGAGACACGTCCTCACAATCATGGGAAAAGACACACAAAGTCAATGGGATACTTCCTCAATAGTCCTAAAATCTTGAGAAAAAGAGATTTGGGTGTGAGAAGACTCCCACATAGTCATCCACTTAGCCCTTTATTCTACATCCTGTTTACCCTACACTGCCCGGAAGTCTGCTGGGGTCACCTAATACAAGTGTGCATGCATATAGGCAGACACACATCTTGTATGTTTCCAGTGCAACAAGTGTATCTGTCCGAGGAAAAAAAACAATGAGCCCAATGATTGTTATTACCTCTTTTATCTCTGTGTGGCAAAAACACCCCCTAGGGGCTGCAATGTGGTAACAACATACTCAGCTTCACTAAGTGGATGCTCATGTAAGAACTGTGTAGATGAATTGTGTGTCACATCTTAGCAAAACACCCTTTGTAATTTTAGAAACATCTTTCGTGTATAACAGATATTAACGCACTGTAGCACAAAGCCCAATTTCCACATCAGATCAGCTGAGCTATCAGATATGATGATGACAGTTATGATCATCTGATTAGGTCAGACAGTACATTATCTCCTCTTGCATCCTCTCCGTTGCTTTGTCCATTCACACGGGCCTTAAATAAACTTCCGCTGGAACACAAGAGGAGACAGAGCTCCCTGAGGCCCTTTTAGTGCCTTTCCCTCCGCTCTTGTTTATATGTTTAAGTTTTCTGTTGCTCGCTAATTTATCTGTTAGTTTTTTCACTTCACAAAGAGTCTCTCTTTCTCTCATACACACACACACACACACACACACACACACACACACACACACACACACACACACACACACACACACAACACAAAGAAAAAGACTGCCCGTAGACTAAAGATGTTCCCTGTCCATCAGCAGGGGCTGGTTGGGAAGGTGCAGAGGTCAGGGTTTAAGGGCCAAAGGCCATCTAATGAGTCACTTCATCAACTCATTACTCAACTAGTTAATTTGAGGATTAAAGCAGGCAGGATGAGGTAAGCACCACCTCTTTATAACCCTGCTCTCCCCCCATTGTAACCTTAAATTTTAACTGCTATTGTTTTGTTGTTGTGCATGTTGTGCTTCTTGTGGTTAGAAGTAAACCAGTTTTAGTTCTGGAGTATCATTTTGAGGTTTTTTTTTTTCTAAGTTTCTGGTTCTCTATTTATCAGAGATAAAGAGCAGCTTTTGCTTGAATTACATTCAGATCCTGACCTGAGAAGATTTAACAACTCCTGTTAGCAGATGGCAATGTTATTTTAAAATACTACAAACCATGCCAAGTCAGCTAAAGAAATGGGATAAACAGGGTGTCCTCATCCCTGCCAGACTATTTATGTGGATAGTAAGAGAGCGTGGTTTCTACTATGTGCACTGTCCCCGTGAGAGCATTTTGTGGTATGAGGGCATTGCACTAATGGAGGTGGGCAGGAGTAGACAACCTGATGAGTCTATTTGTGTGTGTTTTGTTTGTGTAAAGGGAAATATAAAAGGCGTTCCTGAGATACCCCTTTAAGAATTAATGTGATTTCTCTTAATTGTTGTTCTTATACACAGGAAAGTGGGAGGTCATCAAGGTCGTTTAACCAGGTGTGCAAAAAAAACAAAAAAAAAAACAAACCCTGAAAAAAAACGGGCCAACATTAACACATAAATGGCTCATTGCTATCAAAAAGCTCATTTCAAATCACATCTCTTCAGGAGGAAGTGTGATAAGAAAAACTTGTTTAAATAGCCAACAGTGCTTTGATTTACTATATTAAAAGACTGCCTCACAATGGGCATTTAGCTGGAGGAAGTGTTGGGAAGATAGGCTGGCAAATGAGGGCACACCTGGATAAACAGGCTGTATTTACATGCACACTGTACTGGCACATGCATATACAAGCGGTGTAATCTTGAGGGGCTGAGACCATATCCAAATTGGTGCAAAAGAAAGTATGACCTGATTCTCTTATCAAACCTGATATTTTCCTATTTAAACATGTAATCTGAAAAATATTCTAATCTGAGTGCTGTAAATTAGCTGAAACCAAAACACAATAATCAGACGTAGATAGTAAGATAAGATGATAGTTTCACTCAATACAGCTCCAGCACTGACATGGCCTGGTTTGACTGACTATAATGTGAAACCATACACCTGTTCCTTGCTTATCTTGTGTATGAGGTCATTATGGTACCTAATGGGTAGCAAATAGAGGGGTCTGACCATGAGCTAGCTGGCAGCAACGTGACAGAGGTTTAGACATTACTTTAGAGACCAGCCAAGGTCAAAGAGATAAGCACATAGAAGATACTCATTTTTATCAGCAACAAAGCATTCCTGACTTTGTACTTCATTCAGACAGGTGTTTCACATGAATGCTATATGTACAGTGAGGTCAACATTCTGACACTGTATTAAAAAAAAAATCTGTCATAGCAGCGTTAGTTCATTACCCTCAGGTGGCTTGGATCCACTCCTCAAAGGTGGCACTCATTTAGAATTGGTCTCTTGGTGCTCCCAAACACTGCTAATAATATTTCAGGGGGTTAAAGCAGAGTACAAAGCTAAATTAAGATGTTTCTAGCAAAAAGCTGCATTTTGATAGCGGGAGCCATGCTATAAGACCTATGCTGTTATTTCACACAAAAAGGGTGTTTCTCAGAATTAGACTAACGTTACATTTATTTAGACAAGAAATAAATATATTTAACATTCAAATTTTATATATGCACAACAATACAAAAGAAAAAAAAGTAAGATGAAGAAAGACAAAGTAGATGTTACCACACACCAAACATAGAATTTATCAAATAAAATCATAAGATCATTAAATCATCAAAAAAAATGTTTGAACTTATTTTAACTACTGTTACTACTACTCATCAATCGGCCCAGCAGCGGGCTTATTTTACAAGTGCTCTTTAAATAACTGTAACTTCTTTACTCCTTTTTGTACTAGAGACAAAAATCAAACAGTTTCAGTAAGAAGAGAAGGCGAGCTTCATGGGGATTTTCAGTGTTTCACGGTAGCACAAAGCATTCACAAGGCGTTGCTGTGTGAATACAGACAGAAAAATCAGCTGCGCCTACATTTTATCATGTGTGCTTCACATTATTTTACCCCTCAATCATTTTGGGCGAGGGAGAAAATTCAAATAGTTCTTGAAAGATGAGAATTGTTTTGTAATTTTCAAGCTAAAATTACAAAATAAGATAAGGTTGCCTATATGACACTTGGGTGATAAACCTTTCAAGAATTAGTAGCAGTGTGGAAACCTCTTCTTAGGAGGGGAAAAAGGCAGTGTGTATTGATGAATCCGGTTTTGAGATTTCTGGAATTAACAAAAGGGTAAATGTAAGAAGACAAACATGAAGGAAAGTGTGAAACACTGCAAAACAATTCAAATCGAGGAGTGTTTCTGGGATCTTCAGGAGTTGGATAACTGCACGTGTGACCTGTGATTTGCCAGCGTGGACTTTCCTCTATAGCCACATGGCCTCAGACGCATGGGGCACTTCAGGAAAGCGAAAGCAAAGCACCCTTGACATGACAATAAGCCCTTGGAAACACTCTCAAATCAGGCTGTGACAACACACATTTTCAGGTTATGCAGTTTTCTGAGTCCAGGCAGCTCAAGTGCATGCTATTATTAAGGTGAAATTTAAAGAAGCAGAAGTATCTTCAAAACTGTTCCCTGACTTTTAAACAGAACTTAGACCCCTTAGAAGATGAGCATAAATATAAAATTTCAATGATGAAAATGCAAGAAAAGTGTGTATTTCTCTTTAAATCCCCTATTTAATAACACAGAAATGTTTTCATGTGTAAAAATCTGTGAGGCCGCAAAACCTGTTATGGCTCCTTTTCCAGGCATCTGAGGAAAGATGGACTGCATGCACCGCACAAACACATGGCTGGTGCAACTCAAAAACTTTGAGGTCATGAAGGCTGACATATGGAATAGCGTGTTAATCAAAGAGTCCATGCTCCCAGCTGGAGCAGACACACTGGAAAAACATTCTCACATGCATGCTGGAGAATGCACTTGTAACACGTGTGTGTGAATGTCGATGTGTCTGTGTGTGTGTGTATGTTTCTCATAATAATGTAAAGCCTGTCAGTTTTTGCAGTGATGGTGGAGTTTGTGAGCCGGGTTATGCACATGTGTGTGTCTTTGCCTAAACCTGGTACCATTTTCCAACTTTCTGTGTAGTTTATTTAAAGAATTACACGTATTTAATCTAAAATAACGTATTAATACTAAATTCGGTTGTTTTGGTTTAAAGTGGATCTACTGTATTAAACTTTTCTGTATTCGACATACAGTTAGCCATGTTTAATACGATCATCTAAAGTTTCAAATAATGAGGTCAAACAATGTATAACTAATTCCCTCTAAGGCAGAAGCTCAAACTTCCCTCTAAACCTTTAGTTTCTGACTACTTTTTAAAATGGTGATAATAATAATTTTCTTTACGCTGTCAAAGAGGGGAATATCTTTAATATGGTCAGCTCCATGAAGACAGCAGTCTTGTGCACATAATGTTCAAATCTTCGGTTTGAGAGTGGCAGCCAATCAGAAGAATAGGAGTATGGCATTTAGGAGCTATAACAGGTTGTTTCAGACAGAGGAGGATCAAGACTCTGTACAGTAAAAATAAGGATTATTATGCACTGTGAATCATGCAAAGTCCAAAAAAAAAAAGCTATCTCATGATTGTAGAGCAGTAAGAGCAAAAAGAGCCAATGACATGTCTCTTCCCCTTTAATGCTTCAGTATTTCCTTTTCTCCCTTTACATGTGGTCGGGGAGCTCTGCACTTCGGCAATTTTAAAACCAGAATGTCAGTGACGTAGTAGCTCATCTGGCTCATGACATCCGTCATAATTCACAGGTTATTGCCTGGAAAACAACAAATGTGATCTTAACTTTGAGCACAGCTTTGACTAAACACCCATTAGGTAATTACTGTGTGCAAGTTTGATTAAATTCTGTAGGAGGAGAAGCAATTTGTCTGAATTATGGATGGATGTCTCATTGGTCCTTCTGCCAGACAAGCTGAAAAGAGACAAGACAAATATCTTTTCTCTTGCCATTCTTCGTGAATACCCCTGAACAGCAGACACACAAACACGCATTACCCTGACATCTTTAAAAAGCTTGGAATGAAAGCTGAGGAAGCAGACATTTACAAAACAGGATATAACCAGAATGCTGACCACAACCTGGCTCCGTTTCAGTTTAAGTAATATTTTTCTTGTCCCAAGATGCCCTGCTGCATCATTGTCCTCCTGTCTGGCTCATTCCTGTAATTATACAGACCCATCTCAGCCCCAGCAAAAAACAAATAGACTAGCGTCACTGGTGGAGAAAAAAAACAAAAAAATGAAAACGCATGAGTTATAATGCTTATAAATCTAATACAATCAGATAACCTTTATCTTAATCGGTGTGCATACGTACACATAAGCTTCTAGTCTATTCAGTAATATAGAATCTGAGAAAAGTCAGAAAGTGGCATGATATATGATCATTAACTAAACACAAATGTCTAATGTTTTAATGCATACAGCATACACAAAACATATTTTTCACTGTTTCTGGCTACACTCTGTAAAATGAAATGGAAAAGACTTTTTTTTTAAAGCACCATATGTGTGCTTAACTGCTATAGAGACAATCATTTTAAAAGGAAACAAGGGAATAAAAAGTACAAGGCATAAAACAGCCCTGTCTACAAGTGTCTGTTACTAAGCTTATTAAAAGTGACGTGCTTACAGGGCTCAGCACAGTCTCACTGAATTTCTAGAAAGTTATATGAGACAGATAATGGATGAGAGACAGGATGAAGGAGGACAAGACAACAAGGGGAAAATTGGCCACAAAAAAAGCGATGAGAGGAAAAAAAGAGAGCACTGGAGAGAGCAGCGAAAAACAAAGAGGGCTTCATTGTTTTTGGTTTTACTCATTACTGAAGGGGATGATAGCATAATATAGTGCTAATGGGGGAACAAATTGTGTGGTGTTCGGCTTACATAACTGCTGAGTGACTAATCACACAAGTTGTTTCCTTGACACACACACACACACACACACACACAAACACACACACTGCTATCAGCACCTCTTTTTTTCTCTCTGCTCTGTGCCGCTCACACGCTCACCTCCATTTCATGGAGGTCTCAAGGAAATTATTGCACAAAATAAAATAAAAAAAACACTTAAGATCAAGAAAATAATTGTAAAAAAATGAAAGGAAAAAACATTTCACATGCATAGCCCTCGCTGTAATATTACACGACCTGATACATCGTGATGATGAGAAATACGGCATCAGGTCAAAAACAGACACATAACTTCAGTATTTGTATATTTCCCCAGTTTTCCTACCCCATTAGACCATATGTGCATGAATGGCTCAATGTCTGATAAACCAAATGGACAGCTGTTTGCAGAACGAAAGGAGAGCTAGAAAGACAGAGTGAGAGGCAGAGAGGGGGCGATGTAGTCGGACTCCATCTGCTAATCTGCGTCAGTCCAAGGCAGTTCTGGCACATCAAGCGAGGGTGATGTACTTTACTGTCACTCCATCAATGCCAACAACAGAAGGCACAAACAAGCAAAAAATATTCTTCACTCTGAAGTTCAGTTTAACTTGATTTTATGCTTTGATGCCTGTTTGTAAAGGAATGTATAGTCGTCTGGTAGATGATTGAGGATGAGCTCAAAGATTTGGCACGATTTTATGACAAACCTTACCAATGAGAACTTGCAGTGTACTCTAAAGTGACCAAGTCATGTGTGCAGGCCTTCTGCTTGCTTTGCGCAGCGTTTCATTAATGCTGCAAGACCACATTGGGCATAGATCAACACATTTCTGTCAGCGGCACTCCAGGCACAACAACCGCAATGCAACTGCAATGCGACCAAGCCACCAGCCAGTGGTCCAGCATCATTGGCTGTAAGTGAAGAGTGAGGAAGAGCAGAATTGAGGAATGGACAGTGTAAAAGCAACTAGGATAGAAAGTTAGGGGCAGACAAAACCAGCTAACTGCCATGTCCTTGCAAAATCTAGCAAATCCAACAAGGTTTTCATTTGCCGAGACACTGCTGCATATTCACCCACAAATCCCACAACAACAAATTCCTGTGTGCACACCATTAATGGTTTAAGCTTGCTGTGTATATTGAGACAGCAAACATGACAGCCAGTCAAATAAATTCTGCATCATGCATGGTTTCATGGGCTGATGACAATGCCATTACATTGCTTTGCATGGAAAGAAGGCTTTAAGTATATTAAAACCTGATGGGTATGGTCTGCTGCCAGATATTTCTTTTCTGTTGTAACTTTAATCTGCCACATCAGCCACCCATGGGCATGGTTTTTCAAACTGTCCACTTCCATCACATGTTGCGCCCACCTAGAGGCTCCTTCAGAGTCACTGACGTGCAATCAGAGGTCTGTGTGCCTGTGCCAAGGCAGCATGGTAAATTGTCAGCTGACGAAAGAGTGGAAAAACTGTGTTTTGGGTTTGGCCTGTGCTCTCTTTAGCCAACAGGAAAGCTTCGGTGTTTCCTCTTCATGGGACATAATGGATTCTCCCCGCCAATGAAACACTATTCCTCCTGGCGAGTCTGCCCGCCGGCCACCTGAAACCCTTTCCCACAACACCCCGTCCCCTGTCTGAGCCAAACCCAGCCCATGAACTGCAGATATGGGACAGATGGAAGGATGGTGAGAGGGCGTCTGAAGAGAGGGGGAATGTGAAATAACACTGAGTAGGAGCAGATGGTAAAAAAATAAAATGGGGGGAGACAGAAGAAAACTGGCATCTTTCTTTTTCTTTAAGACAACTATGGAGAATCGTTGATTACTGAGCACTGTGTCTGTGCAACTCCACCCATATACGCAACATGATACGGATACTCACATCGGTTACCATGGCAACCGACAACACAATGAAACACAGCCTACACAGGCACATCCAGTCGCCCCTTACCCACCCATAACGGCACCCCCTTCTCTTCCACATCTGTCCATGTTCCGCTGTTTAGGTGATGAGATGCAGACAACACTGGCACATAGTGGCCACAAGGGCATAAGACCCGACTGAAACAATGGCCTCTTTATGATTTTATCAGCCTAAAAACAAGCATTCAGACCTCAAACACACATCTGGGTCGCTAGAATCACATGTTGGGCAAACAGAAAGATTTTGTACCTTCTCTCATTGTCATCCAGGTGAGCGAAGAGGACATTCTTGGAGATGGCCTTGGCCAAGGCAGTCATGGTCTTGTAGTCTTTTGGAATCACCTGTGAAGGCAAAAGAAAGAGGCAGCACATGAATGTGTGCTATAACAACACCATGCAGGTGGACACATGAAACAAACCAGCACAAACAAAAAGCAGAACCCACTTCAAAAGCTCAGTAAATTAAGTAATTAAAGACCAGAGTGCTGGCAAACTCTGAAAGGAATATCCCACACGTGCATCTGTGTATTTTTGGGGAAGCCCATCTGTTCAAGGATTGCACTCAAAATGTCACACGGGCCTTAAAAATTCACCAAAGCCCTGAACTCATTCATAAAACATGCATTTTCATGTCCCAGACTCTGTGGTGTGTGTGTTCGCAAAAAAATGGAATGGTAAAGTCTGGAGACACAACAAAGCAGCTGGAGAGAGAAGTCCGTCTTTATAGCTCTCTTCTAGGATGTCCTAATGCTCATTTAACTGTAGAGCATAAATGGCAAAAAGTAAGACAAAAAGACAATTTTTCTTATATAAATATGAGGGAGTGATGTGTGTGTGTGTGTGTGTGTGTGTGTGTGTGTGTGTGTGTGTGTGTGTGTGTGTGTGTGTGTGTCCCTCTTGTCGTGGGAGAGAGGAGGGGGTAAGCTGTAATTAAGTTAATGCAACAGATGTCTCCACATGAAGACAGCCGCACTGTGCTGTTCACAATATGCACACAAATACGCACAGAACCACATCACACACAAACTAAAAAGTACCCAAATTTTAGAACTAGAACTGGCTACTTAGTGGGCAGAAAGAGAAACAGGCTGGTCAGGCCTGGAAAATGCAGTTGGAAGTGGACACCGATTTTAGGTCAGCCTCCGATCCATCTCCAGCTCCGTCACCCAGAAGATCAGCCAGTGTCACGGCACACAGCCTGTTACCAGTCGGCTGGATGCATTTGCACTCCAAAAGCTTAACTGCCTTAACATTTCGAATGTAATGGAAAGAAATTATCATTCAGTCCTAGCAAACAATTTAGGTGAAGGCAGATAGAAAAAGATGGATCTCTGGTGTTCAGTCATTTACACCTGCAAGCAATTATCAGCTGCAAACACAAAAACACCTTCCTCCTTCAGAGCCGTTTGATTTTTTTTTTTTAACAAAATCAACATGCACTGTGATGTTAGCGGTGAAACACGCAATTCAATTCTCATAACACAATCTCCAGGCCAAGTTGGCAGACCTTATAATTTGTTAAGAATGATATCACACAAAAACAATTTTAATCAGGTGAGCATAGTTCGCTAACTGACACTGTCTAATAAATCACCTGTTACTTTTTACACTGGAATACTGATAGAAATATTTATGTAGGAATTTGTAAGCGTGTATTACAGGCTTTGAGTCTGTGTGTGTTCGGTGTTGTGTGTATGGCACCTTACTGCACATAAATGGCCAGAAATACAGAAGAAGAAATACACAAAAATTCACTTTTCTCTGGTGGATTTGTTGTGTTAGGCTAAGTTGTAACGGCACAAAGTCTTTTCTTTGTTTAGTTTTTTTGTACACGCTACTGATGCGGATTTGATGTGATGTGGATGTGTAAAGAAAACGAGGCTGGAGATGCAGGCAGGCTTTTTGCCATGACACATGTCTGTAGAGTCTGGTATAGACCTCAGAGCCATGTGTGGGTGTTTGCACACACCTGATACACACATACACACAAACACACACACTGCATGCTCCATTGGGCATGCGATTACAGTGTGGTGATGGGGGCTCGTGCCGTTATGTCATTACCCAGCAATTATTGGCGTGTCAAGTTAATTACAACTGAACAAGCACGGTAATGTTACACCACTTAAAGTGTGTGTGTGTGTGTAACGGTGTGTGTGAGTGTGTGTGTGTGTAACTGTGTGTGTGTGTGTGTGTGTAACGGTGTGTGTGTGCTTGTGTGTGTGTGTGCGTGTGTGTGTGTGTGTGTGTGTGCGTGCGTGCGTGTGTGTGTGTGTGTGTGTGTGTATAACAGTGTGTGCGTCTCTGTGTGTAATGGTGAGTTACAGTTTCTGGCACAAGAGCATCCTTTCTTCCAGCTTCAATAAATTATGGAGGAATGGATACACGGCAGTTTGTAAGAGGACTGATAACTTGAACTCTTGTTGTCCACAAAGAGAAAACAACTACTGAACTTTCTCTTCCTCTTTACCTGTTAACCACACTGTGTTTACCAGTGATACAAAGTAAATCTAAGTATGAATCAAGTCTATTTTCTGCATAATCTCTGTACAAATTGGAAGCTTTCTGGTTCCCACTTCCACTCTCAGTTATATTAAACAAGTCGTGCATGAGCAAGTTTTGATTGCATGCAGATGAACAGTCCATGTGGAGAGAGAAAAATTCAGTAGTGGTGAAATGTGATCCCAAAACCATCAGCCATCATCTGAAGAAGATTTTGACTTTTAGATTTATTAGCATTCACAAAAAAATGAAAAATAAAAATCTTGTCTCAGAAATCCACCTGCTACATTAACCCAGATTTCGGTATGAATGTTAATATACTTAAGGTGCTATTAAGTCTGGGTACTCAGCATCTGTACTGATGTAGATGACTCACACAGAGTATTTTGCTGCAAATAAATTAACTCCAAGTCTCTTCACTAATGTTTGTAAAATTGCACCGTTTAGCCTCTTTAACACTGGTGAAATGTTCTATTTCTTGGTGGGTGTTAAATGAATGAAAATAAACAACTTCAATGTTATTGATTACACTAGTGTGTATTAAAAAATAATAATAAACCCCACCTAACCTTAATTCTTGATTCCTGCAACATCTGACTGAACGGTATTCATTGTTCTTTTGTTTTTACTATATCATAGCATCATAGTTTAATGTGATGTTTTGATTCTGCTTAGAAAACAGAAAAACTAAACAGATTTAAGTAAACTGGTTGTATTCTACATACAAACCTACATAACTGCTGCCAACTGTGTGCAAACCTGTTAATGACTTTGTATAAAAGTGTACACAGCTTCTTTATGCGTTAGATATTTGTCTCTGCAATCAGATGTTAATGTATGTATCCGTCATAAGGCTGACCTTGCGCACATAGCTGACAGCGTCCTCCTCGGTGTAAACCTCGGCACTGACACCGCCCCTGCGGCGACGGGCCTTAACAACAGGGTTGGGTGGTGGGGGAGAAACTTCATCGTCATGTGAGTCTGACTGGCTGTTAGATTTCTGGCGTGCCATGATCTGCTTGCATTCTTCCTGCAAAAAGCAAAGAGACAAGATTTTTTGAGCTGCAAGCAAAAAGAGAGGGAGATAAATGGACAAGGCTATTTAAATATTTTTTTTTAAAATGCTGGTATTTCAAAAAGGAGTACCCAAGACAAATTCTTTAATGTGTAACAAAATGTGCATAGGAACACAGCAAATACTATTACTAGTGCCAAAAGACTACAGTAACTTCAAGCAAGACAAACAAGATCATCTTAAAGCATTTGTTATTCTTTTCAAAACAATCACATGAGCGAGAGCTGACAAACCACCATTTTAACAAAGCATCATGTGGAATTTTAGGTCAGACACTGTAAGAGAATAAACATCAATGTCCTACTCCTGGATGGACATCTGGCTGCCATGGTATGATGAAAGGGATCAAATATTAATATTGGCAGAACTGACCATGCAGCATGAAGAAGGCTCAACCAGGTACTGTCCTCCTTTCAGATAATGAACAACAAGGAATAGAGACATCAAAGGGGGACACAGGATGCCTCCGGCTGGCTGTTCTTTTAACTGCTGAACACTCTGCAGGTGATGAATTATTGATTGCAAACTTGACTAACACGTTAGCATAAGTATACAATCAAACCACTGAACGCTTGTTAGTATGTGAGACTGCTTCGAGACGAGGGAAATGGGAAAACAGTTTGTGCAAAGGTAGCAAAAATCCACTGCTTTGTTCATTCCTGCACAGACACTGACAATGGCTGGTGTGAATCTGTGGATTTTCAAGCATTAATGCACTTAGTAGCACAGTAAGAACTGAGCTGACAGCAGTATTATTCACCACCCATGTTTTGGTGCAGTAACAATATCTATGACACGTTTTCTTTTATAATATATACTTGGGGCTTTCTTCTGTTTGCTAGTTCAGTGCATTGCCACTGTGCAGTTGGAAATAATCAAAGATGTCTCAGAGAGACAAGATTCCAGACAGGCAAACGTGGCAAGAAGTGGCACTCTCACACTGCAGTACAGAAACACCAGACAGACAAGATATAAACAGAAAGAGAACTGCTGTAAGAACAGATTCAGAGCGTCGGTGGTCTCTCTTCCAAGCCTATTTGTAACTATGTTGAGCAAAACATAACCTGATTCAATCACCCAACAAAAATGAAAATTTGAAGCGACATTTGATTTAATCTTTTGCTTTTCGAGGACTTCAGTAAAAATAGAGTTTTGCACTTTTCACTTTAGTGCACTGTAATATGCATTTTTGACTATTATCTGATGTTTAACAGATGAAATGATTGCTGCAAATCTGAAGACAGCTAAAAAGAAAAAAGACCTGGAAGTAAGCTAGGAGTAAGAATGTTAGTGAATGCAGGGAGCAGAAATTTACTGACAATTCACTGTAGTCAAAAACCGACAAGGGGAGAGAGGACAAGAGACAACTTGCAGCAGAGAGACAGAAAATGCCACAGAAAGGGATGGAGAGCATAGGTAATGGTGAAAAACTGTCATATTAGCTGAAAACGGAGACTCAAACCTGTCAAATCACAAGTCAGCACTTCTCTGTACATACTTCCTAAACTATTTCAATAATTACAACAGCACAATATCATGAAATCTGGAACGGCAACACACCCACAATACAATTTTAGAAAACACTAGCTAGTTAAACAGTTGTTTTCAAGGTTATTCATTAGCTCAGACTTTGACTCAGTCTTTGATGTAGTGTACTTTCATCTAACATCCCCCAATTCGACGACTCCTTCTGCCTGACTCCATTACCCTCTTACTCGTATTAATGTTTTGCTCACTTTCACAAAACAGTACGATGATGCAAATCTCATGCCAACACGTGAGTTAGAAAAGCAAGCAAAACACTCCGGTGTGCACACGCATACATGCGCTTCTTGCTTACGCAGAGTCACTGCCTGCGGGAACACAGCCAGCAGGAGGAGGAGAAGAGAAGCAGAACCAGAGAGCAGATTCAGAGCACACATACAGCCACAAACACAAACACACACATAACCTTGCAGACACATGCACAGGCAGTCTCCAGGAGGAGAGCTTCCAAACTGAGCTTAATCAAGGTGGCGAGATCTGCAATCAGGTAACACACTGCATCCTCCACAGAGCCGAAACAAACACTTACGCACAAACGTGCTCGACAGAATCATGAACTAGCAAACACTGTTAATCTGCTGCTGTCTGTGACTAACAGCCACCTAAATGCACACACTTTCACTCAAACAAGGCAGTGGGCAAGCACCTTTACCTTGCAAAAAGGCTTTTATGGAATTGCACTATTTGTTTCAAACTCAATTAGGTACACAGATTAGCTTCAGGAGGCTAACTAGAGTTTGTAATCAGAGATATTTACCATGGCATGGAGGGCCCCTTGGCCTGGCCGGCTATGAGTCCCGTAGCCTGTCAGAGGCACTCGGCATCAAGTCAAAGTGTGCATGGGAATCAGCACACACTGATCCCCATCTCATGCACACCTGAGACACATGCCACAATGCATCAGCATCTTGCCATTCCAGCACAGCAACTGCTGTGTGTGTATGTCTGCATGCAAGTAAGCAGAGAATCCAAGTAGTGTGCGAGACAAAGTGATAGCGTGCAAATGACAAAATGTCTGCAATCCCCGCGACACAGCAGCCAAAAAAACAAGTCTATTGATGAAAACACTTATCACAGCAAAAAGCTTCTCTCTTCACTGGTCCTGCGCAACTCTCTGTCTCTGCTTTCCTCTTTCTCTCTCCCTCTCTCGCTCGCTTTTGCTCTCTCTCGCACTCACAATCAGGTGGCGCAATGAGCGGTCTCCTCTTGCTATACTCCGTCACTATGACAACTGGGTACTGCGAGCATCCTGAATAGTTGGTGAGTCTGAGCAGGAAGGAACGGTGGCTCACACACCTTTGTACACACCAGTTCTGACGCCATCTCGCTTTCGCTCACTCGCTTGCACATCTATGGTGAATCAGATCACAGAAGGGAAAACGTCACACTCTTCAAGATGGACTTCTGCTCTGAGCAAATGGTGTGCTTGAGTTTTTCACCAATGAATGGATTCAAACATTCCCACAGGGATGCATAATCATCCCATACAATCCCTATGTGTGCAAGTGTTCTGCAGTTGTACTGCTTTGTTTTTCAATCTTTGCCCACGTGCTTTTAGGTCAGAGGGTCACTAATCAAGTGAGGACTTTGTGTCTGGCTCCAACAAGTCTTTGTATTGTTGTGGCTCCAGTGCTCCATTAAAAGGGTGCAAGAAACACATTTAGTATGACTTTTGAAGTCTACTTTTGCTGCCTACACAGCAAGTTTCATTAGTTCATTGCGAGCTAATAGCATTTGCAAGAGACAAATGTTGAGCCCTTCTCTAGCAACACGCAGGCTAAGCAGCTAAAGTACTCTATGCAGGGCTATGTACAGCAGCAAAACAAAACACATCTTCAGTCTATTTTTCTTTTCGACCTAGGATAGTAATCCATTTGTCATTCAAAAAGCAAACCAATACATGATTAATATCCTGCATTCAGATCTGTTACTTTTATTCACCAATAAATAGCATTTTCTACTCTAGATTTTGTGCTATTGCCCTATATCAGACTCCCACTCCCTCCTTTTCTCCTCTGCTCTGCCTGCGTCATCATCAGCGGATGTTTGCCAGAGAGATAGGACAGGGCAGTGAGAGGAGAGGAGACGGAGGACACAGGCGTAAGCAGGACACAAAAGCTCTTTATATAGTGGGCTTTCCATTAGTGACTGTGGGTCAGAGATTAAAGAATGAAGCCACAGACAAAAGATGACACAAATCCAATCCCACACACGCACACGCACACACACACACACACACATAAACACGTCCCATGTAAACTCCCTATCATTATTAAAGCCATCATCAATTCCAATTCAAACTAATTTGCAGATGATGACTCATTTTGAAGTAGTTCAAACTGCTTTGTTTATTCCCTGAACCAATCTGCACCAAGTATACATGAAAAAAATATGACTAACCCTGATTTGAAGTGCTCTGACTAACCAGTAATTAATCACACATCCGGGAGACCACCCATCATGCTTCTTGCAAAAACTGCACAAACACTATTAGTTAGAGAAAAAGAGACATGGCAATTACCTTAGCCACCTTTGGTCCGATATCAGACAGCTTTACTCGCCACTGCTGGGACTGAAAACATGCGAGTGAACCAAAAACAGCAAAGTGCCGCGCACACACACACACACACACACGGGTAATGAAGCATGCAGAGCTGATCCACTAGCAGAGCTAACAGTCTACTCATCACTCTGTTCACACCATTACAACAGTACAATAGGCAGAAAGTTCACTGCTGTATTAGGTGAGCAAATGCAATAAAAAGATGTTTACTCGATTTATCATTGCAGCACACACGCAAACTTGTCTCGCTGTCTAAACGATAACTCTTTATTGTCTATATTCATTCTCTAATCTTAACCCTAAAAATCTACCCATCATCCTGAACTGACAGGTATTTTGACCTCAGCCCTAAAACTAAATCTAAACTCTAAAACAAAACTGCTAGATTAGCAGCATTGTGCTTATACACAGAAATAATTCCTATAAATGTTTCTACTGATTCTTCCTGGATTTGCAGACAAAGACACCCAACAGTGAAAGAGTCATTACACATTTTTTTTTCAGCACTGCATGCACACCTAAGCCCCAGTATGTTAGTACCGTCATCTTATACTACACTTAGTATTTTAGACTGAACTATGCAGCTTAAGTCCAAATTAAAAACTGGATCTTTTGCAGCTAAAACTCCAGTCAATTGACAAAAAATTGAGATACATATATTTTTGATTGAATTTAATTGACTTTCTTTGGAAAAAAACAACAACAATATCCTGAGTAATGATAGCCATTTTTAGTGATACCAAAGAAATGACTGCTTCACAAGTGGTATTTCTGAATGTAACATTGACTAACTACTGAAATAAGCAAGTGAACCTTGTGAAAATAACGTCTTTCACAGAAATCACAGAATGGCAAAGGAAAAGTGAAGGTGAAAGGCAGGTAAAAGAAGACAAAGAAGGACCATCATAAAGTGAGGGCTGGGGGTCCGATTTACCTGTCAGGGACCAGGGTGAGCTAGATAGGAGGAGGTTTAAGTCCAGGTGAGTGCACGAAAGCCAGGCTGATCTGACAGAGTACCCTCCATTTAACATAGTGGTGACAAATGAACACAGAAGCTGGAGGCACTAATTACGCCTATGATGGAAAACTTTAGAACTTCTTGACGCACATGGCGCATAGTATTGTTTGTGATGCTGAAATGGATTGAACTTTCTAGGCTGGTTGAACTTTGTATCGATCCAATACCAAGTGAACACAGGAGCAGTATCGCCGATATTAATACTCTACTTTTACTTTCCATAAAACTAGTTAACACAAAAAAACACAACTTTTAGATTTTTATGTATTTTGAAAGTGGGCTTTTGCGCTAGTATAGATCTGGTATCAATCAAATACCAGTGTTGGTATTGGTATTATCAATATTTAGTTTGATCCACCCACTTCTAGTGCAATCAAACTTGATTACACAAATGGAGACTGATCTTAAAAATATAATGAAGAAAGGGACAAAGTAAAAGAAACAAAAAGGAAAGCAGATGATAGGGTAGATGATCCAAAGCTACTCATAATACTCCTCTAAATGTTTTCAGCAGACTCAACAAACAGTCAAACCCTTCTGACGAATTGTCAATCAGAGCCCTTCGAAGGGACTGGTGGAGTTGTTATGATAGGTTCTGGTGACAGCTGAATGGCCAACAGCACTGAAAGCCTTCTCATTTTACATAGGAGGGGGAGACAGCAACTGATTGACTGATCCAATGACAGAGAGTGAGGAACTCTCTCTCATAATGCAAACTGAAGGAGATGTGGCACGTTTGTTTTACTTGACATACGACGATGACGCAATGAAAAATCATCGCAACACTAGCCCCTTTGCAAAGAGATACAAATATCACATTACTTCTCAATCCAGAATCAGCTTCTGTTCCTAAAAGAAAAGATTTTTGTTTTAATGCATGTTTCAAAGCTTATATGAACACAGCCAAAAACAGCTCAAATCAAAAACATATGAATTTAATGCCTAAAAGGCCCGTGTTTAATTTACATTTACAAGTTAGAAGCCCTAAGATCCAAAGAAACAATTACGCCTGGAGGCTAATTAAAACTGAATGAACCAGATCTCCTACTGCTGAACAAACACTAACATCACGATATGCAGTCAGACGTGTGAAGAGAGATTCACTGGGAAGGACGACCACAATCATGATCTAAGCAGGAGGGAACTCAAGAAAGGAAGGGATGAAGTTAGCTGGTTAGCTGCAACTACACTTTTAAAATAGGGGCAAGTTGTCCACGCTTAGATCAAACATGGATGATGTTGTTCTCTCATTGCGATGAGATTAAAAAACAAAAGTTAAATTAATTAATAAATATAGTGGGTTAATATACCTAAATTTATTGTTATTTCAATGCGTCCTCTGCAGGGTTACCAAGAGTAGATGTCTGATGATACAAGACAGAAGAAAAGTAGAAAAAAAATCAAATAATGACAGGGACAGGAGAACCCTTTAAAATGACAGTGTGAGGTGTGAGACAAACATATTTGTCACATTTATTTTTTTCAGATTATTAAACAAATTTTAATATTACACAGAGATAAGGCGAATGAATACAAAACACTATTTTAAAATCAGTGTTTATTTCATTAAGGGAAAAAAAAGCTATCCAAACCTACCCAGCCCTAACTGATTGTGCCACCCTTGGCAGCAAGAATTGCACTCAAGTATTTAACAATAACTGGTAATTAATGTGTCACATCACTGTGGAGGAATTTTGAGCCCACTATTCTGCTGCAAAAACTTGACCAGGACACTTTGTTTTTTCTGAGCTGTTAAAAGATGGACTTGCTGGGGTGTTTCTGATCATTTTCCTGCAGAGTGTGCTTGAGCTTCAGGGCATGAACTGATGTCCAAACATTCTTCTTCAGGATTTTCTGGTAGAGGGCAGAATTCATAGGTTTTCATAGCTTTTATCCCTTAATAAATTAAATCATCATTTAAAAACTGTATTTTGTATTAACTTGGGTTATCTTTGTCTAATATTAAAATTTGTTCACTGATCTGAATCGTAAGTCTGAAAAATATGACAAAAATAATGAACCAGGAGGTCAAATACTTTTTCATAGAAATGCATGATGAGGCATTGTGACAACAAGATTTACCACAAAAACAACAACAAAGAGGTACACATAATCAGACAGAAGCTGAGACAAGTTATGAGTCAGATCACTCAAAAAAAAAAAAAATAGTATTGGTATGTAGTGTGGAGTTTGTCAACTATTTTTCCTATTTCGAAATAAATGTGATGAATGTTCAAATTGCTCAGAATAACCCAAAAGTCTTCAATAACAGCAGCTGGGCATATCTAACCATAGCCAAACAAGCTATTAATGGAAAGCTTCCACAAATGTTCTGCAACTAATAGGCACTGCAATAAATAAATATATAATGACAATAAAAATGAAAACCACAACAAGGAAACTGCTATAAGATGTGAAAAATAAGAGTTAACAGAACAGTGCTAAGGCATGAGTGATTACATGCCAGACATACAGATGGAGTCGAGGAGTCACGGCTGGTGTTGTGCTGAACATTTAGTTGCCAGCACAGGTGGCATGTTATGTAAAGATCAAAGCACTGACTCCTACATGGCTGCAGCAAGAACTGCACAAGTATGAGTGAGACACAACCTAAGTCATCAAATATGTTCTCATGGAAAGTAAAGGAGAAAGGATGAAGATATCCAGGTGTTCCATATTGGATGTTTGTTAAACAAAGCCAGCAACAGCAGTTGTACCAAAAATGCCAAAAAACAAAAAAACACTATTAAGCCAAGTGAAGATGCAACATAACAAATTCAATAAAACATCTGTGCTTCCAGCTGCCCGTTTCATTCTAAGTGATAAATTCACACTAACACATTATCTCCTGGCACTATTATAAAGTGCTGCTTCCAGACAGACCTGCAACCTGGGAGACTCATGAGATTTCTAGGTTAGTCCAGCATTCATTTAACCATCTAAAATAGACTTCTCTAGGGGTTCTCACAAAGGACAATCAGCCCATTGTATTAGAAAGTAATTATTTTTAATCACTGTTTGGGAGCCCTAATGTCAAAAGACTGGTAATCTTATAATAGCTTTCTGTGTTAACAAGAAACAAATCTAACCTATTTCTATTAAATAACAGGGAGAAAAAAATGTCAGCTAACGTGGCATGGAAATAATCTTTTGTCTTTTTGTACTATGTGCCAAAAATTAAGCTCATTTCTCTCCAATTACACACTGAGCTGAGCTCATAGAGATGGCAGATGAGAACACCATCCAAAGCTACTATTGTAGAGATCAAAGGCATCATTACCATACATAAATAGGCAGGATGAAAGGGAGAGAGATGGCTGTTATTTCCACATTCACAATGTCAGCTGTGAACAAAAGATGTGTTATTACATCAAAACAAAAAGTCAGAAACAAACTTGTCAGACTAATGATTTTGTGTGATTCTCAAAGAAAGAAAGAAAGAAAGAAAGAAAGAAAACAACACCAAAGAAGAAGAGAGGAGAGTATATAACAGAGAAAAGATTTTCCAGAAAAGATTGCTGTGCTGTGTGAAACAGATCCTCTGCAGATATGAGGTTAGGTCTGACGAGGTCTGGAAAAAGAGGAGAATGAATACCCCAGTGATCTAATTGGCACATAGACAAAAAGAAAAAAAAAGTGGACACATTAGAGGACAAAGGGGATAAACTTGTGAATAAAAGAGCTTATTGAACACAGGATCGACTACAGTCCTTCTATCCACTATTGTTGCCTAGGTTACCGCCTCTAGTGGGCGAGGAGTGCTGACAAACTGGTGGTGAGAGAAGACAAAGAAACACGCAATCAGGGAGGGTGAAATATACCAAAAGATGGCATGGCAAGGGTTTTTTTCTATTATCTGTAGCAAAAGCATTCGGCTCTAAAAGGCTGCCTGATCAGGGACCAGACACTGCAGGTGGTGAAAAATATTTCAATTTCTGCATTTGTTTAGCTTTTAAAATATTCTACCTCTGTTTGTGGCCTTCTGCTGTGAAAAATGTCCACTTTGAAACATGAAGATGAATATTTTTAGCAAACATAGAAAGGCAGCCCTAAATTCAGATTAAATGGATATGGCTTGTTGAATGAAATACTGTCCTCAAAGTTACAGTGGGCAAGAAGAAAAGAAACACAATAAGCCTCTCAGATAACTGGGACACCAAAACATGGCCTGTTTCAGTTCCACAAATGACTGACCTCACAGCGCAAGCACAGATTTGGATGGCTTGACTGGAACCATGTTGGGCAACTGTCGGCGAAAGAGGACTGCAAGTCTGCAGTTTTTTTGTTTGTTCGAACCACTTGTTTACACCGAGTGATTTCACAGACCAACATTCAACAACATAACAATTCAACTACTGCAGCTAGAGCAATAAAATATATGCTTGTTACTGTACAAAGACGCTTTTTTGACCTTGCACACAGTTACACAATGATAACCAATGATCACAGGGCCATGTACTTGTAATTGCCACACAGGAACCTCACAAACACAACCCTAGAGTAGTCAAAAAATTCTAAAATTTAAAGTTCACATTGACAGAAAACATTTATGTAAAAGACATCATGTAAAAATCACTGGTATCTTCTTGGTTTTGATGCACTTTTTCTTTTTCCTCAAAAAAATTAAACAGTCTGTCACGTAAAGAGAAATTAAATATTGTTTTTTTGTTTTACAATCATTTGAACAGTCAGGCTATTGTGCTTTTAATTATAATATCAGATGTTTGCTGCAGAAAACACTTGGTCTGCAGTGGGGAGGACTGAACAGTGGGAAATTTCTACTCCCTTATATTATAATGAAAGTCCAAAGATGGTTGCAAGTTGGTCAAGTGCTGCATGTAACCCACAGCTCTGACAATACTGTTTCAACTGCGAATGCTCTCAAAGTTAAACTTTGTTGATCAAGTTGGTAATTGCATGCAATCTGTTTCTGATGATAAAGCAATTATCTGTGATAAAACATCGAAAACCACATATATGTTGCTGTGTGCATAGAAAGAAATTCACACTTAACAGAAATTCACATTTAACTATTACAGTTCCCGTTCTACAGAAATATAACCAGATTACAACCAGCTGGCAGGCTGCTGAGTCATGTTGTACTCATTGATAAAAATGGCACCATGTTGATAGTCAGTCTGCATTTATAAATTAAATAATAATTATTTGCAAATCTTGGACCGTCCCTCTGAAGATGATAGCAGCCAACCCAAGTCAGACTGTGATTGTTTGCAGAAAGGTTGCCTCCTATCAAGCAACCTGTACAATCGCTTTGTGATCACTCAAGCAATGAGCAACCATTTAGTTACCACAGGTTGCAATCAGTCACAGAATGTATAATATAATCACCAGGCAACCACCAATTTTTCTGCTAACGCAAGGAGGTTGCTATCCTATTTTTACTTTTGGGACTCAGCACTTAGCTTGCTCGGTATTATAAGGTAGCTTTGTCAAGTTAAGTGTGCCCAGTGTTTGATAGCTTTTTGTTGAGCCAATTCGATAGTTCCCCAGCTAGCATCATCTCAGGATAATTGAACAAGAAGGCTCATCTCATGTACTTAGTATCCCCAGAGTATTTTAATTTAATTAAGAAAACGTAGCATTTTCATTCAAAATATTTCAATATTATGCTGTATACATTTCTTACCCCCACCCTTACTTATTATAAAGACTTTTGATGGATATGTACTGCATAGTTCAATTCAATTCAATCCAATTCAATTCAATTTTATTTATAAAGCGCCAAATCACAACAACAGTCGCCTCAAGGCAACTGTCATTCACAATGACTGTATACATTCATGCAGGAATGTATACAGTCCTGCGAACATGCAGGACTGTATACATTTACTCCATCCCGCCACTTTTACAGTTTGTATTTATTATATCCTCTTTTCTATGCTCACTATTTAGGTATTACAATAAATTTTCTCATTCATATTTCTTTCCCTCTAAGAAAAATAGCACATTAGATCACATACTTCTTAATGATGTAAAACATGTACAAAACACTCATGTCAAATGTATCCCTATTTCTTACACACTGTGCAGTATGTCTTTTCTTAACATGATAGGTTGTTATTGTAATGGGATACACACAAGGTGACGCACAAACAGCTTGTTTCTGCTGAGCTCTATCACATTGATTTGTATTCATGCTGCCTCTCTGGCTATGCAGCATTACAGTCCCCATCAACACCAGCAGCAGCTCTAATATCAACAGTGTTCTCGTTTTGACTCTAACGCTGCTTGACCTCAACTTGCTGCTCTTTGTTCTTAAGACGCAAATACACCAACAATTTCAGGACATACAAGCTAAAGAGCCCTGCTTTACCTTGACCTTTTTTGTCATTGTTGTTGATTCAGTCCTAAAGATTAAAACTATAGTATTAAAAGAGATTTTTTAAAAAAGTCAGGGTAATAACCAACTGAACACAAGACATTTTTTTGAATGTGAGGGGAAATTTTTAGTCGAGCATTTAGAATTAAGTGTAATCCAGTCATTCTTACAAAGACAGTGCAAAACACACACACACACACACACACACACAAACACACACCAACAGAAAAAAGATGGATACCTTCACCCGGACATGAGCATGGTGAGAATCACTAGCTCTATCTGATCTCTCTTCACGATAACTTCTCTTGTTGGAAATGCATTTCTAAAGCAAAGCCCTCCTGAGACCACCATTAATAGCCTTCAGTCCCAAATAACACATCTTAATGAACCACTTGTAAGAGTAAAGCCCATTGTTCAAACACACAAATCCTATGATCTGCTTATGAATGAACTGCCCAAATGCACGATTCTCTGAATGATCGAAGCCAAACACCAGGAAAGTACATCCATTTAAGCTAAATGCTCCAAAATATTCTCTAGTTTGGAGATTGCTTCATTAGCATTTGAGGTATGACACTTCAGAGAGGGTTGAAACATTTGAACTTTTTTATTTTTATGTGCTTCCTAGTAATTTCCAGTTAATTTAACTCAACAAGCGTCTTATAAATAAAGGAAGACTTAAGGAAGCGACTTTTTTGTAAAAACATCTTACTGCTGTACTAGTGCCAGCAGAAGCCAACACATTAAAAATGAAAAGAGACAGATGCATATACACACACACACACACACTGAGCAGTCACATTGCGTTTAAGCTACAGGGACTGAGCTACAAAGATTACCCCGTTTTAACCTGTTTTCTAGCTCTGATCTTTCATTTGTCTGTATTCAAAACAGCCAACTCTCCTCTAATCTTTTAATGGATGTGCCATCTCTTTTGTCTCCCTGCTCAGACACAGACAGACAGACTGAGAGAGTGAGATGGGCAAATACAAAAAGTCTGCTGTCTGAGTCCGCAAGCGGGACACTGGGTGCTCCTCTTGCATTCCCTAATGGATTCTCCTATTATAAGATGGAAAATGAACAGTCCAAGATAATAATTTGGGCACCGTCTGTTTTTAATGCTATAACTAACTGGGATGGTACTGACGTATTCATACAGTAGTACAAACCTTGGGTGAGCAGATGTAATGTAACAAATTAGGAGGCCAAAAAAGAAGGTGTATTTTCCTCACAAACACATACAATACCAGCAAGTTACAGAAGATGTTGATTTCAAAAAGAATTCCATCTTATGTGATTCAGCTTAAGACTACTTCATTCAAACCAGCCACATTACTATCATTATTAATGCAAAAAGAGTAACATTGCAGGAAAAGCGCATGTCACGTAATACAATCACAATTAACACAAACTCACCCCATTCAAAAAAAACAGTTTCCACACATTAGACACAGAGACTCTCAAAACTTTGTCATCACCAACCTTCTCCAGCTTTTCAAAATGCTCCCGCAGGAACTTCATAGGACGCTCAGGCTTAGCGATGCAGAGGTTCACAATGCACTCTTTGAGGATCTGCTGGATGTTGTGCTTCTGCACGAAAATTTCACAGCCCTTCAAACTTTCGTCTTCTTCCAGAGTGGAGGAGGAGGTGGCCATCTTATCTTTTATCTCTGTGACAGTGGGAGAGAAACAGGGTGGACCATGAGAGGAGGGCAGGGAAGCCAGAGGAGGATAGCAGGGAGAACAATGTAGCGGGGGGAGAAGAGGGCTGAGGAGGGCAGAAAAATAGAAGGAGGGGCAAAATGAGGAGTGTATAATGAGATATGACGGGCACAGGGGAGAGATTTGGAGGGGGAATAGATCGTGGGAAGCAGGTGACTTAAAATTTCACCAATTTTTTTTATGCTTCTTGCACAAAAAAGGCAACCCTGCGAGCAAGGTATGATGTTTTGTGACAACAGAGGCTTTTGCCAGTTTATTCCCTTTACTAAACAAAATATAAGTATAAATAACAAAGCAAATCTATAAGTTGTAGAACTAGGTAGGATGTTTTAATTTAGAAGATTGCCCAAAATAGACAATCTGATCAATTTTCAAGTGTTTGTCCTAAAAAATATACATTTGTGTTGAGAATATAAAGTTACAGATTCTAAAGATAGAGGATATTATCATCTGCTTCTAGATGGTTGAAAAGAAGTGTACCTCTTGTGTCTGTTTGTTAGAAGATCTTGATTAATCAGACCGTGCTTTATCTTAAAGACCTCATAGTACTATATCACTCCTACAGAGCAGTTTGCTGGAATAGGCCTAGGTTGCTGGGGACTGGGGGCAATGATGCACTAAGCATTTCTTCTTCACTCACCACTATGTGTTTATACACAACTTTGTATGTAACCATTATTATTAAGCTCTGGCTCTCTTCCACAGTGTGTTTTTTCCTGACTTCTTCTCCTTGCCCACAACTGGTTATAGCAGATGGCTGTCCCTCTCTGACTCCAGTTCTGCTAGAAGTTTCTCCCTGTTAAAAGGGAGTTTTTCCTTCCCACTGTCGCCCAATGTTTGATCATGGGGGGGTCATATGACTGTTGGGGTTTCCTCTCTTATTTTGCAGGGTCTTTACTTTACAATATAAAGTGCTTTGAGGCAACTGTTGTTGTGATTTGGTGCTATATAAATAAAGTTCAATTGAAATTAATGTAATTGAAACCGACAAAAAAATAGTTAAGGCAAACACATCTAACAGAACTTAACTTATTATCAATGGAGGTCCACTGGAACACGGCCTATTTTTCGTGGCGGATAAACATGACTGAACATTGAAATACTGGAAAGTAGTGTCTTTATTTGTAAAACTAAATACTTCAGCAGGTGGAGGCAATGGGAATTATATAACAACACATGACTACTAACAAATGCTAGTAGCCTATGTCTGACTGCAGATAATTGTGCAATACGTCTCAAAGCAAGACAGGAAGCTGGGCAGGTGTAGCTAGCTAACAGTTCACTACCCTGAATCACTTCCTCAAAGGGAAATCACGTTAACCGTATCGTTATTTCTGCATAATAAACCAGACTCGAGCATGACTTTGAGGATGACATCAGGCTGCAGCTTCATTCACAACAAATACACCAGCAGCGATGTCCACACGGAACAATTTTAACTGTGTAAACTGTGGCGCTTGTGATGAAACCGAACACCTGCTCGTCTGCATTCAATACACAGCTAACACAGCCAGAGTTGCTAACCTTACAATGACAACCAAACCACAACGAAGGGGGAATTACGGCGACAGCATAAAGCATCACGAGCCCGGTCTAAAACCACCCCACCGCTATTTCGTAGACACGGTTCAGTCCTTGCTCGCGCTCGTGTCCCTACCGTTATTTGTGGAGGAAAAAACACCTCGCTGGTTGGTAAGAGATTGATGAGGTGCCTTTCGTTAGCTGGGATGCTGCTGTTGCTGCCTCTGCCTCTGCCTCACCGCTACCTCTCGCTCGCTCTGCGTCAGTCTCGATGACGTCAATCTGTCATCTCCTCGACCGCAGCGGCGCTCTCTCGAGGCCAGCGAGCACGCGGCAGCGCATTTACAGATTAAACACCCTTAGAGGAAATAACCACACAAAAAACAACTGTGCTGCTATTATTATTAGTATTACTTAGATGCGTTCATTTCCAAGTATGAACGTCTCCATCATAGTCTTTGGGGTTACACCCTGCTCTGCAGCTACAGGCCTAATATCACATTTTTATGACGTATATGCATGCTTTCCCACCACATGATTAGTCCTACGGCTAAATAACACTGGATTTAAAGCCTCAGAAACCATCCCGAATCTAAAACTGAGACACTAGTCTCTGTGCCCAACCCCCCAACAAATGCCACCTGGTTCTGTTATAAGTGTGTCAAAGGTCCTGCATTATGAATATTCTCATATAAAACGCCCACATTTTCTCAGACTTTTAAAAGGTCATCTCCATCATGCATTTTTGCTTGTTGTCCACATTGTTCACCATTCTTCATTATTACTGATAATAAAATATTATCATGCCATATGATTGTCATATCATTATATGATTGTGATTATATTTTTGTGATATGATTATCCTATGCACTCACAAACCCGCAGTACTGATAGTACCTTGCTTTTACTTGTTTATATTATCTATTGTGTTGGGGCGGTTTTGTTAAACACATAGGTAATTAATTACCTCACTCCGCTTCTCTCTGTGTCTTTCCTTTGTCATGTCTCTTGACTTTTGACTCTAGTGTACACAAGCAACACAAATAGCTTTCTAATTATCAGCAGTTCTGGTCTGAAGTTTACATAAACTCATTATGGGCATGAATGTCATGGTAATTTGGGATTTTGATCTGTTCTTTTTCGGGGTGGAATGACTTGACATTATACATCTCTAATGACTGAAGAGAACAAGAACTGGGTGCACAAGTTTAATTTATTTGAGATTTTTTTTAATCCACAAAAAGTATACATAAAGGCTCAAATATATACATACACCTACTTAAATTGTTCAATATGTGTAAATTGTCCTTCCTTGTGAAGGAAGAATCCTATACTTCTTGTTGATCATAATTGACTGAAGTGAATTGAAGTGGTAATTTCTCTTTGCCAGGATTTGTTTGGCAGCACTCATTGTAATGGCTAATACTTAGAATAATGGGAAACTCCAAGGAATTTATTAAAGATCTTTTTATTATTCCATCCATTTTGTGCAATGTACCAGTACCATTAACAGCAAAACAGCTCTAGACCATGATGCTACCACCACATTGCTTGGCTGTCACTCATAAAGCCTTTCTTGAAATGTTTGTCAGACCCAGTGGAAAGATGCAGTCTTAGGTTTGAAAGCCTCACCTTTACTCCTCCAAACATATATTTTGACACTGTGGCAGGGTAGTTCAAGCTTTGTCTTGTCTGATTATAAAACATTTCTATCCCATTTAGCCTTAAAATTTCAGTTGAGCCGAGTTGAGTGATGATTTTGGAACAAGGGCATTTTTCTTGGTCATTGTCCACAATGACATAAAATACTCTTCACTGTGGACAGTGACGCTATTGTTTTTGCAGTTTCCAGTTCATGGCAGGCTTCAGTCTTGGTGGTTTCTGGGTTATTCCTGAGTATCCTGACCAATATGAGGGTGACAGTTGGCTCTTCTTCCAGACTTTGGCAAAGTGGCTATGCATCAGAATAACTTGTTTTTGTGTATAGTTGTTTAAGCTGATGATTTTGAATTGGCAGTTGTTTAGATTTGGCTCCAAGAGACCTTCCCAACTTGTGCAAATCTACAATTCTCCTTCTTAGATCTTCACTGAGTTCTGTGGATTTTCCCATTGTTTTGAGTGTTGGTCAGAGAAATAAGCAGTTGTAGTCAATCATGATCACTCATGAGAAGTTAATAGACTTTGGCCCTTTCAAGTTAAAGACACAGTACTTTCAGCACCACTTATCAAGTGGGTCTATGTATGTATTTGAGCCTGTATGTATACTTTTGAACCTGCATGGATTAGAGAAAATCCTAAATAAATGTATACTGTATTGGATTCCAACACTGAAAAACAAACAGTTCAAAGAAGTCATTAAAATCTCCAAATAGCCATGAGATTTATGGCCATGATGAGTGTCTGACCGCAACTGTAAGTTTAATTGTAAGCCAAACCTGGCTAATTTACAGAATATACAGTTTGTATAGCTGGGAGACTTCAAATAAAATCATAGTGTATGTGATTTTCATTCTGTTTTGGCAATTTGGTGAACTTTTACATTTTTTTGGGGGGGGGGGGGTTGTGTGTGTGTGTGTGTGTGTGTGTTTTTTTTAGTGTTTTTTTTTTTATTATTATTATTTTATTGATTTATATTTTTTAGTTCTTTATTTTGTGTTTGTATTGGAACATCTCTTCTGTCTGCTGTAATAATATATGAAAACATCTGAATAGCCCTAGATGACCCCATGAAAGTCTTGTGTTTGCGAATGTAAATAAAGTTTCATATTTTTGAATCTGAAACTATCGTAAAGCAGTCGTTTGTTTGTCGTGCGAATGCCGGTTGCCATAACGACAGCCAAGATGGCGGCGATGGCGACTGGAGACGAGCATGCTTCCTCTGAAGTTTTGAGAGGACTCGCCCGACATTTAAATTGTCTGAACGAAGACAACAAGGCGACAAGAAAAAGAGCTCTGGAGGCGATCAAGAAGGAGACGGTTGATAAAGGACTATCCAGCAGCGCCTTACAGGAAGTCTTTTCTTCCCTCCTCAAGCCTCTCCTTAAATGCCTGTCAGACCCAATGGAAAGATGCAGAGAAACTACTATAGCGGTTTTAACAGAGTTTATCCGATGTGTCCCGAAGCCGGAGGAATCGCTGCCTTATCTCATGCCCTGCTTGGCTCAGCGATTTGGGGAGAAGGAGATCCTGGAGCCGGCGGAGGAACTTCGCCTGTCGGCCGTGGAAATGCTGACTCTAATAGTGGAAGTGTGCGGGAAGAATTTAGCACCCTATCTGAGCGAAGTGATCAACATACTACAGAGAACCATCGTAGACCCTTTCCCCGATGTTAAACGTGAAAGCTGCAAGTGCACCGTGAACTTTGCGAAGTGTGTGCCAGGTTGGTGAATGGGTTTTGTTGTGGCTGTGGAGAAAGCTGGTTACCATGGTTTCGAAGCACGCAGACATGTTTGGGGCCCAACAGCTCTCTTTCCTGTACTGCGCAGGTGCCTCCGCAGTTATATTAAATGGCAAGAGTGACGTTTTTGTGCTGGGCAACTCGAGCAGTCAGTAGTTGCTTGTTTTGCCTGAACAGATTCCATAGGCACACTGACGTGTTTGCTTGCTTCTTGTTAAATCATTAATTAGCTGTGATTAAGCTCAATTTTCTACCTAAATTACTTATTTTTCCTAATAAATGAAATTATCATTTTAAAATGCACTTTCTATTTATTCAGGTTACCTTTGTCTAATATTAAAATTTGTTTGATGATCTGAAACATGCAAGTTTGACAAGTATCCGAAAAAAGAGGAAATAAATCTGGATTAGTGCAAATACTTCTCACAGCACTGTACTTGGTCTGATAATGTATCATAAGTTGTGTATTATATCACTGCATGATCCAGCTTTCAGTTAGACAATTGAATGGACTGCAATCATTTTCCCTTTTCTCTCTTCAGAGCACTTTCACATGCAAGCCGAGTGTCTCATTAAGCCCCTCATGTTGACAATTGCTCATCAGCACACTCGGGTACGGGTTTCTGTCATCGAAGCCACTGGGGCGGTCATTCAGCATGGAAGTGGGAAAAAAGTGGATGACGTGCTCTCTCACCTGGCACAGAGACTGTTTGACGACTCACCTCAGGTTCAGTTTTTTGGGGAGAAAAACTTCCAGGAATAACATGACCATGGATTAACACTTTTGTCCTAAAACTCAAAACCATTTTGTCTATGTTTAGAAGATCCTGAATTTTGCCCCCTTATCGTTCTCTCTTTTGATCCAGGTGAGAAAAGCTGTGACTGCAGTCGTTGGTGATTGGCTGTTGCACTTCAGAGACAGATATTCTTATTTTCACAAACTCATCCCTCTCCTGCTCAGCACCATCAATGATGAGATCCCAGAAATAAGGTTAAAGTCCACAGTTTTATTCTGTAGTGTAATTTCCTGTTTAGAAACTACATGACACAATTTCTTTACACAAACACAGCGGCTTTTGATTCAAACATGATGTTGAAGTGCATGTTTTCAACTTTAATTCAAGGCTTTTTAGGGGTTTAAGAATTACAGTCATTTTTATACACATTCTCCTATTTCCAATTTGATAAACTAACCAAATTTTATATTTAAGAATTGTTTGTAATACTTGACTGAAAATCTTTTGGGGTCACTGACTGTACACACCAAATGGACACACCAAATGCTTTGTGTCTTCCCTTGAGATATATTGTCAGACCTTTACTGCAGCTATGCTCAGTTGCTGCTTGTTTGTGGGTCTCTGCATTCATTTCTGTATTTAATAACTGAAAAAACATGCTCTGTTGGGTTGAGATCAGGTGACCTGACTTGGTCATTGAAGAACATCCCATTTCTTTGTAGTGAGAAACTCTTAAGTTACTTTGCAGTTTGCTTTGTTTCATCATCCATTCGCACTGCAAAGTATTGTCTGATCAGTCTCTGAGCAGAGAGCATAGCTCTGTACACTGTAAAATACACTCTGCTACTTCTATCAGCAGTCACATGATCACTAAACACTAGTAGTCATACATGCCCATTCCACAACGCTACCTCCACTTTGTTTGACAGATTATGTGGTGTGCTTTGAATTATGTTTCTCTCCTCCTCCATACTTATCTCTTCCCATCATTCCAGTAAAAGTTAATCTGGGTTTTCTTTTTTTTTCTCAGAACTGTGTGGGCCTGTTTAGATGTTTTTTGGAAAGGCTAATGTGGGCTTCATGCTCTTGGAACCTTAACAAGGATAGACCTTTCTCCTCAAGAGGGTTTTTGTGTTAGATGTTTTCTTAGCCAGTGAAAGAATTCTGCCATGGTGCGCTTTAGTTGACTTCTATGGCCTTTCAGCTGAACAATGTCAGTGTCATTTCTGAAGTGTTTGCCAGCTTGCTGATAATGTTTATTTTGGTTTTTCAGCCTAATGAAGAACCCCTTTCACTTGCACAAACATCATTTGTTCCTCATATTTAGAGTTCTAGTGTACAGCTACCAAGTGCAGGTTCAACTCCAGATTTTTTTTTCTGCTTGTCATGACATAGTGACATGATCTGAGGCAGCAGATCTTATCTAGCCATGAAACTGCCCAGGAGCCAATTGTCCAATTACTTCTGATCATCTGAAAATGAGGGCGTGTGTATAAAAATAGCTGTAATTCCTAAACAGGTTATGCAGTACTGTTTTTACACTCTTTCTTTGGGCGATCGTGGCTCAAGAGTTGGGAGTTCGCCTTGTAATCGGAAGGTTGCCGGTTCGAGCCCTGGCTCGGACAGTCTCGGTCGTTGTGTCCTTGGGCAAGACACTTCACCCGTTGCCTACTGGTGGTGGTCAGAGGGCCCGGTGGCGCCAGTGTTCGGCAGCCTCGCCTCTGTCAGTGCACCCCAGGGTGGCTGTGGCTACAATGTAGCTTGCCATCACCAGTGTGTGAATGGGTGAATGACTGGATATGTAAAGCGCTTTGGAGTCCTTAGGGACTAGTAAAAGCGCTATATAAATACAGACCATTTACATATTTCATTTACATATAAACTGTCTGACTGTGGCCATATGATCCACTGGACCTAGATGTATATGAAATATAGTGCAAACAACAATGACCATACTATTATTTCTCATTTAGGATGAATAAGAAATAATATTTCTTTCCGTTTCCTCTTTCAGACTTCTAGCCGTTGATCTGTGGAAGCAGGTAGGCGCACAGTGGGAGAAGGAGAATGAAGATGACATCAAGGACAAAATGGACTTCCTTCTCACTCCACCTCCACATTACCCATCAGAAGGTCTGAAGCTGCTGTTTCTTCCCTATGCTACAATTTTTAAGGAGTGTGGTCATCCAGTTGGGTATTTTGGTAAATAATGTTAAGAGTCCAAGCTAGAGTGAATGGTGAACCTTGACATTGACATTTTTCTCCATCTCAGTAGTTCTAAAAGCTGTTGTTGTTTGTGATCTAGGGATCTTAGTAAATAAGACAAGAATAAGCTGTGGAGTGGGTGGCATCGGTGCAATGCATCAACCTCGACTCCGCGTAGGTGGTGAGACAAGGGATTAGAAAGCTTTCTATATATGGGGTTTTTACTTTCTTGTCTAGACTCAAAGTTCTTAAAGCAGCTGCATGTCAGTGTAAAGCTACATGTAATAGCTGCACCCTACTCCACTAAATCTTGTCTCTTTATTACAGCTGTTCATAGTTATAATGTACAGTAAGAAGAAATGATGCAGTCTATGACAGCTTTGTTGTCAAGGCAGGTACTGGCTTGGAAAGATTAGTGTTTGCCTCGGGCCTGGTAGCAATATGAACCTGAAACATGGCCACAATAGTTGGCCTGCAGTTTGCCTAGAGGGCCAGGACAAATATGTGCGCAGCACAGTTGCACAAGTCTGCATTTTTAAAAAGAAGATCCTGTACACGTCCCACTGCTTCACATGTGACAGTAGGGATGAATACTGGTTCTGCCTGGCGACAGGAAAGGAAGAGACTCTTTCTCTCTTTCCTTCTTTCCCTTTTTGTCTTGTGATCATAAATCTGCCGGGCCTCCCAGTGTGAAGAGGTCACTGTCAAACAGTGAGAGACAACCAGAAAGGGCCTTGTTTGGTCTTGTCCTGTTGTGTTTCTCTGATTTATCTCTGGCTTCCTTTAGTCCTCCCTTCCTCTCTCATTAGTGTGCCTATAGGAGAAGGGCAATAAGGCGGCAGGTTAGTGAAAAGAAAGACAAGCAAAAGTGAAATGTAGAAGGCTATATGGAAAAGTGTTAACTCTTGCTCTGACAAGCCCCTTTTGGCGGAATCTCAGTCATAAAAAGTGGTTTTGGGGGGGTTTCTAGAGAATGTAGAGCCCACTCAGCACACTTTTGAAAATATGTGAATCAGTGGCATTTCTTGTGCTGAAAATGCTCTTTTTAAGGATTCATATAGTTCATAACAATATGCGTAACAAAATGATTTCACACGTAGACTACACATAAATTAATTAGGCATATGCAATGTACTCTGAACAGAAAATATTTTGGATTATGGGTCTTGATATCTATATTTGTGTGATGTTTGAGATACTTTTTGCTCGCCCACTACAAACACATCCTGGAGAGTGTTCAGTAAATTTGTAAAGCAAATCTCTCTCTATTATCTGCTATTTTCTGTTGGAACTCTCCATCTTAATGCTAAGTGAATGAGACGGAAAACATGAGTTTTTCCAAAGAAAATACAGATTACCAACAGTGGCAGAGTATGCTTAGGCGAATTTTTCAATTTCTCTTGCAGTGGAGCGTCCAGGGTTAGGCTGCAGAGAGCTGGTTGTGAGAAATCTGGGGAAGCTGGTACCGGCTATCACACACGATGTGACCGATTGGCTGGTGCCAACGCGGGTTAAGACCTCTCAGCTTCTCTCAGTGCTGCTGCTCCACGCCGAGGACCATTGCATCCAGCACCTGCCAGCCCTATTGGCCACCCTCTATCGGGCCTGCACAGATAGCGAGAGGGACGTAGTCAACAATGTGAGTAACCAGAGAAGTAGAGCACATTATACATCACTTTTTAAAAGATTTTTTTGTTTGATTGTTTTAAATGTGAAATTCAGTAAATTTCACATCTGCACATACTGTAAAATAGCACTGTTTCTTCTGAGTCAGCAGTTATTCTTCATGTCAGTCTAAACATGCTTCTATATTTAAACTGGGCCAATCAGGGCTCAAGGACTTGGGATGCACCTGTTTGCATATGAGGATTACGCTGATCTTTGATGTGTGGAAAACTGAAAGAATGACTTCCTCTCCTCATCATCCTTGACACTCCCTCAGGTCTCTGCTCTTGACTCTCTTCCTCTCTGTTTCCACCTTCAGTGTCTGGCAGCTGCTAAACTGATAGGGACCTTTGTCCCTCCACCTGTTTTCCTCAAACTGCTGCTGGATCACGTGGCCAGCCCACACTCTTCCTCCCACCCTTGGGCCCCCCTCATGGTCCTGGCTGCCGTGCTCGGAGGATGCTCCAGGCCCCTCCTTAAACCACACATCCAGCAGGTCGCCAACACTCTGGCCCAGCCCGATGTGTGCCAGGGATATCAACAGGTCAGCAGAGGGAAGCTCGGGTTTCGTTGTGGTTGGCCTGTTTTGAACTTATTTACCTGAGTATGAGTGTTCTTCCAGTAATGCCATGTACCTCCTGCTCGCCCACTACAAACACATCCTCTTACTGTTTTTTAGCTTATTTCCAGTATGAAGTTTACTGGTAAGGGAGGGACACGTTGAAAAAGTTAAAACATTAAAATCACACTTGTTTTGATGACAGCTTACCTTCCCTCACAGGAAGCCATGTTTAGATTTTCCCCATCCCAGCTAGTCTGTGTGCACCAGCTGTTTCTCTTAAAGTCATGTTAGATGATCTTGGCAGTGTCATAAAGGGTCATTTTCTGCTTTCTCTGTGTACCTTAGCACTCTTATTATTGGCAGTGACTTTGCAGCAATCGTCTACTGTATATATTTCTGGTGTAATTTGTCCGTTATGGAAATAAGTTTGATGATAAGGTGAAAGTCTTCAAGACTTTTCAATAGCTCTACTGTATGGGGTGAGTTCAGGAGGTTCACTGTGGAGGAATTCTCCAAAATGCCAAGTCTGTTAAGGTGACACTCAGGGCCACATGGTGTTTTTCAAATCTAGCATTGCACGACTTTGATGGCACCGCCTCTGCTCAATCGCAGCTATGAACTGTGACTGAAATACATTTGGGCTTTCTTTGTAAATAAGAGGAAAATTCCTATCGTGTGCGGAGCAGACATTTCCATGCTTGTTTTCCTCTAGCGCCAAATATGTTTCCCTTTCACAATAACAGTTGTCTGCCAGATAACTGCACGCCGGGCCTACCTATACCCATGACCCCATCCCTTCTCGTAGTGCCCTGCAAGAATTTCCTCCTTGAGATAATAATAACAAAAATCCACTAATTCATGTGACCCCAGGATGACTGCTGTGACCCCTCTGAGCAGGCAAGGCAACGCAAAGGCTTTGGTTTTTTGTTTTTGTTTTTTTAATAGCCAGGCGAGCTCCTAGTGCCAGACTGCAGTTCAGCCATGCCATTCAAGGAATCCCTGAAATTTCAAAGCCTGACTGGTCAAGGCTGGTGATAAATGAATACGGAAACTGACCTCCTTCTGTCCTCCCTCGTTGCTGTCTGGTGGGGTCAACCAGAAAAAGAATTAACCGGATGGGACAGTCACATGCTGTCGCACAGATGCAGGGAGACCTCTGCTTCCTCTCTGTCTGTCTCTCCATCTATCTTACTCTGTCATTCTCCTCCTCTGTTTCTGAGGGCGAAGCACAGAGCACTGCTCAGGGGAGGTGGCAGAGACAAAGCACCTGCAACATTCTTTGACAACACGCAGAGTTCATAGCATGGAGACGGGCCAGATCTCCGTGTAGCTGTAAATAACACCAACGGAGACAGGACCACCTGCATTCAGCATGCCGGTGATCTCTCTCTGCGGTAAAATGCTGACTCCAAATACCTTTTAGATTGACCTGCTTTTGATTATTATTGGATAAAAGTTTTTTCAGCTGCAGGCACAATGGCAGCATAGAAAGTAAGGCACACTCAGTACCTTATTTTATTCTTATTTTTTTTTTATAAATATAGACATTTAAAGGACTTTAAAATATAAGTGCACTCTTCAGAGGGTTATGTAGCACCTGAACAAGAGGCATAGAAAAAGGAGAAGGTGAAGTCTGACTTGAACACAATGAAGCCTGTTAAGAAATTAAAGATAAATAAACTTCAAAGTGAGCGTAGGCAGACTTGAAGGCCCTGTAAGGAGCTGATATATGATGCTTCTGCACGACATAACCTCACAGGCTCTTTCAGCTGTGTTTTCTTTTCTTTATTTTGAGAAAGGGGGTGTGGGACGACTCACAAAAATAAATGACAGATGCTTCGTGGAAAAACAAAAAAACTTTTGGTTATAAATTGAAGATGATTTCAGGAGCTTGAGCGGACATGAAAGAGGGTGGTTAAAGAAGCCACCGTGTTCAGATGTGAAATTTATGTTTTCTTATGACTCCCACATGGCCGCAGTGGATCATATCATACACACCTTTCACAGCTGTGGTGTCCCTGTGTTTTAGGCTGCCATGGTGATAGAGACATCAGCACATCTGCAGGGCTGGTGTGGATTGGTAAAGATAGTTAGAGCTGGAAGAGCTCTGTGAGTTTCACAGCCAGTATTTAGAAGAAAGGTCTTTTCATCTTGTCTGCACACGGAGAAGCTTCACAATGTCGCAACATCAACTATTCTGCTGAATAAGCAACCATACTTTCATACATTAGCGAGTCTCCTGTGTGCATGCACCTTGTCATCAGCGACAGCTGGATACCGCTCACTGCTCAACTGAAGGGCAGACAAAGAGTGCAAAAAAGGCACAAGAGCAACTTTCAGCTCACTGCAAAGGGTCGATATTGCATCTACTCCCAGTGTTTGTTTTTCTGTTTCTATAGCAATGTCGGTAGCTGTTTGTGGAGTGGGGGGGGTTCCCCATTGGTAGATAGAAATTCCTAGTATAGCTTCTTAAAGAGGAGTATCGTAAGTGATGCATCCAGCGGTGGATAGATGCACGTACTCGAGGTGACGAGGGCCCCTGGAACGTGCCCAGGCCAATAAAACCAGATGTATCTCGACCTGCTCCAGGTGTCCACCTAGTCATTACACCGCACCACTTTTTCCGCTCCCTCACTCTCGGCCAGCCCTAATCGCTGTTTTCTGCGAATGTTTAATATGCGGCATCTGAATGTGTGTGCCGCGTTATTTCCAGTACTGCTTCCCTGGTGCCCCTGCTGTGTGTATGTCCCAGTGAAAAGCTCAGTCATAAGAAGGGATCCCCCCCCCCCCCACCCTGGTCAATGACACGAGAAATGCATTCAAAGACCAGTGTATGGTGCAGCAGGCGAGTTGTGTTTAAGTGTTTGCTCTAGTCTATTTTTGCATTGCTATATGACTTTGCTGTAACCCCTGATTGCTTGGAAATTAATCCCAGGATTCAAATTTGGGAAAAGAGAGTGCGCCACCTAGTGCTAGTCAGCCAACTACCACCAAAACCATTTCAAAACCCAACCGGTCTTCCTGCAGTCCAAAGCAAACACCTGGAGGGCATTCTTCCTCTTAACAACATACAAAATCACACACTCTCAATCACACTTACACCTTCCACCCCTCACTCTCCTTCTAACTCTACCCCCTTGACACCCTAATGACAGGCTGTGTGAAAACAAGGGGAAAAAAAGGGCCACGGTCCCAGTGATGGCATGGAAATTAGTCTGACCTGCAGGTCTTTGTCTAAACATGAGCTCACCACAACACTGCCTGACAAGTGTCAGCAATCGCACACACACTCGTGTGTTTTCAGATGAGGGGAAAAAAGTCCTCACTCTGTGTTACTGTGTATCTTGTTCATCTGTTATTACTGGTAGGAAACATGAGACAAGCGGCCATTTAGTTGTTCCAGAGTGATGTCACCTGGTTAAAAAAGCGGCATTGCTTCTCAGAATTCACAAAGAAAAGACAGTCTTAATAATAATGCATTCCTACCACGCCTCTCACAGGTTATGTACTTGGAGCAGTTGCTGGCGTGTGTGGATGTGCTGCTGCATCAGTGTGAATCAGACTGCATCTCAGTGAGCCTGCAGCTGCTCCAAGTGCTCATCGCTGTCCAGAGCTTCTCCACTGAGCCACAGCTGAGCGAAAAGGTGAGAAAACATCCACATCATGAAGTCACAGATCCAGATCCATCCTTCCTGCAGCTCTCGTCTATATTTTGCTCTGAAATTACACAATTTTCCCCTTCACTTGTTGTTTTTCCCCTTTAATTTTTTTTACTAGAAAGGTAAGCAGGTTTTATGACACAAGAGCTATTCGAGGAATGTAAGCATTTACATGGGCTCAAACTGTATAATTACCCACTTAGCCACGGGAGCTGAAATTGCACCTTTGAGTGGAACTTTAAATCCAGTCTTTGTGGAAAGGAGGCGGGGGAAAGGTGGAGAATGAAAGAAACGGGCAGAAATAGGGGTGGAGAGGGATGAGTTGTGTTGCACTTGTGACACAGGTTTGTGTCATAAGTGAAGCCCCGTTTAGTTCCATAAAGCCTTCTCAGGTGAAAAAAAGCCATCTCATATCCAGGTAATAAATTACCTCTCATCTTGTGGTCAGCCTCCACATGCCAAGCACAAACAGGACCAGTGACAAGTGAAGCCAGTGGCATCTGAGGTCAACATGTCATCTAACTTCTTGTCGCCAATCGTAGGCTAATGATAGGGAGAGGAGCGGGAAGGAACTGGCACAGATGCTCACCAGACACCACATGGGCCACCAGTGTGACTGTGTGTTTATGTCTGTCTGCATCAGTGTGTATGTTCACACAGGGAGCAGCGAGTAGAGAAGAGATGGGAAGGAATGGATTAAGAAAGAGAGGAATGGTGAGAATGGCCTTGGGCATTCCCGGACCCAGAGGAAAAGAAGAACTTGTTTTCCCAGAAAAGGGGCATGTCTTTCCCATCAGCGGACAGCTCAGGGTTGTCTGGCTCTCTTCTGAAAGAGCCGATTTGTGACTCAAACAATGTATCTGTCCCCGTCCATCCCTAAGGGACTACAACGGGAATTATTAAGTGCCCCATAGGTCTGTTTCCCTGCCATAAGAAGTCAGCTAAATATTTACTATCCCTTTTTTCTTTCATTCTTTCCCTTTCCTCTGAGCTCAGCTTTATTGATGTGTGTGCATGTACTGGCAGTTCCTGTGCCTTTGTGACATCCTGTGTATCTAGGTTTTAGTTTCTGAGTGGTTGTCTGTGTGAGACCCTGTCATGTCTGCTGTGTTATTCTTCCCATGGCTTCACACGATGCTTTTGTGTCTCATCCGAATTCCTGACATTATTGGAAACCAGTAGCCGTTCAGCTGAAATAATTCTCTTATCACTTTGTCTCATCTTTGCTAAGCCTTACTCCCGCTCAGAGTTCTGCTTTTTTTGTTTGTTTGTTGTTTGATTTTTTTTTTATAGACATTTCATGATTTCAAGTAAACCTTGCAGTCTAAACTTATGTTGACATAATTTTGCTCCACCTACCCCCTCTCTTCTTCAGGCGTTGGAGAGTGTGCAGTTCTTGTGTAAGGTGCAAGGCTTGGACTTGGTGATGGAGCTCTATAGACAACATATGGGCCAGCTGCTGGACTGGCTGTCTGCCTCTGTCAACACCTGGTCCAGTTACTCCCCAGAGAGACTTCAGCTGCATATCGTAGTCATACAATCAGGTGAGAGCTGAAGCTTGTATGTGTGCAAGATGTAGCCACTTTATACTGCAGGTGCTGAAGTTTTTGCATGTATAGACTCTACAGTGGTAAAAGTGGAGGAAAAAAAATATGCAGTAAGGTTTTTAAGACATAGGTACTTCGAATTGCCATATGAAGAAAATCACTACATCCATCAGTTTGAGCAGGTTCACGTCCACCTCATGTGGTAGTAATTTTTCAGCTTGTTCGGACATGATATACTACATCATATTTTAAGAATAAAGTTATTTGTCCCTCACATGTAGTCCATATTGAAGGCAGCACATATGCTTTACGCTATTTACTGCACAAATAGTTGGGATAGCTTTGGGTTTTTGGGGGGTTTTGTCTGTATTGTTGTCTTTGTCCTGCATGCACAGAAGCAGGAAGTATCATGAAAACACATCCTACCACCTCTCATTGGTTCTTGCTGATGTTTGCTCATGGTCCCAACTCCTGAGAGAAGCTGGAGAGGTCCTAATCTCAGCAGTCAGAGCTGATGTCAGCGCTGTCGGCACAATCCATGTCGATAGTCGAATGTTAAGGATAAAAAAATTATGCTAGTTAATACCTGACAGTCCCCAAGGCAGCGCATACTTTGTCACTCTCTAAGATCAATCCCTGTGAGTGACTGTCCACACAGGAGAGAATTTGGCTGCCTGACTTTTGTACATCTCTATCTTCCCTTCTGTTTGTAAAGCAGTTAGAGTGTGTGTATGTGGATGACACAGAGGGTTAAAAGCTGTGACCCTCGGTTTGGTTCTGAGACTTCTCTTTGCGTCCCTTTATCCTATAAAACCCTCTATCATCACCACCTCCCTGCACCACGCTTTTATCTCCGTCTCTTTCTCCATCTCACTACTGCCTTTCTAATTGACTGAGCAGCTGGGTCCCCCCCTCATAATCCTCTCTCTCCCCCTCTCTCTCTCACACACACACTCACACACGTGCTCTCTCTCTTTTACTCTTTCACAGACTCTCACACACTTACTGACCAGTCCACTCCAAGTCCAGTGATCCCTGTGCAGGTCACTACATCAAACAGCAGCAAAGCTGCCTGTTCTTGACCTTCTCCTGGATCAAGGACACTTTGAAGCTCAGTGTCTGTGTGTCCATGTGCGTGTCTGTGTAAAGGTTTGTGTGTGTGTGTTTTGTTTTCATATTGAATAATGCTTTAATCTTTAGATGAGTCTTAAAAAAACTGACTCTTTTTACCCTAAGGCCACATAATGCCACTTTCCCAAAAACCGCTGTAGAAATATTATAGAGTAATATTTTCTTTCTACTTTAAATGACTCAGTCTTCTAAAACTACTTCAGCCTGAAATGTATAAAAGATTATTAATCATTCTTTTTTTAACCCTTTAAAGGCCATTATGTTTGCACAGCTCCACTCTTTTTTTTTTAATTGAAAAAACAAACAAAACTAATAAATACTAATAAAATAAACTACATTTCAAGCATTGTATTATCATTCTATTCATTTATTTTCATGCATTTTTATTTTTCATACAGAGTCAGATTTGTTTTATCTCATCCTAATGAAAATAATGCCACCTCTTCACAAACAAACAGCTGTAAAAGTATTATTTAGTAATATTTTTTCCACTTTAAATGATGCAGTCTTTTAAAACTGCAAGTATTAATTATGGTTTTTGGATTAACCCTTTAAAGAAGAGTGACTCCAGCTGAGAGCTGAAGAGTGACTCCATCCTGTCACTGGAGCAGAGGCTGCTGGACAGACTGATCTTTGCTTGTAAGCGTTCCACATGGTGCTGCCAGCTCTTCTCTTTCTGTCTGTGCAAAGGTCACACTGCCCTTACATTTGCTGATGAAAGGGGCTTGCAGCAGCACCCTGCAGATTGGAACTGATTTTTTTTTTTTTGACCTATAAACACCATCCAAAATGAGCATCTCTACATAAGCCCTACATAAGCAATTCTTCTTTTCAGGTTCTCATAACCACAATTTGCTGCAGGATTTCATCTGTCAGCACCAGTGCATAGCTGGTGGCAGGGTGTGTCAGTCCTGGGGTCAAACCTCTAGCTCCTGGGATGTAGCAGGGCATTGCAGTCTTTGTGGGAGACAAAATATGGGGATAACCAAAATATGGAGATGGAGAGCTATAAAAAATGAATGCCTAACCCTAACCCTGACACTAAAACCACATTTTGAGTCTCAAAAATGCCTTCAAACTCGTGGGGACAGACATTTTGTCCCCATAAGGGCTGTTGGTCCCTACAAGTATAGTAATATTCCAATTTCTGGTCCCCACAAAGATGTGTAAACTTGGTACACACTCGCACACACACACACAAACAAACCATAATTTAACATCAATACCTGCACACACTTATGATTTCCGTAGCAAGGCATCCTTGAGGAAAACAGAAAAAAAACTCTGAAATTTTACTGCATGCTTTGAATTGTAAAAAGTAGCGCCACCTGGTGGGCAAATATAAAAATTTAAGAGTGGTCCAAAATAAAATCTTAACATAAAGGAATGTGTTAGTTGATGTCAAGATAAATGTGGGATCAAAAATTGTATTTTCAGTGGGGCATTTTTTTTGGGGGGGGGGGGCTGAGGATGAAATGTGGAGGTTTTTGCGTCGCTTAGCCATTTTAAGCTAATTTAAGGAACTGAGACAACAATTCTAAAATTAAAAAAATAAATAAAATATATTGTCTTGCAAATATGAGCTATGTTAATTCAGCACAGCCAAACTAGCATGAAATAAAAAGCAGAACTGCACAAAACGTTTTCCAGGATTAAGCTTCGCTAGGTTTCATTCTTGCAGATGTTCTATTAACACATCCCAAGGACTTTGCTACGGGCAGCAAAACAGACAGTCGTGTTATCGTTTTATCACTGTGTTTGATGTCCACATGATTCAGGAAAATTGGGTCCCTTTTGGACAATTGACGGTAGTTGATATGACAACTGAGAATTGGTCATTTTGCTTGCTCATCAGCTCTTCAAACACTCCATCTGTGTTTGTAAGAGACAGGAATAATTATTGCCTGCTCATATCCTCCTCAGTCTTTTGTTCTCCAGCTGGTGTCAGAATGTCTGCTTGTATGTAGTATGGCGCAATTACTCACAATCTCTCTCACTCCCATTCTCTCTTGTTAAAGGATAAAATAGATGCTCACTGCTTTTTTTAAATTGTTTATAATTGAAATATTCTGTTTCTGCCTTGCCACATCAGTAGTCATTTTGAGCTACCTCTGCTTAAATAACACATTCTGTGATTCACAAATTCCCTTTGGATGGAAAAGGTCTGCCCCGTGCTGTTTTCCCATATCTTTTTATGTCGCTGGCTAGCATCCCCGGGCCATGTCAGGATTTCCTCTGTCTCCACTCGTGTCTGTATAAACAGGTCATGAACTCTGTTTGTCTGTCCAAACAGGGCTTGGACACTTATCACTCATTACACACAGAGAGATCACTATATATAGCTGTGTAAACATGCTGCAAGACTGTAAGTGGATAAGCGTGCGTAGGCATGAATGTAACTGGGGATATTTGCCTGGTGAGTTTCTCATTTTCCTGTAAAAGACATTTGTATAAAAACAGTGGCGCACAAAGATCTTCTTACATCTCATTTCCTCTGACTCAGTGTTAATGTCTCACCAGTCCATGGTTTTTAATAACTCAACAATATGGTCAGTGCCTTTTTAAAAAGGTAAAAACAAAGCAAAAAAACAGGGGCTTTTTTTTCTTTTTTGTCCTGACAAAGTTCTGTTGAGAAAATTCACAAACGCAAATATATTATTTCTCTGTAAAACCAGCACTATTGCTTTTTATGGAGGGATTTAGCATTTAGTAGTTGGGTAAAAATAAGACTGAAAGACTAAATGAACTTCAGTCCTTTGGATGAAGAATCCAGGTTTAAGCACTGCTGAAGTAGTGATAATGGTTATATTGGTAATGCGAGAATTAGGCTGAACAACAGTCTTTCGGGACACTGAAATTTCCATTGTGCATCTGTGTGTTTTTTTTTGTTTTGTTTTGTTTTGTTTTTCTTTCCAAATGCAGAACGCACAGTCAGCTGGTCTGAGGAAAGGTATGAGAACACAGGAGATTTGTTTAAATATGGCAGCGCAAAGCAGCTTTTTCGTGTTCATCAGAAATCTGTTTCTAGGGCGCCAGTTTAGCTCACAGGGTGGGCAGGTGAGCATAGGTTGCAAGGCAGCAGGTGGGGTTTGAGTTCGATCTGGTGACCTTTGATGCGTGTCTTCCCCTAACTCTCTGTCCCCACCTTTTTGTCCACTCTCAGCTGTTGCACACATTTTATAAAGCCCCCTCCCCCAAAAAGCAACTAGTGGTTGCCAGGGTGTGGCTGACTGGTCTCTAGGCCTGTGTGAATGGAACTTTGTATTAATAAAAAAGTAATTAAAGTTAGAAAAATCAGCGAAAACAGAAAATTTTTTAAAATGTGAAAATCAAGTTTGAATATTCTGTCCCTCCAAATCAGTACTTGAATTTTAAATGGCATAGAAATGAACTTTTATTGTGTTTTGAAGCCCAAGCATGGTTGAAGCTGCATTACACTACATTAATTTGTTTTTTAGCTTTATGCCGTGTACAAACCTTTTCAGTTTAAGGGTGCAGTGCCACTGTGCATGTCTATCCACAGAGTTTCCCCTTGATAATTTCTACATATTCACATGGTGTCGGGTGGTGGTGTATCAAAGTTATATAATAAAGTGAGATACCTAAGTTCAGATTGGTATGGTCATATTTTTGTCAACACTGGATTAAAAAACATTCAGTATGCCTTTGGCTGTGGCTTTGAGGTTTTCTGAGGTCATGTTGAGGTACACCAATGAGCCTTTTTTTAATACTTACTGTCCCGACTGTCACAAATTCACCCAGTTCTTTTGCAAGCATCTGCATTACAAAGGTAGCAGGTAGACCTGGAATAGCTTTGTCCTTGTCCTTGCATAAATAAATGGAGCCTATGGCATATAGTGGCCTAGTGGTTAAATTACAGGCCACATAAAGTCAGCATCTACAGCTTCATGCAACTCCTCTTTGTGCAAAATTGTGTTAGACCAGAAAAAGAAATGTTATTTGTAGTAATGCAACTTTGTCTGTGTGTGTTTTTAAAGGTCCAGTGATCGGCGAGTTTTTGAGCCAGTTAATGCCTCTTCTCCATAACTGCCTCCAACCAAACAGAGACCCAGAGATGAGGATGAGCATCTTCACAATGCTTGCAAAGTTGCTGCTGGATGCAAACAAAACACTGGATTCTCAGGGGTGAGAGTGACACACGTTCACACTAAAGAACAGAACTCGGGAATGAGATGTTTCTGTCTGACGTTCATGAATATTTCACACTTAACAGCACGCTCATTTGCTGTTTCATTTTTCATCCTTTTCTCTGCATGAGATTCAGACTTTAAATTTCCAACTAATCAGTTTTAGTTTACACTTTCTGGACTTTACATCACTGTGTTCATTCAAAACATGCTAACAAGGAACCATAATTAGGAATGCATGCACAAAATGAGTAATTGTATAAGTTGTTTGAGATGGTTGGTGATAGGATTCATATTCATACATAATGATAATTAGCTTTATATTCACACCTATAAAAACAGAGGTTGCAGAGTGTTTTTGACACACAACAGGAAAACGTCTGAGGCAACGGCCAATATTTTGGAGCTTTCAGTGTGGCCAAGATATTCGGAATATCAGATAATTTACATTATCTGATATTCCGAAGGCCAAGATTTCCAGTTTCACATCTTGATCGTTGTTTACTAGTGAAAATAACTTTTACGTGGGTAAAACATCATTGCATGAGATTGTACTCCTTCTTTTTCTCTCTACATGGACAGTTTTACTTGCATGCAACCAAGGCCTGGTCAAATGTGATTAGTCAGTACAACATCCAGAAATCTTCATGTAAAATAATAAGGACAAATGCAAAATGCCGTCCATCCATCTTTCCTCGCTCCCTCTACCGCTTATCTGGGCTAGGTTCTTTGGGGCACCAATCTCCGTGGGTTGATACCAAATCGTTCCCAAGCCAGCAGACAGATATAATCTCCCCAGCGAGTCCTGGGTCTTCCCTGGGGGCCTCCTCCTGGCAGGACATGCCTGAAATGGCTCTCCTAGGAGGCTCCAAAATGCCATCAAAAAAATAAATAAATGGATGAAAACAATGAAAAAAAGTCTAAACTTTTCTGCCAGAACCAGGGATTTAAAAGAATCTCTGAATCTGTAAAACATTTCTCCTCAGGCAGGTAATTCCAAAGTCACAAGGTCATAATTTCTGCTCCATAGCTGGGCACCAGGCCCAGACATACTTTAATTTATTTTTTTAAATAAAAAAGTCATGAAATCAATTGTAAAACAAACAGGAAGCCAATGGAGAGAAGCTAGGGTTATGTGATGCTGTCTGCTAAAATCAGTAAGAAGCCCAGTCATCCTGAAATTATAAACCACATTCCTCACTCGCCATACAGACTGCAGGGGAGTCCCATTTGAGTTCAGATGGTCTCATTGGGAGTATTAGATCAACTAACGCTGATTAATTAATCACTTCACAGCTTGCCTGAAGCAAACGGCCCATGCTGCCTGAATCTCTCGTCGCTAATTTGAATGGTTATTGACTGCTTAAGGAGATATGGGGGGTCTAGCAGGGATGTCTGACATCCACCCCCCCACGCCACCACCAACACCACCCCAACAGGGTCCCCTCTGAGCCCTCAGCTGTGCAGCCCTCAGTATGGGCTCAGGGTTGCGATCTGATGGAATGCATTAAACCCGAGATCCTCGCAGCAGCTGCTCCCGTCGATCAGAAAGAAAACCTCAGATGGAGACATCTGTGTCGTGTGTAACTAATCTTAAAGCTGCAGTCAGAAAGTTTGTTTTGTTAATAGGAGGAAGAAACTAGTGCTAATCTTTGTATGGGAACACTCTAGAAGTCCCTTTTGGCTCGACTTGGCAGCGTCAGCAGAAGGCAACATAATGTATTTCAGTGAAAAGTATCACATAAACAGGAGGTCTTCTTGAGCCAGAATATTCTGCCATCTTTGCCAAAAATGTGGAAGTTGGATATTCAGCTTTCGTGAGATTTTTTGTTTTTTTTAATCCATAATTTGGCATATCGCACAAAAGAAGTCTGTCTCTTCACTTCCAACGTGGCCACCTGCACTGCTAACTGGCTCACTCATCCCTGAGCTATATCTCCTGTAATCACAAACCCTCAGTATGACGGAAATCATGGTATACCTTCAAAAGGTTTCAGATTCATATAGTGTGAACTTAAATCATCCTATACGGGGCTTTGCCTTCTGCCAAAGTTCTCTCCCCTCATGATTTATGGACTGGTCTTGATGCTTGGCAGATTGCAGGCCACACACGCGCTATATGTCATCAAGAGCACAATGATAGTTATAGAGAAAACCTCTCGTCTTTGTTCTGAAACCAAAATGGCATAATGACAGCGCCGCTATGGAACAAGCTGAAAGGGAAAGTTTGTGTGCGTTCACGTGCCTTTCATCCGCGCACGTTCATAACACTTTTGTTTCATGTGGATTTGTGTGTCGTGATTAAAAAGCTGAGTATGAAATCTAAGTAGAAGGTGTTGTGTAAGAAATGAAAGTGTGTGCCTCTATCCTCCACCGTATGTGGCTGGAGAAAATAATCCGAGTTACAAGGAAGACAACGGTGTGCTTTCATGCATGAACGAACTGCAATAGATACGTCTTTAGTCTTAATGTCAGGTTTCAAGATATAAAACGGGAGGGGAAAAGATATGAGCTCTTTCTCTTATTCCAAATGTGGTTTCTTTTGTGTTTTGGAATTTTTTTTAGATTGCAGATAAATTAGTAACGTGAAACAAGAATAAACTGAGCTGTGCTTTTATCAGAAGTGACCCTGTAATAACACATTCTAGAATGAAACAAATGACAGAGTAGTTGAAATGAATATTGCATAATAATATGGCTACATTCCAAAAACCTTCCAATACGCCTTCTACCATGACGCCATTATTTGGGCAAAAGTGCTGGGGCACCTTCCTACCTCAGCCATGGAAACCCATGCCATGAAGCTCCCAGTGCAAAGTTTTTGTGCTGATGTTAATGCCGGAGGAGGTTTGCAGTTGAGTCAGCAGACAGTTGGTGATTTTTCCACATTCTGCTCCTCAGCACTCAGTGACCCCGCTCTGTAGCTTTACATTGTCTGCCATTTTGTGGCCGAGTTCCTGTGGTTCCTAAACACTTCCACATTGCAATGATAGAACTTACATTTGATTGTGGAATATCTCAGCTGCAAGAAAATGTACAAACTAACTTGTTGCTACAGGGGCGTCCAGTTGCATTACCATGCTCAAATTCAGTGAGCTCTTCCAAACAAGCTATTTTTTTGACAAATGGTTGAAAAGGCAGACTGCATGGCTACTTTGCTTTTATACACTTGTTGCAGTAGGACTGAAAACACCAGATTTCAAGATTAAGATGTTGTCCAATCTTGTTGTCCACATTGTGTATGTGCAATGATGATGTTGAAAGACCCAAAATCTATTTGAGGTCTTTGCACTGCATAAGACCAACTACAGAAAAAAGCACAGTCTGAAGATGGCTTTTGGCATCACATGAGATTAAAAATTCACTTCTGTTTAATCCAGTGGTTCTCAGAATGTGGGATATAGGGTGACTGCAGGTGTGGTATAGAAAAACTGATTAAAAATAGAGTGAAATCTAGTTAAATTCATATGATTTTATTTAGGGGAAAAACAGTCAGTAGTGTACTTCTGTTAATGTGCCAACTGATATATATTAAAATAATTTCAGTTTCATTTTTCATTATTAATGATTGATTTAAGTTGTTGTGCAATGTGGAGCATGCCAGAAAATGAACCACTTGACCTTTTTTCAACTGCATCTGAAGCCTCTGATCTGATCTGATTTAAATAAACCTGTAATTGAGTAAAGTGTGCAACCATGGGGGTTTGTAAGAAAGACCAGAGTAGATCGGCTTTCCTCTTGGACCACTTAATGTATGCTGAAATGTTACTGTGAATTTCTTTGTCCAATGATGCCCAGGAGACTTGTTCCCTTCCCCATCTTTGAGACCAATTTTCTGCTGTGCTGTCTTCTGAGTGACACTTACCTCTGAGAGATTGCTCAAGTACATATAAAGCCATTAGGTATACAGTCAGAATTACCTAGCACCTGTGTGCACGGGTGTGCATGCATACATATGTGCAAGTACAACACAAAATCTTGCTTCCCTAACCACTTGACATCATCCTTGTAATGTGGGAATATGTCTTTCCATCCTCTGGCATCACTCGTGATGAGCTGTTAAGGTGACTGAGCCCATCCAGCTGCACAATTCTTGCTGTATTTGTGAGACACAGTCCCCCTCTACTGGCAGGGAATCGTTGCAACACTTTAACGCATGTGGCATATGACAGGTTAGTGGCATAAGCTGAAGAACCAGTGGCCAGAGCTGGTTTGCAGTTAAGGCCATTGCAGACTGTGGTATGGATGCCAGAGGCAGAGAGAAGCGAAAGGAGGATACCTAGATGTTCTAGTCATTGCGTCAGGCTTTTTCTCCACTGCTGCCTTCCTCCCCCTTCTGCGTTACGACAGTGAGTGTAGGAATGTCCATGATATTGATGGTATAGCTGTAATGCTGCAGCAGTCATGTTACATTTGCACATCATCAGAAATGTTTCGGTGCTGGCCGGTTGCTGTTTTGTACATAAAACAGATGTCTTCTCTGTACTCCTGCTGACTTATCGTGTCCCCCTTTTTTCCCCCTTCCTGTGCGTCATCCCAGGCGTTTCCATGACGATTCAGAGAGGTTTCTGAGTGACATCCTGCTTCCTAACCTGGTGTGGCACGCAGGCCGCACCGCCGCTGCCGTCCGCACCTCTGCCCTCAGCTGTCTGCTGGCAGTGCTGCATGGAGGTGCCATCACACGTGGACAGGTATTTACTGAGAGGACATCAGCAAATCCATCACATGTATAGTATGATGCACACAGTTTTTTCTGTTTCCACCTGTGCAGAGTGACTCATAAGCACTGGAGGCACATACCGGATGTGAGCTCCCTCCAGCACTTTTGATCTCCAATCTGCAGGAACATTTTTTTATTGACTCAGCTGTAAAGGAAAAGATGTGGTAGTGCATTCCTGTAATCCATCAGGGCTTGACATTTACTTCAGATTCTCTGTTTTGTCCATTTCACATCAAAATAGACGGTCCCACTCGGCCTTTTAGGAAAATATATTGTCCGCCATCTTTCTCTCCTTGGCTGAAAGAGTTGGCCACGGCAGGTAGCAGGTGTACGCGGGGGCAATCGGGTTCGCATACCTTTGTCCCAGAGGAACAATGCTTCCACTGTTCTGGGCCCTTGTTATATGTAGGAACTGTCACCGGAACATGCCCTTGCACCTGCCTGCCGGAGCATGTGCCGAGTTTACAGTATGTGCGTTCGCACAAGCACCCGCACATCTGGCAGTACTTGCCCTCGCGTGCACAGAGTGACCATTTTAAACTAGCTCAAGCACCTGGTCTTTTCAGACATCTTTAGCTGCAAACATCTGGGGTGGGGCGGTGTGAGCGTAGGCGTACGTGTCCACAATTGCAGGAGTGGAAAACCTTGAAAAGAGAAATTTTGGGTTTGAGTTAAACAACACATCCAGATTGATGCGAGAACAGAAAGTCATGTGTGTTTTCCACAGGTGACTCGACAGCGACTCGTTTAAAAGGACATTGTTTCCTCTCTGCTCCCTGTGAAAACAATTAGCAGCTCCAGTTGCACTTGGCACCGTCAGATTGTCACTGATGTAATGCTGGATCACTTCTCTGCCAAGTTTTCCTCCTCTTTTTGACCCCCCCTTCCTTGCTCTCTTTTTTTAAAAACTTTTTTTTATTGTTTCGCCTGCATGGTTTCGATAGCAAACAGACTGGGCGACAGAGGTTTTAGCCATCACTTCTTGGAGCCTCACCTTGTTCATCAATCTGTTTCTCTGCCGGTGTGATTAAAACATCAGTTCCTGCTGGACTCGAGCTCAACGTGATTGTGAACTCATCCAAACCTGTAAATGCCATACTTCAGGTTGATGTTTCGCAATTTAAGCGAATAAAACCTCATGTGGTGCTGACTGACCCCTAAATGAAAAAATCTGAACTACTTCGACATATTATGTAGAGATTGCATTTGCATTTTAAAAAACGATGTAGTTTGACCCCCTGCCCATTCTGTACGCAGCTGATCAGTCTGGAGGACAGGATGCATCCCCAGGTGTTGTCGGGCCTGGAGGAGGACTCTCAGATGAGCCGACTGTTGGCTTGTCGCTGTCTGTGTGCCATACTCAGACTCACAGGAACCAGTTTGCACCATGAGGCTCTCAATAAGATTTACCCCGGTAAGTCACAGTGTGCGCTGTCATTTTGTGTGAATGCAGTTCAGACTCGAGTCACGTCATTTTTATTTATATCGCACCAAAACTGTTGCCTCAAGGCGTTTTAAATTGTAAGGTAAAGAGCCTGGAAGAAGCCAGTATGGGTGAAATATGTTCTTTCTTTCTAGTACCTGTCAGTACCTGACATTTTGCATTATAAACCTGATGTAGTCAAAACCATTTTTTATTTATTTATCTTTTTTTTTTTACCTGTGAATGACTTTGTTTTCCTCCACAGAGCTTCTGAAGCGTCTGGATGATAGCAGCGAGGAGGTGCGCGGTGTGGCCCTGCAGGCTGTGGGGCTGTGGTTTTCCAGCCTGACCAAAGACTACAACCCTGTGCTCTGCGGTGCTCATCTGCAGCTTCTCTTTCAGCAGCTGCTCCTGCACCTGGATGACCCTGACAGTTCAGTGCAGGACCAAGTGCTCGGTAAGACTGGGTGGGGCTCAGAGACGAGGATAGAGTGTTGATAGCAGGACGCGAACATGCCCTCAACCTGCTTTTTAAAACGAATAAAAAATATTTAAATTTGAAGTTTTACTGCTGGCGAAATGTGCTGTAGCTCCTTCTGGGTCTGCACTCTTAATCCAAACCATAACTCTTGACGTACAATGACAAACTCTCGTACAGCTTATTTTTTTTCTTGACATCAACAGTCCCTGATGCTGTGAGAATAATGCAAGACTGTAACTCATTGGGACACATTAAGCGCACCGTTCTCATGTTGCGTGTGCGCTGTTTGGTTTCAGATGATGTGCGACGGATCTTACGATCTTGATTATCTGAGAAATATGATGGTGAGTGTGAGGCGGTGGTGAAAGCAGAGTTTAGGTGTGATGCTCTGCAGATCAGCCCCCTGTGTCCAAAACACTCAGACAGGGATGAGAGGAATTTGGGGTGTCTTCTGTCAAACGTTAGACTGTGCTACTGGCAGTCGGCCAGTGTACCCTCTGCTCCCTTTTTCCAAAGCTTACCATTATCCCTCTTTTCCACACAGTTTATCACCAGAAGCAGCATGTGCAATTTCCCCTGTCAAAGTATTTTAAGACCATTAAGAGCTGGGCTTTTCTTGGGCTTCAGGGGGTCCAGATAAAGACCTTCCCACCTAAGATGTTCATTTCACGGGTTAAATATGTGAGCTTTAATGTCTGTATAATAACTCCCTCCTACACGCACAGGAGTGTGTGCGTGTTTGTGTGTGTGTGTGGTAAAGCTTTGCCTCTCTGCTCAGGATCTCTCTTCTCAACGCTCCCACGAATGAAAACCACATTCGGACGCTCTGCCCCTCGCCACCTTTTCACATCTGCCCTCACATCCCACTTAATCCCTTCATCTTTTATCTGTCATTCTCTCTTCCTCCTCCTCGTGCCCTCTGTTGTCCACAGTGGCTTCACGGCTGTGTTTTATTTACGTATCAGTGGAAAGTCTGAGCACATTTTTTCCCTCCTGAACTGTCTAACCAAGCCTCTGCTCCTCTGGACTTGCACTCCCTCCCACTCTCATATGGATGTTAGCTGTCATTGCTTCTGACAGGATGCAGGTGAGTGCTGATGCCTTTGCCAGTGATGAGCGAGAGAGAGGCCTCACTAAGGGACCTCTCTTTCTTTCTCTCTCTCTGAGTTTAAAAAAGAAAGAAAGAAGCATTTTCATACTCGCCAGATGCCGCAGAAGCCTCAATACCATGAAGCCTCACACTTAAGAGAACTTTACAAAGACACTGTTTGTTTCTGTGATGGAGACTTACTATATGCACACCCACATTCAGTGTTTTTTCTTTTCTTTTCTTTTTTTTCATTGAGAGCAGTTTCTGTGTTGTATTTATTTTGTAAGGATCCCCTTGGTGGGTGGAAAAAATAATGGGATTCCTCTTGCCAAGGCTAGGACGTTCGTTTAGCCGCACTTGTGTAGGTGGAGCATTAGGAAGAGCGCTGGCCTGGATCTTGCTCACTTTCTTTAAAACTGAGAGAAAGATGTCCATGGCCTTGATTCTGTTTGTTTCAGTTTAATCATGAAAGGAATAATTGAGGATGTGGTTACTGTCTCAACTTATCCAGGACACGAAACAGTTGCGTATCTCACACAATGGCACGCATTGTCAACAAATCCCATGAAAAGTCTCACATCGCTGTTGGGTTTATTCTGCTAGCAGTTAGTACCTGCATAGCCAAAGCCTGTTAAGTCTTTACTCAGTGTCTTAGATCTCTGTGTGATAGATGAGTCACACTGGGTGAAGTGTTCCTACATTTTCCTTGGCCATGAGACTCATGCAGCACTCACAACTACCAAAAAGGACTGTTTGAATGAAATTTGTAAACAACAGCTGTTCTTTTCAATGTATAAAAAAGCATCAGCCCTCTTTTTTTAACATTATTGGCTGATTTTAGGTTAACATACTGTGACAGACAATAGATTTTTTTTTAATTGATATTTAAAAGTTTAAATATCTAGTTTAGTTATTTCAGCCAAAACCAGTGACTCTCAGACTGGGGTCATCCATCGTTGATTCCAAAAAGTACAGTGATAGTTTAGTTTCATTGTGTGGGTTTTTTTTTTTCTCAATTCAAGTATTCATTTACCACATTGGCACAGTATTAGGGATCATTTTCATGCTGAAAAAGGAAGCTGTAGCCAATCACATGTTTTCTATATACGTGATGGGTCAAAATCTGATTGTGCAAACGCATAATTCCAGTTTTTCTGATGGTTCACCCAGCACCACTGGGATCAACCAAAGGTCCAGAGGCACCACTCAGATCCTGTGTCAGGTCTGTGCTGGATATTTTTTAAGACTTATTACATCTTCTTTTGTCCTCCACTTGTCCAGTTACCTCAAATTTTTTAAGGACACAATGCACACCAATGCCGAAATCTAGGGAGTTTTTAGCTACTAGCGCTTTGTAAAAACACCTTGTTGATGCAAAAATGCTTTTTGGCAAACTGCATTATCGTTGGTATTTTTCATGTATTCAACTAAAGAAATGGTGACAAATTATCCGTTTTGCAACAGGCTGCCAGTAAAAAAATTCCCTTAAGATACAATTTAAAATTGTGTGTTATTTGTAGACACAACACTGGCTCCTTGGAAGCAAAATTTGAAGAAATGAGGGGTGGCTCAGGACTTTTGCACATTGCTGTTATAAATGGAAAAAATGAGGGACATTTACACAAACAAAATAAACATATTCCACCTTCACCCATGTTATCTTTTCAACCCAGATTTATTTTCTGATACAATTGTGTAAAATTGTGTCACATGTGTCTGAAGCATTTAGGCTGAAAAGGTTTGGAATACCAATAGTTTGAATGGTACCTAAATGATGTTACAGTTATGAAAGAGTTCTTGGAAATTTCAGAAATTTCCAAGAGGCTCCAAAGTGTTTTAAAACTGCTGAAATAAATGACACAAGAGCATTAGAACTTATTCTTTTCACAGATGTGCCTCAAACAGTTTAAGTATATGATTGTGAGTCGGGCTCTTCAAACTGTGCTCAGAGACTCTTTGTGGAATACACGACCTCGCGTCTCGCTGAGTGATCTATATCTGACAGCACCCATAACCAGCCCATATCCTTGTGGAAGCATTCCTCCCTCTCATGCATGGCTCTGTTTGAAGCTTTCTTTTCCCCCCTCCCCACCCTCTGTCTTTCCCTCCATCTCTCTCTACTTCTTCCTTTAATAGCTGATCCCATTCTTACGCTTCTTGTATTTCAAACGCATATCTGCGAATTGTCTTGATGTCTGTAGCATGTCCTGACAGAATGATGGACAACGCTCCCATCCCTCCTTCTATCACTGCTGGCACGGGCGTAACTCGCTTCTCACAAGCCATCATTGTTCTCTTTTAATTCAAAGTCCCGCCTCTCCCCCCCACATCCATCCCAACTGAGTACAGGACACACAAAAGCTAAAAATCCCCTCAATCCCCTTGAAGAACAAAGGTGGGTATCAAATGATTAGTTTACATGCGATAACTCATCCAGAGTGATATTATGTCACCACTGAAACAGCGCTTTTGCATTGTCGTTTGTGGAGTGTTTACCCACTGGGACAGCAATAGAAGTAATTCAATATACCTGGAAAATCAGCATATGGGAGCAATAGAGGAGAGGATTTTAACAGTGACTTATCGCCTCCTGGTGGATTTCTTTTTTTTTTTAAAGGAGCTGCACACTTGGCGTCTATAATATAGTTGATCGCTGCCACCTGCTGGTGTGCTCAGTCCTTTAAGCGACTAAGGATGTTCAAAAAAGCAGATTTTAACCTGTCATGGAGGTCTGTATTATCTCCAAAAGGGTCATTTGATGTACAGTCAGCAAAAAACACACAACCAACAAGCAAAACGCAATAAATATACAACAAAAGCATTAAGAGCATAGTGTGCTGTTCAAAAGACTAATGGCAAACTTCTCTGAGAAAGGGTGGCTAGAGTCAGCCAGGATAGGCTGGGCCTGTCCTTACCTTGTACAGGTTAGGAAGGTGATTCAGGGTCACACCTGCAATTTTGCTGCACTGTTGCTGTTTTATTGTTTTTTTTAGGTTTAGTGAGCGTTCCAGCTGATAAAAGAGAAGTTGAGAACAAATTCAATAAAACACTCTCATAAAAGTGCTGTTGACATGGAAACCACAGAGCTTGTAGTTAAAGTGCATGCGTTGTTGGGTTGTTCTACAGACGGCATCCACCTGGAGCTCAAAGGTCAACTTACAACCTTTGCTTGCCTATAAAATAAGGAAAGGCTGTAAAGCTATAAAAACAGTGCCTTGCCGACCTTTATTAGCTAAAATATTATTATTATTATTATTGTTATTGTTAAATTAAGGAGACTATGGAAAACGAGATCTGGAAGACCATGAAAATTTTCAGATTAAAACTGCGCATCAGTGCGTGCTAGTTTAGCTCACTTAGAGCTGGGCGATAGAACGATAACGATATGTATTGCGAAATAACTTTTTCTCGATAGAAAAATGAAACTATTGCGATAGACCTCATCTTCCTCTCTTATTAAAAAAAAAAATTTTTAAAAAATGAATAGCCAATACAAATTAAGTAGCGCAGAGCCGAACCAATCACAGCCGCAGCGTCACGTCACTTCACTTGTTACGTACAGCACAAGTGCCAAGCCGCACATGTGTATTTGTTTGGGAAGCAGCCAGCCGCCGGGTAATGGAGGAAATGAGTGTGCCGACTAGAGAAAAATCAACCGAGAGCTTGGGTGACCAGGTTACCGAAGAGAACAGATGACGGTTCCAATGCCGGAGAGATTGTCGAAAGGAAGGGCCAGAGAAGTTCCGTAGTGTGGAGGTATTTCGGCTATTTGAAGTCTGACAAAAACACTGAAAAAAGCACGCACTGTAAATTGTGCCGAAAGCATGTTCCCACAAAGTCTGGAAATACAACAAACCTTTTTTTTATCACCTGAAGCAGTGCCACCCACTAGAGCACGCTCATTCTCTGACTGAAAGCGCTAATTCGTCATCGAAAACAACCAGGGGAATCCCTGTGAAGCAGCAACAGTCAATTGAGTCGGCTTTCTCCAGCGTCTTACCATATGACAAAAAAGCTAAGAGACATAGCGACATAACGAATGCCATAGCCTACTGTCTTGCTAAAGACATTCTACCAATAAACACGGTCGAAAATGAAGGATTCAAGCAGCTAATTAGGGTAATGAAACCTCGTTACCAACTCCCTGGACATAAACATTTCTCTCAGACAGCGCTTCCAAAGCAATATTATATAAGTTAGTCAATTTTGTCTGTTCTTCTGTAAAACAAACTAAGATTTATTTTTAGAATTAATATTTTGTTTCTAAGTGGAATTGACAATTTAGTAGTCTGTTTTGTTTGTTCTATTTTGAAACTTAAACGCTTTAGCGGCTACCTTTTGTGTAGTTTGCAATATTTGCCTTTATTTATCTGAAACTGAAGTCTCATGTTCCTTAAGTACATCTGCCCTGTTGAACTTATTATGGGAAATAAATATTTAAACCAAAACAAGCTGCTGATTATTTCACATTTTACTTGTGAGCAACGGCACATTTAAATCTTACAAATATAGTTATTTGGCTTATATCGTGATATATATCGTTATCGCCTGAAATGAAAAAAATATATCGTGATATGAAAAAATCTTATATTGCCCAGCTCTAAGCTCACTGGTTGAGAAGGTGCCCATATCCCTATGGCTGTACAGCATCCAGGGTTCAAATCCAACCTGCAGCCCATTGCTGAGTATCTTCTCCGACTCTTTCTTGTCTACTCTTTACTCGAAGTGCAAAAACAAAATGAAAAAAACTGCACATCATCAATCTGTTACCTTGTTTGACAGAAATCAGTGCATTTCTTTCTTTTTTATGACTATTTATTGAACAAAAATGTGCATTATGGTTTTGTAAACAGCCTAAGCATAAAACGTTTTTTATAAATAGCTTATAAGTTGGATGGGGGAAAGAGATTTTGCTTTGGGTCTGGCTAAAACTTTTTGGGGTGGGAATGTCAGAATTTCTTCCTGGCAGGAAAAATGCTGGAAGGAAACCTTAGCTGCAATTTGTGTGAGATGTGCAGCATCTTGATGAGCCAGAGTGCTTTTAAAAACACATCCAGCCAATAGTTAAAAATAACTCAGTTTAAAGCTTTATGTTCACAGATAAATATGAGGCAGCACTTTAGGAGAAGTACAGCGTGCTGATTGTTAAGTATGATGGTGCAAATATTATAAGTGGCTTTGAGATTGTTAAAACTGTCACCCCTCACTGAGTGAAACCATCAGCTCGCTGTTGTTATTTAATGTAGAGTGGAATTGAAGATCATGGGAGATGTTTATTTTTGGGCCCAAATCTTTAAGTATTTGATGTTCAGCTCAAATCCCGAATGCTGACTTTTGTGTGTGCTGTCTTTCTGAATTTGTTTCTCTCTTTGTGTGTGTGTGTGTGTGTGTGTGTGTGTGTGTGTGTGTGTGTGTGTGTGTGTGTGTGTGTGTGTGTGTGTGTGTGTGTGTGTGTGCAGAAATCCTGAAGAAAGGCAGCTCGGCGCACCCTGCACTTCTGAAGAAGGAGGTGGAGGCTGTCCGGGACAAACAGCGAAGTCCTGTCTACTGCGATCAGCTGCTCCAGCACATCAGCTCACTGCCCACAGAGTCCACAGCAAGCTGCACGGAGTGACGCTGCACACGGAGAAACGGAGACAGATGTTTGTGCCTTAACTGTGAAAAAAGTGTTCACTTTCTGTTCTTTGAAGTCTATTTAAATGTTTTTTGTTTGTTTTTTTAGCAAGAGTAGAAAACATTTCCATGACCTGTTCATTACCTCACCATTGTTCTTGAGTACTATGAGTTTTATGACTAAATTTTCTTTAAAAAAAAAAAGAAAAAAAAAAAGGATTTTTTAAATAATTTTTTTTTATTCATGTACAGTGTCTCCTTAATTTGCTGTGTTCTGCATTCATTCCTCGTGCTGTACTCCTTTGGCTCTAATGTTTGATTTTAAGAAAAATGTTTTCAAACTGTTGTATGTTTGGTTGTTTGTGCATATCCTGTTTGTACTAAACCGGTCAGAGGAGCTGGTCATGTGATTTTTACCTTCAAAATAAAAGCACACAATCGTTTCTTATATTTGTCCAAACCGACTTGATTGGATGTTTAAATCCAGGTTATATTTCATGAAATCTGATTCTTTAAATAGGACATTATAGATTTCTGCAGCACCACACTGATAAGAGCAGCACTCCTGTATCCATCCTTTTCACAATCCCAGTGTGAATCTCCTGATTCTCGCTCATCTATTTGAGATCTGCCTCCAACATGTAGCCACCCGCGTACTGATAGCAGAGCTCCATCCATGCCGTGTGTCTAAACAGCGACTTTTGCATCCACCCGGCCGGCCGTGACACAAACATCCCGTCCTGTGTTCTTTCACCATGCTGCATATCGGAGATGAGGTGGTGTATTTCTCGGTGGTGTTTCTGCTGGTTGTACTGGTAACTAGAAGCGCCACTTGGGCCACCCTCTTCACCGCGTTTCTCTACGTCTTCATGGTGATGTTCCGCTTCCCTCCGGTGCCGTCGGACCGGGCCGCTCGAGTCCTGCGGCCCCGCGCTCTCTCCTCAGGCGGCGGCGTCCCGGTGGTGGCGCACCGCGGAGGAAGCCACGACGCTCCGGAGAACACCTTGGCAGCGATCAGAGAGGTGAGAGCTGTAGTGTTCTGATTTATAACCACAGGCCTCTTGTCTCTTATCTACCTGCAGCAAATGACAGGTGCAGGGACATTTAATTATGGTGTTATCTGGAATAACAGCCCCTTGGGTTAAAAGCCATTGCTGAGACATGCTGTCGCTGTTACTTTTACAGTAAAAGCAGGTTTTCTTGGTGTTTTTCACCTGCTTTGGGTTTTTTTTTTTTTTTAGAAATAAGTGGAAGTAGGTCAGACTCATCTTGCACCTGATTCTGCTCCTGTGCTGTTTATAATCTGATGCCATCTTTATGATGAAGATCTGCTCTCCATCTCACAATGCCTTATCTTCCTAGCATCTATCCAGATGCCTAAACCTCTGGATGAGGTGCTTCTTTTATTTCAACAGGGTGGTTTTCAGCTTTTTATGATGATGAAGCAATGAGCCACAGACCAAATATAAACAAGATATAAATCTTATCTGTCTTTTGGACAGCAGAATTCATCCATCCATGTATATAATCATACATTGGTTCACACAGCATCTCTCTGTCCCATTACATCTGCTCTAGGCTAGTAGGAACGGGGCCACCGGAGTGGAACTGGACCTGAGTTTCACAGCCGACGGAGTCCCAGTCCTGATGCACGATGAGACCGTGGACCGAACTACCAATGGGTCTGGACCAATCAGTAAACTTCAGTTTGTTCAGCTCAGGAGACTCAATGCTGCTGCTCGCCACAGGATGAAGTAGGCTGCCTATTGATCAGTGATTCAAGTGTGTTTAGGCTAATTAAAAAGAGGAAAGTGTTTGTGAACAATAAGCTGCTCAATGTGGAGTCTTAGAAGTGTGTTTCACCAAAAGTTCACAGTTTTAGAAATGCTTTTATACGAGTAAGAGTTTTTATATTCTAGCATTTGGCCACAGAATCTTTGATTCTCTTTTTGTCTTTTCTTCCTCCTTATTTTTGTCTATATGTGTATTTTTCAACAAAATGATTTAATAGTGCATCTCTTTTCATAGTTTATTTTTAAAGACTTAGAATAAAACTAATGGAATGTATACAGTTGTGGTCAAAAACCTTACATACACTCATCATGCTCCAAAAATGACACCTTTATTCTTGCATCTTTCCACACGGATGAGTCAAATGTCTTCTGGTTGCAAACCTGAGAACACTGTACCAAATTTCAGGCATGGTGGTGGTAGCATCAAGCTCTGGGGCTCTGTTGCTGCCAGTGATACTTGTAGATTGTCAATTCAGTCAAGAGGAGTGGTCAAATATCCAGTTTGAGTTAGAAGCAAGAAACTTGTTTATGGCTACCAAAGGCATCTGGTTGAGGTGCAACTTACTGGGAACATTTAACCAAATGTTAGTGGGTGTGTATCTATACTTTTGACCGTGTGTGGATTAGAGAAAATCCAAAATAAATTCAAACTTGTGCACCCACTTCTTGCTTTCAAAGTCATTAAAGATGTGTAATATGAAATCATCCTGGAAAAAGAACAGCTCAAAGAAATCATATATATAAATACAGACATTTATGCTTACAATGAGTTGATGCAAACTTCTGACCACCAGCTTTATACAGATGTAGTTCATAGACCAGTAACCAGTAAGAACAGGGAGTTATGTCAGTTTTCCAATGGTTTCTTTTAATTTGCAGGGACAGATTTAATGTAGAGAAGGTTCCAACTCTGCAGGAAGCTGTGGAAGAATGCATCAGGCACCAGCTGACCATCTTCTTTGATGTCAAAGGTCAACCTGATATGGTACTACATACACTAAGCGCTAACCTAACAGGCTTATGGATACATTACTCAACATACATACAAGGCTCTCAAAGAAAAGAGAAAAACTACACACTAGCTGAATTAATGCAATGATTGTAATTAAAAAAAAGAAAGAGACTGACGTTACTGCACAGTTATAGTACTTGTGTTGTTCATTCCCCTGCTTTACAGGCTGTATCAGTGCTTCATAACATGTTTAAGAAGTTCCCGGTACTTTACAACTCCAGCATCGTTTCCTCCTTTGAACCCAAAGTCATCTACAAGGTAATTCAAAAACTCCTGAATTACACTAATCATGAAAATCAGTCAAAAACAACACTAATCATAACGGTTTAGGATAATGTTTAGGGGGAGGAATTCTGTGAGTGATTTCAGCTTCTCATAATCAGCCTCTCAGTTTTATGGAGTCAGTGATGTCATTTTGTGTGGCAGTGATGGGCCCTGCTGAGATTTATCACCAAAGACTTTCTTGCTCACCACCGGTACAGATTTAATTCAATCCACTGTATTTGTTTAAATGAAGTAAAAGGCTCTACTAACTACTAAAATCTGCACTGTGTTGACCTTTGTCCTCTTCTGGTCCGCAGATGCGTCAGACTGACCCCCACGTGATCACAGCTCTCACCCACCGGCCCTGGAGACTGAGCCGTTTTGGAGACGGCATGCCTCGTTCTCTGTCGACGTGGAGCCAGTTGTGGACCGGTGTTCTGGACGTCTTGTTGGACTGGGCCCACCATCGCGTACTGTGGAAACTTTGTGGGATCTCTGCCATTCTTGTGCAGAAAGACTTCATCTCACGGTAATTGAGAGTTGACAGGTAGTTTATTTTGCCGTAGACTGTGTTGTTGCAGACCAACGGTGACCAACAGGAAGGTGGTTTTGATTCATCTGTTACTCATAACTGATTAACTTCATATTTAGTGTTTAAAAGTACTGTGCAAAAGTCTTGAGCCACCTGTCAATTTTTAAAATATTTTTGCTGTGTGAGAATTGCACAATTGAGTTTGTTCACTTTCCTTTCAATCAGGGACTATGTTCAGTATTGGGCAGAGCGAGGAGTGGAGGTGGTGGGCTGGACTGTTAACACCGCTGTGGAGAAGGAGTACTACCAAAACCTGCTGAAGATCAGCTACATGACTGACAGTCTGCTGGAGGACTGTGATCCTCATTATTGAGCGATACCACACAGCCACACACAGAAATCTTCCAGACTTACAGGTTCTCAGTATAACCAGATTAGATCTTAGAAACTCGTTGGTTTGATATAGGGTATAATTAAGAAGTGCAATCATTCATTTCTACTCCTGCGTACAAGTAAATAAAAAACATACCCGATTTAAAGTGGTTAATCTCCCCTTCAAGGCAGCCTCCTTAGGAAGTCCTCTTGCTCTTCCATAAATCTCCTCTGTGTCAAAATGGTGACCCTTCAACTTGAATTCCCTCAGAAATCTCAGGACATTACAGTACACCTCAGAGTGAACAGTGTCAGCCTGGGATGGGAAAAGTCACAGCTCAAAATCTGCTCGGTGCTGCAAAAATGATGAGCGTGCATGGTGTGTAGTGAAATCAAAGAGGCACAAGAATGAGTGGTCACGACTGAAGTGCTGTAGCGCCTCACGAGGAGCTGACTTTTAGGTGGAGATCAGCCAGATTCATAATCAGTGCAGTTTATTTTTAAAGAATAGCAACACACGTCATTTTTCCTTTTAATAATCCTAAAAATCCTATATAATAAAGTGAAAGTGTTGATAATACTGAAAGATAAATTATAAAATGGAATAAAGCTAGAAGTTTGGTGCTAGCTAATTCTGTGATGGCAACCAGTTCCACAGAAATACACCGGTTTACAGTGCTGTGCAAAAGTCTTGAGCCAACACTTGTTTCTTTTTATATCTTCGAGTAATCTTCAGGAGTAGTTCCCAGGCTTCTAGAAGGACATTCAAAGCTCTTCTTTGGATGTTTCTGCCTTTTGTGTCAAGATGCTTCAGTAAAGTTGAGGCCCGAGCTCTGCAGAGGCCAATCCATGACCGATAGTTTCCTACTGTATGTTATCCATGTTGTTTTTACTTCATTGGCAGTGTGTTGGGGATCATTGTCATGCTGTCCACATCATTCAGTCCAGTTCTTGTGTAGTTCAGCGTACCTCAGCCTTTTCTCCTCTTTTCCCTTCCTTACGAATGGCTCCTTGACTGCCGTCCTTCCACCGAGACCATTTCTGATGAGCGTTCAGTGAACAGTAGATGGCTCAACTAAAGGTTCAGATGCATCTCTCAGGTTCTGTATCAAACCTGAATTTTCTTTCCTATATCTTAAGAACATGACTTTCACATACTGTTCATGTACTGTTCCTGCTCATATATATATATCTACAGATGCTGTAGATATATATATAGTTTTTAGAAACTACTACATCTTCTTTTGTCCTGCACTTGTCCAGCTTCCTCAAATGCTGTTAGGACCGGCTGCACGCCATGCTGGGATTTTTCAGTTTTTGGCTGTTTGGGAATCACCTTGTTGGTGCAAAAATGATATTTTATATCTGCTAGAAACAAAGTGCCTAAACGTACAATTTCAAATGGGTTCTTTGCAAAGTTGTCTGTTATGTGTAGACACATACACATACAATAGGAATTATTCATAGGTCAAGTGTTAAGTCCCTTAACAAAAACAAACAAACAAACAAACAAACTGAAATCATTCCCCTGAAAATGATCAGGTACAAGGACTGGACTGAAAATGAGTGAAAAAGCAGCCAAAGTCCAAACAAAAACTTTGAAAGACCTTCAGAAAGTCCAAAGAACTATTGCTCAAGACCACCTTTTGAAAACTTCCAGTAAAATCTGGCTCTTCTTCTAGTTACCTGTAGCTGGCACACAGGCTATACAAACATGCTACACCATGAAGGAACATCTGCAGACTTGTCACCTTTATTCTACTGCCGGCAGTAACACCTCCACCTCACCTGGACCAGGGATAAGCATTTTCTCTACCTGCTGTGCTGCTGATCTTCCACAGGTTTTACTGCACCTTTAAAGAGACAACAATGTATGTATATAGTGGTTACATAACATTTAGGCATCATATTTACTGCTTGTCATGATGACATTGTAGTCATATGATAAAAGATCTCATGTCACTGCTATGTGATGTTTATTTAATCCTGCAGCTGCACAAAAACACAAGAAACTGTGCTGCATGTAAGACAATGATAATATGGGTTAATTGTACACTTCAAAAGTGCAAGCAGAAGCACCAACTCAAATATTTCTATATTGTTTTAATGCGTGTGTCACTAAAAGAGGGTTTTGTTTAATCTGAGAAAAAAGTGGGTCATGAATCATGCGAGGTGACACACACAGAACATCTCATTCATTACTGTAACTCATTATATTTATTCCTCTGATGTTTCAGGTGTGTTTCTGTGTCTAACTGCTGCTAATAGTTTCATTTACAGGGTCAAAGTTTGCTTTCTTTCTTTCTTTCTTAATGAACACTTGAGTTGTGCTCATGTAAAGATAAGTAAAAAATATATATATATATCAAAAACAGCAGTATTTATTTTGTCTTTAACTGCAACACATCTGAGATACAGACATCCAAAGATTTGGAAGTTAAATAAACAGATGCACATTTTTTCCCTTAAAAGATTACAGAAGAAACAAAAAGGGGCCCTGGTATCGGGATCGACCTGGTTACACTCTGACTGAAAACCAGGACGCAAATAAAGATATTTCAATCGTGAATTGACGCACTAATGGTGCAAAATGCTGCAAACAATATCAGACCAACTCACAAAATTAACTGTTTCACTCTGAGAATTGAGCTGGGGGAGAACTCCCACAGATGTGTTACTGTTGGTGCACCTGTGCCCACCTGTGTGTACTGTAAACACAGGCATCGTTGGCGCATTTGCGGCTTGTTGAAGCACATAAACGTCACTCATCTGACCCGATTTCAGTGTCTTATTCGTCACACTGAGGCCGAGTCATCGCGATAACGTGAAATCATCCTGCATTTTCGCTCTCACCTGAGGCAAATTAGTGAAACAAGCTTCATTACACCTCTACAAGTCTCACTTCACACTCGGGGGACGCTGTCGCTTTAAAGCGCCAAAGGAGGCGTGTAGGCACGTCGAGACGGTGACCGTGTGCGTCTCGTGTCTTACGAATGACTGCCGCTGTTTCAGGTTATGTGACATTGTGGCCGGCCAGGACACCTTAGCACCAAAGTGACTTACATTTTCTGAGTGATCGGGGCACACGGAGAGGCGGGACTCTGATTGTGCACTGGTCGTTAGTTTTTGGGGTTGTTGTGTTTTTTACGCGTGGCGCACTGCTCTGCTTCACGAGGTTACCGAACAGTTTGCACACTCTCGTGTCCCAGCTCAGTGGATTGATCAGCTTCTCACATCAGAAGAGCTTCTGCTTGGATGTACGTGCTTTGCTTCACACTTCAAAGTGTCGAACTCGGGGATCACAGGTGAAGCCGCCCGCGCATGATGTACACAATTACAAGAGGTCCCAGCAAACTGGTCACGCAGCGACGCACAGGTGAGACTGTGGGGCTAAACTATGAAGCACGGCACACCGGAAAACCCACTTTCACCTCGCCGGACTGCTGATAACAAGTTGTTTTATCCTCTTTGTCTTGCTCTCCAGGGCCCACACAGCAGCTGGACAGCAAAATCAGTGATTTCAAGCACAAACAAACGTCCTGGAATATGCCTGGGTAGGTGCACAGGTCGTGAAAGGAGACAATTGTAAAGAAATGATTGCATTATAGTTTTTTCAGATACTTCTGGTTGTGATTGTGAATGACTGTGTCCTACCAGCTGTGGACGTCATCAGCTAGAGACTGCAGCAATTGTTCATCAGCTGATGCCTCGGTGATTGAATAAAACCCCGCTTTGGTTTTCTCTGAGCTTGGCCTGCCTACTCTGTTGGTTTTTATGATTTTTTTTTTTTTTTTTTTTTTTTATTGGTTTAAACCAGCCAGGCAGACTGGCCCTGTTCATGTGTGTGTGACCTTGGATCACAAGGTCCCTCATTCAGCTGTTGTAACTTCTTACTCCTGCTTAACCAGCCTTTCTTGGATATAGGATATCACTTAAGAAAGTTCCTGCTTGGGAATGATAATGAGCACTTTCTTTCTTGTAGAAATCAACACAATACTTCTCTTGTCCCCCTTTCAGACTTCCCGCACCAAAGATCGTTTTCAACCGTCCGAATGGTAAGAAATACCATCACCCTGCTCCAGCTCTGCCCGCACACAATCATCACGAAGAGAGTTTCACCCTGTCACATGAAGAAAATGTCAAGTTTGTCTCTGAGGGTAAGAAAGTGAGAGACTATCCCACTGTTACACTGTATCCTGACACCCATCCCTCACTTGCTGTTTTGTGAATGACATTGTTTTACTATCAAGATGCTAACCAGCCCCCTCCTCTTCCCTCCGAGGCCTCACCCACACAGCTGCTCTGACACTGATAGGCGCTGAGCAGAAAAATGCTCTCACGCCCACATCAATCTCCTCTTGACCCACGCTGGCACATGTGCTGAAAGAAATGACATTTCAGACTCGGGGTTTAAATCTGGGCGTCACTTTAAAGAAGTGCACCAAAGGGTTCTGACAGGATTGTTGGGTCTGGTGACCCAGATTTGAAGTTTGGGCTTCTTTTTAACATTCGCAAACCCAACGAGTCTCCAGGAGATCCCCCACTTGTCTCAGTAGTTCTTACATTGTGTGTCCTGTTGTTGGCATTGAAGCTCAGTCACAGCAGCTCATAAACGACTTGAGTAACCTTGGCACTGACTGGACAAGGGCACAAAGTAGGCCTGACACCGCCTTTCTGCAAAGACAGAAAGATTCAGGTTGGATTGGTTCTTTTCTGTTCACTGAAATACAAATTGTATAATCAAACATATCCACTGGAGGCTCCTCAAAGTCATGACCTGGAGACAGCTGCCAAAGTTGAACTTAATCGTAGTGTACAACCACACACACACAAAGTTTGACCACGTGCTTCACTGTTTGGAACACAAACATTTGTCAGGAGAGGTATGTCTCTGAAACAGTTGCTGGACTTTACTTGTTAGGCACTGTGGGTGTGGCCCTGGAGTGCAGGACTGGACAGATGAGGACATTTTGGTGTTCATGGTGGCTTTACTGACCGAAGTCTTGTGTTTTCAGCCTGGCAGGAGGTGCTGGAGCAGGAGGTGGGCCAGGCTGCACAGAAAGCAGTGCATTATAAAGAGGCCACTCCCAGCCCACACATGGACGGTGAGTACAGCTACTATTTTTCCTTTTTGTGTTATCTTCAGACCCCAAGTCGGTGTTTTTACGCACTGTGACAAAAAAGTCCTGAGATTTTATTTATTTAGTGCAAGTGTAACAATCATATTTCATCTAGCTGCAGCTCACAGGCCTGTAACCGTTGCAACCTGTGCAGTAGGTCGCACTGGTTTATAACAGCCAAATGGCCTAGCATAGCCCAAAGTCACGGGTCAAATCTGTTGACTCATTCTAAAATTTTAATATAGCAATGCATAGGGAAAGCTCACACACACATTTTCATGGTATTTGTAGGTTGTTTTGTTTTTTTTTTTTTTTGTTTTTTTTGGTAAATGTAACAGTGATCATAATAATACTAAGACCTCTAGCCCAGAACAAAAATCCAAAAATCATGAATAAGATGAATCAAGAAAAAATACATTAAATACAACTTTGGTTCTGTAACTTTTAATGTGGTGGTGTGACTGAGCTGTTGCAGTTCAGCCTTAACACCACCAGAGAGCGATGATCACTTTAGATTCCCAGCAGGCAGACGTAACTGATAAGTCGGCAGTGTTAAATATATATATCGTAGCATTATGTAAGACAGCTTGATGTAAAAGATGCTAGTATTTATTTTTGAAGTATTTACGTTTCTCATTTAATTTTTTTTTATTTTTAAATGAGATTTTAAAAATGCGTTTATTTTGAATTTACTACACCGTCGCAGTTCCTCCTTGTGACCACAAGAGGGCACGGAAGACTCATTAAAAATGCCCAACAGTTGGTGATGGTTTAGCTCACAGGTTGAGTGGATTACCATTTACCACTGGGATAAATGCAGCAGTGGAGTCGTGTATTGAATAGGTGGTAAGGAAAATTTATAGATGAAGAGGAAAAGCGTAATATTTAGTGATTCTTTATTTTTCATCCTTTTGACATATTTATTCTCAACCATCCACGCCATGGACAAAGATGTATCTAATGGTTTAATTTCTGTTTTCTTCTCAGACTTTGTGCCCATAGATTTGGATGAATGGTGGGCCCAACGCTTCTTAGAAAACATAGATAAGCTCTCCTGACGCTCCTCTGGGATTCGATGCTCTCGGACAGTCTGGAGGTGAGACCGCGATGACGGCCCACAAAAGAAGAGGAAGCCTGGGCGGGAGTTCTGATGGGTCAAAGTGCCCAGATGTGGTTGAAATGGACTGACAGTGCTGATAACGGTGGACAGAGAAACTCCCGAGAACCACTTGAACTTGTGCGGTCTAACTGCCGTGCAGACAGACTGCACACAGAAGGATGAAGTCTTAAAACTGAGGTTCATCTTATATTTTCTCTCACAGCAGAGATGTTACTTTGAAATGCAGTAAAATTGTATTTTAAAGAAGTTCTGGATTACAGCTTCATTTCTTTAACCTGGCATTATGTTGAATCCGTGTTTATTTGCTGACAAGACTCCATAAAGCCCCACACTGTTTGACATGATGTTCAGCGCTTCCTGAATGCAGCCGAGTCTCCGAGTACGGGCACAAACAGCTGCTCACAAACATTTTAACACCACAAAACTAAACAAGAGCGTAAGAAAAAATGGTTCAAGCAAAAAAGTGAGAACAGCAAAAGATTACAAACTAGCAGGCTGAATTTCAAGAAATGTGCTGAGAGGTGGAAGGAGGAAACCCGCCCCACACACTTTGAATTTCGGTGCAGATTTGGATCACGTTGGCTAAAACTGTAAAATCTGGCACTGGCCTTGGCAGAGGATTTACTCTTAAGTGTCCTTGTGGTTGAGCTGGACAAAGAATGTTTTTCTACACAAAATTTGTACCTCAGAGACGAGGTTGTTACTCTCCTGCTGCCATTTTTCCATCTCTCAGCAGAAAAACACAAACCAAACAGATTATCTGGAAACTTAGAGGTGGCACATTTCCAAAAGGAAGACCAATAAAGCTTCCTTATAAATCCAAACTTGGAAAAATATCAGATATTTAAGATGAGTCCAGCTGGCAGCAGCATATCAGAAGTTCAGTGCTCACTGAGAAGCCTGGAGTATTCATGATGTGATTAAGAATGAGCCTGACTATTAACTGAAAGTACACTAAGAGTGAGCGTAATGGCAAAGTCACACTGTAACAACAGACAGGTGCAACCATAACCTTCATGTCCTGTAAATGGCAGGACCAAAGAACACAAAGCATAGAGACACTGAAGTGTTTATGGAGAATCTTCAGGCAGTTCCTGTTTCAGCCTTCACGCCTGCTTCACCGGTGGAAATGAAAGACTTGAGAGGGGAAAAGAGGTGGCGTATTCTTTACAAAGTCTAGTTCTCTGGCTTTATCGACCATTGAGCTTCTGCGAATGCTCCAGTCTACAGGCCGCTTTCACCAAAGCAGAGCGTGTCTGCGGGCAGCTCTCAGTGCTTCTCTAAAGCTTTGGTCAGGAGGTCGTTGAGGCGGGAAATCATCGGTCGAGGATCGTCGTTCAAGCCGGCTGTGATCATGGCATTGTCATAGATCTGGAAAAAATAAAAGGAAAACTATAGAAGCTGCATTGCTACCATTTAAAACAAATTACCATAAAATCTCTCCAGTGAACAAGCTAATGGCATTCTGCCTGAAGAGAAAGGCTGGGCAACGTTTTACACTGATAATAACATGCTTATTGTATCGGTGTTGGCAATATTAGCCCTGTATTTACCAAATCTTACAGCACTACAATGCAGCCCTTATTTTTTCATTAAAACACATTTGACTCTTCACTTTTGTTCTTCTGAATATAAGAAAAGTGTTAAAAATCGTGATATGGCATGGTTTTGTTTAGAGATCATTAATGGAAAAATGGGCAAAGAGCAAATAGAGATGAAATAACTGAGGGTTCTCCCAAAGCCACAATACCTGCTCCAGTAATAATCCAGCCAGCTCAGAGTTTGTGTCCTTCAGTGCAAACAACTTCTTGATCAGATCGTGTCTGTGAGAAAGCAGAGCACAGTCAGAAGAGGACAAAAACCCACTTTCTCCCACTCTCAATCCAGTAAAATCTGTCCACACACACACACACCCTGCATTGATCTCCAGTGTGGGCTGCAGTATTTGGGCTCTCTCCTCAGCGGTGCGGGCCAGCTGCTGGGTGCGGAGGAAGTGGCGTGCGGCGCCCATTTCCAGCACTGTGATCATGGCCGGGTGGGTGTCCAGACGAGGCGTCAGCTGAGGTGCCAGAGGAGAAAATTAACTACAGCACACGGTGGTACAAAGAGACGTTTAAATCTGTTTCTCAAGGTGCTTAAGATGAATTGGTTGTTACCAAAATCGATGAAGTAGGACAAACTGTGACGCCCATTGTTACTGGAATGTCCATTTAATGATGCAAGAAATGTGTAAATGTTCATTTCCCTTAAAGTTTTATTCATATGGCACCAAATCACAACAACAGTTAAGGTTAAACACCCTGCAATATTACAGAGAAAACCCCAAAAATCAGGTGACTTCCTGTGAGCAAGCACTCTGTCAACAGTGGGAAGGAAAAACTCCCTTTTAACAGGAAGAAGCCTCCAGCAGAAACAGGCTCAGCGAGGGGCGGCCGTCTGCCGCGACAGGTGATGATGTGACACCTGATTCTAATGTGCCAAATCGTTTTCGGCTGAAAACGATTTGGCATTTAAGGTGTGACAGTCACCTTAAATGTTTAAATGTAGTTTAAAGTTTCAGGGCTTTAATGTGCAGCCGTCACCTTATTAGCTCTGATAATAATTAACCAATTAAAACTATTAACTTAAATTAAAATGTTTTTATTACTACTCTGTACGGAGAAAAATCCAATCAGGTGACTTCCTGTCCTCTGATTAACGATCAGATTAACGATCTTCTGTCCTCTGCTCTGACTGTGTCTTGTCCTTTTTGTGACAGTTTTATGTTCTTTATAGATTTTTAATCACCATTTCATTATCACCCTCTGATAACATCTGTGATTAGAGCCGGTGCTACTCATACTGATCACTGTGTGAAAGAAGAGTCCCATGACCCACAAAACTCCTCTAGCGCATACAGAGCCTGAAGCAGAAAGCTGATTACTCCTGTAGTGATACCTGTTATCTCCACCTGGGGTTTTAGGTTTTGTTGAGCCAAAGAAAGCCTGGTTGTGCTGAACTTAGATGTGTCTCATTTCTTCACATTATAAGCTGAGTCAAACTCACAAATAATCGCATTTTCAAGCCGATTTCATCCTAAAATTTATGACCTGAAGCTTTGGAGCTTCTGTGAAAATGTTGGCTTGTAACCTGTTTACGAACGTAAAAACTAAGGTACGAGTCGCCCTAACTGTGTCAGAATTAGTCACACTTTGCTTAGTTCACATAGAGGAAGAAAGCTTCCACATCATTGTTTTTTATTTACCGACACGATGGTTAAAATGGAGTCCGTGACAGGAAATCAGCTGATCATTCACCACGGCTCTGATTTAACCAGCACTTACAAAAGTGTTTCTTTAACTTTTCCCATCATACCCTTCTTCGGGACCTAAAGTTCACACTCTTCCCACAAAACTTTACAAATCTACAACTGTGCAGAGAGAAAAAGGACAAAAAAGAAAGGAAACAAAGCGATCGAAGGTGCGGATAGAGACGACAAACAAGCCTCTAAGAACCCATCAGCCGAATTCAGAAACAGTCATTTCAGGTATCTCAGGCATGCAAATGTTCCTCTCTTACCTTTATGTTAGTCACACGGGGTCCTAGCGAGTTCTTCATCCAGGCCATGAGGTCGTCAGCCTGCTCCTGCGTCAGGCGCTCGGATGCTGCGAGGAAGAAAAGACGATGAGCAGGAGTCAAGTCTACAGCTGAAACAGCGAGAGGCTAGAGCCTCTTGTGAAAGACGGGCACACCTGGCTTGCTGTCTTCATACTTCTCCTCCTTGTAGTGATCGACCACGATGTCGGTCTCGACTGAGATCAGCTTCTTCTTGTCAAACTCTCTGAGATGCAGCAGGGTCAGCTCATCAAACTGCTCGTAGCAGAAGAGCACCTGCACACGTGCACGCACGCAAATGGAGACACGGCACCTTGTTATAGTGAAGCTATAAACATAAGCACCATCTGTTGTTAATTAATCAGGATAATTATCAGCTCGGGTTACCCGGCTGCTGGATAACTCGAGTCCGAGTCTTACCTCCATGTCCTTCTGCTTCATGGCTTCGTAGTAGGGGGAGTGCTCTGCGAGATGTCTGTTGGGGGCACACAGGTAGTAGATGTTACGCGTGCCTGCCTTCATGCGGGACGCGTACTCCATCAGATTGGTCTGCTGGCCGGCCGGCAAAGCCGACGACTCGAATCTCAGCAGCTTTGCGATATCCTCCTACAAAGAGCGAGAGCACGGAGCGTGACTCAGACTCAAAGTGTTTCTGCTAACCTTTAAAGTTCTGTGTCATTTCAATGTAAAGCTCTGGTGCAAACCTTGACATCTTGTTCCTGTGTGGTGACGATGCCTTCCCTCATGAAGAGGCCGTAGTCCTCAAAGAACTTGCTGTACTTCTCTGCCTCCTTTTTGCTCTGGTCCAGCAGGAAGCGGATCACCCTCTGCTGCAGAACATCACGAAGCTTCCTAAAGAAAGGAGACGGTAGAGAAATGAGCAAACGTCAAGGGGAGAACAAGCGAAGAAGAGAAAAATTGACTGCATGGATTTAGTGTAAGGGGTCAGTCTTCTCGCTGATATGCTCTCGTGATGTCAAACGTCTATTTTAATGCATAGTCAAAGCACAGGTTACCGTCATGGCTTTGATTTTGCACATGCATATTTTAGAAGAGATTTTTTTGTAACGAACTATAGTCGTTTCCTCTGGGGTCACGAAACTCTGTGTGGAGCGGTTTCCAGAAGAAAGTGAGCGGTCAATGAGATGCGTGGTTACAGGCGTGTTGGTATTTGGAGATAATTCAGTCCCTTTTTTTAAAACACTGTTTTAAAATGCAAATGTATGCAGATATGGCCTGAGACAGGCTGAACTGAGGGACTGTTATTTGATTAATGAAGAGTAAGTTCCACAATAAAAATACAGATATGGAAATTACAGTACGTCTCCTTCATTAAACCAAACTTATTCCTAAAACAGCTGCATTACTGCTGCTGTACCTGATGAGGGCGCTCTCCTGCAGCAGCTCTCTGCTCAGATTCAGAGGGATGTCCTCGCTGTCCACCACACCTAAAAACAAAACAAAAACATTCTGCAAAGTGTTGCATGAAGAAAAAAAACAAAAAACACAGAGCATGCTAGAAGCATTCGAGGAGGAACAAACCTCGAAGGAAGCGCAGCCACTTGGGCAAAATGTCAGTAGCTTTGGTCTGAATCAGGACCTTCCTGCTGTACAGAGCCACGCTGGACCCCATCTCCCTGCTCACATCGAACATGGATGGCTTCTGTTGGCAAATACATTCTTTCGTCACACACCTGACAGGAAACCGGCTTCCTCGACTCATCACTGCTGAAAGGTCGCTAAAGAACAATTTATAAAGCTGTAATGCAAGTTTACGTCATCTATCAGTACTGGACCTGAACACCAGCTGGTTTCCTAAATGAAGATTCTCACAGAGCTTTGCAACCAAACAGCAACTGAAGTAAAGTTTGCATTGCGAAATATTCCTCACCGCTTCGGGGACATAAAAGATGCTCCTGATGTTAAGCGGGGCGTCGGCGCGGTAGTGCAGAGTGTAGCGTGGCTTGTCGTAAGCCTGAGCGGCGTAGCGGTAGAACTCCTCGTGCTGCCAGTCACTGATCTCCTTCGGCTCCATCATCCACAAGGCCTGAAGGAAGACAGACAGCGATTATTACAAATTATTATTTTCACTGTCGTAATTTTAATATGTTTGTCTGAAACAGGGCTCTCTTGTAAATGAGACACTGAGTCTAAATGAGACTACTTGTACAAATAAAGGTTTAAAAAAAAAACCCAGTCCATTAAATCATTACATTTCTTTAATACTTCTTTTGTCTCCCACCTCTCCAGGTGCCTCAAATTCTTTAAGGAGACACTGCACAACATACACAGCTAAGATGTATATCAAATTTGGGCTGACAGCTCTTTGGGAATCAGCTTGTTGGTGCAAAAATACTATTTTATGCCTGCTGTCTTTGGATTTTTATGCTAGCAACAAAATGCCACAAAATACAATATAAAACAGGTTCTTTGCAAAGTTGTCTGTTATAAACAGACACCAAGATTATTACAGTTAAATACAACTTAACTAAATAAATACTAATGACTGACAGTGCTACCCCTCAGCCTCCTAGTAGACACACCCATGGTACTCATTTCAAAATCCTACGTCGTCTTGTTCTTAAGTTATCCCATTCACGAGATTTTCGGAAAGCTTACAGTGACTTTCAGGTTGAAGTCACCAAGATTTGAACTCGTCCAGGTTTTTTAGTAGATGCACCCCATGGTATCAATTTGAAGCTCCTACGTCACCTCATTCTCAAGTTATTGCATTCACAAACTTAGGTGTCCACACCACATGCCTGTCCACCTGGTGGGGTGACGACTATACCCCATGAGCCTTTCAGGGCTGAGGGGCAAAAACTACAGTTTGAAAACATTTAATCTAACTCAATTGTTTTTTTGGAACTTGTAAAACAAACTAAGGTCAAATAAAATAAAGAAATAACCTTAGTTTTACTATTTGTTAGTGCCTTTTAATAATTTATAGGTCAGGGTTAAAACGCAAACAAACAAACAAAAACATTCTGGTTAAAATTGTCAGGTATGAGGACTGGACTAAAATGAGTGAAAAAGCGTCTAAACAAACACAAGGAGCAAACATTTGGCTCCTTGGAGGCAAAATATAAAGAAATCAGGGGCGGCTAAAGACTTTTACACAGTACAGTACAGTCGTGCCATTTATTTTGTGAGTTTGGACCATTCAGTGAGAACCTTTGCATCCAAAACAGGAGAACAGCAGCTCACCTGCAGAGTGTTGAGCCTCCGTCCATTCAGAAAGATGGGGAAGCTTACAAAGTTGCTGTACTTTGTTACAACCTCTGAAACAGAAACAATAAGTACTGATGCATGAATACGTCTCCTCACTGCAGCCGTCCTACAGTTACCAAAGCAGCGACAGCACTTTTACCTTTAACTCTGTCCTCAGAGGAAAACTCCTTGCAGTCGTCTTTGAGGTGGAGCACGATTTTTGTTCCTTGTTGAACGCCAGTGGCTTCAGCAATCTCAAAAACCCCAGAGCTGAGGGAGACCATGTGAAATATTGAGGATTACACTTCTGATTCACAGCAGCCCTTCTCAAACCAAGGATACCTCTCTACAGCCACTCTTTGCTCTTACCCATCTGAAGACCACTTGTATCCAGGTGCACCGGGCTCAGACGAGCGAGTGTACACGTCCACGCGGTCGGACACCATGAAGGCGGAGTAGAATCCAACACCAAACTGACCAATGATGGTGCTGCTGGCCTCCGCCTGGTTCTGAAGAGCGTCCAAAAACGCCTACAGTGGGGAGAAAGTTACAGTGATGACAGAAGGAGTGAGCATCAGGAAACACAAAGCTGGATTTTAAAAGCCAAACTTACAACAGGAGCGCTATATTGGGTAAGTAATGTCACAATGAAGCACTTACCTTAGAACCAGAGCGGGCGATAGTGCCCAGGTTAGACACCAGCTCATCCTTGTTCATGCCGATTCCTGTGTCCTGTTGGAATATAGAAATCAGTCACTCAAGAGTTAAGCTATCCTAGTGTGTTGTATCCCATTTACCAGCAGGGGGCAGTAAACCATCTCAGGGCTTCAAGTGCACTAGAAGCACTAGGAACAACCTGCTACAGGAGGACTTTGCTTTGTTCTTTATACTTACCAATAGCGACAATATTTCAGTCTGGACCACAAGAATCAGAAGAAGATTCCCATTTCTATAATTATTTATAGCTGGCTGTATGGATCTCAGGACATAAAAAGCAGAGATATGCTACTGATTTAAGTAAGACAATGCAATTAAAGAGGGGGACCTGGGGTGGAGAAGGGTTGCAAAGCAGCTTGAACAAAGCTAGAATTATCCTGCTTAAGACTGGATAAACGGAAAGGTAACAGCTGAGCCATCGGCTGGTGTTTGCTGGCACCGAGCTCAGCTGATCTGCTAGGATTACGGCTCGCTTTCTGATCTAATGTTATCCTTCCTGTTCTAAAACTTGTCCAAAACTTCTAAAGTCAGTAAACAGGTGTACCTGAATGGTGAAGGTGCCCTTTGCTGCATCACTCTGCAGGTGGATCTCCATTGGAGCCGTTTCACCACCTGCTGATATCAATTTGTGGCGCAGTTTTTCCAGTGCGTCGCTGCCGTTAGAGATGAGCTCCCTGATGAAGACCTGAAAGAAAGACAAGTCAGTCAGAGGAGAGCAGTGAAGGTAAACTGTAATGATAGTAGGTTTTGTCCAACTTTACACCACCTCTTTCTCTGAGTACAGGGACCTGGCGACAATATCCAGCAGCTTTTTGGTTTCAGCCTGAAACTCATGTTTGTGGAAACTACCTGAAAAGATCAAAGGCAGAGCAACATTCAGCATTTGAGAACAAGCTTTCATGGGAAATATGTCTGCAGCTGTCCCAGTACCTTGCACAGCCTCTGTATCACTGATGATACTGTGCAGAGGCTCCTCCTCTGGCTCTTTCTCTGCCTCCTGGGTGCTGTAATAATACTGTGGGCTAAAGCCAAGGCAGGCCTGCTTCGAACTCCACACCCTGGGGCGACTGCTCCACCTCTGCAGCTGTCCAACCGACAAACCTGATGGCATGACGAGTAAAGATGGTGAGGCCATTTAACAAGGGAGCAGTAGCATTTTAGATCCCTTATCATCTCTCTAATCAGGATCTACTTAACCCTCTGAGGCCACAAGTTTACCCAAACAATGCCTGAATGCTGCCTACAGCAAAACACAGACCTTCGAGAAAGTGATTCATGGCTTCATGTCATCCAGGCTTGGTTATCACACTAGCTTATATTTGGGCATTAGTCAGGCTCTGCGTTCACATCTCTTGCTTATTCAAAATGCTGTAGCTCGACTCCTGTATCCAGGTGTACTGAGAAGCAGATTAAAGCATAGAGAGGATCAGGCTTTTGCGATTGGGCTGTAGGTGACGTCTCATGCTACCAGGACTCACAAGGACACCAGCAAAAAGCAAAACTAGAGAAAAGTAAATTCCGAGCAAGGGTCTGTAGTCAACATCTGCAAAACCATTGCTTATTTTGGGGAGGGGGGCTCCATCTTGCTGCCACTTTGATTTGAAACAAAGCAGGTGAAATGGATTTACTCGTCTGAGCAGTGTGCATGAGCCTTCTTTCAAAAAAATAAAATAAAAATAAAAATAAGGGTCTCACCTTTGTGTTTTTAAGTGTTTGTTTAACAGTAACGTTAAGTCCTGATGTTCTCAATTGAGAACATCCTGGCCTTTTCAATTATATCTTATTTGTTTGGGTGGCCTCTTTTTGCTCCAAAGAGGCAGGAAATTACCAAAAAGGTTCAACTGAAAGATACTTTTTTCCTCGGTTCTCAGGGGTTTATGGTATGGTACTTCTGTGAGCTTTCCTCAAAGATGGGGGATATTAAACAATAAATGAAATCTATTCAGTTTAGTGTGATGTAACCATGCAATAAAATTTATAAGCGAATCGCTTTAAATTCATTTTTAACCGTTAATCGGTTTCTACTGTAAGACACGTGAGCCGCAGGTTAGTTTAAAAAACATGGCCACAAAGGTTAGCCGAAGCAGAGTTTACATTTAACTGAGATCTTGGTGCTGTCAGCTAGGCGGCTAGGCTAACTTGGCTGGCTAATAAGCACAGCTTACCTCCAGTCAAGGAGCGCGAGACAGGTCGGCTGCTCAGCCCGCGTGTAGATGACACCAGCCGCGAGCTGGCCCTCTGAGAGGAACCGAGAGCGAACCGAGCCAGCGTGAGACAGCGGGACATGCTGACACTCAGGTGGGACCCAAAGACGAAACAAATGACAGGTCAACTGACCGACAGGGACACACACTGAACTACAGCGGAAAAAGGACCTGCGACTGCGCGCGATAATGACGTCAAAAGGCCGACCGCAATCTGCCTGATGAGAATAGGATGCTCTTCAAACTGTAAGTGCATAATTAAATTTTATGTCGTAATACACGGCTAATCACCTGTGTATATGTGTATATATTTATATTAATCTTTAGTACGGTTATTTATTCGAGTTTTCTGATTACTTAAAATTGAGATTTTTTCTTTGTTGCCAATTTACACTTCAAGGTCAAACAGAATGTAAAAGTAGTGCGTCATGTTCATGCAAGCAGCATTTTTTTGCAACAATTTGTTACATTTCAAATTGTCAATGGCAAAAATCTGATGGTTCATATTTTTTAAATGTGAAGATTTTTCTTGATCCTGTTTTCACATCAAAATAAACTCTTGGAAACTATGAAAGCTTGTCGTTACCACTTGGGGGAAAAAAATAAAACAAAAATTTCAAATTACCCATCTCCAAATTTCAAGTTTTATATTTTAATTTGTCCTCTTACCTACATAAAAATTCAGTTCTCTCAAAATCTCAGATTACGATCTTAAAATCTTACCTCGAATTTTCAGGTTATTTCAAAATTTGAGTTACATTTCACAATATTTCAGTTCACATATCTCAATAACTTCAGGTTATCAGTTTAAAACTTTAAGTTACACATCTCATAATTTCATCATCTCTCAAAATTTCAGGTTACCGGTACACATTTCAAAATGTCAATGTCCAACTAAGTTTGAAATGTCAAAGTGATAATTTTAATTTACCTGAAAGACCTTTTTTAGCTGCAGAAAAATTCGAGGCAGAGTCTGTGGCACACAGGTTTATTTAACAATATGGTATATAAGTACGAAATGAGCCATTTGAACCAATTTGTACAGTGATTTCATTTCTGCATATTTACAGTACTGTCCACCTGCATGATTTACATTAGAGAATAGTTCATCATCAATTCAAGTTTAATGCGAGAGAAAATGATGCACAAAACTCTCTGAACACAAATCAGCAGTCAAACAAGATAATTTCCCACCACAGGCGAAAGAGGTTTAGGACTTAATGAGAATTTCTTTAGACTGAAGGAGAGACAAAGCAATCTTTGAACATCTGCAAGACGAACACTGGGCCCAGGTCAGTAAAAAAAACATTCCTGCACCTGTGAACATGAACAAGAGTCAACGCAGGTTTACCTTCAACCTGCAAATTGTGTTTGGGTGTGTGCAATAGTTCCTAGATCTATACAAATACGTTAATCTCCTTTAGACTCTGCAAACAGGAAAGAAATTAAGGCTTTCCTAAAGGCAGTCCTTTTTGAAAAATGGCATATTAGAATAAATTAGCCAGGAACAGAGAAACTGAGCAAGAGGTGAAGCCTGGCAAAAACAATTCCCACACAAATAATTTTACAGTCTTCTCAACACAAATACAATATTAATTTGCAAACGTACAAAATAAAAAATAATAAAATGAAAATTTTTTTTTTTTAGAGAAGGTTTTTTAAAAAAGTCAATACCAGAGCATAACAAATGAAAAACAAATTAAAACACAAAGACCAGGGCAAAATCTTGCAAGGCTGGTCTGAACCAAAAATATATTCATTGTGTCTTTGTTGTTTCTTCAACAGCAATTATTAAATCACTCTGTGTACTTGAAAAAGTAGTCCTTGGTTCACAGTCCGTAGGCCTCGTAAGACTCATTTATTTTGTGATTTCTTTTAGCTTTTTACATCAGCAAATAGAAAAATTTTGCAGCTGAAAACAGAACAAGGCCTTTCTTCTGTCTCAAAATGCTACAATCCTTCAACAAATTTCTCTAGTGTGTCTCCCGTCGTGTCACCCACCATACCCATGTCACTACTCAACCCCCCTCGGTTTGGTGTGTTAAGCTGCGGGAGCATGGCGCTCTGCTCTGGTGTTCCCATGTGACCCTGCTCCATGGACCCTGACATGGGACCTCCTAAGCTGGGATGGGGAGAGCTGGAGTGGAGTGCGCCATGCTGAGGTGACGGCTGGGGTTGTATCCGAGGGGAGGGACTGGAATGAGGGGCCTGCTGCGAAGGTGGGCGGGGCGATTGCACTGGGGCTGGAGAGCGTACCTGGCTTCCCAGGGTGTTTGCCATTGTCTGGCCAGGTAGGTGAGCTCCTGCCTGGGCTTGGCCTTGGAGCATGTGAGGCTGTGGACTCATCGAGTTGGCCTGTGCCGAAGAGCCCATCTGCTGCTTCATCATCTGATGCTGTTGCTGCTGAAGCATGCGTTGCTGGAAGTTCTGCTGTCCATCCATTCCCATCCCAGGTTGGCCTATTTGAGATGTGGGAGGGAGCGGTCCCATAGGCCCCCCACCTCCTTGCATAGCCATGTGCTGCTGCTGCTGCATGCGGAGCTGGGAGTAGCTTCCTGGTCCCGGCTGCTGTTGGGGGAACTGCCCATGGGCTGGAGGCAAACCTCCCTGCTGCTGCTGTTGTTGCTGCAGCTGTTGCTGCTGCTGTTGTTGCTGCAGTTGCTGTTGTTGTTGCAGCTGCTGTTGTTGCTGCAGCTGCTGTTGCTGTTGCAGCAGCAGCTGCTGTTGTTGCAACTGCTGCTGCCTAAGAATTTGCTGTCTGCGGAACATTTGATTATTTCCGTTTGGTACCATCTGGCCTTGGGGGCCCATGGGCGGCATTCCCTGGGGTCCCACCTGCTGAGGAGGCTGCTGTTGAGGTGCCATCCCTGGCCGTTGCACCTGGTTTGCCATGCCCACCATTGTGTGCATTCCTGGCTGGGATCCTAGCATGGCCTGAGGGTTCTGCTGTTGGGCCTGCTGCTGTTGCTGTGGTTGGTTGGCTTGGTATTTTGCAGTCCTCTGTTTAATGAAGGCGGCCATGAGGTGGGGGTTAGACTTGAGGATGCTCAGGACCTGCTGTTGCTGCTGTGGGGAGCTGGGTGATTTCAGGGTGTCCAATAGCTCCCGCAGGGCACTTGGAGCAATGTTACCCGGCATACCTCGGGGCATGTTTTGTCGCTGTGGTGTCATGCCCTGCTGTGAGGAGCCCTGCGTAGGCATGACCCCAGACATCTGGTGACCCTGCTGGGGCATCATGGGCCTCTGCATGGGCTGACCTTGCTGGGGCATTGGGTTTCCCTGAGGCTGCTGAGGGGGCATGGGGCCTTGTTGAGGAGGAACCTGTGGCTGATGACCCTGGGGATTCTGCATCCCCGGACCCCACTGGCCCTGCTGCATCACCTGGGGCCCGCGTGGCCCCTGCATCATCTGCATTTGGCTTGGCATGGGCCCCATCATGCGTGGGTGGTTCATTGGCATCCCATTCATTGCATAATTCTGCTGCTGCTGCTGCTGCTGCGGCTGCTTTGACTTAGCTAACATCTCGATCTGTCTGGCCACCTTCAGGGCTTCCATCAATGACTCCTGCGGTTGCTGCTGCTGGCGAGGCTGTGGAGGCTGCTGTTGGTGCGGCATGCTGGGCATGGGTGACTGCTGCTGATGGAGAGGGGATGACTGAGGCCCCGGTTTACCTTGCGGCACTGGTGTTGGAGGCTGACTGCTGCGGCCGTTGCTGGGAAAGCCTTGGGACATATTGGTGGGGTTTGGTGGTTGCTGTTGTTGGGGCTGGTTGGACATGGGCTGGGGAGTCTGGGGTGTATTAGGCTGCTGCACAGAATTTGGAGTGTCTGGGGCATTTAAGGTAGGTGGAGATGGCATAGGCATACCCCTTCCAGCCATGGTGGCCATTCTGCGACGCATCATTTGAGCCTGCTGAAGCCTGTGCTGCAGCTGCTGTTGTCGAAGTTTGTGTTTGATGTTGAGACAGAAGGGCACGGGACACTTGTTCTCCTGACAGTGCTTGGCATGATAGCAACATAAAGCGATGAGCTGCTTGCACACAGGACAGCCACCATTGGTCTTGCGCTTGCAACCTTTGGTGTGCTGAACCACCCTCTTCATCTTCTGGCAGGACGGCAAAGAGCAGTTGGCATTGCGGCACTGGCAAGCGTGCACCAGGGACTGGATACAGCGCTGGATACTAAGGCGTCGACTCTCCTGAGGGCTCTTGGAGGCCTCTCCACCTTGACCATTGCTGTCATCATCTAAGCCCAGACCCCACTTCACCATTTGGTGCTCATGGCCTTTAGTGTTGTAGCAGTTAATGCATAGGTCATAGTCCTGATGAGAGGGGAGAGAGACAACATTTAACTTAGTTAAAAATGTAAACTCAGTGTTAATTCAAAACCGATGCAGATGTTGCTTTTAAAACACGGTCAATGATCACAACTGTATCTTACCTCACAAACTGTGCAGTGCCAGCGAGTCTCCACATGGTGCTTGCACTCATTGCAAGTGTACACAAAGCGGTCCTGGCCTTGGTTGTGCAGCTCCACCAGCATGCACATTGTGCTCCATTTACACCTTCTCAGTGAGCTGAACTCCCAGTGCTTGTCCCTGGCCAAGGTCAGAAACGCATCACGTCCGTCCATCAGGTCACAAGTCAGCAGAGGGTCAGGGTCCATGATGGGTGGCAAGGTGTTAATGACTGGCCCAGCGTGGAGGTGGATAACAAAAAATACCTGGTGGGGAGGGGAAGCAACACTGTTAGCTATAGGCATTGCTGAAGTGTAGTGCAACGTGACAAATTCCGTAACTCTTGTGTGGAAGAAAATTTTCATGTGGAATTCAATTATCCTCAGGAAGCAGCACAGTAAGAGAGACGCTGCTCTGTACTTATAATTTCACACACAACAATCTACCAGCTTTGTCTGAATTTTTTTCCCCAAGCTTTAAAAGAAGAGTCAAGATACTGAAATGTCACACGAAATGAAATTTTATTCATTTAGGAGAGACAAAAAAAAAAAAAAAAAAATCTGTTATAGTTGCTAGGGTTTCCCACCTCCTTATGTTTCTCCATTGTGGCATAGAGCTTCTGGGACAGATCATTGGCTACATTTGGCATTCCAGGCTTTTTCTTATTGGCTCGACTGACGCTGCTCTTGTTTTTGTTGGTTTTCTTGTTATTCTTCTTTTTGGCATTCTTGCTGTCAGCTTGGGCTCCCTTGTAAAAAGACACACATGGACATTTAGAGAAGTTGAGATTGCACAACAGGCAAGATGAGATTATGCAATTAAGCAGAGTGGTTTATACAGTGCCAGAAAGCCAAAAGCATTTATATAATGGGTACTTGAGAATGATACAATCTGGGGTGAGACAAAGGACTTAAACACTGGGCTGTTGATTCTGGGATCAGAAGAGGCTTTCTTTCATTAATAAAAATATTGTGAATCCACATATCCATCAAACTCACCTCTGTTGTCTCAGAGGAGGCTGTGTTCTCCTCCTTTTTCCTTTCTTCCTCTTCCTGCTCCAGCTCCTTGATGCTCTCCTCCAGAACATTAGGCCAAAAGTCACCCTCAAAGTACGGCAGCTCGTAGGCACTGGTCAGCCTGTCTTCTGTTGCCTGCTTGAAAATGTCCTGAACACAGACACACAAAAGCTCTTATCAGGCAATCGGGCAACAAGAGCTTCTAACTGGGGCAAGTTGGAAGTTGAATTTATGAAAAATAATGAGGGGGGGAAAAAAATCACTCCATCAGAGTGTACATCAAGTCTAAGTGGTTTAATTATAGTGTTTCAAAATTGTCAAGTCTTTATAATAAGACAAGGAGAGCCCCTTTATGTTGCACACTTATAAGCTGAACACTGTAGCTGGTAAATAAATGCTAATTCACTGATAATCCAGTGTAAATGTGCCCATCAGCCACTCCAGAGTCTTACAAGATAATCATTTATATTCCTAAAGCAAATTACATTAGTTCAGCTGAACAGCGTGGTAACCGCCTGCCGCCAACACCAGACTTCAAAATGTTAATTATAGCTAGGAAAGTCTTGAGAAACATAACATGCACCGGTGGTTACAAAGTTATTTTACTGGTGTAATTTTCTGACCTTGTAATCATGTATGATTCTTTCAGCAAAAGCCTTGTCCAGCATCTTTCTGTACCACTCTTGAAGCCTTTTGGGCTTGGGGATCTTCTGGTCCGGAGGGTGGCAGTGGAAAATATAGTCATCTCCTTCGCTGGGTGGGCAGGCCCAAATGTGACCCGTCACATACCTGGTCAGGAATTAAGTTATGACTCACTTAGCACTTAGAAGAACTAAACATGCATCAATACATGACTGAAAGGAGTTAAAATGCAACACTGCGTAAAGTTACTTTTTACCCACCCAAGTTTTTTCACATACTCCAGGTATCCTATTAAGATCTCGTGGTATACTGCAGTCCTTAGCATACGCGGTCTGAAGAAGTGAATACTGTCGAGGTATGATATGTAAACCCGTCTGAAAAATAGAAACAGAATATGTGACGTGAGAATAATGCACACAAACTAAAAGGAAACTTAGAGCAATGCTTCCAACATTTTGCTCTTGTGTTACCTGGTATTTGGAAAGGGGCACTCTGAGCCGTACTCCTGGACATGCATTCCAAAGAAACAAACGTCCACCCCGTCTATTTCCTCAAATGCAAAAAGTGCTTTGGTTCTGTAGGGGAAGCTTTCCACCATCTCACCTGAGTCTACAAACCTGTGGAAACAGAGAAGGTGTAAGCAACAGCAGCAATGGACAGATCGAGTACACCTCAACGTATAGTCAGGGTGCTCTTAGAGCTTCTGGCAGAGGCATGTCAACAGCATCCTTGGGGAAGCTGGGAACATGTAGTTTGAATGAACCGTGTACCACACCTCCATTGCTGACGCAGATGTACAGAACTGTGGTTATAAAGTTGTTGGTGCCTGACGCAGTATTCGCCCACGATGGCTTCTGGCAGAAGATGGACATAAGTGAAGGGAGGTCTCAATCAAAAGGGAGGGATTCTTTCGAGATTGGTTAACTTGTGCAACTCTGAAAGCAGCTGACTGGTACTGGCAGAAGACAGCGTTCTTAGCCGCCAACTACGCCAACTCGAGTGTGGGAGGGGTTTGGTACATAGAGCCATGGAACAAGATTCCCATAAGTCTTGAAGAAAATCTGGCCCCCCACACCCTCTAGCAGATCATTACATTAAGGAACCTTTTAAATACAAGCGCGCTCATGCTCACAGGTGTACACACAGGTGATCACACACACAAACTACACCCTTTTTGGCTCCTACCTCAAAGCACACTGTGCGCTGTCGATCTTACGTGCTGCACAATAATGTTTAATATTAAGTATTTAGTGTTATATTCCCATATATCATTGTAATGTTGTTTATTCTATTACTCTCGTTTTCTTCTGCTTGTTTTCTTTTTTCTTTCTCAACAGGTGATCCAGGTGATCGATATATGTATTTTTTGTCTGCTTATTTTGTTGGTTTTTGTTTTTTGCCCTTTATCCCCGTCCCTCTTCTCCGCTGTTTTTTTTGTTTTGTTTTGTTTTTTCCCCCCTCTTTCTTTCTCCCTTTTCTTTTCCCCTGTCCCGTATCTAGCAAGTAAAAAAGATAAAATAAAATAAAATAAAATAAAATAAAATAAAATAAAATAAAATAAACAATAAAAGGTAAATCAAATGGACCATTACGGCAAGGCTGGGATGGTCCATTTGGTAAAGTAAATCCGTTGGGCATCTTTCTTCGCCTTTAGACAATAATTCTGATGGCAAAAGAACCAAACGGGACAGGTTTAAAAAAAAAAAAAAGAAAAAAAAAAAGAAAAGAAGAAAATCTAGCAACCTCAAGTCAGATAACTCCGGAGGTGAAAGCAGTTCTCTGACCACACCGTAGGCCGTGGGGAGCCAGAGGTATGTTTCAACTTCAACAGGAAATCACACTTTTTAGCTTCCCTTCCCCTGTGGAGAAAAGTCCACCTCCATTCACAGGAGTAATGTGGTTTTCAACCTGGTTGCAGAGCACTGGACCAGCTCTGTGCCCTCTACGATGATAGATGAAGGTGTGGGGTATTGCCCCCAACTACTCTACAGATACTTTTGCTGACTTGAAGAAGCAATTCAACTGTGCCCCCTCAGGGGTTGCTTCATGATTATGGGTCATTGGGTTCATCTTTCTCATTACTGGCAATAAGGTAGGCTTGTTTTCCACCAGGGCTGCCCTTTGTCTCCGATTCTGTTCATTACTATTATGAACAGAATTTCTAGGCGTAGCCAAATGGCACAGGGTGTCATGTTCATTGGTCTTAACATGTCTCTGCTGGCTTCACTGTGCTATGGGCTACAGCTCCCAGTGGGGATGTTTGCAGCACATTACAAACTGGCATGGATTAGCGCCTCCAAGTCGGATGCCGTGGTTCCCACCCGGTAAAGGATGGATTTCCCACTCCAGGTTGGTAACAAGTGCCTGCCTCAAGCAAAGGAGGGCAAATATCTCAAAGATTTGTGCATGAGTGAGGGAAGAGTGGAGCGGAAGACAGAGAAATAAGCACAGCATCTACAGTAATGTAAATGCTGTTTAAAGGTGAGCACAAAGGCAAAGCTTTCACTTTACTGGTGAATCTATGTTCCTACAATCACCTATTGGCAATAACTACGAGTAGTGATAGGAAGTGGCAGAAATTAGCCTCCTTTGAAGACTGTCTGGGCTGAGGTCATTCATTTTGGTGTGGAGGTATAAAGGCTCTACTCAAGCCCAATGGAAGCAGTTGAGATGGTTGAGGCATCTGGCTAGGATGCCTCCTGAGTATCGCCTAGATGAGATGCTTCGGGTATGTCCAACTGTAAAAAGACACCATAGCAAACCCAGCACATGCTGTAGGGATTATATCTCTCAGCTAGCTTGAGAGGCCCAGACAACTCAGACCTGGACAGGCAGTTTAAAATGCATTACTGAATGGATGGACACGAGAGCATTTAAAAGACAGACTCAAGTCATTTGTGAAAAGAAGAAGAAAAAAAAAGTAAATCAATTTTCATAAGATTAAATATAACTCTGATGTTTTCCGGAACTAATTCCCTTTCCACAGTCAGATGTTTGATATGAAAGTATGAACATGGAGATTTCTGTTTATATCTGAACAAATTGCATTATGTATCTGCATTGTGACGTTGCACGAGGCATCAAATACACAAATGGACAGGCAAATGGACTGGTTAGTCATATATAGAGCTTTTCTACTCTACTTGAGCATCCAAGTACTACAAGACATCTCATTCAGCCATTCACACAAACACACACACACACACATTTTTCTATGTCTGAGTGCTTTCTATCCAACATCCACACTCCAATGAACACACTGACAGCAACTCTGGCTTCAGTATCTTGGCCAAGGGTACTTTGGCATGCAGACTGGAGCAGCCAACCAGCAACCTCCAATTGGTAGATGACATGCTCTACCCTCCTGAGCCAAGGCCATCCAACAATGCGCTGTGACCAGCACATTTTCCTAAAACTAGCACATCACTGACACAGTGCATTCAGCAAACGATCCAGGTTATTGCTCATAAAATGAAAAATGTGCCTTTGGTGATCAATTACGTGATCGTTGTATCTAAATTTGATTAAATCCTGATCAATAGTCCAGCAGGAGTGATGAGTCCCTATAAAACGACCTTTGGGATATTTGGGTAATAACCCAAAATGGTGATCATTTTGGTGTTTGCTGTCATCATGCCATGGTGTCCAAGTTTGATTAAATTCTGACCAATACTGTAGGAGAAACAAGCTCATTGGTCCTTCTACTCTATGAGCTGCAAAATACAAAAACTGATCTCTGAGGCATTATGCAGTTCAGTTTCTAGCTGAGATAAATGTGGAATCAGCCACGTGATTGAAAAGACTGAAAACACAATGCTATTGAAGATTTATCAGATGCTTTTATGCATCTGGACCCTCCAAAGGAAAAAAAATTAAAAATAAGCGCTGTAAAGCAGGTGTGACACTTACCTAGACTTCATGCCAGGCTTAACCTCCACAGTTTTGTCAGAGCTGGCGACCACTCGCACAAACACCTCACCAGCTTCGGGGTGGTTCTGCCTTTTCAAGTACTTATTAACTCTGTCCTCAATGTATGAACCCAACCTTGTGGATTGTAACCCTTAACGAACACACAAAGACATGTTTTAAACACTGACATTCTTTGTCGGAAGTTGATGTTTTACTTGTATATGTAACTTACTCTTGGCTGAAAACTTGTTTTCCTTTCTTGCTTTACCAGACTTCTTCAGACAGTTGTCACAGATAAAACTGAAACGAGAAAAATCTAATTATTTTTAGTGTCAACTTACAAATTGTTTTTGGCAAATATAAATTCTATGACGGTCAAACATTTCTTATATGTGCTTGAAGATATTTGTCTAGCGTAGCAGTCAAGCTATACTCACCCTGACGGCCAAATGACGTCGTAGTGCAGCACACAGATCTGATGCATCTTTCGTCCACAGTCTTTACATTCAACAAACCTACGATGACAAAAACGTGCTTTTTCTTTCTGTTTTGTAAAAAGCAGCAAAGAAGCAACACTGCAGTCACATACATCAAATTGAAGCTACTGTCTAGAGAATACTCACGGCTCAGGGTCCAACGTGTCATTTTTCTTCTTTTCAAACTGATCTTTAGATATCATCCTGCACAAAAAGAGAGATAGAAACATCTTCATGTTAAATCTGTGACTATTTATTCCGTTCCAGAGAACAAGAGCCAGAAAGCAAATGGTTCCACGATGATCACAGGGTGATATTCAGACACCCGGGGACCAAGGAACTTACGTCTGTGGCTGTGACGGGTCGTCTCCCAGGGTCACACTGTTGCCCTGGATCTCATTGAAGCACTTCTCACAGTAGTGATACCTGTCGGCAATAAGGCCATATTTGGGTGAACTGCAGCCAGCACACACAGTAGCAGCACAGGCAAACCGGCGTACGGGTGGCAGAATGCAGAGTGAACGGAGCACATGGCAACAACCGAGGACGGAGCATGGGCAGCGGACAGACGGAAGAACACACACACACACACACACACACACACACACACACACAGAGGCAGATGTACAAGGTTAGTCAAAATCAAAATGGTCATGATTCAGCCACTCTCATTCAAAGTGGAACAGAAATGTGGGGAAACATGCTCAGATGCTATGTTAAGGACATTAAATGATTGTCGTCAACAACAAATTCGTGTTCAACATCGCCATCTAACATGCATGCTGAAAAATCAAAACGGTAAAGACATTTACACTGAAATCATTTATGAGAAGCAACATGCATTAAGAGCTGATGAATGGATGATCATGTCAGGAGAGACAGGAGTGATGATGCAAAGACAATTGTGCCGGTTCCTTTAAGCAGAAACAACATGACTAAATTCCCTTTAACAACGGTATTTCAAGTATGCAACATGCACAATGTACTGTGATGCTTTTTGTAAAAAGAAAAAAATGATTTGAGTCAGTTTTGGGAACAGGTGGCCTACATCCCCATGTCCAAGTCTTTAATTCTAATTTGGGAAATCTTGAGGCATTTAGCATTGATTATCTACAATAACTAAAGTGTGTTCCATTGGACTAACGTTAAGCTGCAATAACAGATTCTGCACAGAAGGGGGTGCTTTGGAGCTCATTTCCAAGAACAAAATTAAAGGGATAAATGTGAGGGATGGACCCATCATGCAAGTTTTGCTTGTCCGAATTATATGACTCACTCACAACTGTGGTGCAATACTCCTATAAAGGAAAGCCTGTGAGAATTATGTCCTTAAAGCAGGGGTGTCAAACATAAGGCCCAGGGGCCAGCAAAGGCCAGGTAAAAACTCAAACTCTGCACACAGATTGGCTTTGGTGAAATGCAAAAGAGGCATAAATTTGGGACTTGTATTAGACTTGTATTTTAATAGATATTAAAGCTTTTCCTGCTGATGAAGACCTCCCCATGGCCATGAATAACTAAATGACAGCAATTGATCAGCCAGACATTTTTTTTTTTTTGGGGGGGGGGGGGTGTAACAAAACAACAATAAATATATATTGTTGGAATCGTACTTTTTTGAGTATCCAAGGGATTCAATGTGAAGTTAAACTTCCACACAATGAGAAAAAGGGCAGTTTTATTGGTCCGGCCCACTTAAGATCAAAGTGGGCTGTAAGTGGCGCACAATGTAAAATGATTTTTTTCACATTCCTGGGTTATAGTTTTGTGGAATGGTGAATGTGAAGTGGGATCTTTAGTCATGCTGTACTTTGGAGGGTTTAACTTCACACCCACTTTGTATAATTAATTCTTCATCTCTTTACCCATGCCGATCCCTTCAGCAGAGAGAGCATGCACCTTTACCTGTTCTGGTAGCTGTAGTAGGTGCTATCCCTCGAGATGGTGCACAACTGTTTGCCATAGCAACACAGTGTCTGCGGTGAGAACTCAAACTGCAGGGTGGGGAAAAAACCCAAAACAAGCATTAAGGTACACGTAAATGTGACAATCAGCTTTCATCTGAAGTCAACAGCCAAATAAAGACTAAACTAAGGGTAAGTGACTTTTATCAGTAAGCAGAATGGTGTGCTGCCCTAAGTAGTTTGTGTTGACGATCCAGGATGTGCCATCTTACCTTCCTGCCACAGCAGTAGCCCAGACCCTGCATGACAGGATCAATTTCTGCTTCAAACACTTCTGCCAGTTTGGTGCAGTATTTGTAGACTCGGGATGTTTTACGGTTGTACAGCCACGCGTTGTTGAACATGAGCCACACATCTTCCACGTACTGCCACGGTTCCTGGTACTGACCCGTGTCCAGCTTACGCTTGATGGTGGATAAGTCAATGGGATTCTTTACTATGTCAAAGTAGTCCTACAGGAGAAACAATTCCAGGATTGAGCAAATGACCAGTAACAATTCGAAGCTTTGAGTAAAGGCACATCATTGAGTATACTTACAGGGATACCCAACAGCATTGGATCTACAGGTTGTCTAAAAGGCAGGGACTCTGGGTCTTGCTTGTAGAGGGCTTCAAGTGTTGGCATTAGGGCTTGCCTCAGTTCCTCTGGCTTGAAAACTAGAGAAGACAAGAATAATCCCATGAGGAAAAACACATAAACAGCATACCTATGTCTAAAAATAAAATAATTGTGACTTCCATAACTAAATGTACTCAGTACTGATCAGTGGTGTGCAGCTGGGTTTACAAATTAACTGCCTGGTGATGCAGGCACAAAATTGTGTCTTGTTCAATAGATTTCCACTGCAGAATTAGCTTAAATACTTAAATAACACACATACACACAAAATACTAATACCCATGAAAAATTTTGACTTCATGTCAACATGTCTGAAAAGGCAAATGCTGTTCTTTTTTGAAACGCTGCCAGTAGATAAAGCTGTTGATAAAAATTGACAAAAGGGATGAATTTAAAAAAAAAAAAAAGGAAAAAAAAAAAAAAAGAAGGAATCGCACTGATATCATGATTAGGTGTCAATGATTACAGCCTTCTTGGGAAGTGACAAGTGGAACCTGCCTCTGACATCCAAGGCCCGATTCTCTTTATGCTTTTGAAGTGTTTGCTGTCATCATGCCAGGAATTTAAAAAGCCTTCAGAAAATAGTCTCTAGATACTTTTAAGTCTGGCAAAGGATTAAAAAGATGTACAAATAAATAAATTGCTCCACCATGAGGAAAATTATCTACAAGTGGCTAAGGCTTCAAACAACTAGTTACTTTATCTGTTAAATTAAAACAGCAGATCATTGGAATTCCACTATAAGAACCAGATTGCATCAGCTATTAGTGATCACATACGTTTAACATGTACAGGAGACATGCCAGAAAACTCTTTGTTGTCCTATTAAAGCATTAAAGCAAAACTACAGTCTGCCAGTGAATAGAAAAGAAAGGGCTTTTGACAAGAACATGCTCTGGACAAACAAATACAACACAATAGCAGTCATTAGGCTCGGACCAAAAATGGCTTTTCAGAGGAAGCATCTTAGACCACCTGTTAAGTATGATGGAAGAAAATCTTGTGGTTTGAGGCCAGCAACCTGCCTCTGGGGCTGGGCAGCTCACCGTTCAACTATTTTTGTGAAAGATAGGCTATTTCCTTTGAAATGTTGTGTTAAATAGTCTATGCAAAACAACCCTCAACCATAGAACATTTACAGCTAGTCAACATGTAGCTTTTCACCTGTCTGATGAGACTTGTGGACAATCACGCAAAACTCTTGCACAAAGACAGTTATGCTAAAAGGGTCTAAACAAGATTTTGAGGCCAAGAGTGTACTTCCTATATACACAGAAAAGCATCCATTGATATTTTAGTGAAAGTGTTGTGGTGAGTGAGTGAAAAAGCCATTTTCCTTGTGCTGCTGTTTAAGTATAACATCTTTAACTTGAGCACTCTACCAAGGAAGAGCAAGCATTTGGGTGTTCAAGAGTGCTGAAAAATACCAAAAAAGAATTTCCTATGTCAAATTTTTTTACGCCTTTATCCAGATATAGAAACATTACTTTTTTTGCGGCTCTGAGCGGTGGTAGTTGAAGTGCTGTTGGCCCCACTTTCCTCCTCTTCTTTGGGTTCTGTCTTCACTTCTGGCTTCTTCTCCTCAGTTTCCATTGGTTCCTGCTTTGGTTCTGCTGCATCTGGCTCCTCTTTCTTCACCACTGGGGGTTTGGTTTCTTCCTCCTGCTTATATATGAACACAATGATTGTTAACCATCTATCCAACACTGATAAGGCAGCAAACCATCAAGCATTTGATACCCATGGAAGCATAACGCCTTAGATTAAGTTACTGAAATCCCACAAGACAGATTTACTGACAGAACTGGTTTATTTGTGGTGGAGAAAGTTTGCACATACCTCCATTTTTACATCATTCTGCGTCTTCAGAGAGCTGCTGTCGTCTTCTTCATCTTTTACTTCACTTTTGGCTTCAGTGCTGCTCATGTCAGGCAGGGCCTGCTGGGAGCTCAGTTCAGCCACAGAGCCCGGGGTAGGCACTCTGTTATCTATGCTTGCTGCTGTTTGATGGGACAACTTAAAGCAGAAACAGAAACTGTTTAGTGCTGCCAGTTTTTAAAAATTAATTCTGATTTATAAGAAAAAAAACTTTTTCCCCTCCTGCGATTAAAATATTGACAGCTAATTTTTATTAAATAAAATCTGGAATATTGTTTGGTTAAAACACCTGGATGGTGCTTTAAAGGAAAGTGAAAAAGGCATAAGCAATTCAAGAGCTGTGGTAGCTTTTCAGGGAAAAACTAGTATCTCACCGGCGTGCTGGGGTGCTGTGCCTGCACAGAGGTGGGCTGCTGCATCTGGCTGGAGGGCTCAGGTTGGGACTGCAGGGGTGTGAGAGGGTGAGAAGGGTCAGGTGGTGTCCCCAAGGCTGAGGGGGGACGAGGGAGGCCACTAGGTATGTGGGTTGGGGTGGAGGAGGGCCCACCCGTGGACACGGGAGTGGAGGGCTGTGGAAGCATCTGGGAGTGGGTGGGAGTATGGTGTGGCTGTGGCTGTGGCTGTGGTGGTGGTGGCGGCGGCGGCTGCTGCTGCTGCTGCTGGGTGGCAGAGGCACTGGGTGGAGGGGTGGTACCCAGGGCAGGCTGAGCTGTAGGACCGCAGGGCAGCTGAGAGCCAATGGAGCTCAGTGCATTCAGAGGGAGGTTAGAGTTTTGTGGCTGTTGGAACAAAGGCGTGCGCACTATTAGAATAACATTACCAACCATTTACAAAGCGTGTGACACCAAAGTCACACACAAAAGATTATATATTTAAAAAGAAACAAGCAATGGGTACTAAAGACTAGGAGAATTAAGAAAAAACTCAGCATCTTTCTCACCTGTGTGACACTAGCCTGTGACATGGCAGGTCCCAAACCTATATTCACATTCATCGCTCCACCCGCACTTACAGGAAACTGGCCCTGTTGCAGGAACTGGCCTTGGTTGGCTGGCATGTTATTAGCATGACTACCCATAATTCCTTGAGTCTGAGGCATCCTTGATGGAGACATTCCCATCTGTAAAGTCAAAGAGATCAAATAGATAAATCAAAACAACAGAGAACACCTATTATGAAGTGTCTGCCAGGTAAAATAAATTGTTTCTAAAGGAAATGCTACCAACATGCAAGCTACCACAAGGGCATCCTGCTATTTTTCTGAAGGTCCTGTGGTGTAAACTTAACAGCCTCTGCTGACTCAAAGCAGAATACAGACGCAAACTACACCTGGGACAGCTGTAAGCCCAGGCCTGGGCAGTAGTTTCAGTACAGATTATTCATTAGCATCTGGTTCATAAATGAATCAAGATCTGTGTGAACTACAGGAAACACATTTCGTATTGATGCTTCCGTGTGACAATAGTAACAGAGCATTAACTAAATATACAGTTAAAGACTCGTGTATTTCACGGTCAAGAAGAGGGAAAAGAAATTTAAGGGAGCAAGCAAGTGAGCTCAGAGAAAAATAACTGCTTTAAGGCGAGAGAAAAGGGAAAGAAAAAAAAACACAAAAAAAACCAAAGGATTGTATCTAACCGCTGGCATGGAGTTCATGTTCATCTGCTGTGGATGGTTCCTGGGGGAGGGAGTCCTTGCTCCCATGGGTGCCTGAGGCATCTGTGTATTCTGCACTGCCATTGGGTTAAACTGATTCATTCCTGTGGGGACAAGTACATATCTTGTTAAGATCCTTGGGAATTAATATAATTTAATAATGCATAACCAAATGGGATATAAGGGAGACTTAACCAGAGCAATTTGATATCCCGTATCAGAGCAATTTAACAGGTGTGGACAAATTAAACAAATAAAAGTGGCATTCAACAGACAAACCACTAGAGCATGTTAGAAATAAAAGATGCAAATTCAAGTGCCACCCTCCCCCCAAAAAAACAAAACAAAAACCAGAAGGTGAACACATACCTTGTGGTATGCGGGGCATCATCTGATTTTGCATGTTAGGCATCTGTGTAGGTCCATCTGAGAAGACAGGATAAGTCGAGGTTCTTTTAAAAGATGCTTTCAGATAAAAACAGAGATTCTGTGAAACATTAAAGTAATTATAACATAAGGTATTTTGGTACTGTCAACTTAGGACAGTCAATGGCTGATTAAGAATTTAAGTTACTAACTAGGAGGTCGAATGGCTTGTCCTGGGCCCATGGGGTTGGGCTGAGGCTGCTGTGGCCCAGCTGGTCCCATGCCAGGCTGATTCTGAAGCCGGGAGCGCCTTTTCTCCTCCAGTTCCTTTTGTATCTTGTAAATTTTTTCTGCCAGGAAGTGGTAGTACTCATCCTAGTGAGGAGGCAAAAAAAAAAGAAAAAGGAAAAAAGATATTTTAAAAATGATTTTATCTCAGTGGCAAGGATAGCTGCACAAAGAGCTTTAAAGATATTCAAAAAGGATGAAGGTGGAATAGTGTGAAAATGCTTTATCAAGTTACCCTGCTGTTAGCCGACTCATACATGTCACCCTCAACCTTGCGTGCATAAGCCACCAGGTTCTCCATGCGTCGGTCCTTCAGTGCTGCTGGGTCTGGGGTTGGGAATATGGCTTGTACTCTGATGAAAGAAATTAAATAAAATAAGCAAATATAACCTGTTGTACCATATGAGAACTCATCTATCTACAAACGCAGCTGTTTTATTGTTGCACTTACAGTTTATGCACCAGATGGGTGCGCAGGTCCTGAGTGACATGTTCATGCCAGGCCTTCCTTAGCCCTGTGGCAGACAGAGGGGTGGCAGCGGGGAGGTTTCCCATGCCTCCTACTACTGACCCATCTGGCATCAGCTGACTGTAAGACGGACGCAATTTGAACATAATTTGTAAATAACATTGAAAAATTATCTTCTTTAAAATAAAATAAAAAATTACCGAAGAGACAATCAGTAACTTGAGAGGCATAAATTTATTTTGGGAAGGGCAGTACAGTAGACCTCGTTTCAAGTGATGCAGAAGGAATGAAAAGTCTTACCTGCTAAGCGCAGACAACGAGGAATCAGAGTGCATGCCAGTCTGGTTTGAGGAGGGGGTACCCATGCTTCCTGCCATCTGATTCATCTGATTAGAGCCTGGTAAACACACAGAAGAATTTATGAAAAACTGGCACAGAAGCAACTATACACAAACTTCTAAACTGGCATTTCGTTTTATTCCATACCTAACGGGTTCATATTTCGCATCTGCTGGTGCTGGGGGCCCTGTGGGTTTTGCTGAGATGGACCCTGGCCCTGCACCTGAGCAGGAGACTGATTCCCATATGGCAGGCCCAGGGCTTCATAGGCCCTCTGCATGGAGCTGGGGTCAATTTGTGTTGCAGCGCTGCTGATGGCTGTTGCACTGGGCTGGCCAGGTCCAACTGTATTCATGGCATTTTGCAGACTGGCTCCAGATGAACTTAGCGTAGCTGTAGGGGGAAAACAGGATGATAAGTGGTTTTGCATTATAAATATTATATTAAAGAATTAACTCAAGTAATAGCCTGCAATAACTGAGGAGTAAATGCTGCTTCAGGTGTTCTTATGTGCTTCTATGCTCTCCTGTATTAATAATGTCAGCCTATAAATTGTTAGAAAAAAAATAAGATTAGTATATGACTATAACAATTTTAAACATAAAAATGATAAACTTGTTTTTTTATGTGAAAATTTAAAAAAAGATTCCCTACAAATAGTCTTTTTGGGACTTTGACATCCCTGTGCTGCTCCCTGCTGTGTTGATAGCTGACAGGGAGCATGCTGCCTCTGTGGGGGATTTAAATCTGTCATAGGGCTTTTTAACCAATTAGAGAGCATGCTGTCCCAAGAACCTGCCCCCAGTGTTAAAAGCGCCACTGAGTCCCTCCCCTGGGTGTCACATTACAGGCCCAGTATTTCTAGAGGAATCCTCTCGCAACTCGAGCCCTCACAGTCTGCGAGCCAGCAGAGAAGTGGCAGTGAAACACAACCTGCAGGTGGCACCACTTTATACCACAAACATATGAGGCTTATCCCAGAGTAATGACTGCTTTACTGAAAAGTTACCTGCATTTCAGATATCTTCTTTATAATCCATGTGGGGTTTTTTTTTATATGGGTTTAATGAATAATTAAGATTAAAATTATGGAGCTGCTGAAGTTACTTACGCTGCTGATTCCTTTTGTCACTAGCATTTTTCAAAGGCAGGCACACTGGACAGTCGTGCCGCGTACAGTTCTTCCAGTGGGAAATGATCTGTCTGGATGATGCACAGTGTGCAACTGGAGAAAAATAAAGCACAAATAGGAAAAATAGAGTGAGGTGCTGGTGACAGTTAATTCAGGAGTATCTGGCAAAAATCGCAAGACTATTGAACCCCAATATCTACACACTACAGTGAAGAACAGGTGCTGGTTAAATGGAGAAAAAATAGGCTAATATTTATAAAATTTATATTTATATATAAAATGTCAAATTTCCAAGTCTATAACTCTTGGATGCCCTCATCACTACTAACAACTGTCAGAGTGAAGCTACTGACTAACAGACATGTAGGAGAAACTTGTTTGTGCTTAAGATTCAACTTATGTTGGGTAATGTCAATCACTGAGGCTTGGTTAATGAAACAATTGGACTGTCTCCATTTAAGCAATAAATCAAAAAGTGACACAATAGTCATCCTCAGCATTTTATTTTAAAGCCACATTTTAAAATTTAAAGTCAGTAATTTCTTCATAATGCCTTTCAAAAAGGCAAATTTCATGGATATTTTTTGTTTTTTGAAATTTCACTCAAAACTATTGTGGTGATGGTATATGTGTGAGTCTGAAGAAACAGGTGTTTACTGTCGTTTGGATGAAACTTGCAAGACATCAACGCCCGGTGCCATTTTGTTTAGATGCTAAATGAAATGGCATCAGGCCCACATCACAGGCTCTAATTATGGCTGCAAACACATGGTACAGTAAACCCATCTGTTAGAAGTTGAATCTCCTTTTTATGAGATTATTAGCAGCAGTTAGCAGATAAAATACCAAATTAGAAGAACACGGTCACATAAAAGCTCGTATGGGTAGATCCAAGGCTTCTATTTATTTATTTTTTAATTCAGTCTCTAAAAACTCATCACTTTCACTCACCGTGGCAGGCTTTGCCAGCCTGGCAGTGGGTCATATGGTTGAGTACGTTCTTCATGGTGCGGCAGTGGGGCAGGGTGCAGGTCCTCACCTCCCCGTTGGCCTGCTCCCGCCGCTGGCACTTGTGTGCATGCAGCAGCAGGACCAGCTGCTGCTGAATGAGTTTTCGCTTCTCAGGGTCGGCCGTTGGGCCTGCGGACACACCACCGGGAGCAGGGACCATTGATGCTACCTGTTGCGGCATCTGTGATAAACACACAATACGCACACAAGTTAGTGATGGATACGCACAGAGGTGCAAACTCAGACACAGATGTGAGGCAAAAACTTAAATGTGGATATATGAATGATCATAGCGTGAGGAGAGGAAAAATATTGTTCCCCTGACTGAAGCTATGCATATTTTTTTGGCCTTAGATTTAAGTCTTTATCATAGGTATGAAACCCCACAACGTGATCTACGTGGTAACCTGATGTGCACCTCCCTGGAAATGCAACTACACATAATGTCATTGCAGCCCAGTATGCATTTCTGGCTACTTTTTCATTGCAGTTTTTTTACATTTGTCAGTGCAAGAACAACAACTTTCACCTCAATATGATAAATAATCATCACAGTCTCAATATATAGTGGGGGAAATTTTATCCCCGGCTGAATTTATAAAAGTTTGTTCACTTAGAAAAAACTGAACAGCCTCCAATTTTAATGGAGAGAAAGGGCATATTAACGGGGGAAAAAAATCCAGAAAGACACATTGCATAAAACCTAGAAATGTACATGTAATTGAGTGAAATAAGTATTTGATCCTACACAATCAGTCATTTGCAGATACTCCTGATTACAACTTAAGTGTATGAAGCGCAGATTTCTACAGAATCGTTTTTTCCAATCGTCTGCACCCCCATGGACAAGGCCAAAGAGTGTCAAAGAATGTCAGAGACAAGACTGTCGACCTGCACAAGGCTGCAATGAGCTGCAAGACCCATCAAGAAGCAGCTTGGTGAGATTAATCAGAAATGGAAGAAAAATAAATCTTCGTACTCATTAAGGAGCTTCATGCAAGATCTTGCCTCATGGATTGAGGATAATGATGAGAAAAGATGGTGGATCAGCCCAAAATTACAGAGGAGCTTGTCAATGATCTAAAGGCAGTTGGAACCACAGTCACCAAGCATTACACCATTAGCAACACACTATGCTGTAATCAATCAAACTCTTTCAGCACCTTCAAAGACAACCTGCTCAAGAAGGCACGAGTACAGGCCCGTGTTAAATTTGCTAGCTTGACCTGTCACGTTTGAAGGAAGAGAAATGCTAAGTATGACCTAATGAACACCTCTCCACAGTCAGGGATGAAGGTAGAAACATTGTGCTTTGAGGCTGTGTTTTTGCTAAGTTTACAGGACAACTTTACCACACTGAGGGACCAATACCATAAAATCTTTACTGAGAAGCTTCCCACAGCCAGAAGACTGAAGATTGTAACCTTAGAAGACCTATTCACGACCAATGACCCAAAGCATCCTGCCAAGGCAAAAAGGAGGGGCTAAAGAAGGAGAACATTCCCTCCTGAGATGTGTCCAAACCTGGTGACCAACTACAAGAACATGCAGTGGCCAAGCCAGTCTCCAGAGCTCAATCTTACAGAAAATCTGTGGAGGCAGCTGACGCTTTGAGTTGCCAAGCAGCAGCTAAGAAACCTAAAGGATTTAGAAAGTTTCTGTAAAGAAGAGTGGACCAAAATCACTCTTGAGATGTGTCCAACTACAAAAACATCTTACCAATGTGTTTGCCAGCAAGGGTTTTCCCACATTCTCCAAATTTTGCTTGGCGATCAAATACTTATTTCACTCACTGACATGCAAACAAAATTATAACTTGTGTGTCATATTTTTTCAGGACTTCGGTTGATACTCTGTCTTTCTCGATTTAAAATAAAACTACCTAAAAATTGGAGACATTTATTTCTAGTAAGTGAGCAAAGCCTCCACTGTAAGGAATCGCAGATATTAGCAAATTCCTGGAAGGAGACGACAAACTGTTGGAATGACGATGAGGGAAAATGCAAAATAGTGACAAAACTTTAGGGACAAATATGTCTGCCTCTGCTTACATATTTCCGTCGCAGACATTAGCGTGTTGAGAGAGAACCAGACGGACAGAGAGAGAGAAAGTGACACACAATTTCCCATTTCCAGCATTGCCCTGTCTGTTTTCTCTTGTTTGTAAGTGAATGATCACTGTAGCCTGTACCCACATCTACACTCAACTGGAAGAGTGCCGTTGTGGTGGTATGAACATGTGTGCGGGCACATGCCCTCCCACACACCATCGCAACTGTCGGTCATGTATGTCACGTATAGCATTGCATTAACAGCAAAGAGGACATACAGTGTAATCACAGGAAAAAGTGATAACGACTTTTAATGTTAAATGGATACTCAGATAAGTGAAACATTATACATAAGTGGATTAAAAAAAGAAGTCCATCAAAATAACATTAAAACTAGAGTTGCATCCAAACTGTTAGAGCTGGCATTCGCTACATCAAAACAACTCAACTTCAACGGGCCAATTAATAGTCTCAAGCTAATTAAGGTTATTAAAATGCTACAGAAGATTTACTTTAAGGAATGCTGTGAGTGGAAAATTCAACACCCAACGTTTTTTTCCAGTCTTTAATGCCTCCAAAGTTAAAGCAAAAGTCATCCCATCTTTCTCAAGTCTTCACTAAATTTGGACAACAGTTGATTTATTTCCAACACTAAATACTTTAAAAACAAATTTTGCCCCATCCTCCCTCCCCGACCTCACACACTACCATGCCAACACTGCCAAAAATCTTATAAGACTGTAAGATCTACAAAGATGTCTAAAAACAAAGAACCCTCCAAATACCATTTCAAACAGTTTAACCTCTTATCCTGGTTAGTGTCCACTTATGGTCAGTAATAAGGGTTGACTAACATACATTGCTCAATGAGAACAAGCTTATGCTACTGTGCCATCATGCTGGAAGCATGAAATAAACTTCCTGTTGTGTTTCTCTCCCTCTCTTACCAGAGGCAGTAGTGAGAGCTCCATCTACGAAGTCCCAATTTGCCACAGAGTACGCATTAGGGTGGGTGGATAGCACCAAGTTAGAAGAGGTGCGCTTTAAACCCTTTGGATGCATTTTTTAAAAAGGTAACAGCGAAGCCTGGAGACTTCCTGCAACTAAACTTTGTGTATGTCAACACCATGAACCAAGTGCAAAGCAGTGCAGGAGACAGTGGAGAACATGAAATGCTCAATAACCATAAGTGCAACAAAATGCATTGTAAGGCAGACCACGCGGTTTATCAAACACTGTTTTTACTGTCCCTGCTTGACCTACAAAACCAGATGCAACGTCACATCTGTTTGATGATCAACAACAGACAACTGTGGTTGACCAGTCACAAGCAACAGCTCTACTAGGACTGAGTCACTTTCCCTGTAAGTACGCTGAAACAGACTTGCTGAGGTTTAGCTCCTGGTGCTCATCTCCACAACAGGAAGATGACAGTGGAAAAAAAGCTGAAACCAGGCCAACAGGTACAAGTTCAGGAAGGGCTCAGTAAGTTGTGTCAGAGTAAAAAAGCTAAAATAAGAATGTAATGTGTAGCAGCAAGGACAGAAACTAACTTTAAACTCAAGCCTGGGACATTTACCCTCGTTTATTAGTTTTTAAACAACGGATGGACACTCACCATGTTTGGCACACTCCCAGCTCCCTTCAAATCAGCAGGGAACTGAGGAAGGTTGTTGGAAATCGCCGTCTTGTTCTGCAGTTGTTGGGCGTTGACCCCCGCTGCCCCCATCTGTTGCACCCCAGGCTGGCCATACTGCTGGCTAAATGGAGCTCCTGGCATCGGCATCTACAGTGAGCAACAGGATGCAGGCTAGTTAGAAGATCCCTCATAGGGACAGTTCCTTTACCTCTCCACTCACTTGTGTCTCATTGCAAATGGGACAGACTGTAACATACACTGCAAATCCAATGAAGGTCAACAGGAGCCCAAGAAGAGTTTTCCTACTGGGCACCGTAGGAGGTTAATCTGATAACGAACACACAGAACAAACTCAAGCACTCTCTTTTCAAGAAAAGGAGCATTGCTGCTGCCGCTTGTTGTAAAGTTTCCGTTGTTGTTTTTGTTTATGTTGAAAGCGCAGGTAAAAAACAAATCCTTCAAAGTCTACAAAGTGATGGTCAGTCTTCTCATCAGTGTTTCCCAGTCAAGAAAAGTCACACATAAGGATAATTCCAGTTTAATTCAACCGTCATGTGTTTGGCTTTATGACCCTACTCCACATGTTTCACTTCCACTGTGGGGAGACACAGGGAAATGGGGAATGACACAAAAAAAGATGTAAATGTTGTTGTGTGAAGGAGCTAGCATGGGCTTCATGCAGCTTTTCAAACCAGCAGATTTTTATATGAATCATTTGTCCTCCGTCTGACTGAAGGTAAACAGAAATTAGCTGCCTTGCATGAAAACTCGCAAGCCGAACTAATCACTGACACACACAGTTCAGCATTTCCTCTTGGTTAAACCCCTTCCCCCACCAGTGATTACTCCACATACCACTATGTGGACAATCAGTCATTTGATTTTAAAAGGTTGGCCATATTTATTTGCGCCATCGTCCACAGAAAATGATCCCAAACAAAAGGAAGATGGATGAAGAGACCGAAAGACATCAGGACCGTCCTGCTTTCCCAGCCAACGAAGGAAACTTTTGGTGAGATGTGTTGGCAGCAGACTTGGAAAATCCTGACGTGTCCATAAGTTATAGTAATTAACTACAACTAATGAATCTGCAGCTTCGATTAACACTGCCGCCCAGAGATCGTGTTTTGTAAAAAACAAGTGAAAGTAGAACTGATTAAAATGACAATTTAATGTGTCACCTGCAAGAACAAAAGCACGTGGTTACAAATACTCTTCAGTATCTATGTTACCAAAGTTGTGTGCGTATTGGAAAATTAGCTCAAGGTACATAACACCCGTTTATTAGCCAGCAAGTGTGACATCTTCTTAAAAGAGTGTTCCAGGAACTTATTTCGATTACTTAAAATTACATATTTCCTTTTTTTTTTTTTTTTTGGATGAAATTTCAGTTTCAATCATCTCCTGCGTCTTGTCAGGCTTCACCAGGAGCAAAATTAACAGACTTGATCACACAACATTAAGGCCACATACAGATACTTCCTTATCAAGAGCTCTGACCACCATTTATTACCACAGCCGACATTAGCTTTTTGTTCCCTCTAATACCCTCAACTTGAACCGTTCTGCTGCTTCTGCTTGACGCTGTTCTGTGGTGGCCAAAGCAGCAGTCTGCTTTGCTTTCGCTGCTGGGCAGGGCTTGCCCAGGAAAAAAAAAAAAAAAAAGGGAGGTGACAACAGCAGAGAAAGCTTGCACAACAGCTGAGCAGAGCGCTGCACTGCTGCCTGCCCCTCCCCCTTCCACTTCTCCACACAGAGAGACACAGATGCTTTCCTGCTGCCGCTCTCTCATTCACACATTCGGCCTCCCACATGGATTCTCCCACTTGATGATCTGCACGTATTACAGGCAGTTATTGCTGTTGTCATGCCTGCAAATGGTGGCACGCGCCAAAAATGACGTGACAGCTTCTGTTGTTCCGTGCAGTGTGCTTTGGTGTTGTTTTAGCTTGTAAGCTGGCCTGCGCAGCACAGCTGGGCTGGAGACACGAGAGCGTGTGCCGTTTGGTCTCTACATGAATTTCAACGATAGGAGCGCAAAGATTTCCAGATGGCTTAGTGGGAGATTGCAGCAACAATTGGAAAACATGAGAACTTCTGCAGAAAACTTTTTTTTTTTTTTAAAGGGTCCAGAAACGCTTTGTTTCACATTTCAACTTCTTCCATTTCAGCGCTAACAAGTTTTCCTTTTGTTTGCAAGTCGAGCAAAGTTGAGTAAAAACACCATAATAAATACTGCCACATCACCGCTGATTTAGGAAGAGAAGAGGTCAAAACCGGAAGCATTGATTTGAGAAGTCTCATTTTCAAACTGTGTCAAACTCTCCTTATGTGTAACCTGTTAATCTCTTAGCTTCTACACTTGACATATTGTCAACCTAGCAATAGTTGCAGGGGTGCATGGCTACTTAAAGTGACTCCGAAACAGCAGTGCTGAGTGTGTTGAGCATAAAAGCGGCCTTAAGAAGCACCGACTCTTTCCCCTCATTCTCAGTGGATCAAATTTTCTTCTCTTCTTTACGTATTTACAGTCTGATTAATAAACGTTTATGACAGATGTAAAAATGCTGCACTAAAATTAACTGATTCTTTTAGGGTGGAGGTTTTTTTGTCTATTGCCACTTTACTGTATAATGGCAATTCAATTCAATTCTTTCAAAAAAAATTCAAATAATAATCATACTGGTCGTGTCCAAATTCATGGGCTGCATCCTCCTGAGGACCGGGCCTTCGCAATCTAAGTGGGCCGGGTCCTCAGACGGTCGGGTAGGCCGGAAGTAAACGGCAGTGAAATTGGACGGTCCAGCCTTCTGATTAACGTCACCGCTGTCTCGGTGGAGTTTAATAAACTCGGCCGTCTGCTCCTTGCTATATAAAATATAACAGGACACTGGAGTAAATTCTCGACCGTCTCACACTTCTGTTTAATCAGTTTTCTGTTTGACGTTTAGTCAGCTGTATAAAAACCAAGGAGGAACCCACTCGGGGGATTAATAAAGTTTTATTTTATCTAATCTAATCTAATAACTTTAATCTCAGCCAAACCGATTTACTCACGAACAAACAAAACACTGTAAAAGCCCAACAATAGCATTTTTAGGTTGTCTCAGGTTATATTTCATGATTATACTTATATATTACGTTTAACCCGAGTAGCGAAAGTCCGCGGTGATCTGAAAATGATGTGCCGGGAGTTGTGCCGTTCTCGGCGGCTTCAGTGACCCTCGAGCTCCCGGCTCGCTATCGAGCTGGTGGGTAGCAGGCATCTCCGAAAACGTCGAAGCACTTTTGCAAACATGCGATATCTTGATAAACCGAGCAGATATTTGATGTTTAGACAGCTACTTTCTCGCCTGAAAATATGTTAAAAGTTTATTTTGTGACCCAGAAAAATTAATAAGAGTAATTTTAAAACGTAGTACCGGCCGTCATTACCGGAAACTAGAGTTTCGCTGGGCCGCGCTATGAATTCTGGGATATGGTGGGCAAAGAAGGATACATCAGACCCATCCTCAAATTCGGAGAAAATGAGGACCCATTTGTCGGCTGCATTCGGAGCAGCCTATGAATTTGGACAGCCTTCGGCGCGTCGCTGTGACGTAATCGGTCTACAAATGCGGCCTCAGGAGGAGGCAGCCCATGAATTTGGACACGACCACTATGTTACTTGCAGCTCACATGAATTGTTTGGTCAAAAAGATAAAAATTGCTCCATATTTAAAAATTGTGTTAGCTATATCTGCCCAAACAAAAGAAACAAAAATTTATTTTTTTTTAAAAAATTCTTACTTTAAATTAACTTTTTTCCCTCACAAAAATCACAACAATTTGATCAGAGTACAGTTGGTCTACAAGTAGACAACTATGGCGAGGACAGCAGCCATATTGAAATCAGGTACAGTACGGTTTTCCTTTTTACAAATCGAATCACAAAACTTCCTGATCGCACGTCATACTGCTCACAAGCTGGTTCAAATCGACCTATTCTTCTTACCCCATTTCCTCACCTCAAACATAATCATGGTGTCTCAGTACGATCAAAAGGTGACGGTTTCAGTTTCGTACAAATGACATAATATATAAGGGAGATACAAAGCAATACACGTTGTTAAACAATGAAATAACACAAACAGTCCTATATTACTGCGTATGTGTCTATATGAGGAAAGGAGGGGCGTTTTTTCATGTGGCAATGTCTGTTCAAATAATCTTAGTGAGAACTAGCCTGCTGGTTTAACCCTGGTTTCCTGTCAAACCGCAAAGCTCTCAGACAAAAGGAAAGACATGTTCTCACAATGAGCACTTCAAAGTCTGTGAAAGTAAAGATTATCACAACCAACTGCAACCAGCAGCACATCATGGAAATTATTTTTCATTCACAAACTTTGACTCGCTTTGTAGAAGTACGATGACACAATTTTCAGGTCTCGTCACATTTGCCCTGGTTGTGTCAACTTGCAGCATGTAAGACCACAATGACTGACACCACTGACTACAGACTGAACTAATTCCTATTCAGAATGTATGTACTGTATTTTTGGCACTATAAGGCACACTTAAAATCCTTTAATTTTCTCAAAAATCGACAGTGTGGGTGTAAACTCTGCTTCAGGTCTCAAAGTCAAACGAACACTGCAACATCATTCAGAGATAAAAACGGTCTTAATTCTTTGATCTTTAATAAAATGATCAGCATTGCTGCTTTACCAGGTGGAACAATTAAGTTTAACATTCAGGCATCCATGAAAACAGAATTTATTAAATTTAACCGAGTGAAAAGTTAGCAGGAAGTTAGCTCGCTAGTTTCCACCTAAACATGATTTAGCATGTTCTGACAGAGATTTCTGAAAAAATTAAAACGTACAGCTCTGCTGTCACTTCCAACATAAATGAAGACAGAAAACTAAACAGCAGTTACGTTTGTAGGGTTGGACTTGGGACTAGCTGGTATATAATGATGTGCTACATGATCGCTAGCAACACAGCTATGTTAGCATAACATAAACACAGTTAGGGCTGTGCGATATGACCAAAATCTCATATCCCGATATAAGACATCTATCGTCCCAATAACGATATAAATCACAAAAATTTACCATTTTCTGTAAATTCTGTGAATCTCGGGCAGCTCGACTTGCGTGAAGTGTTTCCAGCTGAGCGTCGTGTAGCTGGAGTCGAGTGTTTTAACCGATGCATGAAGCTATACATTTTTAGACATATGTTGTAACACCCGACGTTTTCTTTGTGAGTATTTATTACACAGAGTGCTGCGGGGAAAACCCTGTTCTAACGTTTGAGTCTAAGGTTTATTTTTTAGCACCTGACGGCTCTTTTTTGCTTCTCATCCGTCAATACTCTGCATACTATTTCACGTGGTTCCATTTATTTTGAAAAGTCTCGACAGGATCTTGAGCTTTATTGTGAAAGGTTTATGTGGAAAATAAACAAGCAGACACGCGATGGTTTTACTGTCGTTGTTGCTAACGACAACGCATAAAAACAGGCGCTTGTCTGTCCGTAGTGTGGTTATATTAAATATAAGAGAAAGAAAGAACTTTAGGAAATTAATATTTGCCACTACAATGACCATTGTAGTGGCAAATATTGCCGTAAACAGTTTATTTTGCGACAACACGAAACAAACGATAACGTAAAATGAAACGATAGACGTTTTTATATCGTCATCCGATACATATCATTATATCGAACAGCCCTAAACACAGTGAAGCTGGAGGATGAATGCTAACTTTTTTCCACTCAATAAAAGTTAATGTGAGGGTTCCCGACGGTTAGCGACAAATGCAATCGCATGGCAGGATGCTGTAAACGGACCAAACTTCAGTCAGGAGAACAACTAAGATAATCCATCCACAACACGAGGTTAGTCATTAATATACTGCAAAAACATGGGAACAGAGCAGCTGCGAGAGAATTCAACATTAATGAATCAATGGTACAGAAGTGGAGGAAGCAAGAAGAATGAGCTGAGTAAAGCTTGACTTATCTGGTTGTTTTGTTTCGCTTAATGCGCCTTATGGTCTGAAAAATACGGTATTGATGTTAGCTGAGCAGAGTTTCAAACCTTACCTTATTCATGTTTCCTGCTTGCTGAGCACTCATCGTGTTGTGTGCACCCATCTGTGGCCCTCCTTGTGTGAGTGCATCTCCCACCACACTGCTTCCAGCACCAGGTCCAGCACCCACTTGTGTCCCCTGCATGGGCTGGCCCTGGTACTGCATGCCAAGACCAGGTCTCCCTCGCCCTGCTGGTCCCATAGCCCCATTAATCACTTGTCCTGTCTGGCTCATGCCACCATGAACCTGGCCCATGGGCTGGCTGAAGCCCATGCCTGCACTTCCATTGCCTTGTCCTGGACCTCCCTTCTGGCCCTGGGGAGACTGGTGATTGGGGGATCCCTGCCCTAGTGTATTTTTACCAAGCACACCACCTAGCTGGTTTCCCACCATGCTTCCTTGTGGCAGGCCACCTCCTATATTGTTTGAGCTTCCCGGTCGCAAGAGCTCAGACAGCTGCTTGTGCTTCGCAGCAGCATCAGGAACCACTGAGTTAAGACCAGGACCAGCACCTGGACCACCATTAGAGGACATTCCCATTCCTAAGTCTCCATTGGGTATGAGCTCATCAGGAAGGTCATTTTCCAGGTCAAACAGTGACACGAGATCTAAAGAAGAGAGAAAGGAAAACAAGAATTAGTCAATAAGCTACCAGTTAGTTTTTAGCTGACTGTACAGGGCTCGCAAAACCGCTAGCCCGACGTTCCGGGGCCAGCGATTTTTCCAGTCGGGCTACTAAAATCTATCTCAGCCCTGCCCGTCGGGCTATCATAGGAAGGAGAAATATGTCAGTGCTTTTGCATTCTTTCGCAAATGTAGCTGGGTAATTATGTCATTAGCATCGATGATCCTCTTTCAATATGTGACGTACTGAAATCGCATTTGAATGTGCGCTTGTTTTTTGCTTTCACTTTCATTTTGCGATCGCACAAACTGTGTATAAGGAGCGGTGGTGAAATTAATGCTGACACTTAGTCCATCAACAGCCATCTGTGAGAGAGGATTTTCTTGCATGAACCGAGTGAAGACAACACATTGTACCTCTATATACCCTGAAACACTGAATGACTGCATGCAACTCTCCATTAAAGGGGAAACAGTTAAATCTTTTTGCCCTGACAAGTCGATTAGTTTCTGGATGTTTTCTTGAAAGGTTCAAGACACCTGGATCATAAAACCCCAACAAGAACAAAGAGCAGTGAAATGGAGGGCAATGCACAGGAAGAGAAAGCTGATGAAGGAGATGCTATGCCCTCAACGTCGAGTGGCATTTTCTCATCCGTGACCAGTGGAAATTTCTGATTCAGAATCTGACAATTTTTTTGATTGATGTTTTGTTTCCTTTACAATATAATACAATTTATTTTGGGCTACCAAAACCTGAAGAGTGCCTGCCCGAAGGGCTACCAGTGATTTTGAAATTTTGCAAGCCCTGCTGTATAGAAGTTCTGTTCTTTTACATTAGAAATATCGTCCATTATCGTCCAAGGTTTTATTGGAAATCAGCAATGTTTTGTTTATGTATTTATTTATATATTCATTCATTCAGAAAACAATTGGGGGGGGGGGGGGGAGAGTACATAGTGGTCTGGAGTGAATCAATGTCTTCATGGAAGTTACTGAGCAATAAAAGCTACTTTTAGCTGCTTCCTTAATCAGAAGGGGCTACCAGAGTGGGTGGCTCAACATATTTTCATTTGGCAGATTTTTCCACTGAATGCCTTTTGTGACACAACCCTCAAGGGATTGATGTCTCCCTCCTGGGAGTGATCAGGGGATCTTTTGCTTGTTAGAAGCACGTGCAAACCACTAGGCTATGGAGCCATAAAAATACAAAGCAATAACCTAATCATTTTTCCTTTTTAAGCATATGTAGAGTCCTTTCAGGAGGTTTTCACAACTTCAACTTATGTGTGTGTTTTTTTAGGAATTTTAGACCATTCTCCAGAGGTGCATTTGTGAGATCAGATGTTCATGTTGGATGAGAAGGCCTAGCTCCTAGTCTCTGCTCTAATTCATCCTAAAGGTGATCCATGTACAGGCCAGTAAAGTTCTTTCACACCAAACATGTTCATTCAAGTCTTTTTGGACCTTGCAACATGTACTGCATCATGCACTGCTGAGGAGTCACGCTGGAACAGAAATGGGTCATCCCCAAAATGTTCCCACAAAGGTGGGAGCATGAAATTGTCCAAAATGTCTTTGAGGCAATAAGAGTTCCTTTCACTGGAACTAAAGCCCCATTTCCATTATTACATAGTCGGATCAACTCGGCACGGTTCACCGCGGTTTTCAGGGTTTCCCCTTAGGTCATAGTACCTGGTACCAGGTACTTTTTTAGTACCTATTCGGCTGGGGTTCCAAGCAATTTTCCAACCATTTTAGCATCTGCTCGGATTGCTTGGAACTCCAGCCAAGCAGGTACTAAAATGTAACGCTATCAGACTGCATGCCCCCTATTGGCTGGTCAATAGCGTCCCTCGATGAGTCACAAGAACATCTCCTTCATGAAAATTAAAACCGCCATTTTAAAAATGCAGCAACGGGGGAAATGTCTACAAACAAACAAACAAAAAACAACAAAAAAACAAAACAAAACAACCCCACGGTACCCAAGTCTGTCAAAAAGTCACAGACCAAGCAACAGGCACATTCTTGCCTCGCCGTCCACCTTGGTTGTAGACGCTCAGATGCATTGCTGTTACAATGATCACACACACTCCGATCCGAGTCGAGTCGAGTAGGTACTAATGGAAAAGGGGCTTAAGGGGCCAAGCTGAACTCTGAAGAACAACCCCATGCAATAACACACCCGCCCCAAACTTTACACTTGACCCAGTGTGCATCACAATGGCAGACAGAAAAAAGTGATTCACAACTCCAAAGAACATATCTCCAGTGCTCTACAGTCCATCTGCAGCGTGCTTTACTCACGGCATCTGCCGCTCAGCATTGTGCTGTTGATGTAACGCTTGGATGGCCATTCTTCCAAATATGAAGTTTGGAGGTCTGTAGAAATTGACTCTGCAGAAATCTGGCAACCTGTGCACACTATGCACCTCCGCATCCAGTAACCCCGCTCTGTGATTTTATGTGGCCTACCACTTTGTGGCTGAGTTGCCGTCATTCCCAGTCGCTTCCACTTTGTTATAATACCACTAACAGCTGACTGTGGAATATCTAGTAGTAAGAAAATTTCATAGCTGGACTGTTGCACAGGTGGTATCCCATAATGGTACCACACTGGAATTCACTGAGAAATCCATTCTTCCACAAATGTTTGTAGATGCAGTCTACATGTCAAGGTGCTTGACTTTAAAACTGTGGCCATGGAAGTGATTGGAACACCTGAATTCCATGATTTGTATAGGTGAGTGAATACTTTAGAAAATTATAGTGCATTTCTGAAATTTCACACTGACTTACCTTCAGTTTAGAAACAATCAGGCTGAACAGAGAAAATAATTAAACTGCAGATGAACTCTTGCATGTGTGCAATGTGTACATTCACACACAGCAAACTTAAAAGTAAAATAATAAAGTAACACAGCCCCAGCTGTAACCTTACAGTAACACTGGGTACAAAAGAAACCATACAGAGGGGAGCTTTTGCTCTGAAACTCGGAGCACTCTTGTGGTGCAAAGAATGAGTAAACATGAATACTCAACACACAGATAACATTAATGAAGGTTATAGTCCAAATCGCGTTTATGCCAAGGTCCTTAACGTAGGGGCGTGAGCATGGCTGTGAACGCCAGCCAATAAACATTTTACTAGCACCACAACCACACCCGCACACACGCCTGGCTCAATGTCTAGGGCCACTAGGTAATTATGGCTGGAGTATAATCAAACCTGTTCCTCAATGATATGTGGCAGATAGTACAAAAAGCTTAAATATTCTAGTCACAAACATTAAATGAAATACCGGAGGAAAGCTTAAGGTTAGAGGAATAAGACTTGGTGGACCAAGAAAACTATGTGAACTATGTGTAGGCAAAGAGCAAGCACCCAGGCCTCGCTTAAGACCTTGAATATGATGACCCTATCCAAAAAATAAAAAGTACGGTCTGAAGCAGGTAACTACATGCCAAGTAGTGGGAAATGGTAGTAACCACTATTCAGAGAATCCCACCATCCCACACTATTCTCTCTGAAGACGACATTACTACGATCGGCTATAATTCACCCAAAAGGTTTTCAGCAGTCACATTAAAATCTTTAATTTCTCTTCATCTAGTAGCAGACAGTTGTAAAGCGCTTCAGTTTCTCCTAACAACAAAGGAAGGAAAATAAAATCAGAGCAATTACAGTGGTACTAAAGCAACATTAGATTTATAAGAAATCTGGATAAATGGGTATGGAGAAAATCAAAGTAATTAAGTTCCAATGAGCACTGCAAACCAGATGAAAGCACAAGGACACAAGCGCCCCTATAACCATTAGATAGGCTTTACGTATGGCAAGTGTTTGAAAAACATCCTAATTAAATTAATATAATTTGGCCGCTGACAGGTGGGATAGGCGGTTAAGAAAATGGATGGATGGATGGTTGGATGGACTTGTATGCCTCTTAAAACATGTACTGCAGCCACAGGTTGTGTAACAGAGAGCCAACGCTAAAAGCAAAGTGTTTCATGCTGCCGAAAGCAAACCAATGAAGAGACCATGAGCGAAATGGACTGAACTGTTAATTATCCTTTCGCAGGTTTCCCTACTATAAACTTGTGAACTTTACTTCCTCTAGAAAGATCTTGTTCCCCAAAGGCTCCATTTCATCCCACTGTAGAGCAAAAGGGGTGTGTTTGCATGACAGCAGGGGAAATTTTTTTTTTAAATCAATTTGTCTTGATTCTATTCTGTATTCATAATAACTGGATGTGACAATTGAATTATGGCTACCGTAGTCAAGAGCCTCGCGGAGTAATACGTACTGTGCTTCAACATAATATTACCGTATTGTGTGTGTATAACCTCTTTTTTAAGTTTTGTGGATATTATACACGGTTATGCTCAGGATATGTCGGCCAATTTCCACTGGAAATGCCTTTTGGTTAAACTGTCAGCAAGGAATTTGCATTTTCACTGTTAAATTTTTATATAGCTTTAATGCACATAAAAAACAGCTGCTTGTTTCAGTGAAAATACATTGATGGGGGGTTTTTTGCACTAATAAAGTTGTGGAGTTGTAAAGTATTTTGTCTCACGTCAATTATATTGTCAGTTATACCGTTATCGCAAATTTTAAAATATATATCATGATAAATATTTTTGGCCATATTGCCCTGCCCTACTGGCAGCTTCATTTTATGAAAAAGAGAAAATAGCCAAAAACGGTTTTAATTGCAAACTTAACAAATTTGACATATACCAGTGTGTTGGGTCATATAAACAGCAGCTGCATCCAGCTAAGATGGTTCCAGCATCTGCTGTAGAAATTGAGCTGGATCTGAAGCGTCCCCTCTCATCAAAAAGGGAATATATCACAATAGAAATGCTTATTAGAAATCAGGACATACAGACAGTGTCATTAGTTCTTGCAAAGAGATTACAATTTCTGGAAAACAGGTAATCACAGGCAAGCTCGCGCTAGATGGCTCAAATCTGTGTGGGCATTTGTCCCCCTTTCATTTTAGTGCAATAAATTTCCAAAATCAGTAAAGTCACAAGATTGTTGTTTTAATTGCAGAGGGGGTGAAGTAAAGACTGTAAAATGTGTTCAGCTGTTATCAACACAATCACCCCATCAAGACAACACGGTTATGTGCCTAACGCATGCAAGGCCGAAACAAGGAAAGACGACTTTTCTGAAAAAAATGAAAATGTGAGACAGTAAAAAGACATCAGCACGAAAAGAACAACACGCTGCAAATAGCAGTCAAACAACAACATGATGATGTGGATATGGGGTGTCTTTCTAAAGCTGGCTAAACAGCAGAGCTATATCAGCTATAGATATGCAGGCAACATGTGAGTGAATCAGAACCCAAGTTCGCTAACAGGTTTCTTGCGGTAACTTTAACTTAAACTCTAGCAGCAATCACTGCGTGCCTTTTCAGCCAATGTTCTGTGGCAGGAACCAACCTGCGTTTGTGCTTTGTTCTTTGTCCATACACCATCAATTAGCATGGCATTTGTTCAAACACTCTGATGAGAGACCTCAATTTTGTTGGACTTGTTGTAAATTAAAGTTACGTTGTGAAACTGCACATGTGGAGTGGAAGTATAAACTGCAGGAGGTTCTAGATTTATTTTCATTCAGTTACCAAACTTTTTATCTGGCATTTATCAAGTTTCTCTAATATTAGATAATTCGCTAAATGCAGTTTTTATGACTTAGTGACCCTTGATATGAAAAGCTGCTTTTCCTATAGTTCCTCCATTAAGGTAGGTAACCTCCTGAAAGAGAGGAAACTTTTGAGTGCACCAAGTTTGACGACAAATGTATAGTGTATGCTGCAGCACTGGCAACCACATCATGTGAATACTGATTTAATAAAAAAAAGCTACTAAAAGATAACACAAGGTGTCACCACAGCGGGTAGCGTTGGATGTCTTTCGCAAAGGGATCCGTCTCTCCTTGCAGAATCGAATGAGGGATGTTAGGGAATTGTGTAAACCACTACACTATGAAGCCACTACAGCTCTTTAAAAATAAATACAAACATAAAATAAAATAAAAAATGACATAAACCAACAATGAAATCAAGACTTATAGAGCAATTTTGCCTTCTTCACACACATTAACTAAAAAAATAAAACAAAATGAAAATTTTAGCCAAAGCCAATTGTTCAGTTCAGCTTGCTGCCTTAGACATCCCACATATAGCCTTTTTCTACTAGTTCCTACTTGGCTCAAAGCGAGGAGGTTGGACAAAACTCAACCCGGTATTGGTCATTTTCTATTACAATCAATTACCACCTAACGTCCATGGGGTCATTATAGCAACACAGCCGAAAGTCCTGTGACGTTATCTGTGACACAAACGCCACAACAAAGGAGAATGTTGAGGTGATGGTGTACCTGCTGCTCGGTGTATGACTTTTTGTCAGACTTGGACACTACGGTAGTATTTTTTTGTGCTCGTTTCCGGGTTTTAAAAAAATGGCGGTTTTGATTTCCGTGAAGGAGACACTCTCATGGCTCATCAAATGGCGCCTCTGCCAATCCGTGGCATGCAGTCTGTTGACACCAGATTTTCAGATCACCTAGAACCCCAGCTGAGTAGGCACTACAAAAGTACCTGGTACCAGGGCCCATCACCTAATGGAAAATCCTAAAAAATAATTCAAGCTGTGCCGAGTCAACCCAAGTAGTTACTAGTGGATAAGGGCTATTAAGGTCCTTTTCCATTAGTATCTACTCAGTATCTAAGTTCACGAAAGTTAAAACTGCCAATTTTGAAACCCGGCAACGAGGGAAATGGCTACCAAGAAAAAAAAAAAAAAATCAAAAAACGCCACAGTCCCCGAGTATGACGAAATGCCACAGACCGAGCTGCAGGTATATTCTTGCCTCAACATCCACCTTTTTTGTAGCGTTCGTGTCGCATATTAATAATGGCGCAGTACGCTCGGACACTTTGCGATGACGACAACCACGCATGTGGTTAGGTTGTACTAGATCGTAATGGAAAACGGCCGATCCAAGTCAATCCGAGTAGATACTAATGGAAAAGGGGCTTTAGAGTGTGAGCAATGCAAAGGGAAGACCTTAACAGGGGTGTATGGGAAAAATTACTTACTCCACACGCTCAAAAAAACTGGCCAAAGAACATACAATGGGTTCATTCAGCTGCTTATTCTTGCCATTTCCTTTGTAACATTGTTATCATAAAACCCATGGCACACAACACCTAGAGGCTTATTCTTATTATTTCTAAATAACTGCCCCAAGGTGTTACCAACATGGCTGCAGAGTGACAGAACTTGTTTCTAAAAGATTTCTATTTGAATATACGCCAAAGTTTCTCGTAAAAAATTTATAGGTACATAATGAGAGCATGATACTCACTGACATCTTGTATGACCTCTGACAAAACACTATGTTTTTGTGTTGTTAATGTATTCGGTACTAATTATTCTTATTATGTTAATTATACATTTAAATCTTGTTTAAAAGACCAATATGACAATCTGCTCCCTTTTAATTAGGTATGATGATCAAAGAAAACCTCTGAACTGATGAAACAAAGAAATATAGGAAACGTACTGTTGTATGTGAAGAGAAAACGTGCGAGTGGGCTGTTTTCCACACATTTGAGTGGCACTGCAACTGTAAAACGTTTAATATGGTGTTTTATAAGAACTATGATGACTTCAAGATGTACAAAATTAGCTGCCCACAAAACATGTAAAGCTGGGGCTGCAATCATTTGCGGCCGTGTGTTTATAAAAACCGCAACCATTTAGAGAAATGGACAAGAAAATTTCTGGGCAAAATGATCTAAGATCACAAAATATAATTTTTGTAATTAATTTTGGGGCAAAGAACTGAATGAATTAAACTGCTGAAAATACTTTCTCAGAGGATTTTAGCGATCCAGTGCCACACATGCTTCTCATCTCCACCAGTTACGCCACACGAGACATCAGCCAGCACATCCAGAGTATCGTCTGCCACTGTTCACCAGGTTGGTGAAAAGCACATTTTAGCACTCTTGAACACTACTAATACACCCAGGAGTTGGTAGTCTCCCAGACACCGCGGCCAGAAAGAGGAAGAGAGAAACCCGTTAGGTGAGCGGTAGGATTGAAGATGGCTGCTACTGCCTGTGGTGCTGACACGCCCACTCAGTCATACAAATGAAAACAAGCAACACTGGCCTGAAGCCACAGGCACATACTGACAAGAGAGTAGAGCACCATGAAAAAAAAAAAAAGAGTCACACATTAGCAGTCTTTGATGTTTTTGTTAATTTGTGCCTGTGAACATCAGCTCTGTACACAGTTGGCTTGATGTGGCATAGGGTGATGTCGTTCCTATCGGCCCAACTACTAATAATAGTTACCAAGGTGACTCAGTCAGCAATATAATGTGTAAATAACAGTCACGATGATTTGGACAAACACTCTGAAGCCCCACAATATTTAAATGATCAGTCAGCAATTAGCGTTGAAATTTGAATGGACTGCATTCACACAATTTACTTTGGAATTAATATGAATTCAGTTTATTTGACGAGCAACAGAACAATCGTTTTTTCACAGTTGGTCTTTATCCCTCGAGCATGCCACAATTTAAACTAGAGGAGGACTCCGAGAGAAAATGAGTGCTGCACCACGAGCGACACGCTCCTCTATTGATTTACTAGTGGACAATCGCCTTGCTCTTAATTTAAAAGTTGTGTGCCTGCTACACCGCTAACCCTCATGTTTCCCTTTAAACAAGGGAAACATGAGGGTTAGCTGTTTAGCACTGCTGCAGTGGACCTCCTGGTCAGGGGGAGGGGTGTCCACTCTAAGCAGAACCCAAAGAGTGTGGAAATATGCTTGATGCGCTCCTGCAACAAACCCCCGGTGGCTGCTGAGCAAAATCTTTATGCTGAATCCAACCAGCAGAATATCCGAAAGATGCAGCTCATTATTGCCCTGTTTATTTTTAACATATAGCCCCACTTAAACATGCAAAGGGACACCTCTTGAAACATAACATTTAATAATTCTTTAAAGAAAACACGGGTGCGCAGCCATCTACCTGCATCTCTACTGCTTCCCATCCTGTGGAAAACACTAAACATCCTACAATGGCTTATTGAAAACATACATTTTGTGTGAACATCAACTAAAACAGATAAAGTTTCCAACTGCAGTGGAGAAGGAAGAAGCCCCAGGTAGGTCTGCTTTATTGCCCAGCAAATGTTTCTGTCACCTTTCTGGGTGGGTGACCTACATAGGTTTAAGCCTTATTGAGCATTCCCAAAAAAATGCATTTCAAACTTAAAGAGATTCTCTACTTAAGTGCTTCCCACAGGGAGATTTATAAACATCTGAAGGTTCCCGCCACCCTTCTGGGTAGGCGACCTGGGGATTAGTTTTTACATTACCCCCGACTGTGTTTTATCGCTCCCCTTAAGCTACACCTAATTTCTGCTCAGTGTATTTTTTTGGTGGTTTTCTTTTTGCTTATCTCCACAACATGCTGTGTTCTTTCCCCTTCACATCTTTGGTAGCACCTTAGTGCCATGCATTTTAATATATGAGCAGCTCGTTTCACCATTCTAAGTTTGACACCTCAACATATTCCTGAAAATTGATGCTTCAGCTTAACCTGAAGATTAAGATTCTTAGCATTACCTAGGAATCTTATTAGGAATCGATTAACTAATGCAAACCCAGCAATGAAATGCAAGCCTTTACTGAAATAAGACTCTCCATGCTTTTTTGATGCTTACAACGAGTAAACCCTTAACGTCATCAAGGCTTAAATTGGTAGACAACTACACTGTATACAGATGCAAAGTATATACAGAGTACTTCTGCAGCAGTAGCTTTTCAGCAAAGTGAAAATAGTGCATATTAGGTTTCCACAGCTCTGATTCAAAAGTGTATTTTTCAATACAACTGGACTCTTTGAGGTGTACCTTTAAGAGACATAAAAAAAGGATGTCCTCAAGTTTAAAAAGTCCCCATGTAATTGCGAAGCAATCCTTGCATTGTTACTATAGTCATGCGTTCGTTTCTTATTTTAATGGGACAAAAATAAAAAGTAAGCTCATCATATCAAACAAGCCAATAGACTTATGTTTTCTTTTCCTAACCACAAACACAAATCACAGGGTGACATAACCTGTAAGGAGGAGGCATGCCGTGTAAAGGAAAGAAAAAAAAGTCTTTCCGTCTTATTCGAAAGTCCTTTCTCGAGTAGGATCAGCAAAGTTGCTCTTCAGGTTTGACCGCTTAACAGGCAGACCTTTGGGCTACCCTCTAAACGCCTCAGACTTCCCCACGGTAGCTTTTCACAACAGGAAAGGATATGCAAATATGCTTCCCTGAAGAAAAAAAAAAACAGAAAAGTTTGCGTTCTAAACTAACTTAAAACAAAAAAACTATTTCAGCATGTGAGGAAGACCTGATCTTTCACTGGCAGTCCGACTATCACTCAGTCAAACAGCAGGTTTATCAACAGCTTGTGCTGTCACGAATCTGCACGGCTCCAGTGTCAAGGAGCACGACACAAACTGCGATTCAACTCCAGACACCGAGGCAGCATTTTCATCAGTGCTGCCAGAGCCCTGTAGTTATCTGTATCTTAAGATATATTATGATGACAAAACACAATTGAGGCATTTAAACGTGACATTTATCCCTACAAAGGTTTAAAAGTTCTGCCTGTTGAGCAGCTGAAAACCTCGTGTGATGGAAATGCATTGAGCTTGAGCCCCTTTTACGCCATTTGTCTTTTACAGCCATTATTTTGTGATCTATAGATTAAATCAAACTATTCCTATAACATCACCATGTGCTGTTTTCCTGTGAAAAGTTGCAGTCCGCTCAAGTGACCGCTTCCCTGTACACAGATGATGCGTTCACTTCTGTTGAGGGGCACAAACTGTGCACAGTGTAGCTTGAAAACTGTGATTACCACTATTACTACTACTACTACTACTACTACTACACCTTCGTCACAATAGGTACACTAAAAACAATGCCCTGTCCTTACCTGGGCCATCTGATCCTGAGGGAGGTGAATTGATCTTGGGTCGCTTTGCAGTGGGGGGTCCCACATCCATAAGATTGTCAGCCATCCTCGTCGGCAAATATTACAAGCGCTTAAAGACACCGACGAATAAAAGTAGAAATCAGTCCAAATCTTCGCCCCCTGGTTTGCAGTCGCTGGTCACTTGTATTGTTAGGCGCCAAGGAGCAATTTAACAGTTTTTTTCCTCCTTTTCTTTGACTGGCAGACTGGCGAAACGCCGCCTGGAGAAAAAGGATTTCAAAAGATAGGCAACAGCGCCACGCTTCGCCACCTAAGATCACCCCATGATAATCCAACACCCAACACCCACATAATTATCCTCAATAATCACGTCCAAAAATTATTTCAGTCCGAGAAAAATAAATAAAAATCAATCATAAAATATGGCACGAAGCATAAGCGAATCCCTTTCTCCGCAGATCGCCGATTTCACGTCCGCACAGAATCATTTTTTTCGCAGTCGAAACGAGCAGCCATAAATTCCGTTTTTGGCTTAAATAAAAAGATCAAAATTCGAAAAATATTTTCTATGAGACGGATTATTTTTCTGGTCGCTGTCTCCCGATAAATAAAGCGTCTCGGGACGGCGATACGGCGAGAAGCGGCGCTCTCTAAAAGGGAAATCAAATATACAGAGGGCTTTCGAGACGACAAAACCCCACTTAGCCCTCACATATTTGCATTATTTCTAATCGGAAGAGCTCACGCTTCGATTTTCTGCACGAAAAAAGCCGTTTGAGCCCGCTCCGTGTGGCTCCGATCGGTTTTTTAATTTAATGCTCCCCCCGAAATCCAGACTATGAGCCGCGTCAAGATGGCGGCTGTTGATTCCTCCGATACAAAAAAGTTTTTTTTTCTTCCCAGCTAGACTGTGGGGGGAGGGGGGAGGCACGCTGACGCCCTGACGTAAACCCGTGTCCCCACCGTGCGTCATGTGGACGTACGAGAAGTTGCCTCTAGGGGTGGATTACACAGAAAAAACGAGATACCTGTTTCAAACTTTTCAAACACCCAACAGTCGCTACCTGAAATGGAACTTTTTTTTTGTATTTCGCAGGCTAAAACGTGAGTCAATGCTATACACTGCTTAGTGTTATATAGAAACAGATAAAGCAGCCTTTACTTTTAGCGAATACACTATCAAGTACACAAGCTATGATAAACCAGTATGTGACTATTGGTGCTTACAGGAAAGGTTTTAAAAACTTACATATTATCCCATCAAACTTATGTCTACTTACTTATATAAAAATCAAGTGAAGATTCTCTGTCAGGTGTGAAAGTAGATGATTATTTTTTGGGAAGAAGCACCTTTCAGAGTATATATATATATATATATATATATATATATATATATATATATATATATATATACATATAAACTAATTAGAAAACAGAAAACTATAATGAAGTACTAACCAAGCACACAGTCGAGCTTATGTCTTTGTTATAAATGTGTATCGATGCACCAATGTTTAAGTTGCATGAAATCTTGTAGCTGCCTGTATTGGTGGATAGCATAATCAGTTAAGAGATATAATTAAAAAGCTGCTCTCAGTTAAATGCAGTGGACTGGAAAGTACACAGTTTGCTTCTGAAATACATTTGAGGGTAAGTGTAAAGTAAAAAACAAACAAACAAAAACTTGTACCATGTACTTCTATAGTTTCAATCTATCACTGGTAGTATACAGGCTATAAATTCATTAGGACAACATTTCCCAGCAACTGACTTTATTTATTATTAAATTTAACTTCACCTGTTAGCGTGCTATATACAAAAACATATCCAAAGAAAGCAACAGTTCATAGAAGTGGACCCATTATGCTTTTCTTCTTTTCTCTCATATATAATTGTTTTATGTTACAATATCAGACACACTAACCAAAAAGTTTTGAATAATGAGGTTGATGTACAAAAGAAAATTTAAAAAAAAAATTCCCTTTAAGCCCAAAGTTCAGGCTTCAGACTGATATATACACTATGTTTCAGACACTTTCTACTCTTGGCTTTGTGTGATTTAATTCAGAGTGGCAATTACTAATATAGGATGAACAGCTCTTGTGTTTCAGAGTGGCTGCCAAGCAGATGAAAGCTGGCTTAAAGACAGGGTTAAGGGTTGTAAATTTGCATTGTTACACAAAAAGATTGAACTAAAAGGTTGCACCATATAGTCAATATGTACTATATGGGGGGGAAAGTACTTTTAATCTTTGAATTGAGGTGTTTTCAGTCCCACTGCCACATATATAAAATCAAACGCCTACCCATGCAGTCTGCTTTTACAAACACTTGTGAGAGAATGGGTTATTCTAAATAGCTAGTAATGTAATGGGATGCCACCATTGCAACAAGTCCGTTTGTGAAATTTCTTCCCTCCTAGATATTCCACAATCAGTCAGCGGTATTATTGCAAAATTAAAACATTTTAGAATCACAGCAACTCAGCCATGAAGTGGCATACCATGTAAAGTTACAGAGCAGCGTCGCATAACTGCCAGTACTCTGCTGACTCAGTAACTGCAGAGTCCCAAACCTCTTCTTGCATTAACATCAGCACAAAAACTGTAAACTGGGAGCTTCATGGTATCAGTTTACATGGCTGAGCAGCTCTTGTAGGTGTAATGTGTCCATATAGTGTAGGGCAAAGGTGAGAAAGAACTGTGAATCATCCAAAGTTACTTTACTAGAGTGCAAAAATCTAAATAATGACCCAGAAAAGAGCATAATAGGTCCCCTTTAAAACTTAGAGGGATCGACAGCGGGCTACTTTTCAATACTACCTACCAGAGAGGTCTTGCAACGTCTCCACAGTTTTATTTGGCTAGTTTGGATTAAAAAGAAACTTAAATCTTTACCAACTGAAGCCTCACTGTTCACATTCCCGCTAGGATTGGAGCATCTCTTCCAAAATACACACAATCACAAAGTTTTACAAATGCACACATTTTTTTTTTTTTTAAACACACATGCAAGTATTATTCCAACATTGTTAAAATTACCCAGTTCTTAAGACAAGTAATATTCTAGTACATGCGCTTATATAAATTCTAGAAAATGCTCAGATACTATACAATATAAAGGCATACCGCACATTAAAAAATGAGTGCCTTTACCAGTTAGTATATGATGACTGCAAGGTGTGCACAAAATACCTGCAAATTAAGAAGACAACAAAAAGAGAAAATCCAAGAGATGGCAATGACACTCTTTGGCATTAATATTTGTGCCATTCTGCTGATTCAGAATGCCACTCACATCTCATTAAATCCCAGGAAATCAAAAGATGCGCTCATGTTTGCAGTGACACAAGGGAAAAAGAAGGCATGTCAAATCTGTGAGTCAACACACCTTTCAGATTTTCACCTGTTCAGAGTTTAAAAAAACAAAAAAAACAAAAAAAAACAACAGCTTATTCAACAGGGCTTATCAAAATTATTAAGGAAAATTCAATTTAAAAAGGTAGCTCAACACTCAAGAATTATGACCACTATTAAGTGTTTAACCATGAACAGTAATGGTTATTCCCTTTATTACAGTGTAAAAACAAATTTAAAAAAATGGAATGGTCCTAAGGGTTGTGTGCTCATAAGCAAAGGAAGGTTATTTTCCCCTCATGTTTCCCTTGTTTAAAGGGAAACATGAGGGTTAGCGGTGTAGCAGGCACACAACTTTTAAATTAAGAGCAAGGCGATTGTCCACTAGTAAATCAATAGAGGAGCGTGTCGCTCGTGGTGCAACACTCATTTTCTCTCGGAGTCCTCCTCTAGTTTAATGTTATTACATTTAAACCAACTGCATAAGTAAATTATTATAACAATATAAAATAAAAGAGAAAAGGGAATTTAAAAACCGCAAGAAATCCAAATAATGTCACATATTTGGCATATTTATATTTACTTATACATGTCAAGAAAAGGCACTGCTGAAATCTCATCTTTCAATATTTTATCAAATTAAATGATTCAAGCACAAGCGTCAGTATTTTAAATTCTGATCAATATTAAGTGTCTTGAGAAATGAAAAGCAACAGAACTTTAAAATATGACACGTTTAAATTTAAAAGGCACAAGCTACCCTAACTCCACACTTAGAAAACAATGCGAGCAAACTATTTAACTATTAAGGTGTTGTTAGCTGCAGCAGCTTACATAAATTACTTGATGATGAATTATTTTTATTTGCAATGCTTGTTCTACTACTTAAGAGTTCAGGTCAAGAAATGGTGCACTGGTGAAACCATTTTTACGTCTGAGCACACAGTCCTTTTTTTTTTAAACAGCAGAAGAAAGAAAATGTAACAGCAAGAGAGATGAAAACTGTTCTGACATTATAGATAGAAAAAATTAAAGGGAAAGCGAAAAGCACAGAGACCCTTCTATGAAATATCTTTTACTGCACTGCCGTTTGCATTTACAGTGCCGTTATGTAAAGTTTTCATGTCACTGAAAGTATGAAGCGGTAAAAGCGTCCAGATGTTTGCATCCAGTAATGTCCTTTAAATAACAGAAAGTAGATTAAGACGCCTCAGATAGAAAGTTCAAGTTTTGTGTAACAATTAACACTATTAAACACATTTTTATTGTGACATTCCACTTTGATCATCCATGTCCTAAAACACAATCAACTAACACACAGTGTAATCCATAGCTAACCCAGGCAGTTTTATTCTCTAATCCATCTAAAAAAAAAGAAATTAAGACACAATTTAAGACACTCTATAGGTACGCCAGCATCTTGTAGGACCCATTAAAATACTCACTAAACACAGTTTGATAGTTTGAACTCCTACAAGAGTCTGGATGTGCAGAGGGCACAAACACTAGTAGCTGTTAGCCTATGATGCTGCGAGCATGCTGATTAAATGCAGTTTAGACCATCATGCCTCAGTGCTGAGGCAATGCAAAGATCTTAACTGAGGCCAGAGAAAAAGCTGTCACATCAGCAAACAAGTTTCTATTTGTAAACCTGCAGTTTCAGTCATTTGAGTAACTCATAGGCACCTCCCCTTATTAAAGCCTAAGTGATCTTACTATACAGACACACTAGTGCAGACACACACAGCATAAGAGCAATACACTCACTCGACAACTCACAGCTCAGCCTCGTCTGCCTTTAGCCTGTACCGATTTGTTCCCGTTGTGCCTTTCCTGACGCGTTTTCTGGTTTTCAAGAACAACATGGACACAGGCTCTGCAGGATTTTAGTGCGGTGCATTTTCTTTACTCGTAAATAATTTTGCCCTTCGCTTGTCACATATTGTGATGTTTTACACATTGTTGCTTTTCTTTTTAATAAAAGGCAGAACTATCATAGCAAAACATAGTTTAAAAAGTAAACCTGTAACAAAAGCAAAGCTTTTTTTTCCCAAAAAGCTTTCTAATTTACAATTTTCCCTTTATGTTGTTATTCCCTTATTTATAAAGGCTTAGTCTACATAATATTCTACTCTAAAGGCACTTAAAAAGACATATGAAAGAAATAATCAAGATTAAAGGTTTAAAGATAATCAAATAAGTTAATGGCAGATAATGGGATCTGCGACAGGCAAGAGAAGGTCCAGAGTCAGCTGTCACATTTTCCCTTTTCTTGTGCGTTCCTGCCTAAGACCATCTTTGTGGTCCACCCTCCACTCTTGATAACGTCAGCCAATCGTGAGCCGTTTTCACACATGTATCCCACCAGGACATCTACAATTGTCCCTTCTCACATGCTGCAGGTGATAGTCCACTTCACGCTGCTGGAAATACTCCTTTTGGTATAGATGAAGGTGCTGCTTTGTTAGCGTGTGCAGGAAGCAGGACACATAACGTCCATCCTTTGCTGCGAATTCTCAGGATAAGTGCCTTTTCTATCCTTACACAGGCCCAACTGGACATTGCACACACTTTGTGCTATAAGGAGCTTACTGTGGAAAGCCAATTTGAAGTCTGATCAAATCTTTGTGCTCCTATATGCAGCTCAATTGGGTAATGTCTAGTAAAAATTATGTACTGCAGTGCATGTGTGAAAATGGCTATATTCTCACAAACACACACAAAAAAAACAACAACTTGATTCTTGGCTGGTGAGGCGAGACCTTGGGGTCTTTTCACATCCTCCATCGCCAACTGAAGTAGGACCAAATGTACAGTGATTCTACACATGCCAGCTGGAAGGAATGAGAGCTTAAAGGGTAGAGGATTGATGATGAAAGCGGCACCCTTGACGATTTCTAGAGTCTGGTTAACTCGCCAACATTACCACCAGTTTCATCCTCGTAATTGTCCTTCTTGATATCCTTCAGGGGATTTGTTGACCTTTGGGATGTATCCTGCTGGGCTGAGATGATAAGTTGTTTGTTTTCTGACAAAGAAGGGGGTCCTTCAAGATTGGTTATATGTACAGATGTCAGGCCAGTGTGAGACTTTGATCGCCTGGCAGCAGAAGTTTCTGCAGTGGGACGTCTTTCACAGCTATCTACCTCTTTCACGTGAGTAAGCCCTGTCGTACTAGGGGAACCAGTGCTGGCACTGGGTACCATAGTATTAGTACTGCTTGCAGTGGTGCTGGTTGCAGGGACCATGCTAGCAATTTCATCAGTGGGTGAGCGCCCGATGCTGCCATCCACCTGTGCTCGGATCTCTGGAGAGACTGAGAGCTGGTACTGAGGCACCGGGCCACTATCGCTGCTTTTAGGATAAAGGAAGGTCTTCATCTGACCTTTGCCCTTGACATTAACTGTGCCGCGATAATCAAACTCGTAATCCATGCCGCTAAGAACACAGTAACTCTCTTCGCTGACCTGGACACGACACTCCACGCCTGTGGTATCCATGCGGCTGGCGATGTTGACTGTGTCGCCCCAGATATCATAAAGAAGCTTGGTGGTGCCAATTACGCCTGCTGTTAGAGGCCCGTGATTAAATCCAATACGAAGCTTAAAGCCAAACCCTAACATGTTCTTGTTAAAGTCATCCACCACACGCATCATTTCAAGGGCAAATTCAAAAAGAGCTCGGAGGTGGGCGTGAGGATGTGCTGCATCTGCACACTGCTGAGCGTTGAGTCCTGCTGCCGCCATGTAAGTGGCACCGATGGTCTTGATCTTTTCTATATTAGCAAAGGCTGGCTTCCGTAGGAGCTCATCAAAGTCTCCAATCAGCTCGTTGAGGACACGATAGCACTCCTTACCTCCTTCATAGCTTTCTTCATAAAATTCACTAAAGTTAACAATACTGGCAAATATTACACCCACATTGTCATGGTTCTTGGAGTAGCTCTGGGTAACTTTGAGCTGCTCAGCCACATGTATGGGAATGATATTGCGTAGCAGCCAGTCGGCCTGGTCCCTCATGTTCTGGATCTTGATGCGGTGTTGATCAGCTTCCACATTGCCATGGTAATGCAGACGGTAACTGACCTCAAATTCACGGTTAAGAAACCAGACCAAGAGAAGGAGGAGGAAAAAGGCCACACAGGCCTCACGGCCCAGAAGGTCCTGTGGGTGGGTCTGTGGGTCAAGTTCCAGTGGGCTGTCAGACATGACAATGGAGGTGTTGCTGTTGCTGCTGTTGTTGTTCTGGTCATCAGACCTGGTTGAGAAAGAGAAGAAAGAGAAAAAAAGAGAAGCAAGAGGGAAAGGAAAGTTTAGAATAATTTAAGAAATAGTGCAGCTGTTACGATTACAAATAACCAAATGCAGCATTTGCTATAAACTCAGTGCACCTCACCAAAATCAAACTGCCATCGCTCAGAATAGAAAGTCAGAGCACCTCAGTGGCAGAGAGCCTAGAGTCTGGCTGGTGTCCTTATTTCACCCATTCAATCTCATTTCACTATCACTATCTGTTGAAGGCATAGTGTGTTTTGTCTTGTTTTATCTTTAATTTTATTTGATGGTGAGAGACAAATGTAGGAAGTAGGCAGGAGGCTGACATGGATTAAAGAGCTTGGTTGGAATAATAACCGAGCCTATTCAGTTGAGGCTTTTTGTCCAGTTTTAATGTGAAATGATAAGTGAGAAATAATAAACTTCAAAACATCAACAATAATCATGCTTACCAGAAAAACAGACTCTTAGTGACACTGAAAGAGAAAAAGCAGAAGCAACATTAATTCATGGAATAAGAACATAACGATTTCAAAAATGATTTCAATTCACGGACATTATACTTGTTCATAGCATGAAATGGCACGCAATTGTAAAGAGGAAATAATTCATTAGTTTTTATGTGTGTTATTGATGCCTCAAAAGTCTTGAGGCAGAGATTTTTGCGACTGACCCTGTTGTGTATGTATTTCCGAGAGTTCCTTTTTCAGGGTGCAAAATATAGGGAGGAGAACATTTAAATCAAACATGCAAACTGATTTACTAATGTTTAAGACACACAGTTTACTATTAATTGCATCGATATTTAATTTTTGCGCTTGATATCGAAATGAACCTGACCACATTTAGAAAACAGCACGACTTTTGTAAATCACTGTAAAACTAACAAATTCTTCTTGTGGCAACTATTTGGAGATTGCGCTCACACCCTATTTTGCAAGTTGAGTTAAATACACTGTGAGAGTTTATTGAAGTGGCAACCAGATGTTGAGAGACACCATTTGCAGTGAGCAATCGAGTTAGGCAAAGAAAAATTTTGTCCCAGTTTGTTTAATCTTTGTGATGATGACTGTAAAACTGGGTGCAGGGTTGGCAATTTTCTAGTCAATCATATTATCTATGCAGATGGTCTTGTGCTCTTTAGTCCTAGTGGTGCTGGTCTAGAGCAGCTCCTTCACATGTGTTCTGCTTATGTTGTGGAACATGACATCAGATGTAATGCCTGCAAGAGCACTGTCATGATTTGTAAACCAAAGAGGGCAAACACCAAAGATTTGCAGAGTTTAAACTATCAGATAATATAAGGTCAGGTATGTTGGATATCTTATTAAAGATCAAATGACAGACAATGACATTTATAGGGAATGTCTGATGATGTATGCACAAGCGAACATCCTCTTATGTAAATTGAATGCATGTACAGACTTTAAGGCACATCTGTAGGTGAATTCCAGGAAAGCAAGTTTACGGAAACTTCATGTAGCGTATAATGATGCCATGAGGTTATTATCGAAGAGACCAAGATGGTTCAGTGCAAGTGAGATGTATGTGTTTCTATGGATTATGAATGAGAAATAAACAAAAGCTGACTGAATGAACCTTCCTCCTTGAAATTTTCATCATCACATTATCCTTTATAATTAAGTGAACTCACCAAATGACCATGCCAAAAAATACTGTGTGGGTTGTAAAGAGCAAAACTATTACTTCCTTTTATTGATGCTTCCCCAGTAAAATAAATGTATCTGATACCTGCAGGGGGAGCTGAGGAGCAAAGCCAGCAGTGCCAGTCCCACCAGTGTTGCTAGTGTTGAGCGCATCCAGTAGCTGAGCTGGCAGAAGTTACAATACTGAATAATAGCTATGATGACAGCACAGCAGATGAACATGGTAAACTGGGAAAACAGGAGACAGAAAGCAATATCAGTCAAAATGGTGTAGATCATACTGTAAACAATACTAACTACAATACTTCTTACATACTGCATACAGTAGTTAAAGACGTAATTAAAGATGAAGTAAGACAAGCAGAACTTGATCAAACAACAGTAGCAGTATTTAATACCCTAAAGATCCCTTTTTAAAAGCATAAAATAAACATGAAATTTTAGTTCACCTGAATGGAGTGATGCATGTCACAAGCGACATGGGAGAATACTGCCACAGCAGGCAGGGACACCAGGACAGCTCCTATAAAGTGGCGTGCTATCCAGCCTGACATGGCTGTCATCAGCACTCGAGTGCAGGTCAGCACACTATCCAGATAAAAAGCCATACTGGAGAGAAAAGAAACCCAGAAAACGATGACTTATACAGATGACATGTGAGAGATTTTATAGATTTATGTGTCCTCATGTGATCCCAGCTTGACTAATAAACTGGCTGCAGATATAATTATTAAAGGGCCGATTTATATATGATATATATTTAGATGGAAAAATTTCCTGGCTCTTTTTGTTTTAGGGTCTATACTTTTTCTTTCTGCACAGGTTTTACCTATAAGTCCAATATTAACCATGCCAACATTTTTTTCTTCTGTCTCTCCTTCTGGTCATCTTTTAAATATACTTTGAGGTGAGCAAAGCACCCACTCAATTCTTGTATTAGACAGTTCCTCTAGCCTCTGATTAAAAGTTCCAAAAATCAGCTTGGGACTTAGCCCTCAGATGGGTTGTACACAGCTTGAAGATAAGAGTACCACTGTCTCTACTAACTCTCCCCTCTTAAAAAGAACAAGGAAATGATAAGGTCCATCCATCCATTCTCCTCCACTTATCCTTATCAGGGTCAAGGGGGAAAGAGGCAGGGTACAGCATGGACAGGCCACCAGTCTCACGCAGGGCCAACAACCTATAATGCCCCAATGATAAGGTATTACAGAAAATCCAAGCATACCAAGAATTCTTCCCTCAGCATACTTGAGAAAGAAGTAGAGATGATGTGTGCACATCTAGGCTGCCCTCACCTGGACCACACACCTCTCCTGACAAGTTGGGAAGGCCCATAAGAGGCTTTAGTCTGTTGGGATCTTAGAGCATACTCACCTCTCTCATCCCCTGGTGGCCAAACTTCTATCAGTCAACAAGTGTGGTGAGGACTACAACAGCTGGTGAGGGTGGTAGGGTGTGCTTATAGTACCATACGACTACTATCATGTTGCACTATTATTTCTGTATATACTATCTCACTGTGTTTATCTCTGTTCATTTCCATATTTCTTGTCTATTTTTATACTGCTGCCCTGCCTAGAGCTGCTCAAAGTTTTGTTTTTTGTTAACAGGGAATATAAATCTATTCTATTCTTTGTATTGCACTCCTAATTTAATAAAATATGTTCAAGACTTTCTGATAATGTCCGAGTGGCTTGAGCCTCTCCTGCATTCAGTATCTCACCGTATGGCAATCAGCAGAGCCAGGACCTCCAAAATTGTGGCTACAGCTGTGAGAATGAGTGCCGGTGTGGATGGGTTCTGCTGGGTAACAAGCGGTTGAAGGAAACAGGCCAATGAAAGAGCCAGAAATACTAAACAGCACAGGAGCATGTCCAGGAAAGAACTGAATGTTGGGCTGGCAAATGTCTGCACCGCTGCTTGGGTCTCGACCTGGGAGGATGGGAAAAGAGGAAACAGAGGGCAGAAAGAGAGTATAATTGTAAAAATATGCTTATTTAAGGTAGCGTGAAGGGGATTCATAAATAAGAATGAGGTGTTAGAGGAAATCTGTCTTAATACTGGTGGTATATTAGGAAATTTAACCACAGAGCAACTACAAAAAAAGCTGTATCCCCCTTGAATAAAATGAAAAAAAAATTAAAATTAAAATTAATGTTACAAATTTAATAAGCCTCAATAAATCTTATTTGTGATTAGTTACATATTATTTGTTAATGAGACTGTAGCAACAGCAGCAGCCATGTCCTTAAGATGCACTTCTGATGATACACCAGCAGAGGACATCACAACCTAAAACTAAACTGCTTCTAAGGTCCTGCAGTGATTTCCCTTTGCCGCAGTCTTGACCGGTCTGGTCATAACGCAGCACTATCGGGCTACCCGACACAGACAAAGAGGAAAACATGAACAAGCTAAAAGATAAATATATAGAAATTCAAGCAAGCATACTATGCGTGCTTATCTAAATGACTCTCAGATCTTAGTTAGACCAAAGGTAACTATGTTAGCTCATAACACACACAGGTAAACTCAGAAAGACACAAACATATTACATACGCAAGCAATTGGGCAACATTTCATCACACACAAACACCTACCTCCTCCTGGTAGCTTATCCGGTACGCAGACTCCAGGCTCTTCTCCAGGAAGGTGAGGCTCAGCTTGTTTATTGGAGGTTTGTAAAAATAGTCCTTCATGAGACTGCAAGAGACACACAAAGTTACATTTTTAATCGCCTACAAATCTCACTGCAATATTCTATCAAGTACTTTCAGCCATTTTCACAGATTCACTGGAACCCTCAGCATTTTGTAGATCTTAAACAATGGAGGTGCATGTGAGAGCACAAATGTGAAATTCAGACATTGCTTCACAAATAAGATTTTAATGTTAAAGAAAAAACATGTTCACAGCCTTCCCACAAATGTATCGTTAACTAAAGCAACTATAAACGCTGCTAAAATGTATTAATTGTTCAATTATTGCTTTTTAATCTCTCCTAAACAACTTTATAATTAATTCATCCAAACCATCAGTGTGTTTATTAGACCCCATTCATAGAAGGCTGTTCAAAGAAGTCTTACCATTAAGTGCTCTATTTATTTTTACTAACTGGCTACCCACCAGAGGCCTTTAAGTTTGCTTAAAAGTTGATCCAATTAGATTTCCAATATTCATATTATTTAAAAGATTCTCAAAAAAATGTTGTAAATCAGTTATGTGATCATTTGCAGAGGAATGGTTAAATGGAATGGATACAATCTTGAATTCACCATGGCACCGAAACAGCACTAGTAAAGGTTACTAATGACCTTCTTAAAGTCTATGACTGTGGACATTGCTGTGTGTTTGTCCTCTTAGACTTCAGTGTTGCATTAAATACTGTTGATCATGTTGAACATTTTACGACTTAAACTGAAACGCAGCACTGGCATTAAAGGAAATGCTCTGCACTGGTTTGAATTGTATTTATCCGATTGGAGTCTATCAGGAGCCAACACTACTCCTCTTTTATACTCTCTACATTGGCTCCTAATAGATTGTGTTTTATTATATCCCTTTTGGCTATTATGGCACTTAATGTTCTTATTTATTTTACTCATTTTGTGTATAACACTTTGTGACAGTCTATGAAAAGTGCCTAATAGATCAGCTTTACTTGCTTAACTTTACTTCTAAAAGCTTCCTGAAAAATGTTCTGCTTATCCAGAAGATCATATTCTCACATATTTCCAGATTCCTTTCATTGGCTTCCTCTACACACACACACACACACACACACACACACAAACCTTGAATATACAGGCCACATCATGTCTTAAAGACTTCACAGTACTATATTACCACAATGTGAGCACTTAACTATTAGACTTCAGCTTTCAGGCCCTCGTCTGTGGAACCAGCTCACAGTTTGGATTCAGGAGACAGACACTGTCTCTACTTTTAAGGCTAAAAACTTTCCTTTTTGATAAAGCATATAGTTTGGGCTGGATCAGGTGAGCCTGAAGCCTCCCTTAATTATGTTGCTAAAGACTCAGTGTGCTGAGAGGCTTCCCATGATGCACTGACCATTTCTTCTTCATTTCGGTGCCCATGTATTTATACAGTACGCCACTACTGCATATTATTAATGCTGGATTACCTATCTTCTTTGATAACATCTACAAAGTGAGCATCACTCCTCTCCCTGAAGTTCTTGGATCGCAGAGGTAAGAGCGCTGAATGATCCATCCCCATGGCTCCTCCGCTCCATGTCTTCTTCTCCTTCTCCTGCAGCATCTCACACAGTGACGTCTGGCTGTTGGTCAAAGCTTCTAACCGAGGACTAAGCAACCCGTTTAGAGCCTTGGGGGTGCAGCCTGCAGAAATCACTGGGGAGCACTTCAAATTTGAGGCATCCTGAGGTGAAGAGGTGAAAGAGGTACTCGACTTTACAAAGAAGAAGGTGTGATAGTGCTGTGGAAATGGGTCAGAAATAGTATGAAGGAGTCTGAATAGGAAATATGAAAGTTACAGGCTGTGCTTCAGCTGCACCAATTTAAATGGTTGTCTCTGTGGCACAGTTCATCTGGGACCCATAGAGTTCTACTTCTTTGAACTATTTTTGAGACCTTTTTTAGCTGCCGGGTATGTGTAAATGAAAGATCACTATGTGCCAATATTTGCTAGAACCATAATGACAAAAAGTAGACTAGACTACGAGTCTTTCCAAATGTGAAAGTCAGACAAATAACATTTCGACTGTTTAATATTGTTTTCTCTGTTTTGTTAAGGTGGTATCAACTAGCTAACCTTGCCACTGTTGGTCTTGTGGTCGTCATGGCAGCCATTGTGCACCATGCCTTCTTCCAGGACCTGATCCTCCCCTGCTATCAGGGCCACGCTGCAGGAAAGACAGGGGGACTGTGGGGTGATTAGACGGGTGACACAGAAGGAAAGGGAGTAGAGAAGAAAGGAAGAGAATTCATGAAGTAAGTGATGCAGATCAAGCAGAGCATACGAGCTGATAAAAATACAACAAGATACATTGGTGTGATGCAGCTTTGCTGTGAGGGCAAAAGAGCTAAAATGTGTCATTTAAAGGCAAAGCAGGAACACTAACATGTTTTTAATTAATCTAACAAACTCTGAAACACTTATGATAGTATGTTTCAATGTTTAAAAAACAGTGATGGCAATAAAAGAGTTAACAAGTTGTGTGTAGGAGGTCTGCACTGGCTCAAGGTCTTTATTTTCAGGCGAGTGTGTCTGTGAGAGCGAGAGATCTGTGTGATACTTGTTGTGCTATGACTGACCATGACACAGAGAAGCACAAGGTGCCATGAAGTAGTACTGTGCAGCTTAAACAATGTAAATACAAAGAGATGGCAAATAATGTACACCTACTTGTCACATTAAAAAGATGGAAACATTTGTGATTACACCTGCCGTTCAGGTTTCATCCTTTCACCTGCTCACAGTTATTAAGCTTTTTTTTTTCTAAGATGTCTTATCCTTCAGTGTGAGACTCATCCAGATTTGTGTGAGAGCTACGCTGAAGATGAAAAGCTGCAAATGAAGAAGTGATCAGTGGTAGGCAGACAGGTTTTGGCAGTGCTTCCAAGCAGAGGGGAGAAGCCAACCCCACTTTCCAGCCCTACCTCTTCTACCACTCACATGCCTTCCTTTTTTCTCTACTGCACCTTCACTCTCTACCTGTCCGGGTAGAGATAAAAGAGCTGTGCAGAGATCGCGGGGTGCAAACAGATGATTAATTTGGGTGAATTTATGCCACAGCAGTAAAGGTTTTTGAGGCTAATTAATAAAAAAATTATGTGTTAAGGGTTTTGATGAGTATATTATGGCGGTACAATTTTGGCAAATGTGAAAATTTCCCTTGAAGGCAGAAATAAGGAAAACATCGGCGATGGACACACAGGTAGGTCCATAAGTATGTGGACAATGACACAGTTTTCATAGTCTTGCCTCTGTACACCACCATAGGGGATTTTAAATAAAGGACCAAGATATGATCAAAGTGCAGACTTTCAGTTTTAATTTAAGGCGTTTAACAAAAGTACAGAATTAACTGTTTAGGAATTACAGCCATTTTTATACGCAGTCAGACAAACTAAAATTATTATGAATATAAAGATTGTTCTAATATTTGGATGAAAATCCTTTGCGGTCAATGACTGCCTGAGGTCTACAATACATGCTGTTTTTCTTCCCTTGAGATGCTCTGCCAGGCTTTTACTGCTGCTTGTTTATGTGTCTTTCTGTATTCAGTTTTGTCCTCAGTAACTGAAAAGCATGCTCTACTGGGCCAAGATCAGATGACTGTCTTGGCCATTAAAGAATATCCAATTTTCCAGAATATCCAACACCTTCTCGAACCACCTGCCTCCTCACCTTCCTGTCAATTAGATTTTTTTCTCCAACACCTAACCAGTGGCTCACCCCACTGCTCGTTTCCCATGCATCCCAAGTAAGCAACTCTGAAACATTCACTTAGCTCATTACTCTGGTGCTCACCCATGCCGTAGACTGGAAGTAACTCTCATCTCTTCTCTCCTAGAGTTGCTGTTCTGAGTTACCAGAGACTCTTTCCAGCACTTATCCCTGTGAAAAAACCTTCCAGTGTAATAAACTCTGTGAACTGTGAGCTGTTGTCTCCCGGGTGTTGCTTTAGAGTCCATTTCACAGTTACACCTTTCATCATTCGTTAATCTTGGTTTCATCTTCCCAAAGAAGGTGTCTTTGAATATAGACTTTGACAATGATATGATTTTTTAACAGTACGTTTCCTAACCATGGCATTAATTCTATCATTACTTTAACTGTCTTGTGTGGTCTTTCGGGACTTTTTGGTGTTGCTGAGCTGGTCAGTGCATTCAGTGTTTTTAACAACGCATCAGATTGTTGAACTGTCCATTGAATTTTTCTCTCTCTCTTCTCGTTTTCGTTTTCAGCAACAATGATGGTCCTCCTTCGCTTTCATCTGCATCTCTTCAGACCTCATATGGAGTGTCAGTTAACGGCTAAATGCAATCTCAACACTTGGAATCAGATTGAGATATTACATCTGCTTTGTCTGTCCCCTAAGGCTGACAGAATTGTCCCAGAATATTGATGGGACGGGTCTCACTTGGCCATGAAACAACTATCCAAACGTCCTCTGAAAAAAGGGGAACTATGTATAAAAATGGCTACGTTTGTTAAACCTCATGAATTAAAGCTGGGAGTCTGCACCTCGTCACACTTCACTTGTTTAAGTTTTTTTAATCCACTGTGGGGTTGCACAAAGTCAAAAATTACAAAACTTGTGTTACCAGCCAAATACTTATGAACTGTATGCGATTAGCACTATAATGCTGCCTGCATTTTTGTTGCATAACTAATATGATTAGACAATATCTCTGTGTTTATGTTCAGATTCATACTCTTTAGAATTGAATATGCAGTGAGGTGCCATGCAAACAGAAGCATATTTGATAGAACCACTAAATATGAAGAGGAAAATTAAAAAAGATGCTCAAGGTTAAGCTTATGTAAAAAATATGGATGTTTTGCATGGTATGGATCAAAGCAATTCTGTTTTTTAGGTCCTTTAACACAAGACAATAGAAAGCTCAATGCACGCAAAAAGAAAAATGAAAATATTTATCAAAGCTCCTGATACGCCTACACAAAAACACAGAGCAAAGATGAACATCAAAGAGACTGTGGCAGAACATAGAGCTCAGTGTTCTTCCTCAGGCAATATAGCTGTACAATGATAGATGAGCCCAAGAAAATATACTTATATATTTAACAACAAAGCTGATTCCCTTAGAGACGGCAACTTACCTTGGCTCTGTCTTGGGGAAGGGTGCAGGCCGAAGGGGCTCCATCAGGCGTGTGCACTCTGGACGTGGGACAGCGAGGATCTGCTTGCTCCGTCCCAGCTAATCCTATTTGGGAACAGGTACAGACGGAATGAGCCTCCATCTTCCTGCCAGAAATCAGATAGGTCTTTAGGCCTGAAGAGAGAAACAGAAACAAATAAAGAGAGGATGTCACTGACAGATCAGTTCTTATTCCCAGATGTAACTGGAACAGGCCTGAGTCGGGTTTAGTTGTTCTTTTGTGGATAAAAGTATAGGCAGTTGTGGAGTTGTTTTAGGAGTCAGCAGAGGGTTTGTGGCCAGAATAAATCCCCACAGGGAATTATGCGAAGTTGGAAAATTCAAGTTTGCAGACATGATCCTTTTTCGTTTCCCTACACGTTTACAAAACATTGTCATCATTTTTGATGCATTTGTGCAGGTCTTTGCATTTCTCTGTCATTTCAATACACACAGTGTGAAAAAGACTAGCGCTTTGATACCAAGTGACATCATCAGAGGCTGAAAAAAAGTTCACTTATTTTACCAAAACTAGAAAAAACAAACAAAAAACCCCAAAAAGAAACATTTGAGACCTAAACTAGTAGGTCACAATGTAATGGTTAATATCCCAATGCCATATCTATCATTTCCAGTTGATATATACAAACAAGTAAAACTTCTTTCAAGAGTCACTTTTCCTGCTCACAATCATGCCTTCTTCATGTGAAAACAGCATTTTGTTTTCTAATATTTGTCTAATATTTAAATGTTTTTGATGATCTGAAACATTTAAGTGTGACAAACATAAAAAAAAATAGAAAATCAGGGAGGGGGCAAACACTTTTTCACAAAACTACATTTCTCAACTATTCCCCCATCGCCCGAGGAAGTATTTCTGTATAGCAATTTCTGAATTAATTCCATTTCTCCTTCTTGATCTTGACCTTCTCCATAATGAGAAATGTAATCTTTCATATATGCGTAATATGGGTGCATGTGCATGTAAGTGTGGGTGTTCATGTATTCCTGTCCGCTGACCATGAAACAACCAAATATTTGAACACCTGCTTCCTCCTGCCTCTATCAACATGTCCATTTCCATTACTCCTGCGAGTTATGTGTATTTGTATGCAACCCCTTACCCAAATTCTACCACCTGAACTAAGCAAGACATTGACAAACAGAAGTAAAGGGGAGATAGGAAGTTTTCATTAACTTTTGACAGTATTTTAGTTGCTTATCTGACATGCAGGATGCCAAAGGATGGTGTATTTCAATCCTGTAATCTTGACTACAGATACATATACCACCTCACATAGAAACAGACATCCTTTACATGGTAACTGCACAGATATACAGACAAACACTCAACGCACCTTTACCTTTTAGCCAGAAACAAGGGTTTTTCAATCGTCCTCACTGAGAACAAGCAACCCAGGTGTGTGTGACTGAACTTTTCATTTTTCCTCTTTGCTGTTGTGACACGTCATAGCCACACTAACAGGTTATCTGTGTTTGTCAGCAGCATAGGTTAGTACCTGCAACTGTGTGCTTAGCCACATAATTCAGCTGTCAGCGAAGCTGCAGCCTCAGGCTCTGAGCATTGTCTGCACTAAGTACTTCAGACAGGCCTGCCACTGGCTCTGCTAAGCCACCCTGGGGCTCCACTCTCTGACACACACACACACACACACACAAACCACACGTGTGCCACAAGGGAACAAAGTCTCAGTTTAAGATGAACACACGAATTAAGAAGCAAGACACAAAAATAAGAATGCATACAAAAAGATCGACGTACAGTTTATGAAACACTCACAAAAACAGCATCGCTAAACACCTACACACTTAGTAAAACACACATACACAAAGCAAGCAGAAGTATAGATGGATGACTTCACTGTAGCTGGGTGGATAGTCAGGTGGATGAGATTCAAGGACGGGAAATGAAAGCGGTAAACAGCAGTTACAATGAACCATTTCCCCGCATCAGTGATGCAGAATGGCACAGCAGATGAGGAGAGGCAGCAGGGAACTGAGGAGAGCTTTTGACTGCCTCCGAAAATGAAAATGTGCGAGAGTGAGTGTGTGAGAGTGACTGTGTGTCAAAGACAGATCCAGAGACACAAACACACACACGCACACACAACACTCGCACGCAGCATGACTGATTTCATTAGTTTGCTAATCAAATCCTACCCTGCCTCCCATTATGACACACCGTCTTCTGCTTCTGCTGATGGGTCAACTAGGTTATTTTCCCCTTCTCTTTCTGTTTCTCCTGTCTTCTTTTATCCTTTCTCATCAGTATCTCTGAAGCAGAAATGAGTTCCAGTGACATGCAGTGTTCTCACAACTTCCGCAAGTCATCCTGGAGTGACGTAGGTAAGGTAGAAGAAGATGCCTCAAATGACTTTGAGTGGAGATATGTGGTGTAATTGTTGCCTTGCCTTTTTATTGACATTTTCACAACCCAGATTGGGAGCCTTTGAGTCAGAGAGAGTGCCAGATTTTCATTATTTATTAATATATTTATACTCGCAATTAATGCAAATCGTGCAGTAAAAGCAATGGCGCCCGCTGAGTAATAATAAAACTGCATATTATTGGAACCAACCCAAATTCATCTTAACAGAAATCCCTGGACCATTTAGCCTCTATTCCCAAATACTGTGAAAGCTTATTAAAAATAATGAGGTATGTCAAGACAGAAAATGTGTGTAGCAACAAATTACTAGACAGAAAAGATAAAAGGCAGAGAGAGGAGGTTTGCCAGTGCAAAGAAGATCGATCCATTATCACTCCACTTCAGAAAAAGTCAGGGCGACACATATTTTTCTTTCTGTGCTAGAGCAGATGGTCTGTTAGTTTAGAAATTTAAAGAAGAGGTGATGCAACACAGAGGCAAACATGCTCCTATCCCGACACTGTTAAATGTGTTTCTAGCATCAAATTCAAATTTTCTTTTGTTTTAATAGAATAAAATGTTTCAGTTTCAATGTGGCTAAGTTATCTCTTTACCATTTTCAATTTAAGCCTCTATTTTTTTAAATATTTTGCTTCCCAGGAGCCAGACCTACTTTTAATTTTAAATGTAATTTTTAAAAAATGGTCTATAGCAATAGTTCCTTGGACTGCTTTTTCACTCATTTTCACTCCAGTCTTTGAACCATTTTCAGAGGAATGTTTTTTGGTTTGTTAAGCCACTTAACCCTGACCTTTGAATTATTCAAGCATAAAAAAGGGACCTAGCTAAAGAGGATGAACCAGTGTTGTGTTTAAATATGACAGATAACGTAGCAAATCTTTAGGCACTTTGCTACTAGCAGCTTGACACAAAAATATTTTTTTGTGAATATATTTTTGCCACAACAACATGATTCCCAAAGGATCATTAATAGAAATACAAAAGAAAGAGTAGAAAAGAAGAAAAGGCTAAGGTATGCCAAATTACACAAGTCCTGGACTGAAAATCGGTGACAACAGGTCTGATGGGGTGATGAACCCAGAATAAATATATGTAAGAGGTCAGGAGAGAGGTACAAACGTGAGTGTATACAGCCATCTGGAAAACACAATGGAGGCTCAGTTGGTCTGGGGCTACATTTCAGCCAGTATTGATGGAGCCTTATGAACACAGAACAGTACCATCAGAGTTTGGTCCACTACACAACACCATCTGGAAAACATCTGATTAGCAATGGCTTCATATTTTAGCATGGCAATAACCCCAAACACACTGGCAATGCAATTAGAGTATACCTGGATAGAAAAACACACAACAGAAGACTATCAGTCATGGACTGGCCTCCCCAGACCCCGTACATAAACATTATTAAAGCAGTGCGGGGTCATCTTGACAGAGGAAGCCAGACAACAGAAGAGCTTTGAATGTCTTTAAAGGAGCCTGGAGAACTATTCCTGAAGACTGCTTAAAGAAATTAGATGAAAGCTGCCTAAGTGAGTTCAGGCTGTGTTGAAGAATAAAGGTGCTTGTATCAAATATTGACTTTCAAGGTCATTAGAATTGTACAAACCACCTCACACCTCCCAGCAGCCAAGAGAGAAGAGGAGCAAGATGAACAAACTGCCCAGGCTTGCAAAGTTTCCAAGTATGTTATCAGTGTGGTTACACGAGATTTTATGCAGCTTTGTGTGCCTGCTCCTGACCACTTGAGGATAATCTGTCATCTAACCTTGTAGCAGCTGAAATTGCACTGTCAGCCAGTAGAGTGTGGCTCTGATAAGCAGCTGGATACATAGCTCACTTCATTTAATAGGGTCCAATATCTTCATAGTATAGCTGCACTCTAAAGTCCTCGTGGCAGGATAAAAGGTCAGGAAACGGTGAGATCCAATTGATTCTTTCCTGCTGTGTAGGTTTTCAGTACATCTGTCACTCTATGTACATTTGTTTGATGGTCTCTTAGGCAGGTATGTGATTGTGCTGGCCCTTCTACATCTCCCATGACCTTGGGTTAATTGAAGAGCATCATTAGCGGCAGCCTCTGGGCGGTATGGGACTTCAAGTGTCCTGTCTTCTGCTATCAGCTGACAGGGAACAGTAGATAACCTTTCCCCATGAGAGCCTAGTTACATTATCTCCCTCTCCAAGCCCTTTTGTTCAGGACAGAGGAGGGTGAAATGAGAAAACACTTTGCAAACAAATAACATCATCAGCCCTACTCCTCCCTTCCTCTCACCTCTTCATGGCACGTCCAAGCTCTCGTGGGACAATAGCCACCTCTGAGTGTCTCAGTGCAGAGGTTGGGTGTGCCAAAAAAACATGCAGAAAAAAACGATAAATGAGCACACACACACAAACACACTGCGGTGGTCATTTCAGGCACTCTTAATGTATCCATCTGTGCAAAGAGAAGGACAACTAAATTGGAATGCGAACATTAAGTAACAAAAAGCATAGATGCCACACACTCTTACACTGTCCTATATGCAACAAGCAGAACATAGAGGGAATAGGACCAAAGAAAGACAAATCATTATTATAGAAAAACACCCCTCCTGCTTCCCCACTGGGATATACAAAAGTAGAAAAGAAGAACAGATAATTCACATTGGGAAAAAAATAGCACATGAATGCAACAGGTACAGTAGCCATAAATATAAAATGTTCTGGACATTTATCACAAAGCAACACCTTTTTCTTTCAAGTTCCATTTGCAACCCAAGTGGGACTCAAAAGCCAATGCTGCAGTCCCAGGGAGGTTTATTAAAAGCAACCGAACACAAAGGGCAGCAAAGAGGGAAGGAGTGTTGGCAGATTTGCTGGAATCAGCACACAAACACACACTCTCTCACACACACACACACACACACACACACACACAAACCTATCATGCGGCTGATCTTCCCATAATGACAGGTTCACTTTCCGGGGCCAGGTATCTGAGCAGGAGGGCAGTCGAACAGGTGGTGCAGAGAAACTAGCACTGCTAGGCTGGGCAGTTCTCCATGCCATGTTGGCACTACCAATAAGAAGCGTCCCTTCCTTCTTCCTCTGTGTCTCCGTCCAGAGATATTCTGTACATCCTGTCCCCGGTAAAGGCAGGAGGAACAACAGGAAATCTTTCCAGCATGGCAGGCTGCTTGGAAGAATGTCATTACTCTGGTGTAGTGGACAGCCATAAGAGGTAGAGATTAGTTTAAAAAGAGGAAAAAAATGTAAAAGGATAGATTAAGTCTTTGAGTTTGTTTGTGGTGGTAGTGGGTAAAAAGTAATTTGTGAGTGAATCTATTCAGTCAGAAAACATAAATCACATGTATGCATTTTTCATAAGGAATCCCACAGGGACTCAGCTGTCATTTCTGTCAGTAAAGGAGAACAGTGAATTTGCGTACATCTCTATGCCCAGCATCCATGGGAGACTGGGAAGGAAGGTAAGTGGTGGCCTTCTAGTTGTGCTGAGCCAGTATTTTTTCTGAGATTTTAAAGGACAGGTAGGCAGAATTATTTCCAATGTCAAGGTAGGAAAGACTTCCTCCTCTGTCAGAGAATGTCAGAGACGGTTAAAGAGAGCGGGTTGTTTCACATGCTGACTTTGCCAATAACACATCCTCTTCTGAATAATATATAGGACAGGTTTTTTAAACATTGCTCCATTTACTACGTGCACCAATCAGCCACAACACTAAAACCACTAGAATTGTGTCTGCCCGTTCGTTCCACCAAAACAGCTGTGATGCATCGCAGCACAGATGCTAGCCCTCCAGAGGGAGGTCTGGCACTGGAATAGTGGCAGTTTAGTTGGGTTGCTAGTTGGTCCTCAGTGGACCTGGCTTGTTTTGGCACATCCCATGGGTGCTCGGTTACGCTGGGATCTGTAAGCAGATCAATGCAGTCTGCTTTTTCAGAGACATAAGAGAGAATTCATAAGAGAAAGACATAGTACTTAAAATATCCTGAATAACAATCTAAGAATTCTGCAAAAGCAGAGACGGTTGTAAAACTTTTCAAAAGATTTTAATTACATTTGATTAGCAATTTGATATAATGTACTGTGCAAAGGTCTTGAGCCTTCCCAGATTTCATTATGGGAAATTGGAAATAGGCGCAGCGATTTATTGAAAAAATAAGTATATTTTATATTATATATTGCACTTTATCAGGCTTTTCATCAGACCGTGATGAAGACTTAGAGTCAATAGGACTGAGTTTGCATCTGCCCTACCAAAGAGCACCTTCTAGATAAGCTTTTAGAGCACACAGCACTTCCTTTTTTGGTTCTTGACAGCCACCATTCCACTGAGACAATTTCTGACAAGGCTTTAGTGAACAGTAGATGGATCAACTGAAGGGTCAGATGCATCTCTCAGGTCCTGTGTCAGGTCTTCGTTGGAGTTTTCTTTTTTCTCAGCAGTATGACTGACACTGTTCACCTGCTGCTGCTTGGGATGAATCTTCTTTATCCTGCAATTTGATCACTTTCCTCAATTTTTTTAAATGTACACAATGACAAGATATGCCAAGTTTTGGCTAATAGCTCACAGAGTCAACTAAAGGACTGTGAACAAATTATGTTTTTCCAACAGGCTTATAAAGTTCCTCAGAATCAATTTTAAATTGTTTTTTTTGTTAAGTTTTCTGTTATGTGTACATATAACACTCGTATTATTCATAGGTGACGTTAAGAAGCTTAACAAACTAACAAACCAGTGAAATGAGTGGAGTGAAAACGAGTATAAAAAAAACAAAAAACAAAAAAACAGCCAATGTGCAAAGAAAAACTTTAAAAGACCTTCAGAAAGCCTGGAGAACTGTTGCTTGAGACCACTTTAAAAACTAAATTAAAAATTTGAATAAAGTCTGGCTCCTTTCAAGCACGATACGAAAAATCAGGAGTGGCTCAAGACTTTGGAAAAGTGCAGAATGTAGTTTTTATGCAGGACAGGGAACTCTACTGTCCTGCTCATGAGGCTGCTGCTTTAAGGAACTGCCACTGTATACATAAGCAAGCATGTCAAGCAAAATCATCACTCTCATCTGCATGTGTTGCACATTGCCAGTCTTTCCAACAGCAACAACACATTATCAGTGCCAAGCATTACGTTTTGCAGACGGGGATACAAATAAACCTGTGCCTTGCTTGTACACGTCAAACTCAGTGAAGCCCAGCTAAATCAACAGAGTTTTTCTCAAACACTCAGAGATGCTAGATAACCGAGAGTGACCTCTCGGAACAAGTTGCATAAGCCTGTACTCAAAAAAAAAAAAAAAAATGAAGAAGAAACAGCGGGTCTTGCACACCACCTGGGCCTTCTCAGCATTTGCTTCCCAGGTTCAGGACAAAAATATGTCACTATACTGAGACTCGCGTCAGAGTACTTCTCTGCTTACACACAAACACACTGTCCCAGCACAACAAGTCATTCTGAGGCCTTTCTTCCCGTTGGAATCTCTTAATATCCTTTTCCGTTCTCTTTGTTCCACACAGGGGTGGCACTAACACTAAATTTCCACATTTGGTCTGGGCTTTTCTTTTTTTTCTTTCTGAATTCAGTCGGGCCCTACCACAGCTCACTCAAAACAACAATAGAAACACTTGACATCTCTCCAAAGTCTTAACTCTCGCTTGGCTGTGTCTGTCTCTTACGCTCTCCGCACTCTTTTTGTATTCTGTGCCTACGATCCCTCCATCCCCGACAATCCCATGCTGCCGCGGTCTACTGGCAGATACAGTTGACATCCCTCCAAAATTCTTAACAACCCCCCTCCTTTGCTCAGTGGCCTGTATTTTCTGCCTGTTTTTGTCAGTCTTGCTGTAGTTCACTGTCTTTCTTTGACTTGCCCGCTCTCTCGCTCTCTGTCACAAATCCAAATATCCTCCATGTTCTTTTGTGTTCACAATGATATCCGCCTGCCTCATCGCCACATCGGCGTAGAGCACTCTTCTCCACAAAGAAGCACTCCGACTGACATCGTCCCAAAAGCTCAGCCTCACTTTCCATCTTCTGCTTTTTACCTCATCATATTTCACACTTCACCCACCCACACACACACACACACACACACAATGGAAGGTAATTCTCTCGTTCTTGCTCACATAATGGTGACCATATGGCTTCTTTGCCATTCAGCACGTCTGTCTACGCTGCAGAAATAGCCAAATGTGCAAGCTTTTCTTATGGAAATGCTTTTAATGTTCTTTTTTAAATCTAACGAACGAACATTGTTACATCAGTTCACCTACTTAACCTTTAACGCACCATCCAAAATGTTTTAACAGATAATGCACTTGATTCATGTTTTTATTTTATTTTAGGAAAAGTCACACTACTGCAAGCCTTCCAGTACACGTTTTTTGTTTAACTCTTTTTAAGTTTTTCAACCATCACACATACACCCCTTTTCAAGGTTTCACATATCAAAAGAAAATCGTCTGACCCATACCAGGTCATTTTTGTTCATCTCAGATGAACAAAAATGACATATTGCAATGTGGCATTATTTATTTAACAGAAACCAAAGAGCAGAAGCAGTGGGTGCACTTGTATTGTTTCTTCAGGAATTAAGAGGATAAGTAGCAATCAGCTGCCGCTGATCCAAATGCATTTGATTAATTGATCATCAGCAAGTGTGAGCACATCTATGAAAGCAGATGTTTTGGCAGTTTGCTTTTTTGGAGTAGTCGAGTGTTCAAGGAGGAAAGACATCAGTAATGTGATGAATGAAGCTATTGCTGCTGGCCAACAGTTGGGCATTTTCAAACATTTTGAAGTCCAAAATTCTGCAGTGAGAAAAATTGCATAGATTTAGGCACAAGTATCTTTCTTGTTAATTTTATTTTCTAACCTGGAACGCTTTCCCCATCTCCTCCAGTGTTTGCCTGTCTAAGCCCTTTCGCCTTATGAGAACCATAGGCCATTGATGACTCCCTGTACCCTGCCAGTGTACCTGGATCTTGGCAATCCCCAGTTTCTATTTTCCAGTCTAGAGGTGTTAGTGTTACCCCAACGCCTTTGCCTCAAGGGGAGGTAGTCCAAATTTGTCTGACTTTTACCCTTTGTTTTGTCCAGCATGAGCGTCCCTACCAGGAGCTCATGCTTCTGCTGGCATAGCTCTGCAGGTCATTAAAATACACAAGTCACCACACCTGCCGTGAAACGGCTGCATGGCAGGCAGAAAATAGACCCAAATGCAGGCCTCAGGAGACAAACTGAAAGTCATAAACAGCTTTAATGGTGAGCTTTCACAAAATACAAAACAACTGTAGGATAGTGAATCCAAAACTACAACTAACTAGGAGGCAGCAGGCAACAAAGGACTGGGGGGGAGGGGGAGTTAGGCAAATAAATAGACACCAGGTAATGAGGGGAGAGGAAACAGGTGGGTGGACAGCTGAAACTGATCACAGAAGATGAGACAAGGGAAGCAGAACTAAATACAAAACATGAGCGGCAACAGACCATCAAAATAGAAAAGAAAATATCACAGAAGCAAACTTGACAGAGAGACAGGGGACAAACAAATACACAGAACAGGAATACAAAAAAGGGGATTAACAAACCTATCACCAACTAAAGCAAACAAGGAACTAAAGGTACAAATTAAATAAATACAAGAAGAGCAAGAAGAACACTATAAACAGAAGACTAGGAGCTCAAACACGAATCCCATCTCAAACCAAAAGTTATGAACCCACAAAACAGAATGAACCTAAAGATCTATCGAATAGAAGCTGAAAACTAAATAACAACACCAAAAGGAAAGCATATCAGGCATAGGGAAATAACATAAAGCTAAATAACAGCAATACAGAATACAGGATGATAATGCAAAGACAATCAAAAATACAAACTTAGAGAAAACCTAAAAATCCAGAGAATTTAAAACCATGAGAACATGCTGGTATCTCCTCCAGTATTTCCTCCTGGCTGTGAAAAGTGCTGTTTGAGTCCTAGGAGCTAATGGTGTTCATCCTATTTATCACAATGTGATGCTAAAATATGCTGTCTGAAACTCAGTTCTCTTCATCCATTCTCTTAAATAAAACAAATAAAATGCCAACATCCATGAAAAATTGCACATTTAATTAATTGTCAGAAGACAGTCTCATAACTGAAATTCGATTTCATTACAGGCTGAACTATCTCAGCCAGAGATGCTATTGACCCACAGCTATGAGCAGCGCTCCCCTATTGATTAAACAGCGACCACATTTGTGGCTCCGGGTAAATGATCAAAGCAAACAGCCGACAGAGGCCAACCTCTCCCTCCCTTTCATGCGCCAGCTGTCTCACAAACTTTGCTAACTCAACATTTTGATTAATGGTGTCTTCACTGGGGGTTGATGACGAAAATTTGCTGGATCTTCTGCCGAGCACTGTGCCGCTCCCCTGAGGACTCTCTAACTAGAACAGGCAAGTGATACAGCAAAATTAAATGAGGATGCTAACTACAAATTCAGCTTACCCCAGAAACCCCTCCACTGTATATCGCCTGAGACAAACACAAAAGTCATGTATGCTTTTGCTTCTACATCCTCTTAACAAGTGTCATAATTAACAGTTGTGTTGCATTTCATATCTCAGTGAAGAGGAACAGTTTGATACGGAGGCTGCGAAGATAAACACTGCTGCAATGTCACAGCGTTGATGAAGGTGCCATTTGAAAAACAGCAGTTGCAGCAGTCTGACTCAACAATGAGACAGCAACAAGATGGAGGTTAGAAAAACTGAAAAAAAGAAGCATGGAGTAAGAGACAAATTCAAAGTGATGCAGCAAACAAAGGGGAATGACCTCTGTTGGGGATATATCAGGTACTTAACACACAAACACACACGTGTGCTGTAAGTCAGCAACAGCTTTAAAAGGTGACAGCAGAGGAATTCCCTGGGGCTCTGAAGTATCTGTACGGTGGAGCAGCTGACAGCGAGATAAATGCAGGACTGTCCCACACTAAAGCCAAGGCAAAAACCTGAAGCTAAGGCTGGGAGATCAGTTCATACACCAGAGAGACCAGAAACACCGGCAGTTTAAGGAAACATTGGTGATGATTTTTGCTCCATATCCATTTTCTTCCGTGTATAGAATCCAGGGTTGCAGGAGGGCTAGGTGAAAGGCAGCCCTCCATCCTGGACTGGTTGGTAGTCTGTCGCAGGGCTAGCACAGAGAGAGAGACAGCCAACCATTCACACCACATTCACACCTACGCCAACTTAGAATCACTAATTAACCCAACTCCATGCATGTCATTGGACTGTAGGAGGAAGTAGGAGTACCTGGAGAGAACTCGCAAACTCCACAGTGAAAAACATCGGCTGGCTGGTGGATACAAACCAATCACTGCACCACCACTAAACACTTAAAAAATTATTACTGTGAAGTGGAAGTTATGTGTTGTTAAAAACAACACTTCATACTAATTTCACTGATCTTAGTCATATTTCCTGTGAGGCCAAAACCTAATAGTTCATTCCTTTGTGCCTGTGGTGCTCACTTAATTACACATTAATTATCCTGTTAGAAAGACGCAGTGTTGCTGGAACATCCAGTCATGTGGACGTTGTTCTGGCCTGGTGAAGCTACTAAAGATTAGGCAGGTTTTTTTGTTTGTTAACATTATTTTTTTATTCTCTTTGCTCCTCCACAGGAAAGCAGGGAGAGAGAGCGGCTCGGACTCAAACCTAGATCGCTGTGTTTCAGCCTTCTTGCAGTCTGCTCAACCCGTGACCTAAACAGGCAACTCAGGCAGCTGGTTTTAATGTTGTGGCTGACGTACTGGCTCAGCCAAAAATGATTTTACAGTTGACATTATGTTAGCTCATATTTATGACTCTATCAGACAAACAAAACAAATACCAACTTGACATTTCTTTGTTAGGTTAAGCCTCGTGAATTCAACTGATGAAACGATGAGGATACACGATAGATTTAGGTTTGCTTTCTTCACATAGTCTTCATTCTTCCTGATTTCTTCTACCTTGATGAGATTCCCAGTTCCAGATGTACTGAAGCGTCCCCACAGCATAACGCTTCCACCACCACGTTTCACTGTGGGGAATGCTGTCCTTTGGGTTGTACATCTCTCCCTTCTTTCTCCAAATATATGCAGCATCTCTATGGCCAAAGAGCTCTAGTTTCATGTCATATGACCAGTATCTATAATCTTTCTCCAAGTTGTCCTTTGCATACTTGAGTCTGGCTTGAAGGTGTCTCTCTGACAGAAGTGGAGCTTTCTTTTGGTCTGTAGCCTTGCAGTCCATTCCTGTGTAGGGTTCCAGTGATTGTCTTCTTTCAGACTACAATTACTGACTTGGCTAAGCTATTCACTCATGTCTTGGCAGTTGTTCTGGAGTCTTTAGACACATCTCTCACTAGTTTTCTTTCCAGAGTCTTTGAAATCTTTCACTTCCTAACTCTGCCAGGCTTGTTCTGTACTGTGTGGCTCTCTTTGAATTTCTTGGTGATACTTCTCACTCCAGTTCTTGACACTTTTGTATATCTATCTCCTGCTTTGTGAGCATCAACAGTTCTTTTTCTCAAGTATAAACTGATTTATTTTGTTTTTGGCAAGAAGCTTTCTCAGGTGACAGCTCAAACTCTTGCTGATGTTTTTATACAGTGCGTAAACTGGAAGATAACCGTCAGTTTTAACTTAATTTTGCAGGTTTTGAATAAAGTTAAAGCACATCACTGCTGAATTCTTTAAGACAAAATTACACAACAGAAAATCGTTACACAAAAGTGAGACAAGGGTGACAAAAAAAAAAAAACTCAATGGGTCAAGAGGAAGGTCAAAAATATTACCGAAATGTCCTTAACAGTAACACAGGAAGGGTGTGAGAGACAAGCATTTCAAAATACTTCCGCATCCACTGAAAGGAGAGAGCTAAAATTGGCCTTAGACACTCTAAAGTGAATTTACCAGCTGCTAATAATAAAGAACTTCACCGCTGTGCATTCACAACAAACCCAAATATGCCCACAAGTTCAAACGGAGGAAAACACTTTTTTTTTTTTTTTTTACTTCATGCAGCACGCCCACACAAACGCGCTCCATCAATCCGTGCATGTTGAGTACGGTAGCAGGCTTAAGCAGGCGCTGACTCCCCGTCATCTTTCATCATTCATAATTCATATAGCCATTTATCACACACTCACTCCCGCTGTGCACACTAACAAGTCACTACAGCACTACAAACATGGAAAGGGTGTGGCTGTATGTGTGGGTGATTGCATTTAGCGTGCTCAAATCAAAAAATAAATAAATAAATTGCAAAAGTAGGTGTTTTGTGACTGAGAGGTGCGCTGTGGGTGGACTGAGAGGTTGTTGTGTGTCACCTTAAGAGTGAGCACCATCTGTCAGTGTCAGTAAAGGCTGGTGTGCATCTATTAAAAAGGAGTGCTGGCATTTTTCTGTACCCTTGAACACAAAGGGGGAAAAAAAAAAAAAAGCTTAGGATGCATCAGTGACTCATGATAACAATTTATCACCAGAGCGTCTGCAGAACCACGAGGCGAGCTAGCCTAGGCCGATAACACAGCTCACAACTCGCAGTGTACCAGCAGAGATCTAAATAAACAACCACACAGAGCACACAGTGGGATAGCAACAGCTGCAGAGAGACAAAAAAGAAAGATTCTTTTTTGTTTAACTTTCTTTCCATTTTTTTCAGGTTGTATGAATTTTTGAGCTCCTCGGAGTGCGTAATCTATTTGCGTAGGTGTCTTTTAGAGCTCAGGCAGTAAAGTATAGCCGCATGTGTTTGTCTTATTCTTGCTGGACTCGCACAAAAATAAGTCTTCGCATTGCTTTGACCGAAATATGAAAGCCAGAAATTCAGTTGAATGGAGTCAATTTGGACCCTTTCTCTCTGTCAAATCACCTGTCCTTCCATCTAAAAAGAGCCAGCTGACCCTCACCTCTTTCAATAGCCCGTTGCCATGGCAATTAGCCTTTGCAGGCCCAGGGTGCACAGCTGGAGTAAAGCGCATGTGTGCGAGTGCGTATACCAGGGCGTCAAATAGCAATGTTCTACCAGAAGCCGCAGGCTGGATTCGGCAAATTACGTACAAGGTGTCAATTTTAGTGTCTTTGCTTTGACACCCAGGCCGTGGAAATATTAGACCAACACTTTAGGCTTTAGATAATACTCAAAAAGTACTGTAACTGCAGTGAGTGTTCAGCTGTCCACACTAAGTGGAAGTCTGATTCTCTCATCCTCCTCCTAACAGGCATGGAGATGTAAAGTCTTCATCGTATGTGTTGTGTTCAGGTTGGTGTTATGAGATACAGACACACAAAAGCCATTAACAAAACAGGAATCTATCCATCTGTCTGTCTCTCACTGGATCGGTTTTTTTTAATACCTTTCTTGCATGCCCTCTCCTTTTTTCTGCTGCTATTTCTATTCCGTGCTTCTATTCTGCTCTATTTTATTATTTCTTCACTGCAGGAGGGAACATTTTGAATGCAGGGAAATATACAAGCTGATCTTCTCAGCACATTTGCATATGTGAAAACTCCTGCCACGTAACAGATTGGCTTGCTGCATGCAATCATGGAAAACAGCCAGAAGATTGCTTTAAAAACTCTGGCTGTGTTGAAGAAAGTTTACATTATTATAAGCTATTGTGTTACCAGCCACTTTATTAGGTACACCTTGCTAGTTTGGACTTCTTTTTGCCTTCAAAACCGCCTTTATTATTCATGGCACAGATTTAAAAAGGTTCTGGAAACTTCTGGGATTTTGGTCTACAATGACATGACAGCACATGCTGCAGATTTGTCTACTTATCCATGATAAGAATCTAAAGGTGATCTGTTTTCAACCAGTCAATCAATCAATTAAAACAGATTATTATGGATTTGTTTTCATGTGGCTTTCATATGTACCTGTTTTCAGTGATATAAGTCTTTCTTTCTCTCTTTTTTGCCATATGTTTCAAGTGACCTATATTTGACAGCAGCACATTTAAAACTGAAAATTCTGTTTGTGGTGTACCACCCCAATATTTTTTGTGGCCCCTATATGGGCACCTCTCTGAATAATTTCTGGAGGTGCCCCTGTCCTGCTGACGATGGGTACATTGTGGTCATAAAGGGAGCAACAATACTCAGTTAGGCTGTGGCATTTAAACAATATTCAGCTAGTACTAAAGCCCCCCCCCCCCCAAAAAAAAAAATTCCCTAGACTATTACACTACCAAAAGACTGAACTGTTAATACAAGGAAGGATAAATCCATGACACACGGTGTGGTTTTCTGTGGCTGTGGCCCATCTGCTCCAACCTTTGACTTGTTGTGCGTTCAGAGATACTCTTCTGCATACCTCAGTAATAAGTGGGTATTTGAGTTACTGTTCCCTTCCTATCACAGCAGTCTGAGTATTCTCCTCTGACCTCTGACATTAACAAGGCATTTCAGCACAGAGATTTGCCGCTCATTGGATATTTTTCTCTTTTTTTGGACCATTCCCTCTAATCCTAGGGATGGTTGTGTGCAGCAGTACCTCAGCGGTTTCTTTAATACTTTAAGACCAACATGTCTGGCATCAACAACCATACCATGTTCAAAGTCACTTAAATCACCTTTCTTTACCATTTTGATGCTCAGTTTGAACTGAAGTACGTCCTCTTGACCACATCTACATCCCTAAATGCATTGAGTTGCTGCCACATGACTGGTTAAATGGATAATTGCATTAGTAACCAGTTGAATAGGTGTACCAAAGTAACCTGTGAGTATAGATAAATAGCTTTATCTCTGGTCTTTTACAAGGTTGTTACTTTAGGATATTAATAAATATTCCAAATGAAAAAAGTATGAGAAGGTATGAGAACTCTTTACATTATAGTTATAGAACATTGTTGTAACACACAATAAAGTTATGTTTACGGTCCTGCAAATCAGCACTCCCTCCATCCTCCACTACTCACAACCTCCTGAGTTATGGACTAATTATAGACAAATCTGTCCACAAACACCTCCACACATTAGTTCAATGCATGGCTCCACTACATTAGCTTACCTTCATTAAGCCTCCAGTTTAATGGTGGCTAATGAAGCAGCTGAAACAGAGGCCTGCTCTCCTCTTATACCAAAACAGATCCTACAATGACATCAGTATGATCAGAAATGACAATGCCTGCAACAGACAGCAGGTCTCCATTTCATATTTTTGACTCCTACTGAGCAAACCAAACACTTTGACATAATGTGATTTAAACACAGGTTTTTAGGAGAAGGTGGAAAATTTCCCACCACTTTCCCAGAGACAAGGAAAGAAAAGAATTGATAAATTATCCCTGACTTTGGCAATTTAAATCTGGAAATACTAGTAACATGACACACAAACACTCAAACAGTCACTCTTGTCACCTTAACAATATCAACAAAACACTACATTTATTCTGCAATAATTATATCGAGTCAATATCATGGCAGGATGGCTTTTACAGTACACAGCATTAAAAATCCACTATGTAACCATTAAAATGTTACCTGCGAATTATACTTTGTAAGCAAAACTATTGAGTTGACGTCCTTACCTTAAATTTAAAAATGAAACAAGGCATGTTCCACTCCACATACTACATCACATGGTACATCTATTCTACAGGCTCAGCCATGTCAGCTGCTTGCAAGTGCAGCGTCTTATCACGGAGACAGCTGTGCTGCTGATATCAGGTCCTCTCATCCTCCTTGCCCTGGGTCATCTCTGTCACAACAGACAGAGGTAGGACACTTTAGCATTGAGTCTACAGGACAGCTGTCCCCTATAGGTGGGCTGCGAGGTCTACAGGGTCCTCTGACACTTGTCAGGAGGAGGCGTATCACAATGGGAATGCATGGATTTTCAGAACATAAATAAAAATCTCCCACAGTATCAGCTTAAATGAAACCTCATTGAGCTCTTTTTTTTTTTTTTTACATTAGTATGTTTTCTGCTTTTCCTGTTCTTGATCCAGAAGCTCATTACAGCTCCTCAGTACCAATCTTTTACTGCTTGCTGGATCAAAACAGCGAGCAGTTCCCTTGCTTACACAACTCTCCTGAACGAAAAGAGCTTTTTTTTCTTGTTTTTTAATCCTGCAGAGTAACAGTGTGACACAGAAGATTATCTAAATGATTGTTGCAATAATAATAAAAAAGAAGAAATAATCAGCTAATCACCACATCATATTCCTTCAATAACCTTGCCACAATGGACCTGTGTTTGCAGAGCTTGACACCCTGAGGCTCTGCAGACTTGTTCAGTATGATAAGGCCAAGGATGACAAATGGTGAGATTGCATTTCTGCGGGCTACAGTGCCATGCTGTGCTGAACTATAATATGTGCTGTACAATATCAAACAATGTGATGTATTATGCCATTACTCCCTAGGCCAACCTGGGATCTGCCATGCAAAGCCAAGGTGCTCTAGCCTCTGCTTGGTCACTGGAAAACTGTATAACAGCTTAGCTTTCCCCTGGCTGCCTCTGTGCAGTTTTGTCCCACTCCCAGATTTCAGTCCACTACTACCTACCACTTATTTAACGCACTTGCCTTCCTAACAGTTGTGCCACAACAGTCTAGCATGTCTATAGCCCTATGTATGCCTCTCATAACCCCACCAAGCACTCAAATGCAGCCCACTTCACTTTCGCCACCCCCCCCATCCCTGTCTTTCGATTGTAGGGCTGAATGCTGTGTGTGCATACTGATTTGGACTCAAGAGGCTAGACAGAAATTATGCCAGGTATTTTGTTGTTGGCAAGGGGAGAAGACAGCTGCGTATACATATTAGGGTGAAAAAGCCAAACCATTTAACTTTTTGTCAAGTACAGCAGTATAAGGGCAGTGCACGCATGCAAACAAACACACACACAAGTCCACATCGCTTTGGCAGTAAAATCCAGTAGTTTTAATGTGTTTAGACAATTTTTGTTTATGTGTGCTTCACTCCAGAGCTCAAAACTGAAACCGATGCATGCAAAATACAGTGAGCCAATAGAGATGTATCTCTGCTTCTTCTTCTTCTTTTCTTTCATTAGGCTACTAACATCCGCTGGTCAAAAACCAGGTCTCTCCCAGCAGAACAGGACCAAAGCTAAATGCATTTCATCGTCTCTCTCACCTTGATTTCTCTTTCTCTGCTTCTCTAAGCATAACCACAAAACCAGCCTCATTTATCCCAGTCAAGGTCACAGGTAGAAACCATTGTAAGTAATTTTCCACTGAGCTTAAAGGAAATATTGTGCAATTTGCTGAGTGACAGTAGCTCCCTATAGAACAGCACAGGGATACAGACATGGGAAAGGTAATATGTACATGTGCAAGAGTTAACCAAAAAAAAAAAACTGTCAATAACTTGTAAATGTTAAAGGATATTAATGGAGCTGGAGACACAGACATTTTGCAAATTGGTTTTGGTCTTTGCTAAAAAAAAAAAAAAAAAAAAAAAAAAAAAAAAAAAAAATCAATCATAATGTAGCTAATCAATTATTACCAAGGGGTAAAGGCGGTGCTACAAATTCACAAAATAAAGAGACACGTTGCCTTCTGCGTACAAACCCTGGTTGTTTTCATTTGATATCTACACGACATCAAACCCTGTCTGGTTGCTGTTGTCTCCCTTGTTTCCTCATCACAAACACACACGGCTATGACAGCCTCATTATAAGCAATCAATATCATTTGCTGTGATAAAAAGGGCTGGCAGGGAGACGGCCGATGCGTTCCGTGGTCGGGATAACACCAGGCCAGTGAGGGAAGATATGACGATGGAGAATTACTAACATTAATCACTTTAGCCAAGGAGATTACCCAGTCTTGCTTAATTAGAAATCTCCCTCAGGGCACAGAGATGAAAGCAGGGTGAGAGAAGGTAATGCTGTACGTAGCCGCCCGGCACAGCTTCGCTCAGCAATATGACTTATTAAAAGGTCACGAACATGCTAAACCTTGAGGCAGCTGGTTAGTGAGAACCCTGTAATGAGTATTCTTGGTAAGAGCCTATTGTACAAAAGAGCTATCAGAGGTTCAAATGAGGTGAAGTGGAGCAACTGCTTCTCATTTTGCTTCATTTCTTTTTTTAAAAACATTCATTTATGTACTTTTGGACACAAGTAGTTGTTCTCTTCGTACTAATATGTAGTAGGGTGGAGTTTTATTTGAGGACACATGCACTGTTGGTGCTCTTGTAGTTTGGTGGCTGTGTAGGACAGTCTGTGTTGTCACAACAACTTGGAGGGTACCCAGACATCTGCAGAATCATTCACACCCAGGCAGACCCTTCCATAGTCACGAGCAGGGAAAGCACATCGCTGGCTTTCAATATTTTGCCAAAAGTATTCACTCACCCAGCCAGATCATTGAATTCAGGTGTTCCAAACCCTTCCATGGCCACAGGTGTATAAAATCAAGCAGCTAAGCATGCAGACTGCTTCTACAAACATTTGTAAGAAAATGGGTTGCTCTTATTCACCCAGTGAATTCCAGCATGGTACCGTGATAGGATACCACCTGTGCAGCAAGTCTAGTCGCCAAGGTGAACTTGCACACCCAGCAGTTATAGAGCAAAGTTATTGTCTGCCAGGGAGGCGTTGTTTGTCTGTTTGAGAGATGGGGCTTGTCCCAGCTTAGAAGCGATTAACATTTGAATCCAGATCTGGAGCCAGCATCTTTTGGAAGGATTCTGGGCAGCGCTATACATGGAAATGATGTAGTGCCCTCAGAACTGGACCTGCATCTTTTGTGAATGGCGACAACATGGGTTTGACCAATATAAATAAGCCCATGAATGTGGGTCATTAGACCTGGCTCTGCTGTGTCTGTCTGCTCTCTGGTGCTGAGCAGGCACTGTGCAGTGGGTTTTTAGAGCTACTGGGTTGAAAACACATGCCTTCCTGTCTTCTGAAAAAGCTGTGACAGCTCCAAAGCTTACTAAGAAACTCTATAAAGCTGAAGGGACCTTCAATTTAAGATGATAAATCCCTGCAGGTTTGTTACTAACAATCATTTTCCATCTTTTTCATTATAAGAGTATCTATCAGAAGTGCTTTCACTAACTATCCAAAGCAGTATGGGCATTACTTGTGACAGCTGTAACTACTAGTTGCTCACATGTAATACTGTTGTAGTTTTGGAGATTAAGACATGAATTGGTTATGAAAGCAATAACTTCATTCTTACTGTAGCATGTGCATTCCTCAGTAAGCATCAGCCAAAAACAAAAAACAACGTTATTTTTTCCCAGGAAACAATGGCTTCTTGAAAAAGAGAAGAGCAATGTTTTGTGTGGCGATTCTGTCATCAGCAGAAAAATAACAAGGCCACACCGACAGTCTCCTCCAAAGGGATAATCTTCTGCAGGTGCCATCATTCTGCATTACACACAAAGGAAAGACGTATGCAGATACTTTTCTGGGGAAATGGAGCCAAATATAGCTTTTCCAGTAAGAAAAGGTAACAAACAAAAAGGTCTGGCAGCATAGATAGCTACGTGATAAAAAGCCTGTATGTTTGTTTATAGAAGGATCATATCATAATATCCTTCCAGCAAACCGTGTTATGATTTATGGTAAGGCTCCAACTGCCTATGAATACTATTTTTAAATTATGTAATTAAGTAATTATTATTGTTATATGTCCTCTAAAGTGAGGAATTGCTCCTTTTCTTTTCCTCGTGGCAGTCAAACTGAATATTTCAGAGGGTAGACTTGCAACTTGATGTTGCAGATCATCACTTTTGCCTTGACCAAACTCATTTCATGATATTTTTCAGCATTTCTACAGACTAAAATTTGATTGTTGTTGAATTTTGTTGGATTTAATTTTGTTTTGCTTAGAAAAAACACACCTTCAAGTCTTTGACATTTTGCTAGATAAGACAGGCATCGCCACGTCACCTTAAGAACACAGTAGCAGGTATTTCTGTCAAGGGTGTCTCAAGTGCAACGAAAACAATTAGAGGCTCATAATAAACTGTAATATCCGCATTACTTACAAGAACAGGATGCAAACTCGGCCCCAATTTCATCACTTTCTTCCTAAAACTCCTCACTACTGAGTCTTGTAGAGCTGAGGAGGGAACAGGACGCAGCTGTAAAACTCAACTGTCCACACGTGGCTGCCCTCCGTATGAACCTTCCTTTTTTTACAATGAACCATAAACAGCTTATATTAAAAGCAGCTCGATATAAATAAGAGGATATAAACTTGGAAGAAGGCACGTTTTGGTCAGAAACCCACCTCCAACTTATAGTGCAACTGCAAAAAAAACAAAAAACAAAAAAACCCCCAGAAACTAAAACATTACACTAACTCAAAAAGTGCTTCAAAGATACATAAAAGACAGCCAGACAGCGATCGCTGTCTAGGTCGGAGAAGTTTACTTCTGAGTCAAGCAACAGGGACCAGACTCAGACACGATCCATGCTTGGCTGCAGTGGTACCCAAGAGATTTACACAGACTGAGCTAGACAGCGGAGGGAATTTTACAGCGCTGGAGAACAACTCTCTCCTGACAGCCAGCTCTGTCACTGGCATAGGAAACCTACAGGATGAGGATAAATCTTATGGGGGGAAGTGAATACATGATGGAGGCAAGAAAGGAGGCATGAATAAAGGGAAAAGAAGAGTTGAATAGGGTGATAGCACTCTGGGTAAGACATTTATCTTCAGAATAAAAATAAAAAGAGAGGCCTAAGAGCAAGAGTGGTAGTCGCTCATTAATCTAAAAGATGAGAGGAAAATGCAGGCCTATAAATCGGCCCTGCTGCCTGGTAAACAAAGGGCACTTTCAGTCGCTCCTTTTCCTTGACTGATCCCAGCACTGATCTCCGGGGGGAAATGATGTGTATATAAATACACTGATAATTTATGCACCCAAATTATTAATGGCTACATTTGAATTGCTAATTTGTGCTCACACTAATTCCTGCCTAAAATGCACTGGACAAAATCTGACATGCAGCCTTCAAGGCAGCACAGTGAAGCAAAAATAAACCCAAAATGCTAATTCGAAAGGGCAGATGAACACCATCTGCAATACCTTAGTCAGACACTTTCACTTCACTTACAATGGCTGATAATGGATCAGAAAGCCTTAAATGATGAGAAGAGCAGTTAAGCCAACATTTAGTCACACTGAGGCGTTTTGCATAAATGCATCATATAAAAAAGCCGCCAGTCGAGCAGTTAAGAGGCGACATAAAAGACAAGATAGAGGGCTGAGGATATAGCTGCAGGCAAATCTCTTTTAGAAAAGGTGACAGTTGCATTAAGTTGTAAAGCAATCCCAGAGGTTCAGGGCAAGGTAACGGGAACGCAGCACACTGAGGACGTCTGGAAGGCAATGTAATTGAAGAAGAGAACAAAGAGCGGGCAGAGACACGGTGGAGGGAAGGATGGGAAAGAAGATGGCGTCTGTCTGTGATAGAGTCATATAGTACCAGTGCCACAGAGGGCACTGATAACACACTCAAAGCCCTGCCAGCCCTTCAGGTATAATACATGATGCTTAAACTCTGTTCTGACCTTGACCAATGCAAATGCTTCCTCACAAGTGCATTGATTCACCTGGAGGGTGAAATAGTAATATGCTGGCATGAGCACAGATTTCCTCTGTGGGTAGGGTAAAAGTATTAGAACACATCGACTTTAATGCCGATGAACCGACAGCCAATCTACAATAAAGCAGATCGAAAAGCAACAAATGTTTTTCACTCTACTTTATCATTTCTTCTCACTTACCTTTGAGCTGGTCAGCCACAACACTCTGTCCTATTCTCTCCATGACCTGTCCGTCCTCATGCTGGTAGCGATCATCCAGGAATTTGGCAGTGGCGTGTGATAGGTGCACCTTCCCAGCAACGCCTAGTTGCTCCATCAGGTTGGCTAGGTTGACATCGTTTGACCAAACGTCGAACTTGAAGCGCTTCATCCCCAGGATGCCGCACAGTACGGTGCCAGTGTGGACTCCCACCCTCATGTTCACCATCTCCCTCTTCTCCTGGCAGAACTGTTCAATAGCCTGAATCATGCCCAGGCCCATCTCCACGCAGCAATAGGCGTGATCTGGTCTGGGCTCGGGACACCCGGCCACACAGTAGTAACAGTCTCCTAGAGTGCTGATCTTTTCACAGCCGGTGAGCTCACAAAGTCTATCAAATCGTCCGAACAAGTCATTAAGAAGTCCAACGAGGGCATGAGCAGATTTGTTGGCAGACATTTTGGTGAAGCCCACAATGTCTGCAAAAAGGATGCTGACAGGCTCCATCCGTTTCATGTTGAAGGGCCTGAAGATGATCTGGCCTCGGGGGATGGAGGTTTTCTTGCGTTTATTGTTTTTAGGGCTGGAGATGGCAGCAGCAGCACCGCTGGTGGAGTAACGTTTAACAGAATGATCACCTATGTCGTCATCGCCCTGCTTCATGAGCTCATCAGCCACGATTCTGGGCATAACAGAGTGGATCATTCGTTCCTTCAAGGCTTTCTCCACTTCCAGGTCTTTACCGTGCATGATAGCTTGTCCGACCTTAAGGAAGGTGCTCCGCGACCGCACCTCAGACATGATGAACAGGTGCATACCGATGGCATGAGCGCAGAGATGAAGCAAGGCTTTTGCTGGGCCCAACCACCTTAGAGTATCCCAATCTGATGGGGCGGCTAAGCTCCACTTCTCGCCTACCTGAGTCAGTTGCAGCCATCCCAAACTTTCAAAAAAGATGGAGTAGAGAAACCCGAGGAGGACAGAGGCATAGAGACGAACGTGGAGGACGCTATATAGCAACAAAAGAACCTCAATGCAAAGGGAGAAGGTGCCTACAGGAGAAAGACAGGGACACCAGTCGCTATCTCCCACAAGTGTTTCATATGACATGTTGTATGTGGGCCCTATTCCACTGAATTCTTCCACATCAAGTGTAGGTGCTGGAGTCTCAGGGTCCTTGAAGCCAGATGTCTGAATCTGGGGGGCCAGGGTCAGTATGAAGGTTACGAGGATGAGGAGCAGAGATGCTTGGTTGTAGCAGCGAGAGTACAGTTTGGTAAACGTTAAGAGGAAGAGGAGAAAGCAGAAAAGGAGGAAGGAAGCAGTGGGGACAAGAAAAGCAACCCTATCACAGCGGGAAGGGTTGGCAGCAAAGTAAAATCCCCAGAGTAAAGCAGCTGCTAGGAGGTAAAAAAGCACAAAACGGAAGCGCCTCTGGGTCTGAGGGAAACACCGTTCTCTACAGGCCTCCTCCAGGATAGAAGAGTCAAACTTTGGGTCCCAGAAATGGCCGGCAGACCTCTCAAAAAGCTGTGGCATCTTTTTGTGAGAACGAAAACTCTTGACCACCGGCCTCCTCAGTCCGGACTCCCCAGAGCTACAGCTAGAGGAAATGCTGTACTTGCAGTGCTTGGCTCCGCCAATGAAGCCTCCCCCGATTGAACCCAGCGGCCCGCCTCCGTGCTTGTGTTTGACACTACTGCCAATTCTCACCGAGACGCCTCCATCTCCACTTGAGTCACAGCTCACTTCTGTGTTGTGAGGCAACAGTTGCTGATGCTGGGGGGATGCCATGTTTTCTTCTAATCTATCAAAAAGAAAAAAATTACAAAAAAACTCAAAAACTAGGCAGAAGGCACAGTTATTTCTCAGGAAACACAAATGAAGTAAGGCAAAAAGTTGCGGCCACACAGTATGATTGTTCAATCTTTAAAAAAAAAATTTAAAAAAAGGAAGGGAGAGAGAAAAATCACACTCTGTGCTCTGGCTGCAGAAACACCAGCAGACCATCCAAAGTTTCTGCGTAGTTCATTTCTGCCATTCTTGACGTCAATCCCTGCATTCCTCTACATTCCCGGCTGTTTTGACTCCACGCACTTAAAACTGCAAGGTTCACCCAGTGCCTGCTCTGCCGAGGCAGCCAGCTCTTTGCTTCACTCATTGGAAACTATTTGGCCAAACGGACAGAATTACACAATACTGTGAGTACAGGAAAATGCTGAAAAATACACACATACACACACAAATAGGACTGAGAGGATAAATTATTTTAAGGTGCTCTCAAAATGTGTCTAAAAACCCCCAGATTCAATTCTGTGAAGTTGTTTTGTACTCAGTGTGTTTGCTCAGCCCGCTTTCATTGCTGGTGCGTGTCCAATTCCGCTTATCCACTCAGTTACCCACGCTTCTACTTCCATACACGTCGATGTCAAGTGAACTAAACCATGTGAAGTTTACATGACTGAGCAAAACTTCATCCAGGGCCAGTCAGACGCAGTGGCTCGAGCTTTTGCCGTTTGCTGTGTCGATCCAAAAGGTCAGCGGTTAAAATTAAGGCGTAGGTCAACACCGGATACACGGATCATGCCACTTGAGTTTTTTATTTTTACACCCCCACGCTCCTTGCCGCAAGGCCTAATCGCCAACACACTCATGGACGGCGCCCCGTCCTCGCCTGGCTTTCCACTCCAGAGTCTCCACCGTCACTGCGTCTCCGAACTCGGCAGATATTTTGTGCACGGAGTTCTGCAGGAGCGAGATGCGATGCGAATGAACTATTCGGCGTTACTGCAAGAGCTCAGACGGCAATCACCACTCTACAGATACGCGCGCCTCTCAAGGCTATAGCCCAGCCAGTCTTAAATCAGTGTTTTGTAAGCGCTGCTTTGGTATTCACATCCAAACTGTGGCCAATTCATCGTCAGTGCGCCCCAAGAAGGAAAATATCCAGCTTGTCTTAATATCCTGACCATTCCCGGCTGTGTGGTGTCTCAAACGGAAATCTGCGAAGACAAACAGACCCCTGGAGCAGGCTGCATGAAGTCCAGTCCTTCCTGGTATATGAAGTAAAGTTTGCCCACGACAGCTTGGTCCCCCCTGTAATCGCCAGACGACGAAAGCCCCGGAGAAAGTAGGGCTAATTAAAAGGTCTCCACCTCCTCTCCACTCCCCCCAGTAGCACAGTCCCACAGGTTAAAGCACAGCGCTGCCTTCATACGGCCACTTTGATTAATTGGGCAGGATACAAAGAATATCGTCATACCTCCAGGTGATTCAAGATTCACATGATAGGCTAGATTAGGGCTGCTGCTGCTGCACCGTCTTGCCTTTCCATCCCTTGTGCCGTCCACAGTGAGAGATAGAATTGTCCTATTACCGGGTTATCTGATCACAATTTGTGTGCTGCACCGGCGTCTACACGTGCGCGAAAACGCTGTGCGCGCAATCCAGGCGAGGCGGGCAACACGGTGGCAGCAGCAGCCGCCACCATCTTCTGTCTCTGTGCGCTTCCAGCCGTCCAGCCGAGAGAAGTGTGTGTTTGTATGTGAGTGTGTGTGTGTGTGCGTGTGTGTGTGTGTGTGTGTGTGTAAGAGGGAGAAAGAAAGAAAGTGACGCCAGAATAAATACCATATCACGTCCCCTCTTTCCTTTCAAAATAAAAACCCAAATGTGCCTTTTATAGTTGTTTTTAAAAAGGCACAGAGCCATAATAATCCATGTATTAGCATGTATTACATGGTCAATATAACACATACTTTCTACAACAACCTTTTTATAGGGTCACCTTAAAATACTCTGTTAGCATGAAACTACAAAAGAAAGCTTCAGCAAACAAATTTGTGGTTTTTAAGTAAACCCGTAATCATTCAGACCCTTTATTTTCTTTCGGGGATTTTGTTGTTGTTGTTGTTGTTGTTGTTTGTTTGATTTATTTTGTGTGTTTAAATAAAATTACTTCCATCATCCAAATGTGTCAAAAACTTTTTTTTAGCTTGAACAAAAAAGAAAGAAAGAAAGAACGAAAAGAAAAGAAAATGCTATCCATAAGTCAAAATTTCAGGTTATTATGTTAGAATTTAGAGTTTATAAAACAAATTCTTAAGTTATTTTCTCATAAGTTTGATCTAGTAAGTTGAAAACTTTAGAACGCAAATTTCTACCTATAAGTGGCATCTTAAATTTATGTTTTATGTTAAACTTGTTTTAATTTATTTATTTCTTCTTCTTGTTCCTATTATTAGTATTTATTTATTTATTATTTATTTTTGGCGAAAACGAGCTTCCATACGTAAGAGACTGTTTCCTTAGAGGCTCTTGTTGTCAACCAATTTGGAGCTTCACTCTAGACGCACTAAAATAATCTACTTTTAACGATCCTCTATTTTGAAAATCCCTCTCTCTTCTTCCGTTTTGATGGTCACCATAGACTTGACGCTGCGAGCAGAGTAGACGAAAAGAGGGGTTGAGTGAGGGGAGGGGAGGGCTACAGTGCAGGAACGTGCACGCACTTGATAAAAAGCAATAGAGTGAAATGTAGCGAGCACGCATTTTAGGGAAGGGTTGGGATGTATGTTTTTAATGGCACTCAGCGAAACTCCATATGTTCAGTTCGTGAACAAAGCCCCCTACCCTCCTCTCTTTTCTGCTGCTCTATACCATTAAAAAGAATAGAATAAACACTTTATCATTTAAGGACACAACATTTAGTCTAAGATGAGAGTAGAAGAAGTCTTCATTAGAAGACACCTGGATATATACAGAGTATCTTCAAATAAACAGCAGAATAGGAGCACTGATATCTAATTCTGAATACTTCATTTAAGGCAGACTATGAGAAATGAAGGCTACAGAGTGTGCAGCCAAACTGAATGAAGAACCTGCAGGTTTAATGTTCTATTATTTATTTATTCAGCAGCCTGACAGAAATATTAAGCAGCTGGCCTCTGTAGTCAGCAAGGAGCTTCGCTGTATTTTGAAAGCACCCCTAGAGGGAACCGCGCTACCTTCTTGCATTCCACCTGCGTGCATGGGAACAAACAAAACTCTGTCTTTAATTGGGAGAATAAGAACATTTACTGTGATTTTAAAGTGGTGAGCTGGAATTCTCTTGATTTATTCATAACCCAGATAGCAAGACGACATTGAATCTATGTTGATTTTTCATCCGAACCGTCGTATATGGTCGGGGTTGAAATGCCAATGTTGTAACAACATTGAAATACTGTGGTAAACCGACGGTCTTACTATAGAGACGTTGTAACGATGTTGATTCACCGTTGTTTTTTTGTCATTGATATTTGATCTATTTATAGTCGACCAGGTGACAACAACAACGTCGAGAAAACGTCTATTTATAGTTGACGATCATTCGGCTCCGGTCACCATCAAAAACCATCGATTTGTAGTTGAGCATTAAATTGCATTGCAACTGATCGGGTATAAAGTACCAGAGAAAGTAGATTTATTGTTCATTTGTTATCAATGCCTTGGTGTGGTTCACCAGCTTTAAAAAATCGTGTCTACGTGCAATTTATGTATAGTTGACCGGGAAATTAAAGCAGCGATCACTTGGACTATTCCGCAGCACCCCTCTCACATTGGTACACCCCCCCCCCCCCCCCCCCTCCCCCGGTATTCATTGTCTTCTACAGTAGAGCGGGACATTTGATTTACTCTCAGCGGAATTGACCGGAGAAGGCATCAGTTCATGCACTGCACTGGCCCGCACCATGATTAGTATAAGGTAAGAATGAATGATTTTTTTTTCCTACTCGGTATTTCCATGTTTGCATTTGAATAACAGTAAAAAAAAAAAACTTGTTAATGTTGTACATTAACGAGTTTTTTAAATTGTGTCTACTTCTTACAATCTGGCAACAAATAAATTGCACTGCGAACAAAGTATATCAACAAAGAAAACATTTTTGTTTCATAATTTCTTCGTTATATTCCCTTACAAAGCTAGCTTTAACGCTTCGAGGTTTCCTTTGTTCTTGCCGTCGCCTCGGCGCTTGACCCAGACTTTCGCTCTGTAGTTGCTTAGTACTACAAAAAATTCTAAATCTGTGATATATGATTGATAAACGTAAAGTTAACTGTATAAACGTGTTCAATGACTTTGTTACTTTTGATGATTGGAGAGCACTCGCTTCAAATCGCACACGAAAACTTTAGACTCAGTTTGAATGCTCACGCAGCATGAGTGACTGTACGTTGCACGCTCACCTAACTTTAAGTTGCACGCGTACATGACTTTCCGTTTGTGCCTTGAATAATGAATAAGGCTACGTCCGCACGTACCAGCGTATTTTTGAAACCGCTGATTTTTCTATGCGTTTGCACCTTTTGTCCACACGTAATGTATGTCTGGCCATACATTGTGTTTGTATTTCCAGGCACATTTCACGAAGCAGAACGCAGTCTTCAGAGATATCCACGTGAACGCTGTGATACGTCTGACCTTCAGTCCGAAGAAGAAACCCAGACCAGTCTTAAAAGAAAGCACAAGTAAAACCTTTATATTCACAAACATATCTTTGATTGTTAAGAATTTATGATCTTGTCTTTTATACATATCTGTGGTGCTTGCATACTGCAATATCACCACATAATATAGTCCAAAAAGTGGAAGTTTGTAAACTTTTTAAAAATGCAAAGCCGTGTACACTTGTGCACTTCAAAAATTCATTGTATACTGTACCTTCTTGCACGTCTCTGTTTCCTGTGTGTGTTGTTAGAAATCAAACTAACTTTAGGAAACAATATGCCAAAAGCATATTTACAATTACTTAAGACCGTTTTTAATTTATTTTCTTTAGACCAAATCCCCTGTACACATATACGGACTCAGAGGATGAGCAGCCTACAAAAAAACGGTTTCCCCAGGCCCCTCGAGTGAAAATACCAGGTAATAAAATACTGTCTAGTGTCTGTGTACATATCTGTGTCTGACACAAGGAAACTTTTTTGACAAGTTGTCTGTATTCTTAAATACTTAAAAAATTATCTTTTTCTAAACAGCCCTCATCACTCCGCAGTCTGCCCCCCAGCCCACTGATAGCAACCATCATAATGCCCCACCCAGCTTCCGGCACCTTTCGCCACTCCGGCACAAACCGACACAGCTTTGCGATCTCGCCAGCATGCAGAGTCTGATGTCTTCCCTATAGATGGTATGCTTTTAAAAAAGCTTTAAAGCTGCATCACAATGTCATTGTACTCTTATCTAAAAAGAAAACCCAATTTATACTCCTGAATGTCATCTTGTTGTGATTTTTTTTCTGTAGATTCCAGAGACTCTGTGAGGCCACTATTACAAGGCAAGTTTGAAAATCTTGGAATTTCACAGTTTACATGGTATAACAAATATATGTGACAGGCAAAAACTAGTAAACACTTTTAGCAGTTACAAGAACTAACAAATGAATATCCAACAAAAGTGAATAGAAATACATTGTACTGCCAATACTTTGGTTTATTCTTTGTATGACTTGAAAATCAGGCTTTAGGGAAAACCAAATGACATGTTTCTATCATCAATTACATGAAGTAAACACACAAGCACTTGCATACACATTTAAGACATGAGACACGCTAATTCCATCTCATAAAATGTGTCTATAGGTGAGACGCTTTGCGTTGATTGGTGCTGCTGGACCACACTGGAGGTGCGAGTCCGCCGTGTAATGGTTTATGCCATTACAAAGGAGCTGGCCTCTGTACTCAACTGGGCAGGGGAAAAAATACCAAGGACCAGACAAAGCAAAAAAGGGCATTTAAAGAGACAGCGCTGTGCAGATGCATATTTGGTAAGTTTTAACATTTATTGTAGTTTTATGAGCCTAAAGTGAACAATAAAGGGATCAATTGATGTGCTGGGTGCGTTTCACATTTCCTATGTCTGTTTTTTGCTATATTACTTTGTCTTTCTTAATAACAAGACTTTCATGTCCGGTTAATCTGGAGATGGAGTCTTTGGTCTTCGGCTTGTTTTGTCCTCGGGTTGTACACTTTGTAGAGCCCGAGGACCCCATGTTTTCTTTTTTTTTTTTTTAAAGGATACACGGCACACCATGCTAAGACATATCACATTTTCAGCTTATAGCTCTTTGGGAATCAAATGCGGCAGTTTGCTGATTTCTGCCTGGTGACTTTCATGTTTATCAGCCTAGGAGTTTACATACTTTCTCCCTGCTGAAGACAATTAACAAGAGCTTATTCATGTGCTCTAATTCCCTTTTTTTTGTGTGTGTGTCTATTTTTTGTCCTAGATGGCCTGGCGCAGCAGGTAGGGGCGAACTCTATGTCTGAGTTGGTCTTTGCTCAAGCAGTCCAGAAATGGCTCAGATATGCTCCAGATCGTACGGGTGGCGCGCAGGACACACATCATCCATCCCCATCCCGGAGTAAATAATAAAAAGTGACGTGAAACATAGAAATGTAAATAGGAAACTTTGTCTTTTAATAAAGTATTTTGCAAATGATACATGTCTATTGACCTTTTTTGGTTTTTTTCAATAAAAAGCAACTGTGCGAAAGAGGTGGAAAATCAATACCATATCTCAACAGTGTTTCAATGTCAACAGTGTTAGAAAATATAACGTCGAATCAATGTCAGGTTTCAACATTGATTCAACATCAAAACCTGACGTTGTTTCAACGTTAAAAATGGGTGCAAGAGTGATGTTGGGTCAACGTCACACTTCAACGTTGCTTCAATGACGTCGCCTGATATTGACTCAACATTGTTTCAATGTTTCCTTGCTATCTGGGAAACCACTGTATCAGTTTTAATCTTCTGAGAATATCTCAAGTAACGCTCGCAGAAGAGTTGGAGTTCACTCACAGAGAAGCTCACGTGGGTTCATATCACTGTATAAAGGGGGATTTTGGTGCATGTGTCAAAACTTGAGGCAATTTACATCACACACACACATCCACAGACACACTCACATACGTCTCTCCCCCCCCCCACACACACACACACTCCCACAGTCACGACAAACTGCTGGTGCATTGCAGCTGTGGAACACAAAGAGCATGCTTTCAAAAAGTGGGAGATCAGACCTGTTCAGATGTTGGTGTAAGAGAGACAAAAGGAACAGAGCGAGACGTTATACAGAGAAATGTATGGAGACAAGATGGAGAAACAGGAAATATGCAAGCGCAAGATGTAATCTCAGCAAATTTTCTTGTTTGAGTCCAAAGATTGATCATTTTATTTGAATAACCACAAAGTTTCACTGCTTGGTCCATCAGAAATCTTTATTCTTGATGGTCAAGCTTGCAAAAATTAGGCCAAGATTAACTTAAATTTTTTTAAAAAAGGAAAAAAAAGTGAATCAACAACTACTTTAATGGGATGCACATCCATTCAATATCTAATTCACAGGTAAATGAAGATAAATTACACTCAAGTACACAAAAAAAAAAAAAAATGCAACCACCTAATGTTACGAAGCCTGAGCGATCAATCCCACTATAAACTTTTGCCAGTGGTCTGCATTTTCTTTCCTCTTTTTACACAGCTCTCTCTAGTGGGCATGTTCTGAATCTGCAGTGTAAACATACTAAACACCCTGTGCAGCACTCACACTCAAACAAACTGAAAAGTTAATCAAAGTTAAGCTTATTTGGAGGTTATGTTTGCTATATTCTTTTGCATCATGCTTCAGAGTTTAGTTGGGAAAAGCAGCAGGGGCGTTAGTGAGACAGGACACGTGGAGGAAACAGGAAGTGCACTTGGCCATGAGTCAACTTTATTTTTTTGTTGGGTTAGCTTAGAACCACCTACCTGTTCTTTACGATTTAGAGCTTTGTGTATGAAGCACTCTTGGAAAAATTTGGAAAAATATACTGAATCAGCTCAGCACCCATACTGGAAGCAACAAGCCTGGCTCTGTCAGAAGCTGCTAACCCTAACACATTTGATCTTTTGTCTTTTACAACTTATAAAGCCAAAGAAAAAGAAATAACATGCTAAGGTGTGCAGAGACTCCACAAAGCTGAAGCCAACAAGCAAAATATCCATTGTTCAATGCCCAGACTGTCCAAGTGTGTTTAGGACATTTATTGAGGCACAGTACACAGGAACTTGCGGTAAAAGCTACCTTCTGCTTTCCTTCTCTCCATAGAGGTCAGGGGTCAACTCATGAGTCCTCCACTTCTCCTTTACCTCCATCTCACATTTTTTTCTTTTCTTTTTTTTTGCAAGCTGGGAAATCTGCAAAGATTAACCACACTTTGGCAGCAATTTTCAAAATTTTGCAGCAGAGGATATATGTGTGTGTGTGTGTGTGTGTGTGTGTGTGTGTATATATATATATATATATATATATAGCTTACTCAACTGGCCATTTGGCTATTTATGCAGAAAAAAATGACAAATATCTTTCTAACCTGCAGAATAATTGGCAGAATAAATCATTTGAAAGCCTCATTCATATGCTATTTTTATACGATCACTTAAAAGAAAAGGCTGAGAAGCTTATCACTGAGGGGAAAATAAACGCTAACACAGCATTTAAATTCTGCTGAAAGCAAATTTATAGACTCAAACAAAAAAAAACAAAAAAAGTAACAACAGTTACAAGCAGAGTGAACACACCCACTCTGCACTGAAGACTCTGACCTTTGATCCCTGACCCCTGCTATTCTCAGAGGTTGTCAACAACCAAGACTGGCGAGCATACAAAATTATGAGGAAAAATAACCAAAACAAAAAAACAGCCACATGTGTTGCAGGTGTCAGTAACACAAGGGACTATTGCTTGTGTCAGAGGGAAAATGCATGCACCTTTTGTGATATCGAACATGCAGTGTTAATCTAATTCAAAAGCAAAGGTTTGGATGTCTAGCTGTGTGTGGCACCCACACAAGCGGCTACTTCAAAAACAGCTTCCTGAAGCGTGTGGAATTAACCTGCTGCAATGCAATTCTCACAAGTTGTCCAACACACATTTCTGTTTCCACTTTTTTCCTTTATTCACATACAAGGGAGCTGGTATTTGATTTTTTTTGTTCAGGATTTAAACTTTTTATTCGTTCTCATTTAATCTTTCCCATTTCCTCTTTTATTCACATCATTGATTTCCCAATCCCAAAGTCCCAGACAGTCCAGAGTGGTTGTGCAAGGGAGAGAGGCATGTTCTCATTTCTTCAGCACTTGTATCCTTAAGCTGCCTTTATCGACGACCCCTCCCTCCCGCTATCTCTTTCAATTCTACGGACATTAAATGCACCTCCCCTTAAACTCCTGAGAAAAAAAAAAGGAAAAAAAAAGCATCTTCTCGCCTCTGTCTCCATTAGTGATACAAGCGTTCTGACAAAAAGCAGGGTTGGCATCGACCAGACCCTTTCTCTTCACCTTCACCTTCTCCTTTCTACCTTTAGAGTATTTTGTGTTCCTCAGTTCTTTCGGTAACGATTCTTTGGCTTCTCACCACAGCCGGTGGCCTCGCAGGAGGACAGGCCAGGCTGCTTGCCAGAGTTAATGCTGCTCAGAAGGGCAGGCAACTCAGTGGTGATTGCCTTCTCAATCTTATCAAGCAGGCAGCCTCCGATGTAGGAGCACTGAGCTGACAGAGGCTTGAAGTTGGTGATAGGGTTGATGCCAAAGAAGTCACGGTAAGCGTCACGGTTGGGCAGGTCAAATTTGCTGACGTTGGTCTTGGCTAGGATGGATTTGAAAATGTAAAACTTGTCTGGGTCATCTACAATCTCCTGGAAGACTAACTCGGGATCACTGAAGAAGCTCATCTTCTCTTTAAAGGTCTGGACGTAGCGGTCTACCAGCAAGCCGTGGATGCGTACACGGATACCGTGCTGGCGGATGAAGGCAATCTTATTCTCCATGCGGTTTTCGATCACCTGGTTGAGATCCTCCAGAAGAGAGATCTCCTCTCGCTTGAAGAGCTCCCGGCTGGTGTCAGGTGCATAGTCATATGGCCAGAAGGAACTGACATAGACACGGGGAGGCTCAGTGACATTGATGAGGGGAGCTAAGCTCCAGAAGAGCGCTCCGTAAACTCTCATTAAGTCCTGGGTGGCCAGGTTGTCAGCCTTGTTCAGGATGATGCGAATCTGTGACTCACGACCCTTCAACTGCCTGAAGAGCATCTCTAGCTCCAGACCAACGTCCAGCTTGGTGGGGTCAAACACGACAAAGATCAGGTCAGCACGGTCAATGAACCACTGACAGACATCATTGAAAGGATAGCCTAGATGGGAGAAAAGCACAGGTCATAATGAGCTATACGCAGTTGATTTGTGGTATCTGAAAATCAAAACCTGAGAGCGAGCTTCTTGAGTTTACCTCTTTCCTGCTGTTTCCGGTTCTCAATAATTCCCGGTGTGTCTACGAACGTCACACGCTCCAAAAGCTTGTGGGGCATCTCAATACCAATCAGCTTTTCCAGAAAGTTTTGACCAAACTTCTCCAGGGGAGAGAAGGAGCGCGAGCTGTCAGCCGCCATAACGATACCCTCAACAGAGCGGATCTTTTCCCCGTGCATAATAACTGTAAATTCAGAGGTAGTAGGCTCAGCTCCTGCAGAAGGACATCACAGAGGAAGAGAGGAAGAGATTAGCATTGCGGAGGAGAAGCAGATGGGAAAACACACTGAACCTCAGTAAGATGTAAAGCACCCAGTTCTCCAGTCAACTCCCCATCTGATGTAGATTTAGCAACAACTGCACTTTTGACCTTGCCTTTTTTTCCATCAGCGCTGGATTTCAGAACTTAACATTATTTACTGCTAATTTACAAAATAAAAAAATAACATCTTTATGGTACCTGTGTAGAGCTGATAGGGGCTGTCATGCAAGCCCAGGAGGTAATTGATCATGGAGGACTTTCCTACACTCCACGGTCCCAGGAATAGCACCATGGGCTTGGAGGTAATCTCTCCATCTGTTTAGGGCAAGAAGAAACAACACTGATTAAATTATCAGCAGTGTGGTGAAATCATCATCTAGACAGTCATCTAACCAACCATCTATCCAAAAGGTCTCCCTGCATATTTATTTATTTATTTTTTCACTGAAGAGCACATCTGAACAGCACTGCCAATCCAGAGCACAGGGCACATTTTACAAAACTTAAGAAGGAAGGACAGAAACATGTTGTAAAGCTGTTAGGGTGTTTAATAGCATAAAGGAAATTCATTAAAATGCAGCAGCCATAATCTCATGACACACGATAAAGTTTTATACTCTGACAAAGAGACTCGACGGGTCTAGCACAAGCTGTGTGTCTCGTAGCTGTTGTGAGTGGACATGGTGTTTGGGTGGCTGGGTGCAATGTGCTACAATGCAACTGACTGATGGAAAAATAGCATTAAAAAAGGGAAAGGAGAAAGAATAAACAAAAAAACAGACATTAAGCATCACTCCTGGTGCTACTGGAATTTAAAATGATAAAAAATAATAATATTAAAAAATAAAGTGAAAAAGTAAACCAGTTCACTCCTAGCTGAACACTGACCACCCTTTCCCACCAGTGTCCCCTCCTCAAACCTCTGTATCCTTTGTTAAAACCAAAGCTGCACATGCAACCCCATTTATATAAATATATATATATATATTTTTTGTTTTTACAAAGTAATGGTAAGTCATTTTGTAAAAAGTTTAAATAATGTGCAATTTAAACACTAACACACTTAAAGTATGTTAAGAGCATTTTTACTTCTCTTTTTATTCACTCTCCGTAAAATGAAGCTTTCACCCATGGATCACTTTTGACTACACCTCAGTCATATCGAGTGTCGCCTAAAGTGAAACATGCTTGAAATTTTGCAACCCACTCAGGGCAAATGTATGAAGACAAATGAGGGGTTGAAAGGAAAGGGCCGAGCACTGCAGGCACTGCCATGCACAGGTAAGCTCTGGCCACACCCACCTGTGGCTGAGTCCCCCAGGGTTCTTCCCGGGTAGGCTGTTAGATGAGGGGTGGAAGAGGGAGTGGAGGGGGTGGGGATGAGTGGAAGACAGGAGAGGGTGGAGTATAGAGAAGTGAAGGGAAACAGGAGGTGGAGGAAAGCTCAGTGAGGGAGTGATGTTTCTACAAGCAACATGGAGGGATAAAGTAAAAATGTACATAAACAGGTGGGAGATCCAGGCTGGAGTCTAATCCCATATTTGACCTGCAAAGTGTCAAACATGTCTGTAAACAGATGGAGGACATGCCCGTGTAGTCAGGTGATTGGGGGATGGGGATTTACTCCCATCTTTAAAACGCACATATGCATTGAAAATACAAGTTGATTTTTTTTTTTTGCATGCAGGCCTGAAAAGCCACAAGAGGGCGATAACTTTATTTCATTGTAGGAAAGTGGGGTTTTCTGGGCAGTTCAGTGTACAGCTTGGAGTGTTGAGTCCACTGTAAAGAAACAGGGCACAGTGCAATGTGTAACAGAAGGGGTAAAAAAGACACTACCCTTCTTACTTTTATAAACAATCCCACCCTTAAACCCGATATAAAGAGAGGCTACAGGTAATTTCCAAAGGAGAACATCTTGCTGTTAATGCATCAGTTGGATGTGTAAAGATGTTGTGGTTTTGCAAACAAGTCAACAAATCAGTCACTAAAGCAACTCAAACAGAAAACTCCACACCAACAGGAGAAAGTGAAGCAAAGTGAAGCTGCAGCCGGTGAGCTCGGTGATACCTGAGATCTCGTGCTGCCTCAGTTCGTTGTACTTGTAGGCCTGCTCCATCGGCTTGATGGACGTATGGTAGATCTTCCGCAACCTCTCCAGAGCCGCTGGAGAAAAAGGAGACCAGAAATGATCAAAAGGATGTTAGTAAGGTAAATAAGGTAAAAAGTGTTCTCTTTGGATACACTGGGGTTTTTTTTTAAATAGCATAAAAATCCTATTGACTTGTCATATTTAGTTTGCTCCCCCAAAAGTGTTAAAGGGAAATCAGGTGGAAAAAAATTAAGAAAATTAAAGCAGTCAGATTTTTAACGTGCCTCTTTCAACTTCGATCCTCACCTGCATAGTCTCCTGCTTTTTCCTCCATTGCAAGCCGCAGCGTCTCATCGATGTGAGATCTGTCTCTAAGGACGGAGGTAACATCTTCTTCTTCTTCTGCAGAAACATCACAAACATCAACAGCAAATTCAGTTTGTTTCAAGACCTCAGCGTATGCCTTAAATGGCCAGCTTGATATTTTAAGAAAATAAACATGGGAGGTCTGATTTGTTCAACGGCAGTTTAATAAAGAAGCAGACACTGGGTTTGTTGACAGGTGCCATGCCATGTTTATTAAAGCTTTGCTATTACATGATGGTATGTCTGGCCAAAGATCAGTGAAAACAAAGACTTGACTGATTTTGTAGTGGATGCAAATAAATAAAATGTTTTAATGTGAGCCTTGTATAATGGTATTATATGGACGAACACTAAAAAAAAGAAAAAGAAAAATCAGCAATTCAATAATTTTTGCTGTATTTTCAGATTTTAACAAGTCAAGTTAGGAAATTATAGCACCTAAACTCCCCCTGCACAATCCACCAACTAAACACTTTCGATTTGTAGTTATTAGTATCTAAATATTCCCTTTTTAGATGACATTTTTGCATGACTATACATTGAGGGCAAATATTTTTTGATGTAGCAGAAGCTCTCAACTGATACACCAACTGTTGCTTAAGTGACCTAAATAGTAGCCCATCTAAGGTATTAACATTCTAACCAACCCCCCTTTAAATGGAATATAGTTGCTAAGTTAGCATTTAGATTCAGATGTAGGTCGTGCATGTCAATATACACATTTTAACTGAGCTATAAGCTTGTTTCATGTCTGTGTATGAGTGTGTGTGTAAGAGAGAAAGAATGACCAAGAGAAAATATTTGCTCACCAGTGATGTCCACTTTTGAACATGTCGGATTACTTAGATCACAGCTGTTAGTACAATCAGGTCTTAATTTAGAAAGCAAATGCTGAAAATAAACAAAGACATGTGTTTGGCATCAGCAAACATGTCTATATAACAACAGCAAAGATAAGGCAGACTGACAGAGAGGGGGACTTCCCCGGTTTCGTAACAGACGAGGAGGAGAACTCAAAGCCGGACTGAGTGTTCCCAACAATAATATACATGAGACTATGGTGTGCAATCCTCTGTCTTTTCTCATCTATATTTATCCACCAATCACAGACTTATCAGGCTGTGAGACCTGTCCTTGTGTGCCCAGGCCTCAGTACAGACCCCCTCCACAACGCCTCCCACACGCCAACCTGCTACAAGATATATATAGCTGCAATTGGGAAGTCTTCCTGGTTCACACTTCCATGCCCTGGGAGCTTATGGGTCTGAGCGTCCAAGCTACCAGACACCCCCCTTAACAGAACTGTTAAAGAATTTTAAAGGTATTTAAGAGTGTGGGAGACTGATTCTGATATAGGAGCACCTGTTGAATTATTAACTGCAGTCATTCAGTTGTAAATAAGGCCGTGGAAAGCACAGAATATTGATGTTGTTCTTAAACCAATTACATGCATACCTTCTGCCAGCAAATTCAGTTTACTGGCGCTGATAAGTTCAAAATGTTTTAAGCAACACAGAGAAAAATGAATATAACCTCATATAATCGCCTGCACTTTACCTGACTTTCTCAGTAAAAATACACAATTTTATTGCAGTTATATAAAACTAACACCACTTGCACAGAGGATCAGAAAAAGCATGAAAAGTTGGTTCAGTCGCTGGCGGCACAACCCTCTGATCTCAGCTGGTGTCTGTGAAGAAATAATCGTATCCTGGCATTTATGTAATGCTCCTCAAAAAGTGACTGGGGGTAGAGCAGAGGTGCTCAAATGGGAAGGTAAAAAAAACTTCCAGACTAGAACTGCAGACACATCATTTCATGTACAGTGTTGAATAATGTAAGATCCTCTCAGTCAGTCTGATATTGTCTAATACACTGTGAAATAAGTGTCGTTTCTCACAGATACTGCCACACTTTTTGAGAAAGTTGATGACAAGATTGGCTGTAAGTTGTGGGTGGAGTGAGTAAAAATCAGAAGGTGACTTAAATATTCTTTGAAAAACTCAACTATAGTTCCTCCAACTCTCTGGTGTCACCATAGACCATATTCATCAGCAGTGTTCCCTCAAACAGAAAGCTTTCTTTCAGAAATAATATTTAAAAATGCCTTCTTTTTAAAATTTCAAAACCAAAACTGCAGAGCAAAGTCACATATCAGATGTTCTTTTAAACATCTGATAAACATCACCCCCTCAGAGGGCAGTGCTGCTGCAGCATCCTGCGCCACAGCCTGGAGTAAAGCCACCGGCCATGTGGTGAATGACTTCTAGTGTTTCTGGCCAAGCGTCAGAGTGGCACGTCGCTTTGGCCGAATCCAACGCTGCATCAAATGACAAGTAAAATCATCTGAAGGCCTGTTTGTTTACAAGCCTCGAGCAAACTTATGTTTATATTTATGAGCCTCGAGGCTGGTAAATCGACTCTCTTTCACTGAAATGACCTGAATTCAATATAAATGTTTCTCATTCATGAAAAATACAGCCCGCATTTTCTGATCACAGAAATCCAATTGGAGTATTTCAGTATGTGCACATACAAAAATAATAAACGGCCACAAAAGACCCCCCAAATCACAAATCTCTGGGGCTTTAACTGAAACCGGAAAGGTTTCTCCTTTGCTGCGTGGAGGCAGTGACACAGTGCTGATTCTCACCGAGTCAACCTGCTAAAAATAAGCCTGTGTAATGTTTCTGCCGGCACGATGCAAGAACAAGAGAAACCAAAAGGTTAGTAGCCAGAATAAAAGGAGGGTAAGAGCAACACTGCAAACCCATATATTGTATGTGGCTACATATTATGAGGCAGTTTACTGCAGAAGCTCTTCCTTAATCAGCCCATACAATAAAAAATTACATTCATTACTTGTGCGTGAACTCCTAATGGCAAGTGTACCCTGTCTTTATTCTAGTGGATTAACACAATGAAAGCAGAGACGCAATAATGTGAACTCATGTAACTTCTTATGTTCTGACCACGCTCTACCCTTTTGTACAGAGTACTTTGTTTTATTTTATTTACTTTTATATGCTCATTATTCTTTTATCTTAGTTTGGTTTGGTTGTTTATTTTATTTATTTGCATTTCAGGAAAGTAAAAAAAAAATATTGCTCAGCATAACCACTGTGTTTTGCATGTATATAATAAACTTATTGATTTTTGATTCTGCCATGTTTAATAATATATAGTGCACATATGCACTAAACACATAGAGGCGAAAGGAGCACTGTTTCATTGGGTTTGGCAGTTTGGTAAAATGCAAGCATTTAGGGAAGAAGTGTTTATTCGAACACATGTTAAACACCGGATAAGACAAATTACATCAAACCTTCCGCAACTTTTTTTTCCACAGCGACTTTATAATAAATCGGATTTAGCTCTGACAACAACTACAGCCTGCGCAAAGCTGCTTTTGTTCATGTGACCTTTAGAAACACCACTAAGTGATGTCATCTGTTTGTGATCCATGGCCGCTTGGTTGCATTTGAATCTGAGCCACATTGCTCCGGTTATCTGAGCAGGTTACAAGTTTTGAATAGAATGTGATCATATTGCAAAATAGAGGGGATGTGCCCTCTGATGAAACCCACCAGAGGGCAGAGAGGGTGATTCCACTTGAGGACTAAAGTGGCTGTCGATGACCAGATCCCATCTCTTCCACGTCTTCCACACGCCATCACTGCAGTACTACAGGGATTGCTAAAGCCTCTGTAACTTGACTCATCACTCAGAAGAGTCACATCTTTTAACGCTAGCTCCTCGAGAGGGCCTTAGCGGCTGTGAACTTGTTAACACCTTCCAATCCAGTCGATCCCTAATTAGGACAGAGCTCCGAAAAGATCAGAGAGGTAATGTTGCCCGTGGACAGTGGGCCTTGCATCAGTGCTCAAAATTAACCCTGAAGGCGGCAGGGGAGCTGAACCCTGTCCTCGCTGAGCTCGTTGCCACACAACCGCGCCACAGTTTGGAGAAACATTCTGGCGGCGTCGGTACATCCCGTTGAACATCTAATCCGGCCACTGCTGCAATTATAGGCAGATCTCTTATGACCTACCAGCCATTGGAAACCAGCCTGAAATATGCTTCGCTTTCCTATTTAATTACATTAACCCACAAGGTTAATTTCTTTTAGATTAAAGATGGATTAAATTTATGCTCTGATTATCCTGATATATGTTGTGGTCTTTTCCAAAGACTCAATAAATATTTATGCGCAAAATGCTGATTTTAAGTAATTTGATTACATGTAAATGTTCCATGTAATTTTCTTCCATAAGTACAATGTAAAATATTCAATTTAATGGAATCTGAACAGATAAAATGTAATTGACTGCTATACTTTCAATGTATACCAAGCATATTTTCCTTCATGACTGATTATCTGAATAAATAAACCTTTAATTCTAGATACATCAGTCCGTATTTCACTCAAAATTATTGCTTCATGTTTATTGAGGGCAAAGAATCACTTTGTTGAGATTGTGTGCATGCTGATATGTGTCTGTATATAATGACCATCTGTATAACTGTGGAACCCCCGGGATCATATTCTGCTTACAGCACAGTCGAAGTAAATTGAATTAAAGTGAACATGATGAGGTTGCAGCCCTGGAAACCCCAGTTAAAGGATTTATCCCGCACAAGCAGCCCTAATCTGAAGGCAGAAGGTTTCCACCAGAAAGATCCACCGAGAAGCAATGATTCGAGTCAAATTTAAAGAGAAAGAAAAAATGTTTACACGACCAATGGCTTGTAAAGTGCCTCCGCTCTCATTTAAAATTCATGAATGCAATTAAACAAAACTACTTTCTCACTAGTGCCAATTTCAGAAAGGCAGGAAACATACTTAAACCAAAGCAGATGAATGTTAAAATAAGCCTGCTGCCAGCCTATAAGAATGCCGGTTTCCTCCTTCGGTGAGGGTCAGAGGTGCGAGAGCAGAGCTGTGCAGGGTGTGGTGAGAAGATACCACAGATGGCAACAGGTGGCACAGCTTGCAGCTCGTACTCCCACACAGTCAAAAATAGCTCTACAATGGGTCAGAAGATGGACAGAGGAGGGGTGGCAAAATGACTGCTGCCTATTTTAAGGTTTTGACTGTTAGTCAGTTTGGAGACTTTAGAGATATCCTCACCCCACAAACTGACTGTGTAGTACGCAGGCTAGCCAAGTGAAAAGCATGATGCATGTAAATTTAAATGTGCTACAAATGTATGGCTTTCCTTGTATGTGCTAATTAAATTTCTGAAAATATAACAAGTAATGGAACTGAGTGTTTATCACTTAGTAATTATCACTGTCATTGCTTTTCATTTTTTTTCATTCATTAGTTTTACTATGTCATACAATAATGAACAAGCCACCAAACAGTACCGGGGGGGTTGCATCAAGGGTAGGGACAGGCTCAAAGAAAGGCGCGAGGGCAAAGGCGCTTTACGCTGAAGTGTTGATCTGATGCCTCAGTCCCTGCTCGCCTGTTTTAGAGCCAGGAAAGGACGTCAGGTGCTCTTGGGGCTGCGGGGCTCGTCTTAAGGAAGCGTGTGTAATAAAGTCACCGAGTATGACTGGCGTGTCCCTTCCACTACGTCCAGCCTAGGGATGTCCTGCGTGCCATTAGAGGGGAATCACATGGAGACCGTGCTCCTTTAACTTTCAGTGTCTCCCCTCTGCAAAGTGAGGAGGCCAAAGATATTTTTACCGAGTGAGGATGGATAGTATTGCCACCAACTATAAACACGGCAGTGTGAAGAAATAGTCTGAAGGACCAAAGCGGCTGAAGAACTGTTAGTGCTTATTTAATGTGGACAGAAATATTCTACACATAGCACTTTTGTCCTTTTTGCTGACTCTCAAGTTCTGAGCGCTGCCTGTTAGAGAAGTAATCTTTCTACATTTGCACCAGCGACTGTTTTAATTCACTACAATTTTACCAATCTCAAGGTACTTTAGATAGTAAAGTGAAATTTTAAGCCTCTTCACAGTTTACCCAAAAGTTTGCTATAATGTAACAAACACAGTTGTAGTCCTTGAATGGTCAATCATAGCCATTCACACAAAACATTCTCTGCCTACAGCAGCCTATGTTTTTCAGTACATGCCAACACTGAGCAGTGTCACATCCACATAAGAAACCTGCAACTTCCAGCAGCTCATTTACACCACCAAAAACATCATGAAAAGTTTTAGCTGTTTAATGACTGCATGTTAATGTCTGGAAACACTCAGGTGAGAAAAAAAAATCACTGTTGGTTTATAAGATGTTCACATTGCTGCACATCAGCCTAGTGATATCTAAGCTTAAAAGATGACTTGCATCATTTGGTGTTCTTGGTTTATATCAAAATGTGGATACTTTAATCAATCAGCTAAGGCGATCAATGCTGGCCATGCAATCAGCCGCTTTAGGGTTTTTTCATAAGATTTCACATGATCAGTTTCTGTGTTAATATGTCAGCCCTGATGCAGCCTTCAAGTGCATTTATTTAAAAAAAAAAAAAAGGATATAAGATTTTCTGGTGGATTAATAAATCTGTATGCTAGGCAGCCTGTGATAAAATGATAGCATATTAACACCACATTGCTTTCGAGGGCGGTTACACCTTCGTGTCCATCCTGCAGAGTTCAGTGGAATTCCTGAGAGTTGACTGAACCAAACAAAAACACCATAATTACACACCGAGACAAAAAGAGTTCATGACTCAGTGTTGCCATACCCTGGGGGTATTTCAACATAAAGTCCTTTTTAGCTCTGCAGCAAAAATCAATACACAGTATGCCTGTGGAATATATTCACAGACAGGGGGCCAACGTAAGACATCTGCACGAGCCTGCAAAAAAGGGCTCTTCGAAAGCTTGAGCTGCAAGCCACGGCCCGGCCCCTCCAGCCTGGAGAATGCATGTCCCTAAAAGGCCAACTGCTGGGAATAAATTGTGATTGTGACAGTGCAGCAGCTGTGCAGTGTGTCTAAAGGGAAGCATGGAACTGGGAGGGGTGACGATTCAGGAGGGATGGGGAGGGTAGAGGGTCTAGTGGAGGGAGGAGCTGTAGGGAGGGGGGGGATTTGGGGTTGGGTTTCAGGAGCCCATCCAATCTTAGACACCTGACAGCAGCTTGGAATATGGAAGCCTGGGTCCCGGCTGTGGAGCTGAACGCCACCCCAAGGACAGACAGGGGTGACAGACAAGGGTAACAATACCCGTGCTAGTCCAGCCCCAGAGACCAGTCCGCATTTTTAGAATGGGTAATCTGGGCGCAGTTATGGGTGATCAGCTCGCTGTGACATTCAGCTCCATGGGTGCCCTTTGATATAGTTAGGATGTATGTTGTTTTGGTGTAATGGTTGTCATTCTTCAGACTGTAGCAGGTGAAACCGAAGAATGAAGCAAACAGACCGAATTAGCGCTTGCAGAAAAAGCTCAGCGTCCATTCAAGCTCCCACGTGGCTGTTCCCGTCTCCTTGGTTAGACTAAGACTTTCCATCAGCTGGTGCCATGCATTAGGACAGCTGACATGCTGTCAGTCCACAGTGGAGGCCGAACGGCTTTGAATAATCCCAAACTTCAGAAACTCGCCCAAACGCGATTTGTTCATACATGAAAAGTGACAGCTGTTCCAGTATGCCATGAAATATTTGATTTAATAATGAAGAGCATTAGAAAGAGACAGGTAAATCCACAATTCTGTAACACGTGCCAGCTTTTTAACTATAAACTGGGACAGATTTAAATAGCTTAGCCTGGTGGTAAAGAAAGGCTGGGGTAACATTTCTGTCTGCCTATCCTTATCCTTGGGTGGTGCTGTACTCTGCCTCTAAAAGTGAGTGCCATTTGTGGCCAAATTGACCCTACAATAGACACAAAAACCTACAGGACAGCCTGTTTTCAATAATATGACAGGCCATTTCTGGCCATCCTCTGAATATTTGAGGAACCACTGAAGTATCAAGCTGACAAAGCAGTCAAATATGGTGCTATTTATTAACCATTCATTAACCCTGCTTCTAAACTTATGCCACATCACCATTTCAATCATCAGCAGTACTTGTACACAAACATTTCTCACGCCCACGGTGCACCAGCTCACCTAAAACAGCATGTTTTACCAAATTGCTTCTGAATCTTACCTGCTGTGGCCTGCAAAAGCAGCAGAGAGAGGAAACAGATCGAGACTGCACCCTTCATGATGGCTGCCAGGAGAACTCTGATAGTCACACAGACTATATATACCAAGGCAGGAAGGTTAAAGTGCACAGAGAGAGAGAAGAGGTGGGATACAGAGATGGCCAGCTGGTGGAGGGGCTGAGATCTGTGTGTGCTCGAGGTGTTACAGGAGTCTATCGTGCCACAGGGACTCTACATGTGCAAGCAGCTGACTCTTTCTTCTTTTTTTTTTAGCGGGAGGCTGCAGCTCAGGCCTCGTCATAAGTGCACAAGAGTTGGCTCTATCCTCCATAGCAAATTCACTCAACTCCTCACTAACAATATACAGGGTGGGCCATTTATATGGATACACCGTAATAACATGGGAATGGTTGGTGATATTAAAGTCCTGTTTGTGGCACATTAGTATATGTGAGGGGGCAAACTCCTCAAGATGGGTGGTGACCATGGTGGCCATTTAGAAGTCGGCCATCTTGGATACAACTTTTGTTTTTTCAGTAGGAAGAGGGCCATGTGACACATCAAACTTATTGGTAATGTCACAAGAAAAACAATGGTGTGCTTGGTTTCAACGTAACGTTATTCTTTCATGAGTTATTTACAAGTTTCTGACCACTTATAAAATGTATTCAATGTGCTGCCCATTGTGTTGGATTGTCAATGCAACCCTCTTCTCCCACTCTTCACACACTGATAGCAACACCGCAGGAGAAATGCCAGCACAGGCATCCAGTATCCGTAGTTTCAGGTGCTGCACATCTCGTATCTTCACACCATAGACAATTGCCTTCAGATGACCCCAAAGATAAAAGTCTAAGGGGGTCAGATCGGGAGACCTTGGGGGCCATTCAACTGGCCCACGACAACCAATCCACTTTCCAGGAAACTGTTCATCTAGGAATGCTCGGACCTGGCACCCATAATGTGGTGGTGCACCATCTTGCTGGAAAAACTCAGGGAACGTGCCAGCTTCAGTGCATAAAGAGGGAAACACATCATCATGTAGCAATTTCAAATATCCAGTGGCCTTGAGGTTTCCATTGATGAAGAATGGACCCACTATCGTTGTACCCCATATACCACACCAAACCATCACTTTTGTTGTTCCAACAGTCTTGGAGGGATCCATCCAATGTGGGTTAGTGTCAGACCAATAGCGGTGGTTTTGTTTGTTAACTTCACCATTCACATAAAAGTTTGCCTCATCACTGAACAAAATCTTCTGCGTGAACTGAGGATCCTGTTCCAATTTTTGTTTCGCCCATTCTGCAAATTCTGTGCACCGATCTGGGTCATCCTCGTTGAGATGCTGCAGTAGCTGGAGTTTGTAAGGGTGCCATTTGTGAGTAGCTAATATCCACCGAAGGGATGTTCGACTAATGCCACTCTCCAGTGACATGCGGCGAGTGCTACGCTGTGGGCTCTTGCTGAATGAAGCTAGGACAGCCATTGATGTTTCTTCATTAGTGACAGTTTTCTTGCGTCCACATTTTGGCAAATCCAACACTGAACCACTTTCACGAAACTTAGCAAGCAGTTTGCTAACTGTAGCATGGGAGATGGGTGGTCTCGTAGGGTGTCTTGCATTGAAATCTGCTGCAATGACCCAGTTACTGCGTTCACCAGATATCAACACAATTTCGATCCGCTCCTCACGTGTTAACTTCTTTGACATGTCAATGGCTGTGAACAAAGAGTAACTTGTAAATAACTCATGAAAGAATAAAGTTATGTTGAAACCATTGTTTTTCTTGTGACATTACCAATAAGTTTGATGTGTCACATGGCCCTCTTCCTGTTGAAAAAACAAAAGTTGAATCCAAGATGGCCGACTTCTAAATGGCCACCATGGTCACCACCCATCTTGAGGAGTTTGCCCCCCTCACATATACTAATGTGCCACAAACAGGACTTTAATATCACCAACCATTCCCATGTTATTACGGTGTATCCATATAAATGGCCCACCCTGTATATCACATAATTAATGCCAGAGACTTGAAATAGCCACATTTTTTTTATGAGAATAAGATTTTCACAGATATAAAGTGATATAATTCTTCTTTTTTAATTATTCTCATAGTGGATAAATGCCAAATGCACTGACTTAACAGGTTAATGAAGTAGCTCAAACTGGGACCTATGCATTCCTTTTCTTGGTGTGTACTTGATTAATAGAGCAACAGGAATCTCTTATCTGTTAGTTAGTTAGCATTGCTCAGCACAAAAGCTGCAAACAGGGAAAAATATAGGTGCTGCTCTGCTATGATCTGACCAAAACACCATAATTACGAGACTAGCACCTCTGCCAGGAAGTTCACTAATTAAGGAACTGTACACGATCACACGATCGGCCACGTTCCCTGGAAGTGTCTGGTTGGATGCCTATGCGCATCCATTATCTACCTAATGTACAGGATGTTATTTAAATGACCACAGCTTTTTAAAAGAAACATTTTTTTTCCATTGCTTGTCTAAACCAAATAACAAAGCTGTGTCAGCCAAGAGCTGGAGTATTTGCTGCAATTTGAATGAATAGTACAGCTGTGTCTAAAGAGACTGTCTTCCTCTTATTTAACTAAAGCATTATCAAATTTGAAACAAAAGAAAATAATGACAAAATGACTGTAACAGCTTTACTACCCCATCTCCATGAATTTCTAGATTTAGTAGGCTTAAATGTGCTGCACTTAAAGCATTGAAGGGAACTGTCAGACTCTTACTCTGGTAAGGAAGACTTACTTGGCTGCCGTATTGGTTAAAGTAATCACCAAAAGAGAGTGTGAGTGTGGGGTGGGGGGATGAGAGAGCTGCAGAGAGGGTATGTCGGAAGCATGAGGACCCCTGAGTCAGACTTGAATCCCTAGCACAGCTAAAGGCTGGGCGGATTACTGCTTTATCACACTCAGGCAGATGTAGTGTGGCGAACATAATCTCACAATTCCTCAGGAATCAACATCTCCACTGTAAATTAATCCCCAAATATGGCAGAAGTTTCTTACCCAAGCATGCCCTTCCCAAATGACTCGGGAAGCATGTCCAAACATTACAGCATGTTCATTTTAGAGCGGAAAACAGCATTAATCCTCAGATAGTTCACTGGTGCTGGGGAGTGGTTGGGGGCTATGGTTTCCCAAAAAGTTGATTCTGTTAATCTGGACGTAGCGTTTTCAGTGGGAGAAACGTTTCATCACTCATCCAGGTGACTTCTTCAGTCTCAGCTGACTGCAGGTTTCCCCAACCTTATAAACAGTACATTTGCACAATGACTGAAACCAACAGCACTGATGAACAATGGGCTGTGAGGTCAGTTTCTTGATCACTAATATGCAAATTGTCATGACCATTGATCTTTGATCTGCATATTTTTTTTTATCAATCACACGTAGCTAGGTTTGGCTTATGTTAAAGTACCAAAGGCAACCCAGCATATCAGTCTTTTTCATTGATTTCTATGACATCAACATTACACCCCCGACAGTTCTAGGTATGGTGGTAATGGTAGTACTATTAGTTTTTTCTTTTCAATCCCACACACCCCAAAATTCACTATTTGATGAATACTGTGATCCGATTTTTAGAAAAAGACAATGTTTTTTATTTTATTTTAACAGAGTTACGTGATTTTTAAAATGCAAAAGGGCCAAAATGACCCACTTTGGTGGTTCTAGTGTTTTTTAATTGGCTTCATAATGTGAGTGGACTCAGAGATATTTGTGTACCCAGATGTCCGCAGATCTCTCAAGAGGGTTTTTGTTGCTGCCAGCTGCTGCAGCACTCCTTCATTTTTCCATCACTAGCACATTGCCCAGCTTTGCCACTGGCTACTCAAGGGCTTGTGAGTAAAACTACTGCATGTGCTCTTGTTTTGTTTTCCTGATTGCTTTGCAAGTGAAAGGCTGAAAAAAATTCAAACCACTATGCACAGAAGCAATAGCACAGGACTTTGACTTTAGGGTTGCAACATATTCTCCAAGACTTTGAGACAAAATATGGGGCACTGCAAGTATTTTATATTTTGAAATATTGAAATTGAGGAAAAGAAGTAAAACTTGGAGAAAATATGCAAAGTGATGTAGTGTAGTATCCAAGAAATGGTGAGCAAAAATGTGCATTTGCAAGGAGCATAAAACAAAGTACAGAAGATAAAACGCTGAAACAGAGGAGGAGAAGCAACGACAGATGGAAACCAAAAGACATGTAGTGTATGCCTCAAGGAATGCAGAGGAAAAATCGTGAGTAACAAGCTTTGTGTGACAAGGAAGAAGAAATGAACAAAAATGTGAATGAAGACAAAGAAATTACAGAAATAGAAATATGAAGAGCAGTAGAAAGGTGGTGTAAGATACTTGATCAGAATTCAGATACGATTGCTGAGATGAAAAACTTAAAGCATGGGATAAATTCTGCAGGAACTCTGAAGAGAAAAAGCGTGTTTCAAGTTTTTCCTAAAAGAAGTTAAGCTTGGACAAGTGTAGCCTTCTCCTCCTCCTCCTCCTTCATCTTTTGTCTAACTCTTTAATTTTTACCTCTCCCTCCACTACCCATCCTCTCCACTCCTCCTTTATTCATTCCTTATGCTTTTATTTCTTCTCACCCTAAATATGTCATTTAAGTAACAGTTTGAAGACATTTTCTAGCTTGCAGTTGACGGTTAAATCAGAATGAGTAGAAATGCAGGTTGGCAAAGATGATGATAGAATGGAAAACATCCGCGCCACCTAACTGTTCTAAAACCACAAAAAACACAACTTGTCTCTAAAACCCTCGAACTGCCGTGCAGGTGTCACCTGAAAAGCAGTAAAGAAAACCCTGCCTGCATCTGAAAAGTGATCTGTTTGGACAGTTTTGTGCACATTCCACATCTCGATGTCTGAAATAACAGTATGCAAGAAATCTTAAATATGTGTTTCTTGTTCTTTTTACTGGGCTTTGACCCCGTAACCCCCTAAAGTATCCAGATAGCTTTATAACACCATGATACATGTGTGCTGGCTTTTCAGAACATTTTCAGCCCCTAAGCAGCTTTAATTTTCAGTTTTATACTCCATTAGAAAAACTGTGGAAGGTGTGTTTTGTTGTGTTAACTAATTCACAATCATAAAAATTGCATCTTTAGTCGTGATTAAAAAGTATGCAGATTGAGCACGTCACTCTCCCTTACATAAAGTGTCTGTATTAGTTAAAACTGGTACTGGTACTTAGTATCGCAGATACTGACGCTGTATTTGCTTGGTAACAGATTGCACTAATTTCTCACACCAAAGCATTTATAACCTAAGCTCATTTGTAAAGCCTCTCCCTTTGGACTTTTTGGTGATTAAAGGAGGCTAGTGGGAAAAGCTGGGGTCCAGAAAATAGGACCACTGATTCCCAGGGAGAACAACATCACATCATCCACAGATTGTGAGGCACACAGCACCTGGTCCATGGTGGTGTTGATTTGAGTGATGGATGGAGGCCCAGTGTTTGCCGGTAAATGTCCTCTGTCAACTCTTGCCTCTCTCTCGGAGGGCATCCCTGCACAAGTTCGTGCTGGAAACCCTCCTCTTCCTCCTGTTTTACTTTTGGCTTGGCCGAAACCAGCTTGTCAAAGCAATCTGGGAGGATGATGATCCCATCAGAGGAGTCTGAGGAAGTCTAGCTGGTGACCTGAGGCACAGGAGGAGAGTATGAGGACATTTACAGACTTTATAATATGAGAAATTATACAGCAACTTTCATATCTAAACAATAAGTGAGAAAGAGTCACCTAATCCAAGTCTTCTATTTCTTCATATGGGTGTCAGTTAGGCTCAGTGGGTGAGCAGGGGACCACAGAAAACAGCAAAATTTATGCCCGTCACATTTTCCAAAGCAAGCCTTATGTTTGACACCCCTGATCTAGGGTGTACCCATGCTCTCAACGTATCAATGACATTTGAAATAAATACCACATTCAACTTTTGTTGTTGTAGACGTTCCTGATTTTGGTTATTAACTAAATGACTGAGAACATCCTGATATGACACGAACAGCTGACCCCAGACACCAAAACCAGCGGTATCTCTAAAAGATGTGGGAGCGTGTGAACAAGAGGCTCGAAATGAATCGGCGAGAGACAGGATGACAACGGGAGATGCAGTCTACTGTCCCTGGTGTAAATTTTTACTGTTACAGAGAAGGTGGTCAGTCTTAATTTAGCCATGAGCAACTGAGCAGGGGAGGGAGGGAGGCTTGAACAGCCCATCCACCAATCAGGAACAGACACTTGTGCATCAACTCGACTGCTTGAGTAACAGCCAAACAGAACTGGAAATGAATCAAATTGAGCTGGTTATGTCACTATTTGTGTTAGAATAACTGTTACCAGAGAAACAGAAAAGACACACAGAAAGCCCACTGTTTACAAAACAAAGTACAAACTTTATTATTCTGTCTTTACAAAGGCACGAGCCTCTTTATCCCCAAAACGTTTCTCTTTACAAAAAAAAAAAAAAAAAAAAAAAAATAGCTTCTTGATGACCATATCCATTGATGGGTCTAACAAAATTTAAAAAAAAAAAAAATGGGTAGAGGAAGGAGAACAAGTGGAAAAATGAGAAGAGAGATCAGACATATCAACAGATAAACAAAGACAGCATAAAAACTGTAAAAGAATGTGACAGGACAAGATGTAGGACTGGACATTGAGGAAAAGGGGGGATACACAGCTGTGCGGTTTTTACTCAACTTCAAGAGCTTCAAATCAGGAGATGCTCCTTCATATAAAAAAAACAAACAAGAAAGAAGCAAACTCCTATATAGTACAGTAAGTGCTTTGTAATCTTGACCCTATTTAGTGGAACCCCCTCAAAGCCCACCCCACTTATCCGACCACCTGATATGTCCGCGTATGCTTCCTAACACTCGAACCAGAGCGTAAAACGTAGATGGGAATAAACCACGTCTGGGATTTAGCGAAAAGTGATCAAATGCAAACAGACGCCAAAAAATAATGAAAGCAAGCTCCACAAACAGAAGAGCATGCAAACTTTTTCCATATCCAGGAATCCCCTTTCCTATCAAGAGAAGCACTCGGAAACAACCCATCATTTAATTCTGCTTATTGCAGTGCAGCTGACATCAATAGTTTTTTCTTTAAAGGGCAATTCCGCGATTTATCTGTGCAGCGGTGCGAAGCTCCATCTATGCACTGACGCAAGGGGTGAGAAGGGATGCGTCAAAGATGCAACTAATCTTCTGAAAAATGAACTGTTAAAGGAAATTTATGGAATGTTGACGTCTCTTTGTGGATATATATATATATATTTGTGTGTATATATATTTTTGCCAATCAACTGGCTTTAAGGGGCTAAAATATAATAAAATCTACTAGTAACCAGAAATCGCATTTTGAATACTCTTTCAGGACCATATGAATGCAACCTGTTTTTAAAAAAGCATAGTAAAATAAAAACAAAGTATGACTGGGAATATACAGTATTCCAACACACCCCAGCTGGATTGATCTGATAGCTCGAAACAAAAAGGGGTTCCAGCGGCTACCAAATGACGTGGGTAAGAGAAAAAATAATAATAATAAAAAAATAAAACTTCCCTCAACCCCAGGGCTGTGTTAAGGCTGGCTTCACAGTGCCTCCCTGCACCTGCTATTAGTAAGGCATGCTGCTGCCTCTCTCCGCTACATGTCTTTGTCAATCTGTCCGTCAACCAAGAGTTCCCGGCAACAGAACATATAAAAATGTAAGCAGAAATATGTAAAAAAAACAAAAAAAAACAACAACAACATGGTACATTTTACAGAAAACGCACTAAAGGATAAATATTCAATATAAAGAAATGCATATAGACTGGGCATTTTCCTCATATTTTAAGCATATTCTGCTTTGATACATATCCCAAAACAAACAAACAAAAAAACACAAACAAGCAAACTACACTGGAAGGGGCTAAATAGAACAAGCTCTTAAGATCGAGCAAACAAGTGATTGTATTCAAGTTATATTTGCACGTGCAAGAATTTCAAGGCAAAAGCGGGTCTGCTGCAGACTGCCAGAGTCCGGAGCACCGCTAAGCCTCGCTGATTCAAAACACTAAAAGAGACACATATGTGACAGTTACTCAACAGGGGCCCAAAGAATAGCTTATTTTAAAAGCCATGTGTTTTTAAAGTCAGAAAGGGAAGATGTCAGAAAATGCGAAATTCTAAAAAAGAAATGTAAAAACTTTTTTTTTTAGGTCAGGCCACGAGTAAACAGAATAAGCCATGTGGGTCAAGATATGTGGGTTTACTGGGATCCCAGCCCAGCAAAAATGGCAACAAACAAACAACATGAGAAGAAAAATAAAATAGAGTTTGAACCAGTAAGTGCACTCTCTTTTCGAGCTTCGCTTCATTTCCTGTGAGCACCAGTCAGCCAAGAAAAACAGCTTTGAAATTCTCATCAACCTGTTGTTAGAGGAATCTTAAGAGAAACACAGCATGAAAAGGTAGACTTCACAAAAGTAAAATAACACATTCTCTCAACACAAAGCCTAGAAGGTGGAACTTTAGGACAGTCTTTTTTTTTTAGCTCACAGTGTCTCTCCATACAGCTCAGTTGGATCGGGAACCGAGGGAGGTTTAAAGGATGTTCAGCTTAGGGGGGGAAAAAAAAAATTGCTCTGGTGTGGGGGTGGTGATGCCACACCAATGGGCTCTTCATTGACTTTGTCTCCTTTTTCGGCTTCAGGGCCGCACAGAGAGATAACAGTCCTGGTAGTTAATGGAAATGTTTAGTTGACATTTGAAAGTTCTAGTATCCAGTAAAACAGAGCATTTATAGTCAGTGAAGTAGTCGCTCTATTTGTCTTTCTATAGTTTAACGAAGAAAGCTTGTGTAAGTGAGTGAATGAAGGATCGGCGCTAGACATAAGCAGAGGAAAGGAAAAAAAACAGAAGAGACTGCATGTATGAGTGTCTAAGTGTAAACCATAAGGGCTGCCTATCACGGTACAACATGACTTGTATTGATAAAGAAAACAAAACAACAAGTGCTTCAATCTAACTAGCAGACTTTTCACTGAACAAGAGCGCTGTGAGTTTGTAGGCTCCCGTAGCCCTGCTCTGCTTTGGGCTTGTGTCTAGGTGTGTGCGTGCATGTGAGTGTATGGTACGTAAGATGTCAGGGATGAACTCAAGGCAGTGAACAGTCATCCGGCCCGTCGCTGTTTGAGGCTGTGTCTGAGCCTGCCGCGTCAGAGAGGACACGTCCTGAAGTGACGATGACCGCCCTCCTCTGCTCTTCCTCCCCGGCGCCACCCTTCCCCTGGGTGCCCTCAATGTGCTGGATTGCCTGAGGGAAACACAGAGGCAACAGATGTCAGTGACAACACCCCCCTCTAGTGGTGAGATATGAGACAGGATTTTGTGCCTTACCTGAACGATGGTATCCAGGTTCTGTCGAGATGTGGAAACTGTGTTGATAACTGATGCTGGGCCCATGGTTACCACAGTAACATGGTGGGACTGAGGAGTCTGGACAGGTGCAGGAACAATGACTGTAGCGTGGTGTGTAGGTGCTGGGGGAGTAGCAGGGGCCAACACCTGGTAGAAAGGTGCAATCACCGTTTATTATTCTCACGTCATCACTTCTGCAACCTCAGTGCAACTGAAGGCACATTTTTAACCTGCACAGTTTACTATTAACATCTATTAAATTTGTAAATAATGTCAGCAGTAATACAAAAATTACACCCCCAACTCCAAATAAGTTAGGATACTGTGTAAAATGCAAAGGAAAAGAGAATATATCATATCGGTTGTTTAAACTGAGACAATTAAGGTCATTTTGATTTTCATGGCAAAAACTACCTCAAAAAAATTGGGACAGGAGCAATAATAAAAGTAAGTGGTACTATAAAAAAAAGAAAACTTGGAGGAACATTTTAAAAATAATTAGGTTAATTTGCAGCAGGTCAGTAGTATGGCTGAGTATGTTAAAGAGCATGTTAGAGGGTCAGAGTCTTTGCAGAGGATCACCAATCTGCAGAAAACTGCAAAATCATCAAAATAATGTTCCTCAGTATTAAACTGCAAAGAGTTTGAATATTTCATCATCTACAGTACATAATATGATCAAAAGATTCTGAGATTCTGGAGAAATCTCTGTGCGCAAAGAAGACAAGCCCAAAAATCAATACTGAACACTTGTAATATTCAGACTCCTGGGCAGCAGTGCATTAAAAACAGATGTGATTCTGTCATGAAATCAATACATGAGGTCAGAAACAGTTCCAGAAATCACTGTCTGTGAACAGTTTGCGATGCCAACCAGAAATGCATGTATGCTCAATGCATGCTCATTCACTCAAAAAAGAGGCATATATGAACATAATACTGAAAGGCTGCAGTCTTCTCTCAGCCAAAGCTCAATTAAAACTTAGAATTACTTTGAAATGTTTTAACTCTCCATTAGAGAAATACAAGAACTGATGCAGAGTGGGAACAGACAGTTGAACCTTTGCTAAAAAAAAGCTACAAAACGACAAAGACCTTTTACCAAGCTTTACAGATCTAGGGATGGAAGAGTCCCACCAAATCATAAAAAACATTAAGCCAATTTCTTTTGGGGAGTTTCTAAAAGAGTGTTTTGTGGACTGTGCTGTGCTAGCATACCCAGAGTAAAAAAAAAAAAAAAAGACGCAAATCTGACAGGGAAAATGTCAGCCTTCTGAAGTGGATGCAAGATAACGGGACTGAAATGATCCCAGAACTGAAATAGGTATCTCTGCATTGTATTATACACCAGGAGGTGTTGTGCAAGTAGGTGCTAAAAATGAACCATATTATTGTTAAAATAGTTAACTTGATGTGGGCAAGAGCACTGTTTGTTAGGCTTCTGGAGGAACGCGAGACTAAAAATGGTGACATAGGCTACCACACAGCTGTCAGGTGGCTCAGCTTGGGTAAGAGTGTCGCACTTGAGAGTAAAAATTCAAGAGTTTTATGTGAAGAAAGGCAAGGATAATTCAGAGCGCTCTTCAGGAGAACGGAATACAGTCTTACATTTGTTATTTATATGACTGCACTAATGAATGAACTAAATACCAAACTGCAAGACAGGGCCAATTTGCACATGAAATGTAAAGCCTCATAAAAAGGTTTCATAAGAAAGTTGCAGTTTCTTTCAAGCCGATTTGGGAACACCATTCTCACTTACATGTCAACAGTGAAAGAAGCCATACCATCAGCTGATCCCCTCAGCTGGTACTTATCCATGTTAGGAGCCCTGCATAATGAGTTTTCAAGGTGATTTGAAGACTTCAAAACACTTGAGAGTGAAATGCACATGATTTCAGCTCCCTTCACTTGCAGTTTGAATAATGGATCCAGTGATGTTGAGCTTGAACTCATTGACCTGCAGTCTAATTGACTACTGGCAGAGCACTTCAACTCAGTATCACTGCTGGATTTGTATTCTTCTCTTGCAGATGAGAACTTTCCACACATAAGGAGACAAGTGACAAGTGTTTTGCAAAAGTAATGCAGATTGTTTACACTTGTTTTTTGTTGATCAAGTAGTGATGAAGTTGGCGCATAGTTCACATTTCAATCGCCTGACATCTACGCTTGCCTGCAGCATTTTATAAAAACATAAAATTAATACTGAGAAGAATTGAGTTCAACTTCTTGGAGCCGTCCCCTACAACAGACCCAGTTTCTCATGTGGATCCTTGAGAAAATAAATTCTCCACCCCTGTTTTAGAACAACATACACTCGCATCCAGACAATATCTTTTTCAGGGAAGGCTTTGCATAAAAAGCCATTCTCTGATGTAGTTTATCAAAGAGTGTTTGGTGACTGAAATAGGACAAAAATGCATGATGTATACTTAATTACATTTGAATCCTAATTTCCCATTGACCTTATGTGGCCAGTTTGGAACAATGAAAGGGCCGGCAGATATGGCCCAGGGGCTGTACAATTCCCATGTCTATTCTTGCTCATAGAGGGATGTTTGATTGTTTCTTTCGAATACTATAGAGTCTTTACCCTACAGTATAAAGTGACTTGTGGGGACTGTTGTGATTTAGTGCTTTATATAAAAACCCTAAATTGAGCTCAATTGACATTATGAAATGAAAACTATGACAAAGAAGAGATAGGACTATTGAGCAGCTAGAATCTTATATCAAACAAAAATGGGACAACATTCTTTCCCAGAAGTTTAGCCCCTGATCTCCTCAGTTCCCAGATGTTTATGGACTGTTAAAAAAAGAGAAGATGCTGCATAGTGCTAAACATGACCCTATCACAATTTTTTTTGAGATGTTAACATGATAACAAGTTAAAATGCAATATTGAAGTGAGTCACGCAATGCAGTCCTAGACTGTTCAGTAGTCATGATGGTAACAATACAATAAATCACACCTGAATTAGCTTTTTTCCCCTCAGGTAATTCAGTGTTACTGTAATTCTGCAAATTCATACTGATATTGACTTGAGGTTACATTACACAGCTCTGCTTATGGAGTCACAAAGTGTCATATGACTAATGTAAAGGGCGTCAATCATCTTTTACTGCAAAAGCCCAGCTGCCACAAGGAGCGGATAGGGCAGACATCAGGCGATGATTGATTTGGCATCATGTTCAGTTAGGGTAAGCCTGCAGTAACAGGACGCTGCAGCTATCAGGGCTGGAGACGGCACCGGCAGAAAGACGTGTGAGCGGCTCATTTAACACACTGTAAATCTGTCTGAGCTGCTGACAGCTCTAACTGTGGACATGGACAGGACTGTCATGTCCATGTCCACGTGTCTTTGTGAAATCTACGGTAGACTCTGAGATTAGTCTAGCTGCGTATGTGTGTGTGTGTATTTTTAGAAAACGCAACACACTTTGACATAATTGACTCAAAGTCCATAAAAAATTTACACGCTAGGGAGGGGGAAGGGGGGGGGAATCTGGTGCCTGCCAGCTGATGAGTTTAGGCTAATGAGCCAAAAATAAACACTTTTTTGTGTGTCAAATTCAAGAGCTTGCTGCACATGGCCTCTGTATATGTTAAAAGGATGAACAAAGATACAGAGGGAAAAAGAAAAACGCTGAGCTGAACAATGAAGACAAAAGAGGTCTAAATTTTTTATCCTATCATTCCATCAACAAATCCAAAAACATTTACCTCAAAGCTAAAAATTTGTCTAAAAGGCCAGATTTTTACTCTTGATTTGATTTGCTAACCATCTGTGTCAAAAACGGTTTAAATTCATTAGGTTGTTTGAAACACTGAAACAGAGGGGATTTTTCTATATCAGTAAAAAGCATACATCTTTAAAGTATATCAGTCAGTGATATGCAGATGTTTCAACCTGTGGGCTGTGGGCTGGAGTGAGGTCCCTCTCCAGCTGTTTGTGCTGCTGCAGATGGACAAGGCTCTGCGTTTGGGCCTGCTGCTCCTGGAACTGCTGGGTGATTGCCTTCAGCTTCTCTGGGTACAACTGGGCATCCAGGGACCGCATCTGAGATGCAAAAAATAGGATAATATTTCTGAAAAGTTCAAACGACAGCAGTCGGTGGAATTTCAAACTCCTGAAACTGCGTTGTCGTCGTCACCTGTTCTTCCAGATTCATCCTGGCTGAACGTTCTTTCTCCAGCTGCTGTCTCAACTCGATCATCTCCCTTCTTAAGTCCTCGGTCTTCTCCTCCTCCAGGATGTCTGGTGAGCCAATCCCTTCATCTTTCTCCTCTGCACGCCTCCTCTTGGGGGAGGAACCACTTAACTCCTAGAGAGCGCAAAAAGAAATGTGAGATGTGCTTTAGATGAATGCTAAGATTGATGATAGTGAAAAGACAGCTAACTCCTTTGCAAACAGTCTGTATGGGCAGCGCACTGATTTACCTGTATGATTCGTTTGAGCTGACTGTTCTGCTGCAATAAACGTGTCTTCTCCTGCTCCAAAGTAAAAATGTACTCTGCCGTCTGTTGCAGGATGGCAGCCTGAAGAACAACATTACAGTTTGGTTATGAAAGCAAGTTCAGATCCTTCCAGCTCCAGCTAACTCATCATCTAATTTAAATCACTGTTTATGACCCACCTTGCTGAGTTTCTCTCCATCGCTGTGTGGGATGAGTGTTTTAAGTGACTGGAATCCAGCATTGATGCTCTGCATACGCCGACGCTCGTTGCTGTTGGCGATCTCTCTGCGGATTCGCCTCTCTTGGTCCCGGGCTGTTTCTGGGGTCAGAGGAATGTTGGCCAAGCTAGGGGAAGAAGGGAGAGGCAGGAAAGCTATTAGGGAAAATGTACAGTTTAAGAAGACCTAAAAATAAACCAATCGGTGTTAAAACAAAAAACATTTACTAATATGGTGCTGATGGCACACTCAATGGCCACAAGTAAACTTGTTGCTGCGAATGCTAATTAAATCTTTTTTTTTGGTCAGCCCAGATTTCCTCAATTTGCTCTTTCTTCTCGTACTTCCGTTAGCACTTTCCTTCATTTCTCAGAATTACTTCAAAAACATCTCAAGGATTAGTATGGGGAAATTATTAGTGGTCAAGTTAGTAAACTAATTGCAAGCACAGGCAAGCCTCTCCTGATGGTTTTTGTTGGAACTACTTTATACCCAAGAAATAGTTCCAATAAAAACAGCTTATGCCACGGCACAGTTTGCTCCACTCTTCACCAATGCAGTAAACCTGCAGCTGAGTTAAGTTTACATATACCAGAACTGCATTACATAAGAAATAATCTGGACACAGGAGGAAAAGCAAAAAGCTGACAGCATTTGCTCCCCTTGACATCAACTGTTTTTTCTTTTGTTTTGTTTTTATGTGAGCTGACTCTTTAAAGTGTGTATTTATATCACCACCAAAGAGCAGAAATGACTGGCCCGTTCCTGTGATTACGCAGGTATTTACAGCGGCTTTGTCCTTTCAGCTCACTAGCAACTACATGTATCATTGCTAATAACTGAAATTGTTACAAACCTATGAAAGATCAGAAGTTCTGTTTATTTGCATTTTTAGCACGTGTTAGAAGATATTTCAATGTTGCAGACCTACTGTTTTTGAAAAAGAGCAGCATATAGTTTATGAACATTCCAATATTTAAACTGTGAATCAGTGCATTCCACATGGTTAAATTCAGTTTGAGGGGGAATTCTAAGTGAATTTCCTCTAACATCCTCAGTATCAAACACACTATCTATGGGACCCTCTCTGAAACCAAGCTCTTATCTGTACTGACTCAGCTGCCTTAGTGCAAACATTGGGAACAATTGTGCAGACACAGATTAGAAAAGCAGTATCTATGTGTGTATACACAGACACGCACACACACGTGTAGCACTGCAGCAGCACATCCAAAAAACAGATCCACTGCCAAAACATGACCAACTGAGCCTGAACTTCACAAACACAGGCCACTTTAGAGCCTGAATTAGAGTGAGTTTAGGCTTAAATCATTACCCAAGAAACTAAACAAAGCTCAACCAACAGGCTGATTAAAACTGATCAAATTGAAATATGGTTCCACAAATATCTTCAACATCATTTTCCGATTGCCTCCATCACATCCAACCCTTAGCAACCTCTCTTGTCACTCCAACCCTCTGCATGCAATCTGCTCACCTGGGAGGTCCATCTTTCATCTCCAACCTATTCACTATTCTTCCTCTGCACATGCCCAAATCATCTCAACCTTGCCTTTCTAACTTTGTCTTCAAATTCTACGAGTTCTACAAATACATTAATAATCACAAGTTGCTTTTCAAGCAAGAATGCCAAAAAGTCTCAAATATAACAACCTGGACATATGAGTTTTAAAACTGTTGTGCAGATAAAATGTAACAATAAAACTATAACAGTGATCATCATTTTTAAAAAACTGTTATATTTTACAGATCCAGGGATTTAAAAAAGCTAATTAATAACGAACTGTGTATTTTATTGCTGAATAAATGTGACTTTACAACAAGAACTGATACAAATTTTAGTCATTCTGGTTTTTATTAAGTTATATTTGAGTGATAAAGACTTTAGAGTGTGCTCACGGAGTCAAAGTTTAAAGAAAAAATGTGCCAATTTTCGCTTTATTTTAAATTTTAAAAGCATTTAAAGTTTGTCTGGGTAAAGTTCCGGCTTTCCTTGCGGTGCACCAATTCCCCGCAGAAAAGCGGACTACATTTCCCAGACTGCCCATGTCACTACCAGCAGCAGGAGCAACAGTCGCAGATCCCTCCGCCTCCTTCTTCAAACAGGGCTGCGGACGTATCGACGGGCCTTCCGCGACATACACACACCCCCTTATTAATAACGCCACTTCTAATTTTCCTGTCTCCCCGCGAAAAGCCAAATGTCTCCTTTTACCGAACAAACCCAACGGGAAACGTATTTTAACGTCCCCCAAACACACTTCCTCCGTCCTCACAGTGCCCGACACCACCTCCTCGTTCCGAGCAGACTTTCGTGTCCTCCGCCATTACAACAATGCGGCAGGCAGCATGGCAGAGGTGCGGGATGAAACGACGCAGTGGAGGCGGCTCAATAGCGTCAACGGGACGCGCAGAAACGCCATTTAAACCACCGCCGCCTAAAACAGGGGCGAATAAGACAACAGCAGTGCTTTTTTTAACGTTTGGAGTGAATGAAAACAGGACGCCATAAACAGGAAACAAACGCCAGACCCTCTCACCCCCTCTCTCATCCACTCCCCCCACCTCCATCACTTTTTTGCACAAGCCACAAGCATGGCCGCACTACCCACAATAAACTTCGGCTCCCTGCGAGCGAAATCGTCAACCCCCACGAATGTGCGAGGCGAAAATAGACCCCTTCACACACCGCGACGCCCGCTAGCTCAACTTTCCCTTTCTCATGTAAATTTAAGTACACATAGGCCACGGGTGAGGGATTATTTAAGCACAAATAGGTCGGGGATGCGCTGAGCGAGTAGCAGCGTGGTGTGCACGGAACCACGTGGTTTATGTTTGTTAGCCACAAAATACATCGATTTCGCAGGCAAAGATGCAAAATAAAAGCACGCAGAGGACGCCGTGGATACGGCGGGAGTCCCCCGCGTGCTCGGTCGCCCCTTGATCTCGCCGTTTGATGTTAATTAATGCCCGCAGCTCCGCGTGAGAGGGTCGTGTACACAATAACACATCAGACCAAGCGTGTTGCCCAAAAACGACATCGCTAAGTGCGCGGTGCTCTCAGCAGATGACTTGATGGTGATAATAGTGATGATGACGGTGATAATAATAATAATAATAATGATAATAAAAATAATAACAGGCACAGCATGTCGGGTGAAACGCGCGTGGCATACACACCTACAAAGACCACCAATAACTTCTTTCTCCGTTTTCCTGAAATGTTGCAAGGAGGGCACCTTCTGAGTTGGTACCATGAAATACTCCATGCTCGCCTCTCGCCAGTTTGGTGCCCCCCCTCCCCACCACCAGCAGTTTTTTAAGGGGAAAAAAAGAAAAGCAGCAAACAGTCTCCGTGGTATAAAGAGGGAAAAATGATGACGTTAGTGGGTAAAAATCCCCCGTGATCCGATGCGGGTTAAATCCACAGAGGAGATATGAATGCCTCGTCCGTGTAATGTAGTACTTTGAGGCTGCTGAGAGTTGTAATGTTACTCGACTTCCAGCTGATGGGGTTCCCTCGTTGTGTGTGGCGCTCTACCTCTCTCTCTCTTTCTCCCTCCCCTTTGCTTTCTCCCTCTGCATGACCGTGTGTGTGTCTGTGTGTGTGTGCGCAGCTGATCGGATGGCTTTCAAGGCGGGAAACAGCTGGTAGGAGTCACACACTGCACTACCAAATCCTCCTTCCGCAGAGAGAGAGAGAGAGAGAGGGGGGGGGGGGACTGCGTGTAAACAAAGGACTATTTAGATTTAGCGCAGAAATACACCGACACATGTGGAGAGCCGCGGAGGGAGCTTGAAATGTTTAAACTGGGGGGGCATTTACAGCTGATCTGATCTGTGATCAGATCTGCCGTCACAGAGCTGAGCTGAATCATTAATAGTTTCCCGTCACATGGCTTGAATCGGTTTAAATATACTTTATGTAGAGAGGGGCTATGATTTCAACATAAATAGGCTTTTAAAAAAAACAAACAAACAAAAACAACAACAACATTTTAAATTCTTATTTTTATAAGAGCAATAACCCAAATGTCAGTGCACCGTGACAGCTCGGGCTCATGAGCAAATAAAGAGCGGGACTACTACAGGGGTGGACAATCCAACAGCTGCGATAAGGGAACAAGAGGGATCAGCTGACGAGCTGGCAACGCTGCACAGCAACAGCGCACTGGGGAGGGCTTTTAGGGACACACACACACACACACACTGAATGTTAATGTTGTTCACCATTTTGGGTGTGACAGACCCACAGTTGAAGCACGGGAGGCTAAATTACAGTAACCTAATCTAATCTGTTAAACAGAGGGTATATGGCGCATGCATGGAGTGAAGTCACAGGACGGGAGCAGTGAATTTGATCAGGATTGTGAGCAGCAGCAGCAGCTTTATATCGTTTCACGATGGCGCATTTTTAGTAATTACCCACAGGTGCGGCTGCACGCTGTCGGGCGTTTACAGGAGAATAGAAGAATACATCTGTGGGAGATCAGTGCTGGAAACCGTGGCAGTGATTTTTAAAGCAGCCCTCTTCTGGACAAGTGCGTCTTAGCACTGTTTCACCAAATTACAAATGCTTCCAAGAAACAAACCCCCTCTTTACCTTTCATTCATAAAGCCCACATTGTTATAGAATCCTCTTTATATCATCTGGAATATTCATTTGTTCATGAACCCCGAATCAGATCGTAATGCCTCCAGATATAGCAGACGATTTAAACTCCACAGACATTATTATTTAGGCCCCTGCTTACTTATTACTTTCCAATAACATGAAGATAGGCTAGATGGAGTTTTAATGTTTTACAACACTGATGGTATAAATACTCCATTCAGTCCCATTATTTATTTATTCATTTTATTTATTTTTAATAGAAGTGTTAGATTATTGTTTTTATTTTTATTTTCTCGCAGTAAATGTAAGGCTCCGGAGGCTATTTCACCTTCCACCCGGTAACTTTACGCCCCCTGGTGGTGGTAGAAGGAAAACCCAGGGCGAGTCACTGCCATATTGCACACCTCACTCAGACACATTTGATGGCACAAGATGGGCCGGACAGAAACCTATCAGGAAAAAATAATAGAAAAAAAGTTGCATCGGTTATGACAGAGACTTCTGTTTGAGTTGGTATCTGTGCTGCTAGTTATTTTACAAACGTGAATTCCTTTAAAAGTTAGAACCGTGCAACATATATAAAAGCCTATAAGACCAGAAAACAGTGGTGTACACACTGATACATATACAGCAAAATATTTGCACCTTGGAAATGACACATTACCTCTTAGATCGCTTTTATCTACATTGATTATTTAGTAGATTTGTTATGTACCACTTTTTTACATTTACTGTACAAATTATTGTATGATATTCATTTTTTCTTTGCATCTGACTTATACATTTATAATGACAATAAAAGGCTTTTAATCCTAATATATTACAGTAACTTACAGCTCGGCATTGGCCACATCACTCCAGGTTACCCTTTATTTACACTCCAAACACACACTATCACTGTGGTGCCACTGACTTTATCTGTAACGTGCTGATACCACAAAATACAAGACAAGCAATCACTTCTCTTTTTTTGACATTTAGATTTTAAAATCTAACACGCTGACATTTTGTTTCCCAAATTCAACCGTGTAATTGTAGTCTTACCATTACTGTGAGAAACAAATGGGTTATGTGAAACCTCAAAGAGGAGTAAATGGTCCAGGGAACTGCTCACAGGAGCCAGAAGGTGAAATTGCTCAGCTGGTGACATTTTCACACTGTTTATGTGCTCAAATCATAATATTGGTCTGTAATTTCCATCCAAATGACAAAAACAAGAGGGGGTTGTTTTTGTTTTCTTCTTTCTTTTTTCCCGAAGAATGCACTAAATTATAGGAGGATTCAGCCAAATATGACAAACTAGGCAAGGTAGTGAATTTCTACTGTAGATGCAGCAACTGAAAAGTTTGTAAATAAATAAACAAATAAAGGTTCCAAATATGTTTGATATGTTTTTCTTACAACTCATGGTGTCCTACCAACAACAAAAGGGGGGGGGGGGGGCAGCAAATCCTGTTCTGTTTACTGATTCATAGATTATCAAAATATGAAATAAAAAAAATAAACACTTTAAGGTAAAAATGGTGCTCACAGCTAAGCTTTTAAAAAGGATAATCTGTCTGTTAATTACCTCACAGACTGCATTTGCTATAACCAGCTTTGCCTAATTACCGTTACAGTAATGCATCCTTATAATTACTGACATTTCTAACGACAGTGCAGTGTACGAGCCAAGTGCGGGATGTTTTGGCTCGTGTGGTAAAAATGTGCGTTTGTCTCGCAGAAGGATCGCCTCCTCTTCTCGAGACTGAACTTTTAAATTACGTAACGGCGTTTTCCGTCTTTCCAGAGCAGCCTGTCGGGGCTGAGATAGTGGCTAATACGAGCAAAGAGACAAAACTGAAGAGGAAGAGAACATTTTAAACTGTAAACAAGAGAGGTGTCACCCTGCGCGATGGCCTGTTGTTGGCGGGGAGCAGGGGCGGGGAGATGACCGTGAGGACACGGAGAGAGAGGGTTAGTTTGGAGAGGAGCCTGGGACTGCCCATGGTGGATGGGCGGAGCAGTAAGCATGCGCTGAGCTGGCAGACTCTGGGCTGGTCCTGACGGGCTGGCTGGGCTCCGGGCGGCTGTCTGTGCGCGTCAGACGGTCGTGGGGGAGACTTCCATCAGCACTCAGCGTCTCCCCGAGTGCGGAGAGGGAGGAGAGAGAAAAAAAATCAGACAGAAGACACACGGGGATCACTGCGCGAAAAGAAACCAAAAAACAACCCTACCTCTGCATCTGGAAAAGCACCGAAGAAGCTAGAGACGATCCTCTCCCTCTACCCCACATCCCGTCGCCAACCCGCCCTATCTATCCTATCCACCACCACCACTTGGTGCCCTCCCACCCCTTCACCCCCGCCCCCTCTTTGGAGAAGCAAGAACACCCATAGGAACCCCCGTACTTGACCAGCGTTGCCATTAAGCGATGCGCTTTGAATTTAGGAAGAAATCACCTATGCGCTTTTGATGCGCAGCACAAGCAAGTGGTCTTCGTTGTTTTTTGCTCAGCGGGAACAGTTCAGGCTAAGGATCTCTGGGTGTTTGCACTTTTTTTGACGGGTTTCCAGTGTCGGGATAACATGCAAAATATCACCCCACGACCACAGACAAGGCTGTCATCCTCGTAGACAAGCCTTTATTTAAACGAGCAGCTGTCACACACGCTGCGTTTTAAGGCTTATGTTTGCTTTTCAATGCTTAGAAATAATCCTGACAATGGTCTGCAAACGGACCGCCTCTCCAGACACCTAGTTCTATTTTCCCAAGACGTGACAGCTGTTTATTTCGTTTTTAACGTAGAAAAAGCAACAAACTGACGAGGGGTCTTCTTGACACAGACGCCGTTAGAGCCACGGGACTTTGCGTGCGAAGTTTGCACAGCAGAGATCGGGACCAAGCCGGAGATATCTCGACCACATCCACGGCATTCTCGCTTCAAGGTAAGCCAAAGGCAACCCTATCTGAGACGTCAGTTCTGTGTGTTGTGCCCACTTGTCTTGCGTGGCCACGCTGGTGTGAGTGCGCTCCTGCTTTGTGAGGAAAATTTGCGCGAGTTCAAACAGGGCAGTGACCTATTTTCGGGGACTCTCTCCAGCGGTGCGCCGAAAATCCTGCAGCCAGGACTCCCCGCACTGTCACAGCCAACAGGCCGGTGGAGGCGAGCGTGCCATCGCCGGGTTTTGTGCCATTCACCCACAAACCGCGTCACCGACCTTTTCCGTGCGTCTGCATCCGTTCTTAATCCAGCATCCCTCTCCACAGACCCCGAGAGAGACATTTTTAGAGCAGTGTCACAAATCTCGCCCTATATAGAGGCGTGCATCACCACTCAGCCAGCTGTTGTGCAAGACAGAGCCTCCCTGATAGAAGCTCTCTGATGTTTGCCACCGCATCTGATAGAGAGTTCAACGTCTCCATGCTTGTGAGTGATACGTAAACCGGTGATGTTTGTTATTGGTAAATAAAGAAGATGAGAAAATACTTCTTTTTTTAAACTTCTTTTCTCACTTAAACTTTTCATCTTGCTGCAAATGGGTATAAAATGTGCTGTGATTAAATAGAATATTTTGCCCATAACTATGATCTTAAGACCTCTTTTAGGTGTTTTTATATGCCTGCCATTGTGTCATATTTTTTTTTCATCCAGTTCTGAGTTAGACGAGGCCAAGCATGTAGCACAGGGGGGCAAGGATGAGCCCTGGCAGAGAAACCTAGATAAAGCGCTATTTTCCTCCAATTAAGCAATTCCACTGTTCCTAAGCCTAATTGTGTGCACACTGGGACTGGGCCTGGGATGGACCTTCTCCCCATTGGCTGCCTCCCTTGGTCCCATTGTTCCAGAAGATGCCAGGGGAGAGAGAGCCGAGCTCTGCCCTGCCAAGGCAGACCTAACAAGGCCTACGCTGGAGGGTAATAAGGCCTGATCATTAAAACGCATTAGGCCACAAGCAGAACGAGGCACACTCAGGGGCAGGGATAAGAGCTGGATGACTGTATATTTCCAAGGTGACTGTGAGGTGTTCTGTGAACAATATAGTGTGTTGGTGCATGAGAAAACTGTCACACAGGCAGTATGTGGAGAGAGGAGGTCTGGCCACAGGCCCACTGGACCTCTCTCAAAGAATGTGGGGAAGGAGCGAAAGAGGCCGTGCAGGCTTTCTGCACAGGGAGAGACTCCTTTTGCTCCCTCCCCGAGGCCCCCACTATGTAATCCATAAACCTTCTCCGAACTGTGAGCACAGGTGCTCCTCACATCCACAGCCCGCTGGCTGCATTGTTTATCCAGTCAGCTGATGATCAGTTCAGCCGGAGGTCAACCATAACATCCATCCGAGAGAAAGACTGTGGTCAGACGGAAAGGCATTTATCACCATCGCTATTCAGGCGACGACTCTCTCCCACAACATTTAGTCATTGCAGAGAAAAGTCTCTCATCTCCACCATAAAGCCAGATGTCCACAGAGCTCCAGCTGTGCGTCTTTGTGGTGGCATTCCACGCTCACAGGATGTGTGTGTGTAATTTTCTTGCTGTATATTTCCTTTTTCTTCCCTTAATTCATACTTGGCCATATGTAGGGAACTGGACTGCTGCTGGGAGCAACAACTTGCACCGAGTGCTAGCCAGAGTTATAGGTCTGACAGCCTTTGGCTGCTGTAGTTGGTTCCTCAGAGGATATGTACTATTAAGGCTGTCCACCGTGCCAGTCTCTAAAATCAGATCATGGGTGTGGTATTCACCCCCTCCTCAATTTTCCATGTGTCTTGAGATTGCACCGCAACCGTGACATCATTCAGTTTTGGTCCAAACTGTGAGGGAACGGCAGCTGTTTTATGGTGGAAAAGGTGGAACTCAAAGGCGTACTCCTGCGTCAGCGTTACCACGAGGTTTGTGGTAGAGAGATGGTGGGAACCCAGGGTGCACTTGTGCTTAATACCTTAAACGAGGCCCAATAAAAATGGACCACATCGATTTGATTGTTACATTGTGCTTTTTGCATTGCCGCCAAAGAAATCCTCATCTAAAGTCTAAAAGGTGGCAGAAGCAAGTTGGTTTTTTTCACAGTTTCATGTAAAACCACAACAATATGTTTGCCACTTAAAAGGGGAAAAAAACACTGTGCGGAGGGCAACGATTGCTACCAGTAAGTGGGTGGGATGTAAGTTGCACAAACCTGCTTGGTAAAGCTAAGTTGAGTGTTCGAATTAATATCACAGTGGGGCTCCGTAGCTGCTAGGGATTACAGGCGAGCTGAAAGGCAACTCAGCAGCAGGGGAGGGAGGATTACAGTGGTCAGTGAATGAGGCAGCATGCAGTGAAAACAAGGCACCTGATACACACTTGCGTTTATCTTCCCAGGGATAAGAGCTGCAGCACTTGAGATTTCCCATGGGAGAGCCTGTCCTTTCTGGGGTTTGCATTTGTAGAGAGTTAACTCTAATCAGATGAACAGCCTCGTGCTTCATGCATTAGGGAAATGTCACGTCTCGAACGTGTTTGGCGGGGTCGTGCATTCAAGCTCGTTACCAGTGATCGAGGAGATGCAAGTGTTGTGCCAGAAGAAATGTCTTTGTACTGAAGCTAGGCGGAGAAGAGAGGATGGTCAGTTTTTGGATACATTTCTAAGAAAGCTGTGCCTATTTGAAGATAAGTCGCAATGAATGAGTTGCCTGTTATCATTAATTAATTAAATTATTGCCAAAACGCTAAGGCAATGTAATCATTCAATTGCTTACCACTAACTGTACATAAAGGGTGGATAAAACCACTTTGGCATCATCCACTGGTTAGTAAAGTCCTCTCTTGTAGCCTCAAGCTGAACATTGTGACCTGGAGGCTACTTCCATGTAAATCTCAATACCTGAATGCAGATAAACTTGTATATAATAGTAAATCACTTCCAGACGAATCAGATCTTTTATTCTTAATCATTGCCACGTGCTTGCTGAATGACACAGACATATTTTGGAGCGCTGCAGACTGATGTGTCTGTATGGGTCACATTCTTGGACCCATGCATTAAGAATAGACAAAGTGGATACAGTGACTTGACTCATTCTAGTTTGAAAACTGAAAAAGACCAGTGCATACCGCTTTGCTCCCAAGCTGGCTGGGGCTCACGCACCGTGCATTTTTCTCCAGTTAAACTGTAACCACTAATCACCTCACGGCCTCACTGCTTCCTCCTCGAGCAGACCATTCCTGTGTCCCCAGGGTGGGTTAAACTACCCCTCAGTCCCCTGCCCCGAGGGGATATATGGTCTACCCTTTTCTTAAATCACCTGTGTGGGACATCCTAAATGAGTGCTCGGGTTTGGCTTTTTCTGTGAGGATCTGCCATGGTGAAGTTTAGGGTCAGTTCCTCTGCTGCAAGTGTGCAGGCCTGCATTTCCAAAATAAACACAGACAACTCAGTGCTTCACTCCAACCACCCCGCCCTACCTCTTCCCATTCTCTTTAAAGCGCCTTCTGCACTCCCTGCTCAGTATTTCTATCATGAGAGAATTTCAGCTCGCAAAGCCTTTCAGACAATATGCAGACCATGTCTGGGGCAGGGCACTGCTGATGAGGAAAGATAGAGAAAGAGAGCTAAGACATGGGAGAATTTAGAGGAAGACGCTCTGTTTTTTCCCTTTTATTCTCCTTTTCTTTTTACTTTTTGTACTTTTGGTCCATTTCCAGCTTCATTGTTACTGTTTAACTTGCAAATGAAAGTAAAAGTAGATCTAGTTTGACCCTTTAAGGGATCAGAGAGCTGAGTTAAGGGATCTGCCAGTTGTACAGTAATATACCCAAAGTATTGTGGTTGAAGTGGAGCCACAGCTGGTTTATGTTATTATTTACTTGCTCGGTCAACACCCTGGATTCTGTTGTATGTGCTCAGGGGCACTACAGCAGTCCAGTTTGACTTTGTGTGTTTGCTTGTTTGAGGAGAAAAGAAAGGGAGGAGCTCTGCCTGTGAGTATGGCTGAGGAGTATCGAACTGGGAAGGGAGGAATTGTGAGGGTTTCTTTTTTTTTTTTCTTTTTAAGAGAAGGGGGTGAGGGAGAGAGATGGGTGAGGCATTTCTGAGATTCACATAAGGCTCTCAAGTCTGGGCCTGGGCCTGGCTCTCTGTCTGGGCATATCCAATCCTGTCAGCTAGCTTCCAGACTTTGCCCCCTTCACCCCCCCTCCCTCCTACCACCCTCTTCCCCTCCATCCCTAATTCCCTGGGACTCCATCTCCTCCTCGCTTTCAACTCGGCTTCTATTCCCTTCTCTTCCTCCGTCCTTCCCTCACGTTTTTTGTCTCCCACTTTCCATGAGCCCCCAGCTTCGTGTACATTACATAAGACATTCTCCATCTTATACATGCAGTAAAAGAGAGAGAGTTAGAGGGGGGGAAAGTTTGGCCTCTTAGTGTTTGTACCTTCTCTGTGGTGTTGTGGAGATGTTGCCAGCACTAATTTAATTCATATGTACCGTGGTTGTTTTCCCTTTTTTTTCCCTCTTACTAGGGAGCCTTATGTAATTTGGGAATGTTTTAAGTTTGAGGCTGCTTTTTGAGACTAATTCTGACCTCAGACGCTTCTGTGAAACAGCCTCACTGTTTTTATTTGCTTGCTAAAAGTGAATTGGCTTCAGTGGCCATCTTAACTATTGACGGTCGCCATCTGAAAGCTGCATACTCGCTCTTTGTTTGCTCGTGTCTTTAATAATCGGTGCTGTCAGTCATAGTTGACTTTGCCATTCCTTATCTGATTCTAAAGTGTTGGTATTGATTCAGATGCAAGAGCATGGCTATTTTCTTGACCTTCAGCTCTAACTGAGACTCTCTCTCAGGCTCGTTCCCTCAAAAGGCTGCCGATGTGCGGTTTGTTCCACAACACATTTATTTGGTTCTTCGCCGTTCGATCTCTCGTTTCGCCAAAACGAGAGGAGGAATCGGCTCCAGATCTTTCTGACGCTCAGCTCCAACTGATTGCACGACTTGGACGCGTCAACAAATTTAAATCGAGAGTTTAGTGCTGTTCCATTTTACAGCATTATGCTCAACTCTGTCTGTCGCCATCTCAGTCACCCTCCATCTGTCCCTTTGCATCTGTCTCTCTGCTCTCTTTTTTCCTGCTTCCCACTCTTGGATGGAGCTTCAAAAAAAAAAAGGGAAAAAAAGATGAAAGCTGCAGGGTGGAGCCTGTCACCAGTTGAGCTAGAACACAGAAATACAGAGAAAAAAGGAGAGGGGTGGGAGACAAAGGTAGAAAAAGAGAGAGGGAGAGAAAAGACTGTCATATTGACCTTGTCATATTGCCAGCCATGGTGGGAGGAGACATGGGGCGGAGGGTTACTCAGAGAAAACAGGCGCTCCATGTGAGGAGGGAGAACACAGGGCTGCCATTAAGTTGGCAGAGCCTCACAAGGAAAAGACAACACAAGCTTTGTGCCTACATGTATACGTGCGATCACTGGAGAGGGAGGAAGAAGGGCTAAAATGGAGGTATAGCAGACAGTCTGGGAGTTGGGGGTACACCGAGATTTAAAGAAGCAGGAGCTCCACAACAGTCCTGCTGCTGTCCATAACATGAAAACATGCATCACGTCACTTAGTCTACTAATTGCTCTCTGCTGTTGTGCATTTCTCCCTCTTCCTGTTTTCCTCCCCTTTCATTATGCTTTGGCTTGGAAAGCAAAGCCCCTCTTCTGTCCCTCCTCTTTGTACATGAACACATTCGTGCACACGTATAGACCCACATGCTAACAAAGCCGCACCAGTGGAGACACTCCCAGAGCACATCTGGGCCCGTGCCCCGCCTTCTTTGTTGTTGCCATTCAGTACAGTTGGTGCACAGGTGTCGCCCAGCCCCGCTTGAGACAAAGCGACAGGGGTGAAGGAGTTTAAAAGTTAAAGGCGCAGCAGACCTAAGCCTCAGCCATACCACGATGCAAAATAAAGAGAGCACCCACCGACTCCATGCCTCGCCTCGAGCCTACAGGAGGCCGTGTTGCATAAAGTTGTTGTTGGAATCATATTACCGAGGCTATTGAATAAGAAGACCTACTTCCCAGGGATTTCTCTATTGAGTTGCAAGCAAATGAAAGTGGCTGGAGTCAGTGTGTAAAAAGAAAGGGGTTTGTTTCTCATGCGTGTGGTGCTATAATATTCCCGTCCAGGAAATGACTGTGAGACAGACGAACCCCTCCCAAAAGCTGGAGCGGTACCACAGTGCTCTGAACTGGTCTGAACTCCACAGCACACAGCTAAGCATGCAGCTCACTCGTGCATGGGTTCGTACCCAAGAGCCGGACAGTCGGTATGTCTGTGTGTGCCTGCACTGTGTGGACGCATATTATAATTCGCACCCCGATCCTTGATGTTGTCACCGAATCAATAGACCACAGGGACAGATCCACCGGTGCTAAAAGTAATTCAGTTTAGCTTCTTCTTAATGTGCCTCAGTTTCTATAAGTATCAACCCTAATAAAATGCCCTCAGACTGTTTTGAACTTTGTAGAGGAGAAAGGGAAAGAGGGGGTTCTCTGACTTTCCCATGCTTTCTTACTCAGATGCTTAAGACTGATTCTGGGATGTTACCAGTGAGAAATTAACTTGTCCCGTTGAGAGTTCAGCTGAAGACGTTTTATGCACTCTGAGATGTTTTGAAAAGAGTTTAAAGCTCTCATCGTAATTTAAGTATATACTTTCATACATCCTCAAATTTTAGTGTACACACCTGTTGGCTTTGAGCTGAAGTCATTTCTCTTTAGGCTTAAATCCTGAGCTGGGTTTTAGGGAGTGGTCAACAGTAGCTTTTGTGTGTGTGTGTGTTGCTGAGACAACCTGGTAATTTAAAGATTTAGGCAGGTGCCAGTGCTTTGCATTCCTATCCTGACCTTGTGCTCATTTCTGCTGCCTTTAGGGGAGGTCTGCTCGGCACAATTGGTAAAGCAGAGGTGGGTCCACGCGCTTGTGGAATCATTTTTTTAAATTCATAACATAAGTTTAAATCTTTTTAGTTACTTTAAAGTGCTGTATGATTCAGACTTTTAGTGGAAAGAATTTCACTCCACGTCTGTTGAATATACATCGTATTAACATATTTCATCTGCGCTGCCCCACCAAGGAAATGAAGAGGAAAGGAGGTTTACTTTGAGAGAAATGCAGACCTCTAAATCAAACAATGAAATTCGCTCCTTCGCTTAAATGTCATATCGCACGTCTGGCTGTTAGAATAATGCTAATGTTTGTGTGAGTCAGCTGGAATGACAGCATCTAGTGTGGGAGTAGCAAAGAACCGTCACTTCCGAAATACAGACCCTTTTTAGTAAATCCCAGCAAAACAGCCGCAGCTGGTTAGTAGGCTGATGTGAGGATGGGTGTGGGGGTGGAGAGTCCTGATGTTTGATAAATTAAATAATTTCAGAAGTTCCTTCAGTAGATGTAATTTAGTGTGCTCGAAAGAGGATACACAGCTGAACGCACGCAAGCAAAAAATCACCCAAACTTTTGCTTTGGAAACATAAATGCTCACTTTTATCATAGCTGTTTTTTCTTCTTCTATCACCCAGCGCTCACACAGTGTCGGGCTGTTTTAACTCCCTCTCTCATTGGCTTCATTCCTTCCTTTCTTTCGTCTCCCCACCTCCCTTCTTTCCTCTGCCGTTGCTTTCCTACTGAGTGTGGTGTGGTGACGCCCCTGCTTGGCTGGTGCTCCAACTCCAGACCCTGTGATTGCGCGCAGGAGTCAGAGGATTGCATCACTGCCTGTGGGGAGCGGCCACAGGAATGGACTGAAGGGGTGGGGTGGGGGTGGGGGGGCAGCAGGGAAAAGAGAGATAAAGAGTCGTGAGAGAAGTCAACAAAGGAGAGGGAAAAGAAGGGGAGAGAGCGATGACAGACGCTGAGTATATAGATGTAAAAAGTGAAGAGCAAGTCAAGAGGGAATGGAGATGAGGTATATTTTGTTTATGTGGAAGTATGTGAGAGCTAAGATGAGAGATGAGGAGTGAGGGCTGGAGGGAATGCAGTCGGTAGGCTGCAGAGGGGAGACAGGCCCAGCAGAGTTACTGTGGAGGTCAAAGTAAGCCTGGGTGGGGATGCCAATCAGATATTCAGATATTCTCTTCTCTTCTCTTCTCTTCTCTTCTCTTCTCTTCTCTTCTCTTCTCTTCTCTTCTCTTCTCTTCTCTTCTCACGGATGGCAGTAGAGCTGAGTTCACTGGTTGCTATTGCCCCACTGGTGCATCACCAGATGCCAAATGTTGTGAAATGCCCCGCGTTATTGTAAGATTACTCACCGCTCTTCAAAGCCTACGGTACTGCTGTGTGAAGTGCCTTAAGCATTAGCGTCGGATGGGTTCACCGCTTAAACATTCATCAAACAGCCAGAGTAGATGTCCTCGTTTGGGGGGGGGGGGGGGGGGGGGGGGATTAGCTCGTTACCACTGATTGCTGTCCTGATGCTACGATATACATTTAAACTGTTAATTAAAACCTTATGTGGCCCATCTGATTGTGAATGGGGAATAGGTGGGAGAAAAACAATCCAGTGACTCAAAACACATGCTGCTACACGTGGGCTCACAGTCACGTACAGTTCATGTCATACAACAGCTCATAAACTATAGCCGGGTAGGAAGGTTCCTAGCCTTGCGCCAATATGTAGCAGTTGTCTCCTGCTTTACCTGCCTCTTCCTTTATTTTTTCCATCTTAATAGATAAAAAAAAATCATACATGTTATTGTGAGACACTGATACAAGAGTAACTGGCAAACTAAAGCAGTTCTATATAATTTTTTAACCTTTCTCTATTCTCTTTCCATCCATTCACCCACTCTCATCACTCCTCACCTAACCAAGACTGCCACAATCCCTGGTTTAGCGGGCCATAAGGCTTACAGACACATTGAAATCTCAGTCAAATGGCTTTTTATAGATCATTCGAGGCCTAATCTCACTATATGGCAGACTAAGTGGAATTGCTGCTTTGTTGTCAGGTCTGGTCTGAGTGCTGTTATTGCTGGATACACAGCCTGGTGAAGTGTGTTGATTCAAATTAAACCTACACAGCACATCAACCCATAGCTTCTAGTAACAGATAACTGATGTCAGGGGGCAAGACCTTACACTTTCAGTGTCCTGGTAAAAAAAAAAAATAAAAAAAATACATGAAATGAAATTAAAAGATCCCTCTAATGTGCTCCACTCTTCCTCTATACCGGACTTTCAGCCTGAATAAGCCGTGAAATGTATTTGACCAATTCTAATCAGACTACAAATGGAAACCATAAAGCTGCTGTTATCCCACAGATTCTGTACATCTATGGGGAATAAATCAGAGATTAAAGCGATTATAAACATTGACATTAAAACCTCTCTAGTGGACAAACTATGTGATAACACACTTTCTAAATTTACACCAGGCATTATGAGTGCATATAAACATCATTAGTGCATATCCTACAGGTCTAAAGTGCAAGTCTGTAACATGAAACTACAGTAAATACCTGGTAGTTTCCTCTAAGGGATCAAATAACTGGGGGAGCAGGTAAGAGACAAGCTACACCCTTGGACAGGTTGTAGGCCTAACACAGACAGAGAGAAATGGCCATTTACACCTACAGCCAATTTAAAATCACTAGTTAACCCAAACCAATGCTTGTCTTTGGACTGTGGGAGGAAGCAGAATATTGGAAGAGAACCCAGAGACAGGGATAACCTCCAAACTCGACTGAGAAAGACTCCACCTTGGACGCAAACCACAACCTTCTTCTTGTAAGGTAACAGTGCTAAGCACCACCCAGCCACCATTTCCCAATAATGGCTATTATTATTATATCTATTCTAACAGATATTTTTTTTGCTTTACATCTATGCCTTTGGCAGATTTATATGCCACATTCCCCTTCTGCAACCTCAGTTGGATTGCTAAGTAAACGACCAAATTATTAATGTTTATAAAAGTTGGTGTCTCACCAGCAGCTGTAATGCTAAAGAAATAAGAATTATTATAATGCAAAACAGAGAAGAGCAGAAAATACTTATATAATAGATGGTATTGCATTTCTTTATAGTGATCACAACTTTGTGCAGCTGCTGTACAGTGAAATTATAAGTCAAGTTTACACTGCAGCGATAAAGAAAAAAATGCTTTTACTAACCAAAAGCTTTACATCACAAGAAAAACCACTTTAAGTGTGTGCTCGTCCCTTCTGTTGTAGCAGTCCCCTTTTGACAACAAACCACAAGTGCGACCCGCCCTCCTCGTTCAGTGCCTCCCTCCCTCCTGGCACCTTCCCTCCCTCCCTGCCTTCTGCCTGGAATTCCTGAGTGTCTGAATGCTCTGGCTGGAGGCCATCAGTAGCTCGCTGAGAAGTTTCCTGTTGCACCCTCTCCCTCCTTCACTCCATCTATCCCTTCCTTTTCTCCTTCTTTCTTTCCTTTGCTCTTTTCGCCTCTGCTCTGTTGTGTCTCGGTCCTCTTTCTTCTTCTCTATCTCTGCACCTTTTATCTCTTCTCTGTCTTTTATTTGTTGATGATGTATGCCTAATGTCTTTTTAAAACCCTCAAAAGAGCAAGTGGCAATTTTGTGCTTATTCTTCCCTGAAGCATGTTAACACATGTGTGCTTTTTCCCCCCCCTATATATTCCAGCCACTGTGACTCCAGCAAAAATAGTTTTTCCTCAATAGCCCTTCCCTTGTGGCTCCATGCTTGCTGCTATTACATAATCTTGTGTAAGATCCTGTGTGCCTTTTTGCAGTAGAGTCAAAGACAAGAGGTAGAGGTTTGAAGGAAAAGTATGAAAATTGGAGACACCAGCAAAACTTTTTGAAATCCTTATTATACATATGTTTTTTTTTTATAAAATGTTTAAATACAGGAAATAAATTGGCTTTGTAGTATTTAAACCAGGATCTTGTGTAGTATTCAATCAGAGAGGAATGTAAGTAAAGTAAAGTAAAATTTTATTTATATAGCACCTTTCAAGATACAATCACAAAGTGCTTCACAGAAGCTAGAGCATAAAACATAACATAAAATGTGATAAGAGTGAGGGTGGAAAATTAACATAAAGGGATAACAAAGCAGTAAATGTAAGAAGAGCAAAAAAAGCAAATAATGAAGAAATAAATACAAGAAGAAAAGGGGAATATGGGGCCCAGAGGAGGAGGAGGAGGAGTGGAAACTGAGGTTTCCTGTTTGAGGAGGTGGCTGGCTGAAGAGGACAGAAGCAGGAAAAAAAAAACCCTCTCCTGTGTGTGTGTTTGTGTGTTGAGTGATCCATCAGGGGCTTAAACGAGAGAGGGGGGCGAGGGGGTGTAAATGGGGGCTGTGGCTTGGGTGTGTATGTGTCAGCAGAGGTTATTACTTCGAGAAACGTCAGCGATGAGACAAGTGTGAGGGAAAGAGTGACCATTTTTGGGTCTGTTTTTCGTGCGTCTCTAAATGCAAAGATTCTAATCATCGGCTTTTAACGCGGCTCAGCTGATGATAAACTAAAACGCCTTCGTCGCATCCTTCTCGAATTGATCTCACCTTTGACACGAATCCATGTAAATCTGACTCTTGAGGAAAACTGCAGATTGGAGTCACAGTTATTTAGAGTACTGCGCTTGTTTGCTTGAAAATGTGAGGGTATTGTTTATTTCCTCTAGGCCTGGGTCACAGATGTTGAACAGGGATCAGAGGTCACACCACACCCTCACCTGTTAGATATAAAGTCCTGCAGGTCTCAACACGACTGGTGCTGCAGCTGTGGGTCGCTACACATCAGCGCCAAGCCACAGAAAACCTAGAAACACATTTACTAAGAGAGTTACTGACCTTTAGTTCATTAAATGTGCCAGGCAGCCGTTGTGTTTGCTTTGTGATGGCAGAAAGTCCACATTTAGGTCTCAGTAACCCCATAATTATTCTGTTTAAAATGTGATTTAACCACACTGTGCTATAAAACGTTTTTGGATTTCTGAGTGGACTATACTGGCTCAAAATCTTTAGTGAATCTGATTATGTTCTATCAACTGATATATGCGTATACACATAAGAAGACTCCTTACTGCATGCATACTCTTCCACGTGCATCTTCAAATAATCTATTCCATTCTAAGCTATAGACATAGTCCTGTGCTAAAGTCTTGAAGCACTCATCATTTATTTATGTTTTGCTAAGAAAATAAGTGCAGCAATTTATTCAACAAACAAGTGCAAACATACATGGAAATGCAGTATATTTGTGCTTATAGTTCTAATGAGTTTGAAAGTCAGTATTTGGTAAAATCATCTTTATTCTTCAAAACAGCCTGAACTCTCTCAGCCAAGCTTCATTGTAATTTCTTTAAGTCGTTTGCAGGAATAGTTCTCCAGGCTTCTTGAAGGACATTCATTCTTTGGATGTTGGCCGGCTTTTGTTCCATTCTCTGCTAAGATGATCTCACGTTGCTTTAATAATGTTGAGGTCCAGGCTCTGGGGAAGCCATTGTGTGTGTGAGTGTGTGTGATTCTTCTTCTTTTAAATCCAGGTATGCTTTTACTGCATTGGGAGTGTGTTTGGGATCATTGTCGTGCAAAAAATAAAGCCATTCCCAGTCAGATGCTTTCCAGATGGTATGGCCGATCAAAATCTGATGGTACTTTTCATAATTTCAGCAATTTTGACAATATCCTCAACACCACTGACTGAAATGCAGCTCCAAACTATGACAGAGCCTTCACCGTGTTTTGCAGATGGCTCTTGTTTTGGCACCTCAGTCTTTCCTCCCTGTTTCCCTTCCTTAAAGAATGGCTTCTTGAGTCTTCCACTGAGACCATTTCTGATGGGGCTTCGGTGAACAGTAGTTGAATCAACACAAGGACCAGATGCATCTCTCAGGTCCTGTGTCATTGTTTTTTTTTTAATTTCCTAAGGAAATTACTTACAGATACTGTTCATCTGCTCTAGATAGTTTGCTTTTTTTTAGGACAAGATTGCACTACACACCACTCCACGTTATGCCAACCTTTTGGCTAATAGCTCTTTGGGAATCACCTTTTTGGTTGTTTAAAAAAAACCTTTCATGCCTGTGAAACTGTGTTATATTTGGCATTTTGTGTTTTTGTGACAGCTATGACAAAACTTCAAAGGAACTTCAGAAAGCCTAGAGAACTATTCCTCAAGACCACTTACAAAACTACAATAAAGTCTGGAAACTTGGAAGCAAAGTGTCAAGAAATGCGTGGTGGCTAAACTTTTGCACTTTATGCGTGTTAATGTTAAATCTTTTTTTAAATACGAATGAAATTGTTTCAAATAAAGCTGTATTCACTCAAATATATTCATAATGGTATTTTTAAATATGTGTAAATGATGTCTCTGATTAATTAATTTATTCAATTAATTGTTTTACTTATATATTTATTGCCAGTTTAATATTGGCTTAAATGGTATTGTTTAGGTTAACTCCATCGGTCACTAGAAGCTATCTTTCCCATCATGCTTTTTTGCTCTCTCTGTGTTCTCTTCACGTGTTTGCGTGTGCATTTGTGTGTGTGTGTGTGTGTGTGTGCATGCGTGTGTGTGTATAAGAGAATGGAGAGAAAAAAGAGAGCAAAGAGCCCCGGGGAGAACTGGCTTGCCTCCTACAGACCACCTCCCAGGGTCACAGCAGGAGGGAGATTAAGTTACAGCCAAACTCGGAGGGGGTTTCACAAAATGTGTACGCACACACAAACACATTCCCTCACTCTCTGAAACCCACACTGTGACAACAAAATATTGCACAATGCGATTTTATAAACTGTAAAATAATCATCTTATACTGCACAATTATAATGTTTTCTGATGCTTTTTATTGGCGCTGGTATCTGCACCATCAGACCAAGCAGACTGAGCTGAAACGCAATCCTCCCCAGATCAGATTAGGGTAAAGATCAGTCGGTCAGAGTGGGGTCAGCAATGATCCATGTGAGCCTAGCCTCAGAGCACAGGGGTGTTGAAACACATAGCCCTCCTTTGACCTGAAGCCCCCTTGCACTATTTCACCCTATAAGTAACCGTGCCGTCTTTCTCACACCCTCCAGTCTCGACCCAGGTTCACCCCTGAACACACACATACTCATACTTTATCAAAGCAAGGTCAGCAGAGTAAGACTCAGGTGGAAGGGTTATACAGGGGAGTAAGTCACAAGGGTTGTTAAAGAGGACATGCACAAGCCTCCTTTTTAGCACGCTTCCTCCTCCACTTCCTCCTCACCCTAGTATATCCTCGCTGTGGCCCCCTCGGTCATCCCTCTGCTCCGCTCTCTCTCCCGCTCAGCTGCTGTAGTCAGTGTTTACTCTGCTAGAGCGAGAGGAGAAGGCCCAAAGAGGGACAATGCCTCCTTTCAGAGACACTGTTGACCCCCACGACTGAGCGAGGAAGTCTGCATGGGGGCCAGCCAACACCCCTTCCCCAAACTTCACAGCCATCCGCCACTAGGCTTTATACAAATCCTCGCATATCACACAGACGTGCACACAGAGCACCGTACTCTTTCCACCTCAGTATCACTCTTTCTGTTAGGCACCCTTTCTCTGTCTCATTTTTCCCACAAGCCCCCCTCTCAGTGACTGAGCGTGGAGTCAAGATCCCGTAAATCCTGTCCAAGATCCACACTCTGTGAGTCACTTCCCAGCCACTCTACTATTTCTCCATTAAGAAACAATCACAAAGGCAGGTTGAGGTGAAATTCAGCACATTCATCAAGAGTTATACTTGTCAAGTCCAGTAACCTGATGAATGAGTAGTAAAGTAGGGGGGAAATGCCCTTTGCAGCCAATTTCCAGATTTGACTGTCTGCAGGCTGCACTTTTACTGCATGTCCACACTTCTCCTGTCTGTCTGGGTTAAAAAAAAAATACAAAGCAGGTGTAGCACCTCTGGGATCACATCAGTGAGGTATGGATTGCTCTAGGCTTTGTAGTTATTGTTTAGCTCGCTGTCATCAGGAAGTCCAAGAAACTTTTAGGTGAATCTTGTTTTAAATATTTGTCACATTGTTTACTTAGGGGCCCCTTTCTTTTATAAGGCCTTCAGGTATTACCGTTTACTCATAGCAATGAACATAATAGCCCCAGGCTGATAATGAATAAAAGCCAATGGAGCTTTAAGCCTACAAATGACACATGTGCAGACATTGATCAGTTATTTTTTATCAGCTTGCTGCTGATTAAAATAATATTTTTCCTCATTCATCTCAAAGAAATTAAAGCTGTAGTTCAGTGGACACATGTAACCCGAATAAGTAAAAAAAACCCTACAACTTAATGTTGAACACTTATTTATTTATTTGGAATTTAAAAGCAAGAAAAGACTGGACAGTAAAGCTCTTTTGGGGAAAAAAAAATGGCATTTTCTCAACATGCAGCAGGACGAATGATATAAACAATAGTCTTTGTTATGCATGGAAACAACACTTTTCTTGGCTAGCTGTTGTTTGAGTGGGCTGGGGGCTGATGCAGAGGCGTGTTTAATAAATTGGAAAAAATGAACTGCATAGTCCATTTTGTGTGTGTGTGTGTGTGTAATGAAAAACTTGGGACATTGTCTAATGTATCAATAAAAACAGAATATATCAGGTTATTTTAAATTTGATGTCACCGCAACATCTCAAAAAAGTTGGGAATGGTCCGTGTTTACCACTGCGTACCATCCCCGCTTCTTTTAACAACAGGCTATGGATGTCTGGGAGCTGAAGAAACCAGTTGATGGACTGTTGGGAGAGGAATGTCGTCCTGTTTTTGTCTGATTTAGGATTCTAGCTGCTCAACAGTCCTGTGTCTGCTTCGTCTGCTTTTTCATTTCATGATGCATCAAATGTTTTCAGCTGGTGAAAGGTCTGGGCTGCGGGCAGGCCAGTCGGGCACGGAGGCCACTGTGAAGCCATGCTGCTGTAATAATTGCAGTATGTGGTTTTGCTGAAATATGCAAGGCCTTCCCTGAAAAAGACATAGTGTGGATGGGAGAATGTATTCCTTTAAAATCTGTATGTACCTTTCAGCACTGATGGTGCCCTTCCAGATGCACAAGCTGCCAATTCCATTGGAGCAAATGCTACTCAGTACCATCACAGATGCAGGTTTTGGAACTGAGTGTTGATCTCAAGCCGGGTGGTCCCTCTCTTGGCCAGAAGAGAGAGGGTCAATGTTTTCCAAAAATAATTTCCAATTTCAATTCGTCTGACCACAGAACAGTTTTCCACTTTACCTCAGTCCATTTTAAATGAGCTTTTGCCCGAAGAAGACAGCGGTGTTTCTGGTTCACATATGGCTTCTTCATAGCGTGATAGAGCTCTAACCTACATTTGTTCATGGTACGGTGAACTGTGTTGAAAGACAATAACTTCTGGAAGTTTTTTGAGCCCATGCAATGATATACATGACAGAGTCATGCCTGGTGTTAATGCAGTATTCCCTCAAGGCCTGAAGATTTTTGGTCTTTTCCCTTGCGCACAGAGATTTCTCCAAATTTTCTGAATCTTTTGACAATATTATTTATTTTGAGCAACTCTTGTCTCTCTAAGATGCTGTTTTTATATTCAGTCTGTTGCCAGTGAGCATAATTAGTTCTAAAACATTAGTCGAGCTGTTTCTTTTTACTACCCCTTCCTTTTCCAGCCTTTTGTTGCCCCCAGTACTTTTTTTGACGTATGCTGTTGCCATCAAATTCAAAATGAGCTGACATATGTTTTAAATGGTGCATTTTCTCAGTGTAGACATTTTATATGTTTAGTATGTTCTAGTGTCAGTGGGTTTATGAGATTTGCAAAATCATTACATTCTGTTTAGTGTAATGGTATGCACAAGGAGCAGCCAGCAGAGAAGATCTTTTGTGTGTGGAGACCCTGGTAGTAGCTCTCTACTTGACATCAGGTGCCAAATCAAATTCTATGCCAATGTTATATGGATTCAGAAATTCCATATCCATTCCTCATTGCATTTTATAGCATGGATCATAATGCCGATGGGTCCCTGCATAGGATTGAGCAGGATTTATAGAAAGGTTAAGCTGATTCCTGGTCTGCGCCTCGGGGTGAGGGCTTTTACGCATTTAAAGTGGATGACAGGCGATTTTCTGCTACTTTGGCCAAACAATAAAGCCAAAAAATTTCTTGGCAAGCACGTATGGTAGGAGTTACAGCAAGTTAGTCATAGCCACCCAGTACAGCAGAGAATGGGAGTAGTATTAACTGCAGCAGATGCTCATATTCACAATGAGATTTTTAAATGTTTATTTTCACAGTTAATGACAAAAAACTCCACTTGACAGCAATTACCAGTAAAATCCCGCCTTTATTGTTAGCAACATTCATTATGTGTCACCATATAATTTACAATAACCGTGTGATTGAAAACAATAATAACTGAATCTCCTCGTTTGGAGGTCTGCACTGGTGAAGCGAGAAGCATACAGCCGGTTAAGGACTAACACGCAAAATCTCAGGTTCTGTGTTTTATTGCGACACCAACATTTCTTTAACCCAAGAACCTTTTACATCATGCAAGTCATTTAACAGCTTCACATTTTTCATGTGTTCATTGGTTGTGTGGTTCACTATATTCTGGAGAATGGACACAAAGAGCTTATTTTAAAGCAGAATGCATGATTGTCGGGTTTTTTTTTAATTATTAGTGTGCTTATAGGAGGTAATATTTTAATTGCCCACTGATGCTGGCCTTTGGGATTTTTTTCCCAAAGAATTGTTGTAAGATGTGTCTTTATGTGCATGTGAGGAAAATGAGTGTCTCTTCATGCATCACAGCTCATCTCACCGATGATGCTGCTCTCATACAGTGCCTTCTTCTGTTTGCATCAGTACGTGTGTGAACTATCATCCTCTTATCTATGGCTGATTGAGTCTTTACGCCCCTCCCAACCCCCTGGCTGTGTGTCTGTATTTGTGTGTGTGTGAGCTGGTGGCGATCCCTCGTTGGGATGGCGAACCTGGTGACCTCCCTGCTCCATGCCTCCCAGAAACAAGGGCTTCTCATGTGGCTGCTAGCCAGTTGCACTGAAAGCCCACCATTCACGACTAGCCATCCCTTCTATGAGTGTGTCTCGGCATGTGTGCGAAGGAGAGGGGGAACAGATGGATAATTTTTGAAATTACAGTTTGAGCAATTGCTTGTATGCATGTGTGAGCAAGCATGTATTTCTGCAAGAATCTGTGTGCATATGGTATACACTTTATAGACACTTAAAATAAGAAATTATAAAACTATGCAACTGTACAGATGGAGAAGATGTTTGTGTAGAGAAGCACTGAATTCTAGGACTTTATGTTCAGAGGATAGCTTGGCTTAAACATTCAAAATTGTATGGCATAGACTGTATGTAAATGATAGTCCCTTTAGCTTTGTAGCTGCCACTATAGCAATGGAAACATTTACATGGCAGGCTGGGATTATTAGCTGTCAGCTAATGCCAGCAACCTTGGTCAGCATACTGAATCCGTAGAGCAGGGATGAGAAAGTCATTTTTAAGTGGGCCAGACCAGTGAAAGTCTCCTTTCTGTCAGTGTAAACAAGTTTAATTAATCCCCAAGATATCTTAATAAAAGAAAAAGAAGTGCAATTTTAATAAAACATCTCAGTCTTTCTACGTGATAAAGAAATGCTGCTCCTGAGAAAAGGAAAGAAATCTGTGAGCACAACTCTTTGGGCTTAAATTCTAAGAAATGAATGTGAACAATTACAGAAAGAAGAAGTAGTTCTGGTAGCTTATTGGCCAGTCTGTCCTATAATATAAAACTGAAAGTTTTTATTAATTAACAGAAACAGTCTTTTTTCAGCACTTTCTATAGTAGATAGTGTAAAACCAGGAACTTTCTGTCATTTAATTGTTTATTAATTAATCACTTTATTGTAGTATGAATGGCCATGCTGGAGTTCTGTCACTTAGAAAAGCTATAAAATGTAGATTTTCCCAAGCCGTTCAGTGGGTCGGATTGGTTTCTTTGCCGGGCTGATTCTGGCCCCTGGACCTTATGTTTGACATCCCTCCCATAGACTGTATAGGTGACACAGATTTTTGCCAATTAATGCAAAATAACATACTAATAAACTGCCAGAATTTCACTCACTCAAACCCAAACATAGGTTTTTTGAGTAGGAAACAGTAGAATTAAAAATACTCCAAAACACAATTGGAGCTCTAAAATTGAGCATTTATCATAAAATGGGGTGTGCTGAGGTTTGTCACAGACCTCATGTGGATGACAGTTAGACATAATAGACGTGATACAACCATCGGTTACTAGTGAAAAATATGTATTCCCTGACTGGATAGCAGTGGTTCCTGGAGGTTGCCTGCTCTCGGTGGGGGAAATCAGATTCAAAGAGGGCAATGTACCAAAAACTTCTTAGTGATTGCTTAGTTGTTAGCAGATTACCAAAGTTACTGTAGTTTTTCACACATGTCTACTAACCGAGCAGTAGTACAATTTGGTAAAGTGCAATAAAGAAGTGTTGCTAGAGTAAAAGCTGTGCCTCAGCGCAGCAGCCAGCTTGTTTCATAAGGTGCAACTTAGACTTTGAGGGCGAATGGTCTCCATTTACACTTTCAGTACAGCTCAGAGTGTAGCTCGCCAACGTTTGCGGACAAACCTCAGGGTTTGGAGTGGGTGTGCAGGGTTTATCATAACTGATTTCAGCTTCGACAGCTTTCAGACCCGGCCGCAGAGTCAGCGCAGAGTCAGCGCTCTTGATAAGTTTGTCTACACCTTCTTCCCAGTAGGCCACAGCAAAAAAACAAAAAAACAAAACAAAAAAAAAACAGAGCAATGGCCACCACCGTATGGTAAACAGCAGGGGTTTAAACTCTTTGTCCCTTACTGTACACCACCTGCCTGTGGCCAGTCCAAGTTGCTATTGAGCTGCACACCAGGGAATTTAGAAAATGAACTGAAGCCGTAAAAACTGTCTGGACCACAATAGAATTCCTAATTCATTTAGTCAAAAGAATGTGACTTTTTATTTAGGAAGTTATTGTTAAGGATTTGAACTCATAAATATAACAATGGGCTTCATGGAGGTGTCCAGTTCCTGAGTCAGAATGAGAGTTAGAAGAAGAGTCGTGCCCACAGCCCCCAGTCTGGGTCCAGAGGTCAGTGTTTTTAGAGGAGGGAGGAGATAAATGCAGTGGGTACAGCTGAACTTAAAGACCTTCAGGGTTTGGTCTCAAAGGTCTACGGTGTCTGAAGGTGCACGGTCTCAGGGGTGGGGGTGATGTGACGGAGCGAAAGAGTGGCCAAGGGGTGGAGAGAAGTCAGGCTAGCGGTGGGGGTGACCATCTGGATCGGATTGTAGACATTCCTCAGGATGAGTGTTCGTAAAGGTCGAAGAAAAAAAGAAGCGGGGTCACTGGGCCCTCGGTGTGTGTGTGTGTGTGTGTGTTTATTTTTCTTTAGCTTAGTCTGTGTTTCAGTTTATGATTGTGGTCGGTTCGGCAATGTTTAAGGTATTTCTTACCCAGTGGGATCGTGGAAAGGGAGATACTTTCAACAACATTTACGTGTGCAGTATTGCAGGTGTATATTAACGCCGAGCTTCCACGCACTTGCAGGAGGGAGGTCTGCGATCATGCTGTCGCTGGACGAGCCTCTGGACCTGAAGCTTCCTCGGAGGGCCAACGGGAAGGACAGAGGGGCGCGCAATCCTCCTCTCTCACCGCTGCACCCCAAACATGCTCGCCAGCTCCACATGGCAGATGATGGGACAGCAGTCATAGAGCCTGCCTCACCAGCATCTCCACACACAGGTGAGTAATAACAAACCACAACACAATTGTGTCTATGTTTAAGTGGACACACTGAGGCTAGTGTCCCTGTGTTGTGTTTTCATAGGCGTGCAGGTGGTCCCTCATGATCGAACAGACACCCCCACCCCCCCTGCAGTGGACCTGAGCATGTCTCCATCCTCCCGCCACACCCCAAGCTCTCCAGAAATGACCAACGGAAACTACATCCCTTCAAGCGTGAGTATATCAGAGCTCAAATTCTCTCTCACACACACACACACACACACACTCTGACAAGCAAATATAAGTGCTCCAAATCCACATTTTCTCATACGCTTTTCTTCATTCTCCTCCAAGTTGTTGTTAAAATGAACACCGTCTCTCACTGCAGCGGTGAGTGAGCACACTTTCCTGTCGACAGCTAGGAGTGAGTCAGCCTGCTAGGGTCAGCAAATCAGGAACAACATCGGGTTGTGTCACACTCACATAAGGGAATCAGGCTATGGAAAGGGTGGGAGGCCTCTGTGTGAGACAGAGTGGCAGAGTGAGGGGGTAAGGTCTTATCAAACACCTCTTGTGTCCCCAACAAATACCTTTGTCTGTGCAACTTGGACTCAGTGGCCCTGCTGGCATGATGTGTGTGTGTGTGTGTGTGTGTGTGTATGGATGTTGGTGTGTACATTTATAATCGGATTTAAGACATGCAGACCTCACGCCGCCTAATTCAATTCCCACGCAATTGAATTGAGGCATGCTGGCTGGGGCCATTCAGTCGCCCCACATCTTATTGAGTCTCACACATCCCTCCAACCCAAACCCACTGCAGCACACACTTAACTTATCCCCTGTGGACATAGATAGGAGACTATCTGTCTATCTTACCGTCACACCCAAAAATAAGACATCTTACAAAGTAGCTCACACACTTTTTCCACACAGAGCTGCAGCTCAGTGCAGGGAAATGGTGTCATTTTATGAAATTTGTCACCTGCGCATTCTAACACAACTGAAGACTGTGATCTCTCTGTACGCTCTTTTTCTCTGTCTGTGCTCCCCTTGAAATCTCCTTGTACCTGTGCGGCTCTTTGTAAACGCAACATTTCATCCTTCCCGTTCTCTCCTCGAGCTAAGATAAACTGTGTGTGTATGACTGTGTGTGTGTGGGTGAGCTGGTGCATTAGATCTTTGAGCCCCAGCTGAGATCCAGCGAATCTTACATCTCTCATGCCGAGCTCAGGGATGTAGGGAGGTTTTGTAGTGCACAGCGGGAAACTACTAGAGGAAAAGTGGAATGGATTTTTTTTAAGGGAAGGACATGAATCTGCAGTTCAGTACTCCATTGATAAAAAGCAACACTTTTACTTTGTCAGTCAGTCCGTCCATCAGCACCTGTCATCTGGTCTGTTTTTCAAATGCAGCGCACCCCACAGCTTTAAAGCTGGAGGTGCAACAGCTAGTACTAAACAGAAGGTTTCACCCTCATACAATCATAACTATGGACAGTGACAGCTGAGTTTTATTTACATGTATCCTTTCATTTTCTGGGTTTTATGATATTTTTTCTGGGATAGGCACAACTTTAAACTGACCTTTTTTTAAATTACAGTAAAGCTTTTGTGCAGCAGTTTAATAACTCTGTTGCTGTTTTCCCTCTTTTTTTTGGTTTGTTTTTACCAGAATTCTCATATCTCACAGGCCTTCCAGTTCTTTGTGCCAATAGGACATGGGACAGGACTTCACCTTCCATCGTCTATGTTCATTGGCCAGACTAGTGACAAGAGATCCTCTCCAGATCTTTCAGCAGATGAACAGCTAGCCTGTCATTGGAAGAAGGTAAAGCTTTTTCTGATCCCCTTGCAGGGAAGTTTGAATCAAATCAAAACAACTGCATCGTCACAAGATTATATTCAAATGCTTTTCCCTCCCTTAGTGCCATCTGCTGTTTGACTCCCTGCAAGACCTGGTGGACCACGTTAACGACTTCCACGTCAAACCTGAAAAGGATTCTGGGTACTGCTGCCACTGGGAGGGCTGTGCTCGCAAAGGGAGAGGGTTTAATGCTAGGTGAGTTGAAATCTGTTCTTTTTGTCTCTGAGGGGGGAAATTCAACAAGTGAGAAGTAGATTTAAAACCTTTTCGTTTGTGTGTGCCGCAGGTACAAAATGCTCATCCACATTCGCACTCACACTAATGAGAAACCCCATCGCTGTCCCACCTGCAACAAGAGCTTCTCGCGCCTGGAGAATCTCAAGATACACAACCGCTCACACACAGGTCAGTGGTCGGAGCCCAGTGAGTACTGACGGATATCTGAGGCAGTGTTTGCTATACAGTTAAACTGTAAAGTAAAAATTAATAAGGAAGTTCTTTATAATAGTCAGCTTGTGTTTTTGATGGCTTCTATCGAGTCATATTAAATAAAACATGACATTTTGTAAATAGTGGTCTCCATTAGAGTAAGAAAGCAGGCTAAACCGAGCTGTGCTCATTGGCTGACTTGTGATTGGAGAGTCAATAGATAACAGTTGTTTGGTTTCAAAAAACTAAGACGATGACTGCAAAAACACTCAGCTTGAGGCTGTGAAATCCTTCATATAAAGTCTCTACTTAATTCCTAAGAGGGCTTTTGTTTTTGTGGAGTAGATTTTTAAGATTTTCTGAATGGATCTAAACTTATGTATCTCTGTATCTCTCCCCCTGCAGGTGAAAAGCCCTACATTTGTCCGTATGAGGGTTGCAACAAGCGCTACTCCAACTCCAGCGACCGCTTCAAACACACACGCACGCACTATGTGGACAAGCCCTACTACTGCAAGATGGTGGGCTGCTTGAAGCGCTACACAGATCCCAGCTCTCTCCGCAAGCACATCAAAGCCCACGGCCACTTTGTGACTCAGGAGCAGGGCTCCTCGGGTGGAGTGGGCTCCCTGTTAAAGGGAAGTCAGAGCGGGGGGTTTACTAGTGGTAGTGGTGGTGGGAAAGATTCAGAGTTGTCCTATGTGAGCGGAGCCCACATTATAATCCCAGGGGCAGCGGCTGCTCTCCTGGGAGGCCATGCTCTGCAGGGCCTCGGTGGAAGCCTGCCCCTGTCCCCACTCAGTTCTCGGCCCCTGGACCTCAGCACACTGGGCTGTGCCAACTCCCCTCCTGGCAGCTTGGGAGGAACATCCATCCTCTCTTTCAACGGCTCCCCACTGGGTCTCACAAAGTCCCATCTTCTCTCCCCCGCGTTTCCCTCCTCAGCCCTGGGCCTGCCGATGGTGCCGGTTCTGGGGCCCGCATCCGAGTGCGGGGCCCAGAACCACCATGCAAAGAAGGGCAAAGGAGAGGAGGCAGAGAATGAGGTGACTGGGGGGGCCCTGAACCTCTCCACAGGAGGGTCTCATGATCCTTTGTCCTGGGTGGTCATCCCCCCAGGCACTGTGGTGCTCAAGCCAGCTGTGGTCAACTGATACACACCCACACACGCACCCACACACATACACGTTTTACTAACACACATTCCAGAAGAGCTCAGGGGGTCGGGATGGGAGGGTCAATGCCATAGTGAGGGCCTGGGCAGTCAAAGGTGATAGGGATTGGCTTGCACAATCACATCCAGGCAATGCATTGGGATAGAGACACTTAAAGAATAAAAGCATACTTATCAAATCGGCAATCAGCAAAAACAAGTGAAAACACTACACCTCACAAGAATGAGCTTGCAACGGAAGCCTATCGCATTGTTGGCAAAAAACTAAACTTGAGGCCCAAATGCTCTGTTCAGGAAACTTGTATGGCTATGTACTTTTAAGGCCTTACAACAGGCTCCTCTTTCCTCTCTTATTTTATACTCTACTCATTCCTGTTTGCTGTTTCTATGGACAAGGACCATGAACGTGACAGTCTTAGTGCTCTGTGTTCTTACAAAAGTCCTCCTTCATTGACAAGTATTTATAAGACTGTACTTTGACAGTGTGCCTCCAGCTTCGCAGTGAGATACACACACACACACACACACACACACACACACACACACACACACACACACACACACAAAATAAGTGACGCGCTCACATTTAGGCAAACAGGGGGATTCTCAAATCACTTTAAAGTTTTGACCTATTTCTCGCAGGGCGCTGTGATTAATATGATCCAGACAAACTTGCCAAACCAAAGCAAGTGAACTCAAATGTATTTGTGTGGGGGGACGAGACCATTAAACACAGCGAATAATAGTGTCAACTGGCTATAGTATCGAAACCTCAAAACTGCTGCTAACTATTGACAATCTGTCCCCAGTTTGGGGAGAGGGTGACCAACACAGACCAGCCTAGTCCACCAGAATGTGTACGAGGTGTGCAGACTAGGGGCTTTTAGGGGCACAGAGCGAACTGAGGACATAACATAGACAAACGGTGTTACATCACCTGGCAATCACCAATCGTTTTTCAAGTGAGATTTAAGGCACTGTGGTGTAGCCGACACCCTCCAACCCCCCTACTAGTAGGACGTGACACACACGACATCCTGCTTGCCTTTTACAGAACTAGCACTGTTTTTTCTCCTGGATTGTCCAGCTGCTTTCCCGTAATTGAATCAACACGGCCAGTTTGCGTATGAAAGGGCCACTGTGGCGATAAACACTACTGTCTTGTATTTTTTTTTTTAAGTAACCCGACCCAAAACCAGCTGTGAAAAACAGGTGGTCGTCCAGTCGAGGTCCAACCCGGAGCCGTCGGTCGAATATTTGTCCCGAGTTCAACAAGTTTTCACGCTGTGCCAAAAGTACCTGGAAAACTGCAAGCGGGATGTTCGCATTGTGCCACAGAGGAGGGGTGGAGGGGGGGTGTTATGCACTCAGTGCCACATACAGCTGGACTGACTATGAAGCCACACTATTGCAAACTGCCTCAATTTACTCTGTCCAAAGGGGCAAAAATGGACAAAACAAAACAACAACAAAAAAAGACTCATTTAACTTCTGGGAAACTTCTTCTCATGGTTTGATAAAGCTGTCGACATGCACTTATCACAAACTATATCCCTTGTGTGTTCTTATGAAATGTTACACGGTTCTTTGATCAGTTGTTTTGCTCTCAGTCCATTTTTTTCCTGCTGTGGGTCCTTCCAGACGCCTGTCGCTCAGTAATTGTCCGTGACACTGACTTTGATTGCTGCGTGCACAGAAGAGAGAGGTCGAGGAGCGGGAGAGGAGGATCATAACACAAGGAACATTCCCTCAAGAGACTGACATAAACCCCAGCCCTCCTCTCTCTTCACTCCTCCATCTCTCCCCTCTCCTTCCGCTTCATTGGCTGTCTTCTTTTTTCGTCACTTTATCCAAGGGGGCGATACATTCAGTTATTGCTGTTTCGTGTTTTCTCTCTCTCTCTCTCTCTTTTTTTTTTTGCTGTTGTTCAGACGAGACATTTTTTCTAATGTTGAAGATGCTTCTTGTGTTCTGTCATGGCTGCTCTGCAAATCAGCTTTCTGCTGTCGAGGATGAGTCTTTCGAGAGGTCGAAGAGTCGAAGAGAGGGAGAGCTTTGGTTGGTTTTCCAGCAGCAGTGGTGCCCAATCTGACATCTGGGAGACAAAAGGGATATTATTATAAATCTGAAGGGTCGGGTAATAATTTTTAAAAACTTTAAAAATGCTTCAGTAGATCAGTGGATGACACTAAGTCTGTTAGCCAGCCCCTTATTTTGCCATTAAACCTATATGTGAATAATCTTTAATCTTTCTAGAATAATGAATCCAGTGTGATTCTTTTGCCCCTCAGGATCATTTTAATAATTGAAGTGATCTCTATCATCTAGTGCTGTCATCCACCCATCCATCCTCTTCAGGATTAGTAGGGGTGCTGGTGCTTATCCCAGCTTTTACTGGGCAAAAGGACAACTCACCAGTCTGTCACAGGGCTAACAGAGAGACAGACCACTGTTCACACCTATGGCCAATTTTTTCCATTGTAGTATGTTATCGTGTACTTTAACACACTGCCTTTCCCAAGCGTAACTTCACAGAGACAGTTAAGTCCTCAGTGTGGTTTCCTATACAGTGTCACAAACTCCTTAACTCCTCCCCCCTTGGATGCCTTCTATGGGTAACCTTTGTTTCTCTTTGATCTGAGTCTTTTCTGTCATATTGCAGATCTGCTTCCAGATCAAAATGACTGGGCATCAGAAGTGAGCTCTGCCTATACAGCTTACCAAGGCTACCCTTGGAAAAAAACATAGAACCTGCTCTAATGATCGTCAAACAACGTCTTTATTGATATGTAAAGGGCGACGTTGTTAAATTTCTTAAAGAGTTAAATGAATCAGTGTTGTAAGGAACGGTATCAGTGTTTGGGGGATCTGCTGAACATATAGTAAGACTAAGACCATACACTGTGCAAAAAGACAAGGTGGCAGACACAGTGATCTGTAATCTGTTCAGTAGGTTTAGGTTCAAATGAATGATGTCCTTGAAAATGTGGATTTTCTATCAATAGATGTGTGCAATTTTCATGCAGAACAAACAAGAGGCAGCACTTCCAAAACTTTACAGATTCTACTGAAACCTGGCAACCCTGATTTCGAGGCCATAACTGCAGATTTGATCCCTTTTGTCTTAAGCCAAAAGGTTGGAACCACTGCTTTAGGAGGGATATGTTGCTTAATCTGAGCATCCGGTAGACTAAATGACATAGCAGTCCTCCCAGACAAACACACCGGTGTGTGACACTGAGGGAGTGTGAGCATAAAACATGTCTTTATTGAGAGAGTATCCGAAACAAACAAAAAAAAACAACAAAAAGGAAAACATCTGACTGTGAAATGTTGGGCAGCACTGAGAGAGCGTGAGAGCAAAGAGAAAGGCTTGGCTGAATGAATAAATGAATGAACAAGGGACGGGGAGAGATGAGAGCAGAGGCTGTATGCCAGTGGAGGATGGCTGTGCAGCGCAGCCACTCTCCATCTGGCCACCTACCCCGGCAAACGGCCCTCTCAGCTCTGAAGTTGCTGTGCTGTGCTGTGCCCAATGTGGCAGCCACTCAGAGGCATACCAGCCTGCAGAAAACTAGGCCACTGAACTCTAGCTGCCCTCTGGGTTTTTTTCCTTTCTTTTTTTTATAGATTAAACCTACAGGCTCAACTCCCCCACCTCCCGGCCAAAAAGCTTTTCTTGTTTTGACAGGGATAGTAAAAGGCCACTTTCACAGCAAACAAAACAACTATAAACCCCCGTGCCTGAGTTTGTGCTGCCCACAGGTCCACCAGGATTCACAGCCTACCTGTGTTTCTTCCTCAGTAATTTTGTTAGTCATTATTATCTCAGAGGACCCCCCCCCCCCCCCCCCCCAAATCACCACACACACACACACACACACCATTGGCCTGTCTTTGGAGTCCGGGTGGGTATTGAATTGAAAAGAATTTCTCGCTCTTTGAGTGGACAATCCTGGCGTGTGATGTCACCAAAACAGGTGTTAAGTAGGCTAGACACGGTTTCCATGGCAACAGTGAAACCCACAGATGCTGCGGCTCTCCTCTTCCTCCTCCACCTCCCCTGTCTGTCTCTTCCTCTTGCTGGTCGGAGCCAGGGACAGAGACTCGGCGTGGCTGCAGAAATCTGAACGATACTGACACGGATCCTTCCAGGGTCCACACATCTTTAATATTAAATAAGCTGTACGATCCATTAACCCTTTGAGCTCAGCCTGTAATAAACCGCCCCCCTCCCCCCTTTATAGCGAGTGTAGATAAGGTGATGCTGTCATGTCTTTTCTCAGCGTAGTGCGTTATTCGTCGGTTGTTTTTGGGAACAAAGTCATTGTAAAAAGTCATTCGGAGTCGCTAAAATGTCTGAATTCTAAAGTCTTATTTTTCATATAGCATAAAAAGAAAAAGTGGTACGCGCTCCTGCAGATTTTAACACTTCACGTTGAGACACGTGGAACTGAAATCCAGGGCAAAAAGCTGTCAGCGAGTCGGGTCAGGGTAAAAGGGGCGCCGCTGACCGAAAGCGCTACAGCGTTGCACAAAGGGTTAATGATAAGACTAAGGCCACGCAAGGCCTGTTCCAAGTTCTGTTTTTTTGCACATTTGTGAGATATTATGTCAGTATTTTAATTTTTCCAAGTGCCTTTTTATTATTATAGGTAAATATAGAAGTTATACACTATGAAAAAGAAAATGATTATATGAAAATATATTTTTTTTTCCTGGCATCATGTTCTATGGTCGAACATGCAGAATTTTAGAGTTGTAAAAGTCTCCAATTGGTACAACATAGCGGCGTTCTCCTGTTTTAGAGGAATTTTATTACGATATTGATAATAATGTCAATGAAAACAAAAAAATGTTTAATAAAGCTGCATTTGATACTTTTGTGTGCATTTTCATTTCTATCTCAAATATACAATTAAAACAGGTGAAAACAAACCCAGAATAACCTGATTAACATTCAACTCGATGCAGTTTAACTCAGCACATAAGCTAAAATCGTATGTATAGAATTATAGTTTCCTTTTTTGCACCTCATTGCTCGGCAAAAAAAGTGTCACAAAGTCAAAACTAGAGAAAAGGAGAAGACTTTTAATTGGGTTATAATTTACAGAGGATGGGGAGAGGAAAGACAGGGCATCGCTTTGTCCTTCATGTTTCCGTGTTCTGCTGTGATTGCTGCTTTTCTTCTTTTTTCTGTATACTTAGTTCCTCGTCCAGACGCTCTTTGGCTCGCACCACCTACACACAAACAATAACAGCGATGACAAAGAGAAAGAGGTGACTTCAATGTTTTTAAAATACTAAATTAGTCACAGTAAAGAGGAAGTACCGAGCAACTGACTGAACGTCAAACATTACTCATTACAAAGAATCGACTCCACCTACGTGTTACTTGATATTCAATGAGAACAGATCTTTGGTATGAGAAGACTAAAATAGGAGTGAGAAGTTTGTATTTGCGCATCTGTCATAGAAACTACTAGGGCTGGTCCTGAGAGTGAAAAAAAAACTGAGCTTTCAAACATGAACTTTGGTCCGACCTGACCAGTCAGCCAGTGAAATCTGCCCCACAGTGACTTTTTTTTAAAGTTTAGGAAACAGAAAAATAGAAGATAAAATTTTGGAAGTTACAAATACACAAAAAAAAAAAAAAAAAAAAAAGAGGAAGATGGAAAATACTTTCCCACAGCACTGTGCGCTCACCATGGAGAGGATTCACTCAATGTGAATGATTAATATAGTAAACGGTGTATTTATAATGTAATTTTTTTTTAAATATTAAAACAGGTATTTTGAACACGAACGGCATCTCTGAGAATAAACAGTTTCTGAGGGAATCTGTCAGCATCAGGGTCGTTTAACATCATCACTCTTTAGTTCAGTCTGATCAGACTGGTTAGTTTTCCCTCAGGAACTAAACAGCTTGTATGGCCAAGTTAACTTTGTATTGTGGAAGAAGGCAGGGCACTGAAACCTGCAACCGTCACAATATCTGTGCTACATGATCAACATTAACTACTTTATTCTGCTGAGCGTTTTCCCCAAGCAAAGTTTGAATGAGCGGAAATTCAACACAAAGAGCAAAGTTATGGTTTTGGTGTTTTTCTAACATTTCCACCATTATGAGCAAATGCCAACTCTGATGTTGCGCCACTTTAAATTGACATGATATATATCTTTTATGTCGATACTTCCTCAGTTCTCAGACACATCTGACCAATAAGTGGAGTGAATGTTCTCAGCCTCTTGGTAGAGATTCCTTTTGGTTTGTTTGGATTCGTCGTTGCATCATCAGAACCCAAGAGAACAGCAAAAAAAAAAGGGTGAAAATGCCTTTTGCAACAGTTTACAAAAACTTTTAGAACAGCTGGCTCTGTCTACACAATATCTGGCAGTAGAAAGATCCGAGTTTGAGACTCAAAACTCTGACACCTACAGGTATAAAATTGTACTTTTTAATTATTTATTATTTTTGTTGCTGATTTCATATTTAGACAAGCAAAAATAATGTACCAATTTTTATGTTCATGCTGCCTTAGCGGCACACATTTTAAAAAATGTCTAGAAAGTGAAAGTGAATGCAGGTTTAGAGTACTTACTTTTGACTGTAGGTAAAAGGAACCGCCCACTGACTTGTCATTGACTTTAAAAAGGTGCTCGTAGTTCTGGTGAAGAGAAATGCTTCAGTGTTAGTATTCTAGTGACAGCATCTGACTCCATTTAATTATTCCCAGCAAAAACACACACTTTTTAACCAAATATTCTATCAAATGACATCAATGACATGACATCAGAGAGATTCAGAAGTAAAAGAAAAGTACTTCAGTTTGCCATATATTATTGATGGGAATTATCATGTAAAATATACCCGATGTTACTGTTCTAGTGTTAAGCAAACGCTAAAAAAAAATTCCATTACTTGATAACCACTTTAGAGATGGTTTACCTTCCATGCAATCTTTGACCGTAAACTAACCAAACTACTGTATTTGTTTTAATAACTGTGTAAGAGTAAAAAGCTTCCACATCAGATGGTATTTGAAAAAAAAAAAAGCTTCTTGGATCTCCAGACCAATTTCAACCTTAAAAGGATCTAAAAGTAGCACTAGTGTGACTGTACCTTCTGAATCTCTTCAGGGCTAAGTTTGGAGACGTTGAGGATCTGCTGGGCCTCTTGCAAACTAATTCCAGTGATGCTGGAGGCTGCGGCCGACTCCTGACCCGAACGGCCCCTGGCCTGCGCTGCAGCTTGACTGGCTGTGTAGCAAAACACAACAAAAACAAATGTGATTCACATGCACACAGACATGCATACACCTACCTGCCACTTAGGTACATTGGTTCCCATTTATTAACGCCAGGATCTATCTAATCAGCCAATTACATGGCAACAACTCAATGCACTGAGACATGCAGATGTGGTCAAGATGACATGCTGAAGTTCAAATATTGCATGCTGATATACTATGATTTTCCCACATAACCTACGTAGGGTTTACAGAGAATGTTAAAAAATGAAAAAATATCCAGTTAGTGGCTGATGTCTAGATGAAAGTACTTTGTTGATGCCAGAGGCCATCAACATTGAGAATGGGAAGACTGCTTAGAGCTGACAGGAAAGCAACAGTAATTCAAATAATCACTCATTAGATCTAAAGTAGGCAGAGGACACATCAAAGCTTGAAGCAGGTGGGCTACAGCAGCAGAAGACAACACCGGCTGCTAATTTAGTATTTTTGCTGACCATGTCCATCCCTTCCTGCTTTCAACAGTCCTCAGATCTAAATCCAATAGAAAATTGATCTGAGGAATATTTACAGCAGCTTCGTGAACCTATGCCATGAAGAATTAAAGGCAGACCTGAGGCCAGTGAACATGTAATGGTGATAAAAAATGCTGATCAGACTTGTGACTTCGTGTGCAACATTTGTCTGAAAATTACAAAATGTGCTTCTATCTAAAGTAACTAAAACTATAATGGTGTGCACAACCTTACGGCCAGGGTGTGGCCCTATATTATTCAAAGTAAACTGATACTTCTTATATTACCTTATGCCAGGTGTTAAACTAGGTTAGTACTTTGTAACAATGTATTCTGCGCAAGAATCGAATAATCGACTAATTTCGGGTCATACCTGCGTATTCTTGTCGCAAAGCACGAGCGAATGCACGTCCCACCACCTGAACTCCCATCACTACAATTTGTGCGAGATATTTAGCCTACAACAGGAGAAAAAACATCAAGAATGACAGAGTTAATCACAAAAAACATCAAGAAGTGACTTTACAGTCAACAACACCTGCATTACATCTGTAAACAGCGACACGCTTTCCACACACGTCTACATCCTTTCTGGATGTGACTTTACTAAAAACTGTTTAAATCAAATTAAAGACCTCTCAGGGAAGAGGAGGCACAGCTTTCTTACGTCTTATGTACGACAAACACACAAGGGAAGCTTCCGGAATAACCACAGTCTCTAACAGTGTTGGCACATTAACACAAAAAGTATCAAATGTATTCTTACCATGTTATAATAATAACAATAATAATATTAATAAAGCTTCAGCTAACAGCACGTCTCTTCTGTTTTCACATACACGCTGAAGGTTACAGACAGGTCAGAGTTCAAGGAAGCGTCGACAATATCAAACTGAAGACGGCTCGGCTGGACGGAGAAAATTTGAACACTGACACCTGCTGGTCGGGAAGTCAAAGTGCAGTTTTCATTCAAAGCAGTAAGACGATAAAATAAAACAAGTATACATGACTAAACTCGACTGATTAAAATAAATATGTTGGTAAATGTTCCTTGAAAAAGGAAGTGAAGGTGCAAATACATTTTAACTGCAGCTACTGTTAACCATCATGGGCATGAATTTTATGGTACTTGGGGCTTTTAATGATTTCTTTTACTGGGCGTTCCAATAGGATAATGCTTCCAAACTCATATCAGGATAAAGTAGGCTAACATTAAACTTCTGGAATACTCTTCCCAAAACCCAAATCTCAAACCTATTTATATTTGTGGATTAGATTTAAAAGTTATATCCGATTTAAACTAACTCTACCAATTCTGCCAAGAAGAGTGGTCAAAAATTCAGCCAGAATTATCCCAGAAGCTTATTGATGGAAACGAAACCTTGCTAAGGGACATTAAACCAAATATTAGTGGGGATTTTTTTTAAAAAAATATTACATATCTACTAGTTTTCTTAGTCATACAGAGACAAGCAGAAATGAGTTTAAAAGGTGTTTATTGCAAGACAATGTTGAAAAAAGTAAGACAGAAACAAAACAAAACTTTACTCACTGTATAAAAACAAATGGAAGGCAAGTTTATCTGATCCAAAAGTAGGAAGAAAAAAGTATGGCCTTTGAGAATCACAAGCACTTACAGTATACATCACAAAAAACCTGACAACACCTAAGCAAAGTAAACATTTCGGTCCATCAGAGGTTGTAAACAAACTGTGAAATCAAGCCTGAATTACTGAAAGTACCGCTGTAGCTCTACAAAGAAACTACATGACGGCTGCATTGTAAATTATTAATACTGTACTGTTGTCTAATTAACACCATCATAAGTTGTTAATAGGAAAAATTAGATACTAAAATTAGCTCATTTAATGAGGAAGATCCCCAAAACAGTCAGAACACCGACAAGAGTCTAAATTAAAAGTTAATCTACCCGATAAATAAAAAGAAAGACACAATCACCCTTAAGTATATAAAGCCCTGTCTTAAAACTCAAAAGGAAGTGGTTTATTTGTATTGACCTCTGATCGCCAGCTATGAGACTACTACTGGCCATAAATTGAATCATATGTACCTGGCACCTAATTATGCTAGAATGGCTTCCGAGGCTAATATCAGCTAATAAAGAGAAGATAACGTAATGTTGCTGTAAATAGAAACTCCAGCTCATGGCTAAACATGAACACTGGCGACCCTGTTTTATCCTCAGCGTGGATTTTTGCTGCTAAACTTGTGCTTGTGTATGTGTGCATGTGCGAGAGTGTGGATTTAACCCAACTTAACAGGAAGACAAGTGGTTTTATCAGCTGGGTGACGTAAAAATCGGGTTTTTTTTTGCCATATAACATTTGTTATTGTAGAGCTGAGCACGCTGCCATGACTGGCCAGTATAAAATACAAGCAGTGGTCCACTGTGTAGGTACAGGTTGGTTTTTGAGATGTAAACCTAAACAAACATTTTCTTTTGTTTTGTTTTGTACTTCAGGATACTGCCAGCGTGTGTCACATTATCAAACCATGATCACACAGAGAGAAAAACAGATGAAAAGTACATGTGTGATATTTAAAAGTTGCTTGGTGAGAGTGTAAACCACGGGTCGGCCTGGTTTTGAGCACTCAGAGTTAACTGGTAATGTAGCATAAAGCACTATTATTATTCCTATGATTGTTCTAAAGCAATACGACTGAGATGGCTTCACTGTATGTCCTGAATAATATTGCTGTACTGGATGGTGATTTTTTTTCCCATTAATACTGTGAAAAGAGTGATATTATTTCTTTATGTACACACAAAAAAAATGTTTTTAACCCAGAATGATTTCAAAAAATCAAATTTGATGATATAGACATCCACAGATGATATCATGCATACAGTACTGAAACCAGAAGGTCGTACAGAAGATTAGGATTTTTTTTTTTTTCCCAAAAAAAGATGGAGTTATTGTGCAGTAATGATGCAGCAATCTGTGGCTGAGATGTATGCTGATGAAGCGACTGGCAATATAACACTGGAGCTGTTCTCCTCTGTCTGCTGTTGGCACGGCGACTGAACCAAAGGCGCATCCCCATTAATCGTCCTAAATGACAGAGAAACAAAAGTTAGCAAAAGTACAACACTGGCTTGCAACTTGCCTGCAGTCTCTACTGACCCTTCTGTCTGACAGTAAACACAGCAAACTATTTAATGCATTTAAAAAAGTGTTGACAGAACATCCATGTTTATTGGTCATAAAGCTTTCTGGGTCAGCTGCAAAGGAATAGAAATCCGAATTTACCTCTTCAACACCATGCTAAAAACAGCGGAACACCTGACTGTCACAGTGTAACACAAAGTCAGTTAAACTTCAGCGATAGCAATCTATCCAGTTAGGATGCATAAACTATTGTGACTCATTGTGCATCACATCTGCTTTGGTGCAAATTAAAGTGAAAACAGGTGCGCTGGAGAGGAAACAAGACATCCATAAAAAGGGGATGTTTTTATCATTTTTAGCCTTTATTGCACAGGACAGTAGAGAGCGGACAGGAAGGAATGACAGGAAATGACACCCAGGCCTCTGCAGCCTTTTGACCAATGGATGCTCAATCAGATGAGAGTTATAGTGGCCTAAAAGGGAATGGTTTTGCAGGTGGTGCCGACACACCACGGTGCTCTCCTTATCAACTCCTGACTGATTTTTCTCGAGTTTTGCGCTGTCATTACTGGTAACACGAGATGGTGCCTGCAGCTCGTTCAGGTTGCTCAGGTTGTCCGGCTTCTTCCGATTGTTTGCCCTGCCTCCCAGCACAGTTTCCAAAGTGTTGAGGGTGTGTTACACAACGTTGCACAGTGCACCTGTTGTCACTTTAATTTGAGCCAAAACAAGTGAAACAGTGGTTTACGCTTCCTAACTGCAGAGATTGATGCTCCTTGAGTTTGACTGACTGATTAAGTGTGCTCCTGTTAGTTCAACATCAGCATTTTTGAACCAATCAGTATTTATTCAGAAAGAAAGCAACATCAAAGTCACACATTCATATTTTGATCACATTCACTTACCCACTCATCTTCATCCACCCCCTCGAAGGACTCTTGTGGTAGTGGGTCATCCATATTTCCCAGCTTAGCCACCATGGCACTCAGAAGCTGGATCACACACACATATTTATTAAGTTCTGAATAAGTATTAAGTACTTAAGCTTTGGAGATCTATTCGAAATAAAAGTATACAGTATTTGAGCTTCTTTTCACCTCGTCTTTCTTCTGTTCATCAGTCTTTTCTTCCAGGTAAACAGATGAGGGAAGGTATTTCCTCACTGGAGCCTCTTTGGGGGCCTCACTCACTAGAGGAGGGGGAATAAACATACCAAGACATGTCTAGTGCTGACACGCAGACTGTAGATGTAAGAATCTTGATTTGGAGTGACAGGCATGCTAGATAAGGGCGTGTGTGTGTTTTGTGTCGCTGCCTGCACCTGGCGTCATGTCTTTAGGCTTCAAGCTGATCTTTTTGTGTTGGCCGTTGGAGCCGGAAAGCCAGGCAGAGGCAGTAAGTGCTGGTTCCCACCACACCGCTGTGTCTGAGTACACATCATCCTGGAAAAACTCTTTCTGGAGACACAAAAAAGCCATACACAATTAGGTATACAGCGTCTAGTAAGAGCTACAGCTACTTTTTAGAAAAAGCATCAGGAGGGGAAACAATGTAATGTTCCAAGTTGGCCACAAGGTGGTGCAGTTGGCTCACCTTGACCCTTGGCACTTTGAAGGCCACTGGCTCTATGGTTGTCTTGGTGAGCATCAGTCCTACAGCTACCTCCACATCGCGAACATTGCACTCAGTCTTAGGCAGAAAGGCCAAACCCTGCAAACAGGAAACATTTTGATTTAGTTCAACGATATCCTGTTAACTTAAAAAGAAGCGGAAAACAATGAATGAAACATAAAGGGAGTGATCGTGACACCTTATGTGGTTCGGGAGAATTGAAACTGCTGCACTCAATAAAATATGGATCTTCAGGGACGATCTCATAAATGTACACTCTGGTGTCACCCTGACAAAGAAACACAGTCAGGTTAAATCTTATTTCATGGAACAATGGCTGTAGAGAGTAAATATTTCTGTTTGTGTGCTCACTTTTCCAGTTAGGATGATGACACTGGTGTCGGGGTCATAGAATGGGATCAGTGTGGAAGGGGAGACGTTTACAGGAACACTGGATACGGCCCCGGAGGACAGGGAGCTAGCAGAGTACAGGTACAGTCCTCTCTCACTGCGACTGTAGAAGAAGGAAAAGGAGTGAGTAGTCAAGTTCTCCTGTGACTTTCTTGTTGGTGCTCCAACAACCTGCCTGCTTAAAAACTCTCTGACATTTGCAGTACCTGTCAAATCCAGACACCAGCAAGTACTTGCCATCACAGACCCACACCACACGAGCTCCCCTGTGGCCCTCAGGCCCCGGGCCCTCCTGAAAAAAAGAGAGAAATTAGCAAGTGTCTGTCGGTGTCCCCAGATAGGCAGACTTAACGACTTAATGGCTTGAAGGAAATCTGAGCACCTGGAGAAAATACATGCAAGCATTTCTTTGAGCTGTAAATCATGTGAAACTACTGTAGTAGAGCCCAAGAATATAAAATATAGAGCTGGAAATGAGCACAACAGGTCGATATGTTGTAGGAGTCTGTTTCTTAGTGTACTAGAATTCAAAAATGAGGCTCAGATGTGTGGATTTGTCCGATCTTATCCGATTTTCACAAAACAAAAATCATTTCTAGAAAGTTGGTGATACACACCTGCACCAGTGAAGTGGATTTGCGAGGATCGTAGATACGAACTTTCCCATCCTTGCAAACTGTAGCCAGAAGCTTCCCATCTGGGCTCCACGCCATGCCAAACACCTGATGGGATCCACAAAGAGGAGCACGAGAGAAGATGAAGAAGAAATCAGGAATTTTAAGATGATCAGGTTTCATCAGGACATTGTATGGAAACTGATCCAGATATCCAAATAGGTGCAGACAGTCTACACATACGGCATCATTTTCTTTGGCTTCTTAAACACAGAATGAAATCAGAAAGCGTTTCTGTATTTAATCTCATGTACTTCTTGGTCACTCACCTGGTCCTGGTGTCCATCGAGAACTTTGACTTGTTTTCCAGTCTCTAGGTTCCACAGTCTGACTGTGAGATCATATGATGAAGAAACCAGGAGTCCACTGGCCAGAGGGTGGAAATTGATGGAGTAGATTTTCTCTGTGTGGCCTGCAAAGTGTCGCCTCAGAAGTCAATATTGTCTGTAACCTTGTTAAGGAGCGTGGTAGGAATTTCTTTTTGAACTACTTTTGAAACTCCTTTAAAATTGTGTTCCTTTGAAATACTTTTACATTGGATGTCCTCACTTTAAATTTGATGCAATCTCAGGTACCGTCGATAACATCACGATGTAATCAAAGCACAAAATAACTGGTATCACTGCAGTTAGGAGCTCCTAGTAAGTGACTGCTTGCAGTCAGTGGCAGTTTGGCTAAAGTTCTGCCTTTTCAGTAGAGAAATGCACCACACGCACTCTCAGATCATCTCTCTTTTTCTGTAAACTACAGATTGGAGGGAATGCAAAGTGTATTGCAAGGGAACACACAGTACAAACATCTGCATACCTTCTAACTTGCAATAAATAAAACTTAGAGGCTCTACCTTGCATGATGATCTTAGGTTCAGTTAGCGTCTCTTTCAACCCGCCTTCTGGTACTTGCCAAACCCGGATCTTAGCATCATCACCAGCTAGCATGCACAGAGAGGGAGACAAGCAGGTTAAATACACACTGAGACACTTCCAATTTACCCTAAAGTGCATATGCACTCACCGACAGCAAGTCTATGTGTGTCAAAGGGGTCCCAAGCAAAGTCAGCCACATTGACAGAGTTTTGGATGGTGGGCAGGGCTGTATCTGGAAGTTTGCCAGGCTGGGAGCGCTGAGGAAAGGATTAAAAATACTCACACACATAGATACAGCACACAAATGTCTAATTTCCCAATATAACTAACTACAGGAGAAAACGGGATCTGCAGTTTTATTAAACAACATCCCTGCATTTTTCGTCTGCTGCTGTACCTCAAATACAGCAATCTGTCCCCCGGAGATTGCGAGGGGCACTGCCACACGTTGGCGGTTGACACAGAAGCCGTCACACTCGCCAGGTGTGGTCAGGTTGAGACCACGAATGTTGGTGATGTGCGTGTCCCGGTGCATGACTGTCCCCTGGATATGACGGAACTTGGAAGTTGGCCCTGAATAAAAAATAACAATAATTCAATATTAACAGCTTACTGTGTAAAGAAAGATAAAATACCAACATGGGTAAGGAGAAATTAAGAGTGCGCGTTTGTGTTTTTTTTATTTGTTTTTACCCATCAGGTTTTGGAAAGCCTTGGCACTCTGGCTGGGACTGGGGCTGGGAACAAAGCCTGAGGAGAGGCCGGAGGTGGAGGAAGGAGAGCGAGACGGTGCGGCGCTGCTGCTGGGAGTGCTCAGAGGACTGCTGGAGGTAGAGCAGTCGCGAGCTTGATCCTGTGGGGAAGAGAGATGGGATTACGATCCTCAATCCACTGGTATTTTAAAAAGAAAATCAAGTTTAAATTAGGAGATTTTGCCCATCTTTTAAATAATTGTGCATCTCACCTCCTTGCTCCCTCCACTGGCCACTTCCTTTTTTGCAGGTGTCTGTTTTGCTGGTGCTGCCTTTTGTTTGGGACGTTTGTCTGGGTGCAGGCTAACTCTCTCCACCTACGATAAAACGAACAGCTTGAGCTTCCTGTGCAGCGTGAAGACTGGATTAAGCTTTTTGAAAATAGGGATCCCGTACCTGCTTGTTCCCTCCCTTCCACCACTCCTCAGCAGACATGGCTGGGGTTGTGCCCAACGTGTCTGGGTAAAGGTCGTCATGAAACTCGTGACCTGAATTCTGGAAGACAAAAAAATGAAGCACAAGCAAACACGGAGAACTTAAAATAAGTCCATCACCTTTATTTGCGAGCTGTGAGTATTGCTGTGCATCTACACACCTTGCGAGGGACCTGATAGCTGATCGGCAGGATGCAGCTGTCTGTCAGCTGAAGCACACGCACAACTTCGCAGGACATCACATCCAAGGCAAGCTTGGGGACCAGGGCAACGCCTTTTGTTGAGGTATCCGTCAGACAGTGGCTGACTATGGATGTGAGAATTAGAAGAAGAGATGGATCAAGATACTAGGAAAGACGACTGGTTGTGACATCTGTACAGACAGATAACAAACAGCGCTTCACCTTGAGAGAGGAAAGGCTCGGAGGAAGAGACTTCAAAGCAATCGATCCCAGTGTTTCCCTGCATAAGAATCAGAGAGGTGATGTTAATGGTGTGGTCATTCCAGCTGATATTTAAATACATAACCAATAATAACAAATTTAATATTCAAGCATATATTTTTACCATGCCAGCCAGTAGAAGCAGACCAGTGTCCTCATCAAATAGTGGGATCAGTGTCCTGAAAGAAAAGAGACAAGAGAGAAAGAGACATTAGAAGCTGACATTCAAAATGATATACACATTTGCTTGGCAAATGAAAGGGCGCTGGTTCAAATCCCTTCAGGGTTGGGTCAGGAAGGTGTAAGATTCTGCTACATCAAAACAGGGGAGATACCTGCTATGGCAATCCTCTGTCTCTGGCTCAGCAGAGAGTAGCTTGTCATTCAAAATAATATACGCTCAAGTCCTCTTTGGGTTTAAGCATTAGTGAGCTGCCACTAGATGGTGCAGTATGCCCATTTTTTTGGTAAAGGAGGCAGTAGAGTCCTGCTGCGGCTCTGAGAGAGCTGAGAAAGGTATTTTCTAACTATGCACGTTGAACATGGAATAATTTACAGAAAAGTCTAAATTTGTTGGTGAATTTAAAAGCATAATAAAGAATGCAGTGATGGAGACTTTCTTGCAGATGTTTCTTTAGAGAAGCCGTTTAATGTTTGGAAGTTTTTTTTAATATGTGTTTGTATTTTTTATATTGTGGATTTATACTTTTTGTTGCATTTGCAGCTTTTTAGAGACACTTCGGTTATATAGTTGTAACTTTGGCCAGGTTTTGGTCTCAGTGGGACTTCCTGGTAAAATAAATTTAATAATAACATGACTTGTTACAGCATTAAAACCAACAAGGTTGTGACGAAAACTTATGAGAGGAGAGGAGACCATGAGGCAAATGCCGGACATTCCAAATGTTATTTAAAAATGCAAAACATTACTGGAGGTGAGCAGGGAGTAGAACTGGAACTGGGAACAAGTTTCGTAGTTTATCAACATTATGATTTGTTGGATTAAAAAGATTTTTTTAAATCTGCAAATTCAGCTTTTATTATCAACACTTTTTCATTAATGTTTTGTTCAAACTTTCTAGTCCAACCTTGACCTTTCACCCATGCACGCTGAAAACAAGGCCGCAGTCACCTGCCTTCTCTCATGATTTGAGTTAAGAAGATTGAGGGTTGCGGAAACTGAGCGAGCCATTTTAATCAGCAAGGAAAGGACAATTGGATGTGGTGACCAAACAGGAAACACTTGCGCAAACACTGGCAATGCTGACAAACATCTCCTGTTCTCCACCTCGGTGCCTGCTCTTAAATCTCCATTTCCAGTTTAGCTTCCAGGGCCGGTCACAGACGGGACAAGAGGAAAGGAGTGCTGGCTGATCCGACCGCTTCCCATTACAGACCACGGATAGTCTGATTGAAGTGGAGAGGCAGTCCGAATGATTGGTTTATGATGAAGACTTTGTGTAATGGTGCTATTCCAGGGGAACGCCACTTGGCTGCCTCCACATCAACTGAGACTGACAGACTGGTGATGTAATGCTTCAACTATGACAGCATAATGACAGACTTAGTTTGGGTATCTTAAGTGACAGGGAACGGAGACACGCGAGGGTTTATCGTGTGTACATGTGCGAGAGGTTCCAGAGAAAGAGTGTATTTTGGATGAATTTGAGAACGGAGTTTGACGGTCACAGACTCACAGTTTAGCCAAGAAACTTGGTTTGCAGTGCTATCAAACAGGTGAAAAACAAACCCACTTTATATTAATCTGCACTCACCCATTTTCTCTGTGGCCTTTTTCTTTCCACTGATGCACTGCTACTTTCTAATCTATAACTAGTTTCATGCAAAAATTCAATAAATAAAAGCATTGCTCCTTGTGCCAAAAAGCTGGCACTGCCATGGCACCACAAAATTGCCAGTCCCAACATTGAACCCCATGACGTCAATAGCTAAGAGTCCACTACGATTTTCTTCCCACACAAAGTATTCGGCTTTTAAACCTGTTGAAATATCAGCTGCTTCGCAAAAGCAACAAAGGCAGAAATGACCCAGTGCACATCAAGGAACATAATCTTTTAAAACCTTTTAAGATCAGTCATCTCCCTCTAGAACAACGTGACTGTCATTTTAATGTTTTGTTCCTTAAATGTTTATCCAGTATGTGAAAGCGTTCCCTGCTCTTCTCATCCTCTTATGATCTTTCTTTCTTTCTCTATCAAAAACTGGACGAGTATCAGACCTGTGACTTCTCTGTTCCCCCAACATCCCTGCCTTTATCTCAGGCCTGTTAAGTCAGCGAGGAGCGGCCACGCTTCATTAGGCCAACTCCGTGTTCCCATATCCGAGTCGCTCCACAGGGAGACCCTAAACACCTCCATTCCCACACCCCTCTCGCTGCCCGTCCTCCTGTCCCTCACCCGTTCAAGCCTTCCTCATTCAAAAACACAACCTTGCTTACAACCGTGAGCTCGCTTTGTCCTCCACAATCCCCAATTATTTCTCCAAATTGCCTTCAGTTTTTCTGAGGTCTTATCTCTGGTTTTCTCACAGTAAAAGTACAAGTCAAACATCCACATAACAGGAGCAGAGCTTTATCACTGATAGCGGCCTGTGTTTACCGTCGTATTTCATGCTCCACCTCACCACAAGAGCATTTTCCCACACAGGAAAACTCACGCAAAGCATGCGTGTGCATATTTACGCACACAGATTTACAAGATACACAGGCTAATTACGCAGCTTAATGATGTATGCATACATGTATTATTAATGACACAGTGCAGTTAGACTCACATAGGGTTAAGTGCGAGGACTGAGCTTGTTATGCAGATCTTGATCACATGGGCTGATCATGAATGAAAGGAAAACAATTACAGGGCTCATTCAGGAGAGGTGCGAGTGTAGCACTGAACGCAGCCAGACATGCTAATCCAGACCTAAGACCTTTCCAGTGTTGGGTGTGTGCTTCCAAGTTAAAACCACATGCACTAATTAGCCATCAAATAATACCGCAGAAGAGAAAGAAAAAGAGAAAACCAAACGAGAAAACTTATTACGAGTTATTATAATATCAGCTGGAAAACATGACAACTCAGCAACCCCGCCTTGAAAGATTTAACTTTTGCCAGACTCTTCTCAGTCGCATCTACACCCACTAACATCTCAACACCTTTCAAACTCTTGCAATGATTTGCAACGAGCCGCCCGGTGCTCCCAAATCCCCCTGGCTTCAGTCTGTCACTGGGACTCTGCTCCTGTCAGAGTTTACACAAAGCAGAGCACAGAGAGCACGCCTCCTGTCTCGTCTGCCATCGCCTCACACTGCTGCCTCACGCAGGCCCAAATGAACCATCATAAAACAACCTTCTGCCCCATGACAGCAGCCTTCAGCACCAGCAGATATGATGGGTATATTACCCCAGCTTACATCTGTGTGAGTGAGTCTGTGTGTGCGAATGTGTGAGTCAGAATCAGCACAGGTATAATATTATTATGAGAATGTGCTGTCATTTGATAATGTATGAGATAGTGTATTTTATTGGAATAACTGGCTAATGGAGGGCCAGACAAGCAGACATGTGGATGAAAGACAAGTGCAGAAATTGTGTGTGTGTGTGTGTGTGTGTGTGTGTGTACGGGTTCGTACTATCCTGGTGGGGACCAAAATCTGACTTTTACTATCCTGGTGGGGACTTTCTGCACCGTGGGGACCAAAATCCAGGTCCCCTCGGGGTTGAAAGCAATTTTCACACTCAAAATGCGGTTTTACTGTCAGGGTTACAATTAGGTTATGGTTAGGTTTAGGGTAAGGGTTAGGGTTAGGCATTCATTTTTAATGGTTAGGGTTAGGGTAAGGGGCTAGGGAAAGCATTATGTCAATGGGATGTCCCCACGAGGATAGCAAACCAGACATGTGTGTGTGTGTGTGTGTGTGTGTGTGTATTTTTGGCGTGCACAAGATTTGGGAAGTGCATATAATTGGGCACCTGCAGCTAAAGTTGGAAAGAAACTTCAGGGTTGATGGAGTTCAACAGAGCAAAAATGTCCAGTCACTGAACATTAAGAATGGGCACAGCAATCAATTTACACACACACACACACACACACACACACACACACACACACACACACACACACACACACACACACAGTCCTTTCAGTAGCACACTGAGGTGCACACACTTGTACCGTATGTTCTTCCGAAATATGAAAATGCACACCCACACAATGCTTGTGAGTGTGCAGGCACATCCAGTCACACCGATGCTATCAGACACACACAGTACTGTTACAGAATAAAGAGTATAGGTGGAGCTAATGGAAGCAGCCTGTGGATGTATAATGTTATGGGTTGAGCTACGACCAGATCTGTATCAGTCAAAGGGACCTTTCTCTGTCGTGTGAGATCACGGCCTTAAAGCTTGGCTAACCTTACTGCTATAAACACACACGCGCACAAAAACACACACACACAGTAGACAGCTCAATAAGCTCCAGATGACAGGTAAGAGCTAGCCAGAAAGAGGAGGCCTTTGAGGAATATGAAACCAGCTCAGTTTTTCTAGTCTTATTCAGACTGGATGGACAAACACTCGAACTATTAACTATTTTATTGAAATTCACCCTCTCGCTGCTGTTAATCCTTCTATAAAAGGGTTCTCCTTTTGTCCCTGTTTAAGTATTCTTCGTCACTTGAATTGAGAGGCGAATTGTAGAGGATGCTGTATGCTTGTAACCATGTGCTAGACCTATAAAATACTACTTTTCATGACGAGAATACTCAGATTTCACCAAGTTCCACCAGAAAAAGGCTATTTTGACTTTATCTTAAATCACAGCAGTGCAGAGTGTCCACTGTAATGTTTGTATGCAATATGACCTACCTTTTATTCACACCATCCACCCTACTCCCATCTTCTTTATCAGTGTCCTGGTTATGTCATCCCCGTCAGTGGGAGTGAGTGATGGGTGCAGCGCTATCTCTGAGTTCACAGATCAACAGACCCTTCACCCTCAATCAGCCCACTTTATCAGCCCACCTGCCTCTACAGACTGAAAGCTTCAGCTTGTCCATCTGTATCTGACTGCTTCACTGCAATCCTGCTGGTCAGCTATCTATTGGACTATTTGGTCACAAAGACTCTTGGGATAGGTCAGAGCACATTTTAGCAGTTTTGAATCACTGATTTTAAAGCATGAACGTGGTTTCCCCAGCAAATCTGAGAGATGGATCTGTTGATCCAACTACTTTTCATTAAAGTGTGGCTGTCAAGAAGCCATTCTTAAGGAAGGGAAACGGGGAGAAAAGACTGAGTCATGCCAAATTATACAAGAACGACTGAAAATCTGTGTCAGCAGGTCTTATGAAACGATGTATTCAAATTTAGAATTTTTGATAGAGAAGTACAACAGTGTCTACAGCCACCTGCAAAACACGGCGGAGGCTCTGACATGTTTTGGGGCTATATTTTAGCCAGTAGGTTTGGGAATCTTTTCAAAATTGATGGAAATATGAATGCAGAAATGTACCATCAGATTTTGATCCATCACTCAGTACCATCTGGAAACCATCTGATAGACAACAGCTTCATTTTTCAGCATGACAATGATCCCGAACACACCGCTCATGCAGTTAAAGCATGCCTGGATAGAAAAACACACAATGGAACCCTATCAGTCATGGACTGGCCCCCCCAGAACAAAAGGCAGTCACATTCAGAGCTTTGAATGTCAAAAACCGAGCTGGCTTCATATTCCTCAAAGGCCTCCTCTTTCTGGCTAGCATTATATAATTGATCTTAGCTTTCATTCTATTAGCATGTTTGTTGAGCAGGTCTAAGGTTTACCCTGCAGACAAGCTTAGTTACTTGCATGTTAGCATGCTAATATGTCACTGTGTTACAAAGTACGACAATTGTCATCAGCTTTGCAATCATAGGACGATGGATCAGTGATTCTACATTAGTTGTCCCCTGGACACTACGAATATCTGGGAAAAGGTTCATGACATCTGATGTTGTTATTATAGAGCAAAATAGATACCATCACTTGTATGGCTGTAAAGTAACAGCTGTAATGACTGTAAAACCTTCAACTAGGTTTTAATTGTACTTTTGACTTTATTCTATCTGTTCTCACATGTACAGACATAAAGTAGATTAATAATGTGGCATATGTACTGTAGTATAAAATTGATTTGTAAAAATATCTGGTGTGATGACCATCTGGCTGTAACTAAGAGCTGTATCTCCCATCTAAAAGTGTGACCATATAAGCACATGCTTTTCAGTTATTTTCATAATCACTATCTGATGAAGACAGTTCATATGACCGGCAGAATATCTATTTGTTCTCCTGATAACCTTGCGCTCTTCCTCTCTTTATTGTTTTCTGTGAAAGGGCACAACCTTCCTGTTCTAGTGTTATTACTTTTGTGTAAATGAGTTGGACACAGCTAATGGTTTTATGCACACTTGCGCTGCGGGCGTACGGGTGCTAACATTACCTCGACAATGAAGGGACTGGAGTGGAATAATCCACTGATATTAAATGGGATTCACGGAAGCTGTTTGTCTCCAGGATGGAAAATTCGAGGTTGGTTTATAACGTACTGCTAACGAAGTAAGTTAAAGAAAAGGGAATACTTTTCATAGGAGATAATCCAAGTGAAAATGGATAATCATGGAAAAGATCACCTAAAAAGTCAACAAAAGCTTTGGAACAGACTAATGCTTTCAAACTATAGCACCACGATCCATCAAGGGTGCCAGACGCAGGCAAATAAACAATACATCAAAGCTGACGAACTCTGTCACCTTTGTAAACTGACACAGCAATCAAACCTATGTGCTTTGTGTTGTCTCAATGTGCTTAGCAGTTTCCATTAGCAGCAACAGAGGATCCACAGGCTGCACCACAGAAGTAAAAGCAAGGGGTCACAGTGAGGCCGCTCGACTCACTCTGTATCACAGTTGTACTAGCCTTTAACTGAAATACATTCAACTGTCCTCACGTAACACTGTCCAAATTTATCTCATTCCCACAAGAGGAAACCAAAGTTTCAGCTTCGACCTTCTGACACTAAATACAGCACTGCACCGATAGACCACAGCATTAAAACCACGTGACTAACTCTGCATAAGTCTCCCATCAGGCCATCAAAACTGATCTGATCCATCAAGCAGTGGATTCATCTTTGAAGATTCATCTCTTTTTCATGATCCAGTGATGCACTCTGTCCACTGAAAGAGGCAACTGCAAGGAAGCTACCATGACAGTCTGTAACAATGTTTTATATTTGCATTTTATTTATTTATACAACAGGGACGATACATATTAAAGTTGCAGCATTAGAAAAATAGGCTTAGGTAGGTGATTTGTGTCATAGTGGCATCTTCCAGCACACTTTGATTGGATAGTGCATTCTACAGTCGTGTCTGCAGCCATCAACATCTTTGACTCTTTATGCATGTTGAAAAGTGCAGTTGTAATTTAAAAATTAATGCTATTTACTCTAAAATCTATTCGTGGCTTGATTATTCTGGTTAATCTGTGTTTGTTTGTGATTTCCAGAAGTATTTTCAGACCTCCCAAAGACATGCACATTATTGTTCCATGCATAAGGTAAGGTATATGGAGATATTATCTTTATTTGGACTAGAAAATTGAACTGAACCAGTGAATCAGTGTAAACCACACGGATCATCAGATCATATCAGACAAAGGAGTCTTTGTGGCTCAATTGTAGGCGATAAAAAACTTCACACTGAGACAAACTGTAGGTTCTCATATGGTTTAAAATCTAAAGATACAGCTCTGCTTGAGCTGACTGCAGGTTCAAAGACATCATGAGTTTGAGGTTTCTCAACGGGTGCTTGAGCCAAGCTGCACAGACATCCTGCTGAAAACTGAAATGTACAAAAGTGTGACATATTTTTTCCACTGAGCGTGTGTTTTGTTTCCACTATGTGCTTTTAATAAGTGTGCCGGGTCTGCCTGCCTAGCTACCTTCAGTAGCCAGTTCATTAGAAAGGAATTAGAGTTGACGCAGTGCGTTCCTGAGAGGGGGAGAAAAGCCAGGATTGTCAGTGGAGAGGCCAGCTGTGGCCATGTCTGAGCCACAGTGACGAACCCCTCAGATGGGCTGCCAAGCGCCTGCTCTCTGCTTTCTCCTCGCTCCATCGGGCCCCCATCCTCTGGACACACACACACACACACACACACACACACACACACACACACACACACACACACACACACACACACACACACACACACACACACACACACACACACACACACACACACACACACACACACGTGCATGTACTCGTACACATGCGTACATGGACCACGATTTAATTAAACTCACTGAATCCGATGTCAACAGGTCTGCAGTGACCCTTATGACACCCACCATACAATTCCACATATAACCACATGCAAAGTTGCCAAATGGAAAAAAATGCAGAAGCTTCCACAGTATTTTTCTTCGTGTCCTCAAGAAACAGAATAACGCTTCATTAGCATTCCAAATTATCTTCATACCGACACAGGCTACCCAAATCGGTGCGGCCAATCGCTCATTTAATCCATTTCCGCAGGGAGAAACAGCAAGACCAGCAACACTACTACTAATATTGCTGCCGTCACATAACGCATCTCTGCAAAACACCAAACACGTGCTGAAAAATAGCTCATTGCAATGCAGCTTCAACACATCTCGAGGCAACTTAACAGAATGCTGCATGACCACATGATCGGCATTACACCTGCTTTACATAATGTTGACATGAAGGATGAAAAGCCTGATCTTTATTTTCACTGGAGGGGACGCAGATAGACAGCCAGGGCTTAATCGGGCTGAACAGATATTTACACTAAAATGATGAAACGCATACAGATGCTTTTCTAAGATAAATAAAAAAAATACTATCTGAAAAATGACAGATGCTCATGTCAGCACAAAAACACACACACACGGGCCTTTAAATGTGTGGAAAACTGGTCCAGACTTGCTCAGTTATAAAACAATCAGGTCACTGGTCATAAACTGGTGGGAGGGCTCAGCCTCTTGATTGTCAGTGCTCAGTGGGAATGGACCTGTTGTAGGACGTGGGTGGGCATGAGGGAGAAATAAGGATGCACTAATGGGAAACACAAATACTTAAAATGCTCATATACATGAAACACACTTTAGAAATTAAGACTAGCGTGCTAGAGGAAATAAATAGCTACTTTCATTATCGAGACATGTTTAAGTTTGTGTGTTGTGCCTCTATATCTCTAAAAAGCTGGTAGGTGCGGTAGGTGAGATGATGATCGCAGCGCCCCGGAAAGGATGCGTTCCGCGTTAACCTCAGGGTTCAGCATCAAGGGCCCAGACTAGACGACCATAGCGTGACCTGTCGCTCAGGGCCTGGGAACCAGTTGGTAGTTGTGACTGCATCAGAGCAGAGAGGAGAGGACGTGGCACAGAAGACAGACAGCAAAAGGGTGAGGGTCACGACCGCTATGACCCTCTCTGCTGTTAGGTTACCTGAGAAAACTGCTGCTCTTGTCATGGTTGTATTTTAAACGCTAAACACAGACAAGAGTACACATGTTAAAGAGGAAGTGAGGAACTGTTTTGCACTCTTGACTTGAAGTTGATAGATTATTGGACAATAGTAATATCTGAAAGACATTATTCGATCAACAAATACACTGAAACAAGGAAATGTGGAGATGCTTTAGTTTCAAAGCTCACAAATTATCTGAAGAAATAATTACACTCACTGAATTATCAAATTCAGTGTTATTTATCAGTCTCAAAGCACAAGGTGCTTTTTATGGTAAGATAAAGATCCTACAATACTACAAAGAAAACAGGGAAAACCCCAATAATCAGACGATCCCCTGTGAGCAAGCACTTGGTGACAGTGGGAAGGAAAAACTCCCTTTTACCAGCAAGAAACCTCCCGTAGAGCCAGGCTCGGGGAGGGGCAGCCTTCCTCTAAACCTGCCGCGAGAGATTAATAATAATTAGCCAAAATGAATAGAATACAACTAAAACAAATGATATTTACAAAACTACGGTATATATCAGCAGGTAACACAAGTCAAGCTGCATATAATCTGTATCGGTGTCTTTGTAAATCCACTTCGTTTTTGCTATTTTCTGGCTCAAAAATGAAAAGATATGAAAATATCTTCTGGTTTTGAAAATAAAACCAGAGAATTAGAATGGCATGCTTGCAGTAATTATTCTGCATACCAGAGCCATAGCTGAAATGTACATTTCTAACAGCAATCACACTGGCGACGTAGGTCCACTCTAATCTATTTTTCCTGCTGTGGAAAAACCACATGTGCCCCGAGCTGTTGCTGGTTTACGCTACACACACTGCAGCGCTCAGTAAAGTCTACTATAAAAACACAATCCACCAATAATGGCCTTGATGAAGGACTTACAGCCCTGTTAAAATATTGTCCAGCTAAACAGACTGTGGTCAGTCTCAGAAGGACATTCTGGTGCTTGACAGCAGCAGCCCAGCCGACAGTTTGGAAATCTCAGATTTTCTTCCAGACAATTAGCCTTGAAGCACAGCTCATAACTGACGACTCAAACCTCCAGAACAAACTCACCTTAGTGTATATGTCTGAGTGTATGCGAGACACCGGCTCATGGCCGGCCAAGTCTGAATTATTGGAAATGCTAAAACCATAAAACCCAGTGATTTATGTACGCAAAACACGACTGCTTAATATTTGTCTTTCCTACAAGCCCGAGTACATGTGTGCAGATGAGTTAAAGGGGTCAACTCGAGAGAGGGAAGAAGAAAAATAAAAGGAGAAACATAAACCCTAAAACAACTTCTTCAAACCTTCTTCACAAGAGCAGCACAAAACATTCTTGAGGCGTTGAGCGGAGCACCTTTCAAGGATCTACATTCACACGTTTTGCCTCTGTGGTGCCTTCAACTCTTGAATTATCAGCAAGTTTATCAGTCTCATTCTGTCCGTCTCTGGCACACAACTGTTGTGGATCCGAGTCTTTGTATCGCACACACATACACAGACACACACCTACACACACCCACACATTCATATGACTGTGTCCATACTTGCTCTTTCTGCTCAATCTGAATCACCACCTTTATCGCTTCTATCCCCGCCACCAATCTCTCTCATATCTCAAAAGCAGAAATTCCAGTCCTGTTGGATAACAATCCTAAATCTCTAAAAAGAAAAAAAAAAAAACATTCAGGAGTACAGAAAAGGATTGTTTTCAAAACGACAAGTGTGATCTTTTGTGAAAAATTTACACACAAGGTTTGGTTTAAAAATCCCTAACCACATCGTTGGGGGTCGGTCTAACAGCCTCAAAACTTAGCTTGGCTGCGCTAACCGTGACCCTCTGACGAAATTCTGTGTTTTACCTTTAGCAGGTCCAGCACGCCCACACTAAATCTTCTGCTTTAATGATAGAAGCAGGGATAAGCACCGTAAAACACTATAAAAAACTCACAGAACAACAGATTTATTATGAGACACGGCGAAAGACTGAGGGAGGGAGAGCAGAGAGTCAGCGAGAGAGAGAAGTAAAAGATAAGATCACTATCACATTTTTGTAGTAAATCACAACAGTTATGCATGTCCACATACTTGTGTGTGTCCAAGAATGCTTTGAGCTCATAATGCAACATCTGGGAGAGTTATTGAATGAAGCGATACCCGCTCCAAAGAGAACCCGAGAGATTGTTACAGAAGACACCATAGCCTTGACTCGATAGCCTTGATGAGCTGCTGGTACGAGCAGACCGGCTCCAATTTCTGCCCCCATCCGCACACATCAAAACACATTTTTCTTCTCTTGTTCCACCATCTCTGTCTGGTCAACGAAGAAACCACATTTTTTGACCACCTAATCACTGAAACAATTACTGACGGATAGTTTTCCAGTAACACGCACACAAAAAAAGTTTAATGAGATGTATAAACATAACAGTTTATGGTAAAAGGAACAGTGGAAAGCTATGCATTTCTAAAGTTCGCATTGAAACATACACTTCCAGTATAGTTTGTAAGCCACCGTCTTTTAACAGCAACCACTGCTCACCAGATATTTACAAGGCTACTCATGCTCGGCCCGGGCTCATCAAAGCAGCTTTGAGCAATTTGTTAACACAGCACATGCATATTCCTCCAGAGGATAAAGCTAAGTGGTGCTCAAGTTGCACTGAATCAGACTCAGATGGGCCCCGCAAACACGAAGGTGGCCGGATTGTCATGAAGTGAAAAGAAACAGAAAATCCAAAATAACAGTTGCGGCTTGGGCCCTTCTTCTAAAACCCGACAGCCACGGGGACGTGAGCCTTGCTCTCTCTTTTCATTTAATCAACCTCTTGACCTTTTCTCAATGTTGAGTCCTTTGCATCCATCTCTTTATGGTATCAGCACCGCCTGACACAGCTGAGCGAACACCTGTTATCTGTGCGTTCGTGTTTGTTTTATTTAACTAGTCAGGTCATTTTTAGCTAAATTACTCATGTGACTGCCTGGTCAAAGAATAGCAACAAAAAAATGCAACAAGGGCTTCAGACTCAAGCACAGTATCATTACAAAACAACACATAATGACTGAGAGAGAGTGTAGCAACGCTGCCGCAATAGTTTAGAAACACAGCGTGAAGGTAAGACCACACAGTTTGCATCTGGGCATGGAAAGATGGTGGGATAATAAAAAAATGTAGGGTACAACACTGAAAGATTTACCCAGTACTGTGAAAGGCATTAAACAGAAGAAGAGGAGGTGAAAGAATAATACTGACAAACCCTCTCTCTGTGCTCGGTGGACTTTACGGGATTTGACTCGCTATGAATCAGAGGGGTGGAAATTGTTACTTTTAGTCTGTGGAGATATTAAACATTCACGTTTTCTCACAATGTATTTATTTGAAAAGAAAAATCTAACAAAGCAAGTTGTTAAATCAGAAGCTGGAATAATTAGATGTAAGCAAAGTCAATATTGCAAAAACAAAAAACAGAAAAAAAACAAATTAAGATGCTTAAACACCATCTTTTAGTGTAAATTATGCATGTGCAAGCACCAGGATGACCTGATCGGACCTTTGCTGCTCTCTGCCTTCTGAAAGAGTTTCTGCCATAGTACTAATCCTGCAATTGTCATAGTGAACATAATATAGCTAAGCTTCAGTCATTCCTGCACTTAACCACAGGCATGCTGTTGCTACTCAATACCTGGCATACCAAAATGCAAGCTGAAAATATGTCTGAGAGGTAGAAGGAAGTGAGCACAGAAGGAATACAGGACAGACAGTTGGAGTTGAAGGGAAGTGCTTATGTGCACATTTGCATATTATATAATTTTTTTTTTAAACCTGGGTTAATGGATTGTTTTTGTAACATAAGACACTATTAACACAACACTGACAAACTAGCTTTTAAGTTGACGTGGCTAGCTTAGCAAACACTTCTCTAATTACAGCACACACAGGGTGATGTTATCAGCTAGTGATAAGAGTCGTGATTAATGTCAAATGCCAAAAAAGATCAAATATTCACCGTCCCCTTTGCTTTCTTTTAGGTCTCCACCGAACTCTGAGGAAAGTATTTGGCTCTTTAACTGCCAACTGAAAACAGCCATCAGCTGTAATGAATAAAGTGTCTAATGAGAACAATAACAGCTTGCCTAACGAAGTCACAAACCAGGGAATCAAATCAAGTTCAAACTTGCTAATATGCTTGGTAGAGCTGAGGGGGAATTGCAGTGTGAGGCAATAAAAAAAAAACCCTCTAGTCTCTAAAGAAGAAAGACACAGATATACAAAAAAACGAATAAAAAAACCCCAACCCAAACAAATAAAGAAGTAAATACTACATTTTAAGATAAACAAAAATCTTACTGTCTTAGACTAACCCAGGGACAGGTCCCTCTAAATCCTAAGAAGCAACCTCCAGGAAAGAAAAACTAAGCTGCTGCATAACTAAAAACCTGCAGTGCCTCTAATCGTTATTTTGAGACTGTCTCTAACAGTTAGCAAAGTGAGCAAATGAGGAAATGAGGAAATCCACACAGACTCACAGTAAAATATTCATATTTAAAATATCTAAAAATGGCCACCTCTGGGTCCCATTTTAGAAGAAGACAGAAGCCAAAATGCTGAGATCAATCCTTTAAAGCAAGACTCACAGTGGATGTCTATCTTTTTATATACAGGCCACTCGGTCTCTCTACCTTGGCTCTTAACCTTCAGCCTCTGCAAAAATCCCTCAATTTTAACTCAAGGGAACAGATAACTAGTAACAAGTGCACTGTCTACGAATGCAAGATACCACAAGCTGACACGGCACCAAAGACTCTAAAGACCTTGAAGGGTAAATAATACCTATAAAAATACAAACCACACAGATGCTAAAGGAAACATGTTCTCAATCAGCTTGATAATGTACGTTAGTAAAGCCAAGATTGTTTTTTATCCTTTCTACAATAAAATGAGCTCTAATGGTTTGTCCAGCTCTAAGACAGGAATGAACCAGCTGTGCTGTCTGCCATTTCTGTCTCGCTCCTTAATGAGAAGTGCTAGCGTGCACAAAGTCAACAGACTAGTAAACCTCAAAGTGAACTATGGTCTGACCTCTGTAGGTCTCCGTGTATTTGCTGTCTCGCCCTCCTCTGTGCGAAACAAACAGCTCCTGCAATCACTAAAAGTTCAGTGTTCGGATTCTTGAGGTCTTTGTGTTGAGGGCTTTTTATGTTGACATAACTAGCTCCAATGAGACCAAAAGGCAATAACCAGACCATATGGAAATGAGAAAAAGCCCAAAATCATAATCATAAAAAGTATTAAAAACAAAATAATAAATATATGAAAAACAGGAGCCATTTTTTAATTTTCTTTATGGCATCCTGTCTGTGTTCCCAAAGGCAAGATTTAGTAACACAGTTTGTTAATCCTTTCCAAAAAAAAAAAACACGAGAAAGGGTAAAAATATATTTTGTGTAACCACCCCAAGCCCTTTTTTAAAACCCTAAACAATAAGTAAAATTCAGGATACGCACTGTTCCTTGAGCCATATCAGGCCTGATTAACCAAGGATGGACGGCACAACACACAATAATAATTTATGTGCGAAAGGTTCCTCTAAGGAAGACAGCTTTATGAGGAACACACTGACATATAATGTTTAGACCTCGCAAGAGAGGATGGGTGGAAACAGAAAACACTTCACTTTTATCTGATATGGTGTATCTAATGTTAGCATTATGTGTTTGCACTCACACAAATAGTGACAACTTCTGCTTCTTTGCTGCTCGCTCTGTTGACCATATTTCTCTGTCCCTTTCAAGTTCCCATAGCAGCCACTAATTAACCATGCATGTTCTGAGGTACTCCCTCTTCTTTCCCAGGTTTCTTCCCCTCTGCATGGCATTATACTTCCCGTGGACATCTTCCTGCCGGGTGCTGTGGGAAGAAAGGCAGCTCAGGCCTTAAGAGGAGGTCCCAGCCATGTCTCTAGGCAGCCCACACACACACTCCCGTCAAAGCGCATTTATGTGTGACGGGAAGACATGTAGTTGTGGACAGAGGATGGCGTGCATGTGCACAAAACGCAAATGTACAGAGTTGCAAATATTTATGCACATACACTAAACACTAATAAAGGACATAATCTCCTCAACCTCTCAATAAGACAGAGGATGGAAAATTAATGACTAATCATTCCCACGCTGTCCTAGGAAAGCAATGCAGCTTTTGTGCTTTTCAAAATTTCAAAAAGTAGCAGATGTTAGGCATTCTTGAAACACTTGTGTAACAAAATAACGTTGAAGGAATAGCCAGAGAAAAGCAAATGAATATTCACACTTTGTTTTTATTCTACAATGTGTGACCAGAGATTTGTCACAGGGGAAAAGCTTGAAAATTATGACAAATGGTTTAGCAAATGTGCATAGTGGCATTGTTTGGTTACAAAATGTGCCATCAGTGTTACTCTCTAAAATTTGATGGACAAAAGAAAGCCAAAAGAAAAAAAAGAGAGATCATAAAGCTAGCTTAAATTGTTTAAAAGACAGCATTTTGTTGTGCCGGCTGACAACACGTGGAATGAGTGAATAAGTGAAATGTCATTTTGTGGTTACCATGCTCTTATATTCACTCATTGTTGTCCTGTGTCTGCTCCAAGGATGCTTTTCTTGGGTTTTTTGTCCCGAAAAGCTCCTAAAAGTAAAAAGCCACAGGCATGCTGTGAACAACAAAACATGAACACCTCAAACCGAGGCACACGTTTGTGTGTTGGCAAAGATCTGCAGACGTGATAATGATGGTTATGCCTTTGTAGTTTCACTTCAGTTCAATCATATTATAAGCACCAATTCACAGTAGCTGGTCCACTATGAGCAACGGCTTGGCAATGGTGGGAAGGAAAAACTCCCTTTTAACAGGAAGAGACCTTCGTGAGAACCAGGCTCAGAGAGGGGCAGAAACGTTTTTGCAGCAGAGGGAAAAGAGAAGAAGAAGAAAAGCAGGAGTGATTTATAGTGACACAAACAATGGAAGAGAAACGACAAAGGTTATGTGGTCTGTCGCTGCTCGGGTCCTCATGGGGGTCTGTTTGTCCAGGACAAATGTGGAGATGGGTTTAAAGGGTCTTACAGCATTTGGTGTAAATATCTCATCATCTTTGTGCTTTACGTACTACAACAAAATTAACCTTATCATTATATTATATATATTAAATAAGCCTACACTAGACAAGAGTGTAGTGAGCAAGAAAAATGGGGAAAAAAGCAAAGGGGGTAATTTTCCACAAGAAAAATAACTGTTGTTGCACATGCAGAACAAACCTATAATTACAGCAAAGCAAGCACAAACAACATATAATAAGCCAAACAAACCAACAAATATCCAACTCTAATCACTTTTAGCTTTCTTTAGGCATAAAGGAACTGGCCCTTAAAAATGTAATTAACATTAAACACTGATATTTATGGGAGTGTACGTGTATTATTAAGACCTATTCAACTCATGAAAACTGAGGTCAGTAAGAAGAAAGGAAGGTAGAAGACAGTTTGCTCCTTTTACACTCAGTTTAGCCTTTCTGATAACATTTTTGTGTCGCAAGGACTCAAGCAGGCAGAATAGGAAATAAAACAAGGCTTTAATGGGCGGCGGTAAAGAAACAAAAGATGGAAAGATCCCAAAAGAGGTCAAGCAACAAAAAGATCAACCTAAGAGGACACAAAAGACAAATGACACATGTATACACAAAATGTGCTGATTAGGGATTAGACAGGAGGAGGAGAACGAGACACAGGTGGACATAACCAACACAGGTGAAAGTAAATCAAAGCAATCAGCACAAAGCAAAACTAATGCAAGACACCAAAGAAAACCCAGAATTCAAAGTAAAAACGGGAAATAATGACGAGAACTAATACAGACATGAGGACCAGCACCAAAGAGGAGCAAGGAACCGAGATGTTAACACAGAAAGATCAATTTGAAAGAAAGGCAGATGGGAAATGTAAAAGTGAGATCAGAGGTCAAATGACAAAATGTTTGGATGTGATATTTAGAATCTCCTTATACGACTATCACTTCCTAAAAGTTGCCAATACAAAGACAGGCAGATGAATTTAAAACAAGTGTTTTAAGAAAAAAGGCATTTTATGAAAGTTTGAACTTGAAGAAGAGATCAGAGGTCCAAAGTAATGTGATATTTAGAAACCCCATACAGCAAGGATTTCAAACATAAGGCCACCTAGAGGAAGGGGACCTTCACTGATCCGACCCACTCAAGATTTAAGTGGGCTATATGCGGCCCAAAATGTAAATCGAGTTTCCATATATTATCTGCTTCATATTACAAGACCTACACCTCGATCTTAAGCACATCAGTGTGCGCAAGCTTCACTAAAATCTAACCAATACTAGAAGGAGTAGCAATTCTTGTGATTTGTGGATGGATGGACAAAAGCCTCTCCATAGCATTAAAAAACCCAGGAACCAAAACCAGAGACCATGATATTATGTGCCTTTGAGACAAAAGTGTTTCTCATACAGCTGTCTGTGTGCTATGGAACACCCACTGTCCTCACAATCATTTTAATTTTACTTTAAATTGTCATATTTCTATTTTGGATAATTATGCCAAACAGTTAATCCTGTGTCAGCTAAAATCTACAGTTAAATACAGTGTTTGGTCAAAGTTAAACACGAAATAGAGACTTTAAAGGTTACTACGTATCATGGAGGCAAAAAAATAAATAAATAAAAGACGAATGAAGACCAAAAAGATGAAGCAGATGTAATAGTTAACATCTGCTTCACTACAGGGTGGGGACAGCCTGGATGACTCTGTGCAGCCACATATTCAGACGACCAAATGAGACGGAAAAGAGGATTCGAGGAGAATAAGAGTGAAGTGAGCTACAAGAAAATTAAAGAGCTCATCTTTTATGAAAACTGACAAGAAGAAATTTTCAGTTAAGTCCTTAAAAAAAAAAAAAAACAACTAAAAAAACAAGCATGGTGCTGTATGACTAAGTGCCTCAAGCATTAAACCCCTAGCAGGCTGCAGAACTGGCTGAGCACCAAACCAGTGTTTTATTGGTTCCCCTGGGCAGTGTTATAGGCTGCCTCGCCATCTTTTACTGAGCCCTGGTGATTAGGAGCGCAACGTGCTGATGGCACGCAGAATGCTGTTACCGCCACTTTGATTTACACCCCTGACCAAATGCCTGTCCGCTAAATATGTGTAAATATGTGAAACAGATTACAGGAACGCATTGCTCCTCGGGACATTTAACCAGGAAACTATGTGAAGACGGCCTAAAATAGACTATTCTACTATTCAAGCAGTGTTTGATGAGACTGGATAATATCTGTTGACAGCAGATATTTGTTACTTTTTAACTAAGAGGCTAGAATATACTTAAAGTCAGAAAAGCTTAAATCATATTATATAAGTAAAAATATTATACAGTTAAATGCTTTATTAGCTTAAGTAAAAATGTAGATTTTGGTAACAAATCCACTAAATAGCCTCACCCCCAGAACTGATATCACAGAGGGTAGTTATAGGAAAGAAGGATTTTAAAGTCTTTAGCTACATACAAATGACACATAAAAAACATAATAACGTATTCAATATTAAGAATTTCCACATATATAATAAAATAATAATAAAGTGGGCTGAATAAGCTGAAAAGGCATTATTACTAAGAATATGCATTATGGACTCCTTCTAAAAGCTGTGAAAAAAGCAGCATGGTCCTGGTGAGGATGAGGTAATATTTATGATTACTCCATCTGGTTGCTGCTAGTTGTAAAAACAAAGCATAAAAAATTATGAGAGTCACAGTCTCCATTGAGGAGAGCAGTTCATGAGTACCTGAAATTTGGAGATGCCGGACCAACACACATGAGCTGAATGACAAGTATAAACGATAATACAGCACCAGGGCAGAGGCACTGACTTTGTGAACCTCAAACATATGCACTAAAATGCAGCAGGGCAAGACTTATTTACTCTTTCTTTATTTCTTCCTACCACATGAGACTTAGTTGCGGCAGTGACTCTGGAGCTGCATCTGGCCCATGCGGAACGTGTGTGAAATCATTTCTCTATTCCTGTCATTTACTGTAATGCTTTGCAGATGGAAGCGTGTGCGTTACATGGAGGAAAATGAGCGAGAGAAATTCATGAGCCACAGGCAAAGTGGAGACTGCTATCAAACAGTAAATGGTAAAAAGAAAAAGAAAAGAAAAACGCAAGCATGGCTCAACAAGTGGAACTAAAGCACCCGTTGCTCAGAAGATACTTAGGGTTGGGGGGTGGTTTAAGGAGACACGTGCAATAGTGTAAGGCTACAGAGAGGTCTGCTAGTTGAATAATTCTCTTGTTGGACTGTCTCTGCCTTCAGCCATGAAGAATTAAACCTGGCTCAAATGATCTTTTACAATTTCTTGCCAACATTAAGAGAAAAAGCAGCAACGTGCTGATAAAAATCAGCCACTGTATGCTTCAGGGATCTGTGTAATTCTGTGACATGAGGCCAAAAGCACACACCGGTGGTGACACAGTTCCAGAGAGCTATCGCCTTACTGCACCTTGTTGGGAAAGGCTGGCATTGAAATAGGCTCCCAGCTGCCAACGGGTAGTTTGTCACTGGAGTTAGGAAGTATTTGATAGCTTTCTCAGCTTGAAGACATCTCCGTCAACGAAAGCAACCATGTGAGCTAATGTAAACCGCACGTACACTGTGGAGGCAACTGGCTGTCCCTCATAAGTGAATGAACAGATGAAGCATAAGAACGAATGAAAGAAACAGTTACTAGCATATTATTCTCATTTAATGTGAAGTTGAATATGCCATGGATCACTTTTTAACCCCCAGCCTTTTCCATCTGATTAGGTTTTGACTATTTGTCCGATGGGTTCTTCCATAAGGCAACAACTTCAGCTGCAAGACACACTAAAACAGTATAACTTTCTCCACCTTCTGATCATTGCTAATCTATCTGAATATCCATTCAGATTATCCATGACTTTTAACTTTCAATCTTTCTAATCAAACCTGTTCTGGTCCACTCTATTTTTAATCTTGCAGGCACTCCCTATTTATGCAGAAGGTTAATTGGGGATCAACTGGTCACTTTGATTGACTGCTCTAACTATTCTCTGTATCCAAGCAAAAGCCTGTATCAGTTTGCTTATTTCTTGCAGAGAAAGACACAAACAGTGCTCTGAGGCAAAGTTAATGGTCTCTCAAAGGAAATGCCACTAACTTTTTGTAAAAGTAAATAGTAAGATCAGTAATGTATCTTGCTCAAAACAGGTCACGCAGGTAGGAATTAAGAAATAGTAAGCTGAAAAGAGCCTGGAATTTCTCTCCTTCGCACTCTGCAAAGCTGCAAGGTGAGATGTTTGTTGCTCTCCGGTCAGCGCAGGAGTGCGCCCAACTGCAGCGCGCCTCGCCCCTCCCATTCCTCCGCTTTAAACTCTCCTCTGTGCTCACCAATAAAGCGCTTTTTGTCCAGGGAGTCGGTACTTGAACGCATTCCTTGACGTGGAGGCTGGGGTACCTCTCCAAGGATTTCATGAAGACCGTTCCTTGTAAGTTTCATACGTTCACAGAAAGGTCTCTTTTTGCGAGAGCGCACGCAGGGAAAACTACCAGGTTTGGAGTTATATCGGTGAAGTGCTCTTCTTGGATAAAGACACAAGCGCGACTGCGCTTCCAGCTTCACTTTTCCGAAGTTACGGGTAAGAGTTGACTTACTTATACTTACTTATTTTTTTAAATGGTAGAGTGAATATTGTTTTGTTTTGTGTGTGTGTGTGTTTTAGCTCTAAAACACTTTCTGCATGATCGAGTCCAGCGTAAAGACGCGTGAACAGGGATATATTGACAAACGGGGTTAAGTAAATGATAATTTTAAAAACATCTGAATCGACTGACTGTCAGAATAAAATGAATGTATAACAGAAAAAAAAAAAACACTCCAGCTGTTTGTCGGCTTTATTTCCTCTTTTAAGCACAAGCTGAGAGTGGTACCGAGTTTTTTCTCTCCTGTGACAACTTTCTTAACAAAAACTCGCTCAAATAATTCAACAGAAATAATTCTGCTTTGCAAAAACGCGTTTTGCTTGTAATGTACAGTGCGTTAAACACAAACCCGTTTCTCCTGTAAATGCACAGCAACTATGTGGAAATCTGAATTTCATTTTATTCTTTTAAAAGGGGTTATTTGCATAGATGCGCCGGTGAGTCATTGGATTCAACAGGTTTATTGGAGATGTGGGCTCCATTAATTCTCCAGACAACAAAACACGAGTTCCTTTTTGGAAAGCGCGTAAAAAAAACAACCCCCCCCCCCCCCCCCCCCCCCCCCCCCCCCCCAAAAAAAAAAAAAAAAAAAAAACAGAAAACGCGAGCGTGTGCGCGGTGCAAAAAGAGCCGCCGGGACGGTAATGAGGCGGGCTGGTGTTGGACCGCAGGACGCCGTGCAGCATGCAAGAGCCGTGCCGAATGTCTACACCGCACCGAGCGGTGTCCACCGCAGAGGACAGCTGTTTTTGGAACCACACAAGGGGACGTCCCACAACACCAAGTTCAGCAGGACACGAGCGCTGAAACGGCTCCAATACGCACGCCACTCAAAGTTGCAAATTCAGTACATTTGGTTATTTAAGCATTTGGACAGTCATTGCTTTCAATGTGAAGCACAAACTGTCGAGGAAGTAAGGGCTATGTTTCATAGGAGCAGCATTATGAAGCATGCGCTGATTAAACCTCAGATTTTGAGGAATTCCATAGATTAAAACACAACCATGTTTCATTTGTATAACGCTATAAGCCAGCTGCCAGTAAAAAGCTTACTGAAGCCCCGTTGCAATAGGCTACTAATAATTGGGCTGTCCATCAAATGCTGCTACTGTTATTAAAAGGGATTACATAACTTCATTATTATTTTTAACATTCCGCGCAATTTGACTTTTAGCTGAAGGCATTTCGGTGCAGAGACAGAAAAAATGAAACAGTTGCTCAGATGTGCGGAAAGGTAGAAATCTACTGCAAGTGTGCAGCAGAGCAGTGAGCCATGGGGTCACATTCCTGAAAGATTAAATCTCACAGTGATCAAGCCCACCAATAAACCAGCATCCAATCAAGTGACAGGATCAACAGGTTTAGACCAATCTCAGTGTGTCTGTGTCTGAAAATATGATCTTACCTTTCCAAATAATGTGCCAAATTAAATATACTAACATTGATCTCACCAGCTTTCTTTCATCTCTGTTTTATTATGTGAATAGTTCCGAATACTCAGCTGATCAAAACATATCTAATCTAATAAATCACAGTATATCTCATCACTTGAATCCTAAATTCAGTCCTCAGACAAGCATCATTTATAAGGCCCACACAAACAGATGCTGCAAATCACCCGATCCGTCCCAAGGCCAAATAAGCAGCACAAACTGCCCCAAAAGCCTCACTATTACCACCAAGTGTTTCCTCACAGACTATAATTACACTACAGGAGAAGCTAATGTGTTTCTGACAGTATAAAATAGTTGTAATCTGTTTATATTAGGCCAACAGAAATTGCAGAGCAGCCACAGGAGACCAATTATCCTCCACTAATGTGGAGAACTTTGAGGATAATGTGTGGAAGAGATGGCAACACAACAGCACAACAGACTGTTTGTGGGCACAGCTTGGAATACTACAGAATGCAGAAGTGTGCTGGAATTTTTTTATATGTTAAGTAAGACTAAAAACATGTAGAGACTTGAAGCTTCATGTTTCAGTGACTGTTAGGCCTAGAAAGTCACTTGTTGACACAACCGTCTCAGTGATGAAAGAAGGATGATTACAGGAGGAGATAAACAAGGAAGCTGCATCTCTTCTGTAATGTAAAAATTTAAGTCAAAGACTTGCAGTTGTGCACGAGATACATAATAACCTCAGACTGATTATCTGTGCTCCACTTTCCGGTATATTTATTCCCCTTAAGTGTCAGACTGTGGATGGGGAAGCATGACTAAGGCGACCCCTTTGTTCTACAATCTAATTTATACAATTAAGCACAGGCCTGCTGTCACACCACTGTGACAGTGATGTTGAAACCACAGGACCCATCAAGATCTGGTTACCAACGTTGTGTCAGCCATGTACCTTTATCTGTTATTTTTATTACTTCTGGGTTATTTTTTTTCTTTTACAAAATCAAGGCCAGTGTTTCATTATCTGTGCAAAAGAGCTCGAGAGGGAAAGAGCACTGATGTCTAAATCTGCTGCAGATGATGACTGACAGTTGGTGATCTTTAAGTTTTTTGTTTTGAGACGAGACAAAAAGATGAGCTGAACATCTTACAGTAGCATCTGCTGCCTATAAATCTACTGATTATTATAATGAATAATTCTTTTCTTTCTCCTAACTGTTTAAGAGGGGAAGGATTTCTCTTTTTTTAATGCCAATTAGCAGCAGTGGCTGAATCACCCTTCCCTCTGTATCAGAGGGATTAGAGGGTTAAAAGTCAGGTACGTGAGGCGAGGAGGCCTAGGGAAGGGAAGAGTGGAGAGATATGGGGGGTAGAGGTACAAAAGCAGGACAAGAGCGGGGCAGTTACGCAGCGGGGAGGGAAAGGAGAGTCGACAGGACAGAAAGTTGGAGTAAGTGTGCAAATATGTGTGCGCGTGTTTATTTTTCTGGAGAACACGTGAAGCTGGGGTCTCATCGCAATTAGCAAGGAGTCTGTGTGAGCGATTCAAGGAGTGCAAATCCTCCTTCCGGGTGCCCCTTTTCAGGTGCTTCTCAGCAGGGGGTGGGGGGATTCTGCTCTCTGGTTGACAACTAAGAGCCGGAGCTCCTCCGTTATAAGAGGCGTCTTAAATAAAACCCCTGGCTTCAAAGGCCTCAGCCTCAAACATCAATGCTGAACCAGCGGTATGTGGAGGGCAAACCCCAGCCCATACGCCTGCCAAGCTAAATTGAAGAAGAGCTTGCCGATGCAGCCAAATGATGCGTTCAGAAGAACCACTTCAAAACCTTGCATAAATAGACGCACACATGCAAAGGGATCTGCGGGCTTTGGAGTGCCCCGGATTGAGTGCAAACCCCAAATAACTGCTGTCCTCCGTGTCCATATGTCCACAGAGACACGCAGGCTCACTAAAGTCATATTTCACAGCTTTTCCCTATCTCTTGTTTGAAATGAACCGCTCATGTGATTAACTGCGCTATTTTTTTAACCTTCTCACTTGAGTGGAAAATCTGCAAAGAGGCAAAAAATAAAATCCCCCAAATTCCAGTGGAGTAGAGAGGGAGAGGAGCAGAAAGACAGAGAGAGAGAGAGAGAGAGAGGCAGATGGAGAGTAACAGAGAGAGAGAGAGGATGAGAAGGAGGATGCTCGTCCCAAGTCACCACAAATTGCTGCATTTCAGTGAACCTATAAAAAAAGGAGAAACGGCTCTTAATCTAAGGTTGTAATTACTTCTGGCCAGCACTGTAATTAGGAAATGAGCCCTGAACCAGATTTTACTGGGCAAGAGCAAAAGCAAGGGCAAATGCACATGCGCACACGCGCACAGGGCTAAATTATTTTACGCCAAATGAAAATTTAGGGTATTAACAACAAACTTTGACACAAAGCATTAAGTTTAATGTCAACTGTTAATGTTTCACTAAGAAGTGCATGTGCCTTTGGGTTAGTGTTTGTCTGCTCGCAGCTGGGTCACCAAGTGTGTGAGACCATAGAAAGTGGTCACACACACTTTCATGTAAGCGTGTGTCGCTTACAAGGTGACACGTACGCACACAGTTGCTCTCTTTCATCGCACTAGACAGTGCTTTAGTCCGCCGGGTCCCCTTTTCCTTAAGGTTTATTTACACGGCTACCAGCAGACACAGATAGTGTCGTTATCTGGCGCTGTCCACGCTGATAAAGAGCCAGAGGCCTGAGCCTTACTCAGAAACATCTGAGCATGTATGCACATATGCCTGAAGACGATCGTGCATCAGCCTGCATGAACCGAAAGAGCAGTTGTGACAGTGGCAAATCTGTATCAATGACAAGTCGCTACTTGTCACTGGTACAGATTTACCCAAGAAGAAGCTTCCAAGAGTGTCACATTAAATGCCAACCATCAAAGTAAAAGGCATCTGTTTATTTATTCCACCCAATTCTTTTAGCAGTTTAGCTTGGACTGATGTTCTGAGCTGCAATCTGGTTTATCAAGTTCATATTGAACATACATTGAGCTAACCAACTGTTTTCAGTTTTACGTGATTATTTCACAACAAAACGGTTCCAGTGTTATTGTCAGGCTGCTCAGCTCCCTCCTGTCGTACGAGAGTTTAAACCAGATGGGAAGGAGAAGAGAGGGAGGGATGTGGAGAAAGAAAGAGAGAGAAGGAGAAACAGAGGCGATGAGGGTGAGGTGATATTTATGTTGAACAGATGAACACAGAGGAAGGAAGAAAATTACAGTGGAGAGAAAAGCTGAAACGTATCAGTGCTCCCAAAAAAGGAAAGAGGGAGTCAGAGAGAGATTGAATATCAAAGTAAGCCAATAATAGTGAAAAGAGAGAAAATAAGAGGTACAAAGCAGGTTAAAAGATACTACAAATGTTTTGGTAGCATGCAGTCTGCACTAATTAAAGACCGAATGTCTTTGAGACAATAGTGGAAGAGATTGTCTAAGCTATTAAGGGAAACCAAGACCAGGACACTGTTGTTAGCAGTTTAGTCTTTTGCAGTCATGTAAGACGTTTAGCGGTAAAAGACAATTTGTATCTATTTTAGGGTGTCTAGTTCCACTTTGAAAGCAAAAACATTTACAGTTCAGCTGAAGGACTGTCTGAGAGCGAGATACAGTGACCTTGGGTAACAGATCCGTGGGTTGGGTCAGCAGAAAGGCGTCCCCGTACTTAACTTAGCAGCCACTCATGCAAGAAGCGCTCGCTCAGCCACTGCTGGATTTACCTGTGCGAATGTATGCAAATCACAGGGAAAAGACACCCACTGACCGCACACGTACATTCACAAAAAAGCTTCTGTGCAGCAGTCCCACAGACAAATAAACACATGGATGCAGAGCGCAGCACGGGCCTCAATACAGGTCAGCGTGCCAAAGCCAGCCCTGCAGTGCAACAGGTTATTTTCAGATATAAACACTACACTCTTGACATGAAGGAAGCATGTGACTGCTCAGAGATATGCTACATGCAAAGTGAAGTCAGGCTTCAGGAGTCACACAAGCCAGGTATAACACGACGCGGTTTTGTAGTCACTCTGTTTTTCGCATCCACAGACTGTGACTCAGAGCTTAGATATATGAAAAATGGCTGCTTCGCAGGAACTTTCTGGAAGAGTCAGGCCGGTTTATGCTCTGTGGACAGATATACAATGCTGTACAGTACACAGAGAAAGAAAAGGCATGCTGTGTTTCTTAGGTAATTATCTCAGAAACCATTTTAGAACAGCATTATATCAATGAAAAAGAAAAAAAAAACAACAGTTTGCCAATAGAAAAGAATGTTGAAAGTGCTTTTGGCTAAATGCCTCTGACAAATAAAACATCCATCAGGCACACTTTAGGTTTTTCCCCAAACCAACTAATGTTTATGATCCTGTAATCACATTCAGAAATAACATCTGATACGAGATAATAGTCACAGAAAGCAGCACGAACATAAACGCACGCACAAATTGTGCTGTGGTTATGGCTAATGCAATGTTCACCATTAAGAAAGAAATGAAGAAAGTGCGGTCAGGTTTTGCCAGCTGATATCATAAAATGAAAAGCTGTTCTTGGCTTACAGTAGAAAGCTTAATTTTGCTCTGAAATAGAAATAAAAACCATTTGATTGAATGACAACATGCTGCACAATTCTGCAGTCTATGGCAGATGGACCGATACTACAGGACAAGGAGATGGTGGAGAAAGAGTGGTCGGCCCACATTCTTCCTCTGTCACTCTATCATTTTCGTGTTGTTGCCACACGGCTCTGCCATTGCTCAGCGTGCTCCCACACTCGGGTGGAATTTACCCAATTAACAGGAAAAAAACTTCCCGTTTCACTTATGTGCTTTTGACAAGGCATAAAAGGGGGCTGGATTCCAAATAAGTAGAAAAGAGGCACTCAGAAACATATTGCAACACCTCTCTGGCTTGTGTTTACAACTCTTGTGTTCCTTACAGGAAAAGAAGACCTGAAGAAGAATAGTGGAACACGACTGAAGGAACGGGAAGCATCTTCATGGGGTGAGTGAGGCTTTTAATTATATCCGAAAGATGTGGTCATTTTACTTGATACCAAGATGCAAAGATAGCTTAAGTTATTATACAAGAAGAAAAAATAGACAGAAAAGTAATGTAGTATTTTTGGCACGGGCTAAATAATACAGCCCTGTGAATATTTGCACCAAGAAACCCAAACGGCACGCAGTTGGCGGTCTTTACCATGTTAACCATAACACTCTGCTCCCTCAATGGGATCCTTTCACACAGCTCTGAGCCTCTTAACAAGACTGGCAGGAGAACAAGAGCGCCTCTCTTAGCACACACGGCATTTAATAGATACAGTGAGGCTGTGTAGAGTTTCAGACAGAAGGAGAAGGAAAGGGGGGAATGGAGGAAGTTTGAAGTTTAGCATGCCGGTCTGGTTGCTGGAGAAAAAGGTAGAATAATGACCCTGTGTTTTTTTTAAAACATTTTCTCAGTAACCTACATGGTTTCTGCTGTTTTGGCATTACTTTCAAATCCCCTCAAAGTCTGGTGACACGATCCTGATGATATTCCAACAATAATCTTAAAGTATTGCACAGGGATGAGTTTGCATGAAAAAGAAGAATATCTGTTTTATCATTTATAAGCTTTTGTCCTGATCAGTGCAGTCACCCCTCTCAGGAAATCCAGAGACAAACAGACAAAAAATGAACACAATCCTGTCGGTATGCAGTCTATCAAAAACAATGAGTGCTAAACTTCAGACTGGCCATTAGAATAGTCAATCTGCAGCTTTTTAATGTGTTCCTGTATCAAGAGTCTAGTCAGTTTGTTTTACTGTCTGATAGTGCAGGATTCACCTTTACACGCTCCTTCTGACCTCTCATTCTCCATCCAGCCTCTGTGTTGTGCTAGTTCTCAATGAGCTGTAACAGGAACTGTGTGGGCTTGTAAAGATACACACACACACACACACACACACACACACACACACACACACACACACACAGAGGATATGGCATAGCCTTGAGCATCTGGACGCACATCGCTACTTTCACTAATTGCCTCCCCCACCTCGTCCATCTCAGGGAAAACAGAGATGAGCCGAGAAGATTGGGGAAACTGAGTTCTTCTCCTGCTGCTTTTGGCTTGTAGAACATGCAGACATTCCTCAGGTCGAGGTTTCAGCTCGCTCGCTGTAAATTATTTGCTATGCAGTCAATGCTTCAGTGTTAAAATACACACTGACTCCATTTCTGCCATAAACCTGAAGTTTTAACATCAATACTGCCTTTGACTGCAACACACGCTGACATCCTGCATGCTTGTTTTTCGTGCCTTTTTCTTAAGCATTTACTATAACACTACACACGTCTGGCCGCACCTACACGCTCTTCAATACGAGGTAAAATATGGGTGTACGCACATAACGAGGGGCTGAATTCAAGCCAAATGTCTGGGTGTGAGCAGTCTCTGCTGGCTCTGTGCTTTGAACTTCTAGAAATGCCACAAGTCAGTGCACTCTTGACACCGCGGCAAGAGTCACTTAATATTGTTAATATTTTTAGTTAAAAGCAAACATGTAAGAGCAAACAAAGGTGTTCCGGGATATTTATATACCGTGACTCAACCATATGTATAGCCAGATCACACACACGTGTGAGCAAACACTTACACAGGTAAGCATTGTTCCCTATGTTACAGGTCAGCTCAGGAATCTGCTTGACTCACTTAATGACTAGCATGAACGACTGTGTCGATGAGAGCAAGTAAACTGCTCTCAGTGTAGACAAATTGCTACAATAACAAAGAACCATTTATGTCTTCTCTCTTTTACTGAATGTTGGGTCTTCTCTGGCTTTGACTAACCGAACACAGACCTACAGAAACAAACATCTTTTATACCAAATGCCAAGATCTGGGTCATAAATCACACTCTAATTTGAATGTGAATCATCCACTGGTTTCTACTTATTTCTCTTTGACATACAAATGAGATCAGCTGATTTATTTTCACACTATAAGAGGTATACTGTACACTGATTTTGATGGCCTTCTATACAATCCATCCTTTAAGATAGATTGCAGCATTCGGCAGAAATGTATCCTGAATTGTTCATACTGACACCCTCTAGGCAAAGGCAGGCTAAAGGCTCACTTATTTACTTCTCCTCTGCTGTCATTACCCTCCTCGTCTCCCCTCCTTCATCTTGTTTGAGTGTTAGGAAACGCACACCTGCTGTGGGCAGCCTGCTGAGTTGTGGGTCACTGTTGATGTCTTAATAGACTGTTGCTGAATGAGGTCTTTACAGTCTCTAACATGGCAGAGCTCACCTGTTTAATCAGCTGTTGGCACAGGTAGCGTACCATGTCAGTGTGGTGATAAAACGCTGGCTCACAGCATCCTATTGTGTATCTGTGGATTTTTTAAAATCTAATTTCCAGATATTACAGTGGAGATTATGAAGTAATAATTGAGATGTAATGTATCATATTTAAGGAATGATATTGAATGGGGAGGAGGGGGCGGTTACACAGTTAATGAACTCAGATTTCCAAGAGACCAGTTTGAATAGCCTTAAAAAACACTGGTTGTAATTTCTTAATAAACAAGTCACAGGGCACCTGAGGCTATGGAGGAAAGGCATGTCAACCTTGGGGGTTGGGAAAACTGTGCCGCCTGACTGTTGATTTGCCAGCCAGGCTCACCAGCGCTGGCGCGGTGCCGACACAGGCAGCAGTTTCACAATAAATTCCTTTGTGACATCGTAATCAGCGCCGGCGATCTCCAGTTCACATTTATCTTGTGTGTGTGGCACATGTCTAAGTTTTTTTTTCTTTTTAAAAGGAAAAGACTGCAGGGAAGAATAACTAGAAAAATAACAAACGGTAACTTGTGGAAAAGGTAGGGGTGTGGGGTTAGGGCCCAGAAAAACAGGTATGGTGCCTGCCTCCGAGTGATGTTTCTGATACAGAAGAAAAAGCAGGACAGCTGCACTACCGCCACTATCTTTACATAAAAAAGAATTAATAATACTGACAAGTGAACGTGATTCAATCTGCCACTCACTCGACAGCAGAGACTACCAAATCAGCGGCTTAGCTCAAAGCTAAAATAGACAATTTATCAGTAATTCACTCGGCTCTTTTCCCATCGCCTCTCTCATTTTCTATATTGTCATAGTTGAGCAGTTAGAGAAGGCAAACTCCCTTTTAAGATGTAGCTTAAATACCAAATAAGACCTGTTATCTCTTTGCCCTCTGTACATCTCATTGAGAGAAATGTCCTGTAAAATAAAGATTTTTTTTTTCTGTCATCCAGGTGAAAAATGTGTTGACACAGTCAAATGATAAAGCTGTCATGTGCTGATCAGGTGTGAGTTTAAATGTATATTTCCAAGTCTGCATGCTGAACGTAGTCTAAATCCTAAACTGGATTTTTATTAAAGAAGCTGATATTTACCTGTCAGCACTACTGCTCCCCTTAAGCTTCTGTTTACCATCCCCATTACTTTAGCCCGGAGCTCTTGTTAGTCTAATGAGCACGTTGGCTGCTACATAGCTGCCATGAGGCCTCCCAGGGCTGTTGTGGCAGGTGGAGAAGACATGCCTTCATCAGATTCCAGTCGTGTTCCTGTCAGCGACATGAACAAACCTGAGGGAAGCAAAAGGGGCAAACAGAGGAGCAAGTAGAGTGCGGGGCGCAAAAATCACAAGGCTAAGACGGGGAATTTCAGAGATATTTGTGTGACGTGTTAAACAAGAGCACCTTCTGTGATAATGCTGTATTTGTGTGTGTGTGTGTGTGTGTGGCAGGGGGGGGTTAGAGTAGATACTCAGATAAACAGCAGCAGCTACAACCGGTTCAAACAATAAGAAGAAGGATGACACAGACAGGCGGATGGATAATATACGAGCGCTTCCTCCGTCAGTACGTGTGGCATTGTTTGTCTAACAAGGATTGTCAGCCTGTCAGTCAGTCTGACCTGGAGGCACTCATAATCCTGCTTTGTGCCTGAGTCATACAAACAGGATAAAGATGAAAACAGTCTCAACAGCTGTCCACAAAGTAGGGTCCATACCCTGATCTTTTAATAAAAGCAAAACTTAAGAGTGGTTTATATTAATTCTGGCCTATGCTTTAGTTTCCTGGTAAGTCTCCTTTAAAGTGATTTGTACTATGGAAAAAAATGCAGGCTGGCTGGTTTCAGGTAGATAAAGGTCATAGTGGCCAGGGGACAAACTAGCATTTGTCATACTGGAGTCAAATGAATGCTACTGGAGCAGACAGAGTGTCAACGTGTGCACATTATTTTAGGCTCACTGATAGAACAGGTCCATCCAGTCGCTTTAAACCGCAAAACTTAACACACATGCAACACAGACGCACCGTCCTGTTATGTCAGGTGTTTTGAGGACTGTCAATAGAAGTCATTCTGAATCACCGCCTGCTGTCAGTCACAGCTCGCTTTGGGTGTTTCTACCACACACTCCACAGATGTGTGGACAACTGCAAACAGGGTCAGCGTGCCAGAAAGCACAATGAAGTTTTGATTCTGGCTAGAGGCGTGGTTAGTCATGCACAGGATATGAAGGCGCAAGCCCAGACTTGGAGAAAGTCCAGTTTTTTGTGACACGAGGATGTCATATTTACTGTTTCCTGGTGATTTAGTACTCTTGGACTCAGGCAGTGACTTCTTCAATGGTGTGGTTTGCTGTTGTGTCTGACTGAAAAGACCAACAGAGAAAAGACAGAGGGAGCAAGAAACACTGCAGGAGTAAACACCAAGGAGAAATAACAAAACAGATCAAAGCACAGGTTGTCGTTGGTGAACTGAAAACTGCTGTATCTGTGTAATGTGAGTATGCTGTGGTGAAGATATCAGATAGATGCGTATGTGAGACCTCTGACTCTCTGTCTGTCCCCAAAGGTCACAGGGCAGGGTGCGCTGATGAAAGATGGGCGTCAAAGTCGAGATAAAACAAGTGGACCCTGTGTCTGAAACACAGAATAAGAAGATAATAGAAGACACAGCCTCAGTCAGTGCATCCTGTGTCTCCTCTCATGTGAGCTTTTATGAAAACAAAATCGGGTCTACCGTCTACTACATCATCCGTCATATCCTATAGCAATAAAACAAAAGGAAATGGTCCACATTTCCTTTTGGAACTCGTAGTAGCTGACCTCTATGCTCTAAAGCTCAGAGGAGGCACAACTAGACTGCACACATGCCGCTGCAGAGATCCAGCTCGTCTGGTTTTGGCTGCCTGGCCGCCCACCTCTGCCTGTTTCCTTTCCCCTCTCGCCTCCTCTTAGGTAGGAGTGCGCAGCCGGCAAAGGCTGGAAGTTTGGCGCAGGTTACATCATTTACTCAGACACACTCCTGAGGTTTTGGGTTTCATGTTGCCCTGGAGGAGGAGAGAAAACACCTGTTGTGGAGATGAGGACTTGTAAGGCTCAGGTAGACACGGATGTAACTGGAGCTGGGTGTGTACCTGTGTCCAACAAGGCCTTTTATCTATGCAGTCTGGGCCAGAGTTACAACAGACAACAACAGAATAGCAAGAGAAGTGGAAACAGAGCCTGACCTCTGACCGCCAGGAGACACTCTATGCTTCATTGGCTCATTGGTTTTATTGTTCCATGGACTGATGCTATCTGACCAGATGAATGGAAGAAATACTGTTTGGCTTTCAGACTCTTCTGTGCTAGCATTTGCTGTCTTTATTTATAAGGCATCTTTAGTTTTCTTTCTTCTGCCACTAGAGTCCTTTTAGCTTCACACATTCCCATTGTTGGACTCTGCTAGAATAGCTTTGCATGATTCATAGATGAAAATAATCCGTAATTATCTTATACTGACCCTTGTAGCCATGTGTAATATAACCTAAAAAATGTAATGGTTTGTAAATGACAGAAAATAGGCTTGAAGTTGGTGTCGTGTTTATGCACAATATTTTTTGCCTATATATCAAGGATGCTGCAATGAGTATAGATTTTTCCTACCAGTGCTTAGAGCCCTGGTTTTAACATAATTTGATCTGAAGTTGCCACACCACCTAAGCCCTGCTGAACTGGCCACGCTGGCCTCAGTCTCCCTTGCAGCTGTATTTTGCAACTTCATTCTTAGCACATTAAGACAGATGTGTTACACAGAAATGCAAAATGTAACGACTCAAACACAGAGCTGCCCCACAGCGCTGAAGATATACACAGTTTTTTGTGAGTGTTACTATTCTACTACCCTCCCATTCACCCCTGGACTGTATACTATTGCTCTCTTTCAAGTTCTCCAGCTGCAGGCTCTAATTATTGCTTCACATTGTCGTAATATGCAGACACGTTTCGACCTATAAATCCGCAGATGAAAAGAGCCGCCTTTAACACCGATGTTGAAGCGGCTAGTTGAGATAGAAATCACAGTATGGAACGCTTAAAGTGTAGAAAGTTGAGAAAAGTGCATCATTGGTCTGTTATTAGGAGGCGGCCCAACTACGACCTGCCTGTTTATGAAAACATCAGCCCCATCATTCAGCACTAGCAGAAGCAGATGTACAATGGGTGAGTTAATTCTCTTTTTTCTTGTGGTCAGGCTGAAATCAGTAGGAAGCTTTGTTTGTAAAACTGCTACAGAGCCTAACCCCCTCCGTACCACTACAAAGCACAGCAGTGATACTGTGGCTTCAAGAGGAGTATTACCAGTGACAAACTCAGTAAAACGATCATTCTTCTCTTGTTTCACATTCCCCTCCCTTCCGCCTGGCGTGTTTGTTTTCTGTCTTCTTGATTGACCTTGATGTAAGTGCTGCATTAGCAGAGCATATTTTGGAATGTGATCTCTCTTTTTAACAAAGTTACGACTGGCTTCACTTAGATTTTAACGCAGCTGAGCCTTGATCTTAAGAGACACCTAATCCTTTCTTGCCTTGTTACAATTTTACCATTATTTGCGCTGACAGCACACAATGATGAAAGAAAACAGCCAATGGCTTTTGTGTAAGCAGAAAATCTTGCTATCCTGTTATGATGCTAAAACCTCTGAGCATCCCTTCACTGAGCGATGATGACATCAAGTGCCGGGCTCCTCGTGCCACCGTAAAAATGTGTTTTCTTATCTACCACAGTTCAACAGGTACAACCAGCATCAAAGTGACAAACAAAAGACGTGTTGGCTCATAAACAAATATTTCCTGCATTTCACGCGTACTGGCAGTCTTGCGTTAACATAGCTGACATTGTTTTAATTCATACTTGAGCTTTGTGTTTCTGGTGTCTGAACAGATGTTTTCATGTCTCTCCAGAGCTACATTACATGCAATCTTGTCATCATCAAATATTCTACATAAGTGTTTTTTTTCCCCTTCAGCTTCATTTCCAATTATCTCTTGACCCCTTTGTCACGTTGATGGATAGCCCCACAAGATTGTGGATAACAAGATCCTCTGGGACACTGCTGACAGTGGAAAGGGACAAGAACATGAGTGTGTTTGGAGTGTGTGGGCTTTTGCCTTCTCATAGATGGAAAAGCCACAAAAACAGAGAGGGAAAAGATTGACACTGGAAAGGATTATCATGTATGACTAGTATGAATTCTAGTATGAACCAGCTATAATAAGTTAGCTCAGCTTGTAGAAATAGTAAATATTATATTAGGGCACCGCAGAGCCAGCAGACCTGTGCATACCTACGTAGATGATACTCTAATGTGCATACCACAAGCATTGTTTCCTTAAAAGATAAGGAACTTTTTTATTGGAAGGCTACGCTCTGCATTGAGCAGCCTTATCCTCCTACAGTAACTTAGCATGTTGCTCTCTGACCCGGCTTGCCAAATTATGAACAATGACGTGTGACCAGCCTACACTCATACACACCACAACTTTCTTGTTGCCTTCATTACCCCTCAGTGTTGGCCTTTGGCTCTAAAGATAAAAACTCTTGACACTCATCCAGCCAGGATTTAATTGCTGAAGCCCACTTCACCCTGTCAAAGCCAGGCCTTATTGACCCCGGTGCCCCTGCTGACAGAAAGCCGCTCTCGTCTCCACTGCTGCTTGTGTTTTCTTTTCTTCCTTATCTTGAAAAGAAAGAAAAACCTGGATAAGAAGTGAGCGGGGGAGAGGGGAAAATGCTTTTGTTCCTTCCTTTGATTTTTCTTTCTAAGGCTCTAAGGCAATGCTTTCCCCACTATTATTACGCAAAGATATTCCCAAAGTCTGTTTTTTCTTTTCTTTTGTGTGTGTGTGTGTGTGTGTGTGTGCTTTCCTCTTACTGTTTTAGGCTCTCGGGTGATACTATGTATTAATCAGCCAACATGTCTTCTTCTAGTATGGACCACAAACCTGAACTCATGCATAAAAAACCCCACAGAAGTAAGCACGATTATCACGTGACAGACAGACAAGGTCACATTAATTCAATCCATTGTCGGTTCATAAACCTAAAATAAGCTTCCTTACTTTTTCAAACTCACCGGCTGTCTGTCTCAGAAATATCTCAAATGCACAGGGGAGAGAAAAGGAAATTACAACTCAAGGAGAGAGAAAGAAGGCTAAAAGGGAGGGGGGAGGGCCATTCCTCAAAATTTTAATCTCTCTTTCAGCCTGCCACCTCCACTCACAGGAGGCAGTCAGTACCAGAGCATATTGGATCAATGCTGCACTGACGCCACAACTGCACCTTATCTTAACCTCCGATCTGCATAAGCCACACATTTGAAGGGAAAGAAAGCAGGCAAATCTAAACTATCAAGCTACAGTTTATCTGTGATCTGGCTATATTCACTGGGTAAATTCCTCCCCATCCACCTCCACCACAGTTTCTCCTCCATTGGGTTATCAGATGTGCCTGGCCCACTTTGGAATGAGGCACGCTCAAATAAACACTTTGCCCCGGGGAGCTACGGTAGAATCGCCACGATGAGTTTCTAAGAAAAATATTCACAGTTTTATCTGCATAGCTTACTCTTCTCTCAAAGCTGCCTTGATGTTGTTGTATATTCTGGCAGCGGACCCCTATACCCGTGTCTGGCCCTGATATATTGTAACAAAGTGAAGTTCTGCTATGTCCAGAAGGAATAAGAACATTCTTTTGGACAACTTCTAACACTCAATATACTTTTTCTACATGTTGAAGAAGGTTCTGTCGCAAAATAACGTGTGTGTACCCTCTCTGATACACACGCGATATCATGCCCTGAAACTAAAATGCAGCACCCCTGCACAGTGACGCTATGAAAACCTGAAACCATCTGCATGCATTCCAGCTGTTGTTTGATTCTCCCTATCCTCTTTATCTCCTGTTTATCTTCCCAAATCCTTTTATTTTTCCTTGCTCTACACACATATGCAGCACAGCAGCTACACTTTCTTTTCCCCCTTTTTCATCAATGCATCCATAATTTCTGAGCCTGGTCTCAGAAAATGAGTCTCCAAGACTATATCTGGCCTTTGGAGTTGTGACTCAAGTATTTGTTAAGCAGAATATGAATTTCTGAACAGGTGAAAATAAACTGTATATATAAACTGGCGTCTAACTTTCTGCATGGCTGACAAGGCTGGACAGTGTTTCCATCCTGTTAGCAGGTGCAGACTCTAAAAACCCACTAGCTGTTTTGCTTAATAAACCTGTAAGGTTTGAGCAGGTTCATGTCATTAACATTTGGCTGAACAGAACAATAGTTCTGCCTTGTTGGAAAGAGTTGGCAGTGGGAGCTCAAGCCTATGCCATAGTTGCTTTTAGTTTATACACTGGAGAAGGAAAATAAGAGATGGGGGACTCTTTCCAAGGAGGTTGCAATTTCAAGGAGGAGCGGAAAGAAAAGTATGCCAAAAGGGAAGGAAAATAAATGCCATAGCTGTGGTGTGATGAGATGATACTCGCCCTTCCTCTGGCTCACTGATGCAGCTGCCTTGATCTCCTCTCCAAGTTCAGACATTGGATACAATGACTTTTTTTGTGCATGTTTTATTAAAAAGTGAAAAGAAAGACCAGAGCATGATATTAAAAAGTTCTTAAAATTTACATCTACTCTTTTGCCACAGTAACATTTACCGGGCCTAAAACTTGTACTTTGTATTAATGAAACAGCAAAAACTGGCTAATGATGCCTACTGCATGAGTCAATTAAGGAAAACAACAACAACACTTGATTTTAAACCCTGTATTTAATCATAAATAGTACAAAGACAACAAATGTTGAAACTGTACCAGAGATTATGAAATTTTTATACTATTTATTTAATTTAAAGGAGATCTTTTTCACATATTAACATGTAAATGTGGGGGAAAAAAAGGATAGAATCAAAAAAATCAAACACACAATAATTTATTTGGCTATTTTGGTGAAATGAGGAGTGACCCCAGTTAAGCAGTGTAAGAACAGTGTTTGTGTAGTGCAAATTACAACTGCATCATTTAGAGCCCTAAAACACACTTTTTCAAGTAACTAAAATTAAATAGTGATATTAAATAAAGTTGACTGCTAAAATCATCAAAGGTGGATAGAGTGTTGCCTCTTTCTCCAAGGCTGTCTGACTTCTCTATTTCCATTCAGTCCTCTCTGCCTCTTCACATCCCTCTTCTCCTTTGAGTTCTTTCAAGCACTGTGTTGACACTTCCAGTGTATTTGTTTTAAGGCCTGGGCTCAAGTGAAATGGCTTTGAATCACTGTAATATATCTTATTGATGTTCTACTCTCATCAGCAGTAGAACTCCTCCTTCAAACCCAGTTGGAGACGTTTATTAGACATATATAACTAGCTGGCAGGCTGTGTATCAACAACACGGGAAGTGTGAGTCATTTACATCTATGGCCAATTCTTCACAATCGGGTGTAGCATGGCATACATTATACACACAGACACACAAAGGTGACATGGTTATATAAAACTGAAGCTACTCAGGCATGGATTTAATTGTTCAGAGGACATTTGTCTGTTCCACTGGCTCTTGAGAAACACACTTGGTTGCAGACAAATAGCGTGTGGTTGACAGGCTTCAGTGCCAGTCATTAGCATAGGGAGGACTGTTAACTTTAATCCCACAGAGTGTACGGTGCAGTGTTGGCAGTCTAGATCCAAATTTAAAACTGTGAGATCACTGCATATATCTTGCTGCACAGGCTATTACATAGGCAATGTCTTTTAGCCAGAAAAGTGTGGCAGGGTGCCATTATGTCAGCTTTTCACAGAGTATGGCATCAGGCTCGAGACTGAGGTCATGGACACAGCCCTATTGTTTGACCACCTTTGATCACTGGCTGCGCATAGTTAAAGCCTTTGATAGTAATCTGGCTTCATGAAATTCAGTAAAGAGCACGCTGTGAATCAATAACTGACTCAAGCCAATTTGGAAAATCTCTGTTGTTCTACATGCCCTTAAATGAATGTGACTGATAACAAAGGCCATAAAATGTTTATATACTGCTGTTGTATCCTATTTACCGGTCAGTACTTATTCTTTATTACTATGAATGTTTATGCAGTTGACTAATAGTTTTTTTTTATGTTATCTTGTTTCAGGCTGAGCATGGAGAGAGTCAGCACCATGAAGATCTTTCACATTCCTGTGATCCCCTTTGTGTTTCTCCTCATCCTTCCTGATGGCATCTTTTCTAGCGAATGCCCAGTAGGTTGCAGCTGTTCTTCAGGATCCATTTTTTGTTTCCAAAGACGTTCCTCTATCATGCCAAAGGGAGTGGACCCATTCACAAAAAGCCTCTACCTGTTTTCCAATGGGATTGAGGGCTTGATAGCTGAGGACTTTAATGGACTACAGAACCTGGACATGCTGGATCTCAGTCAAAATAAACTAACCCATCTTCCCAATCGGGTGTTTGAACCTCTGATTTCTTTGCGAAACCTGGACTTGTCATCCAACCAGATCACTCACATTTCAGAGGAATGCTTCCACGGTATGAAACTGCTTGAGCGTCTTTATTTATATAGTAATCACATCAAGACTATCCACCCTGCAGCCTTTAATGGCTTGGAGCACCTGATTGAACTCAAACTGCAGGGGAACCAGTTGACATCCCTTCCAACCCTCTCAATGTCTCATCTGCTGTTGCTGGACCTTCGCTTTAATACTTTACCCACTTTGGGTCCTTCAGACCTTCAGACCCCAAACCTCGAGTCACTCAAATTGGGAGGTGTGGGGCTTACCAGTCTGAATGAGGAGCTCATAACTGGTCTGAAGAATCTCCACGAATTGGACATCTCAGAAAACAAACTCGAGTCTTTTCCCTCAGTGCTTAAAGAGACCCCAGGGCTGATTCACCTTAGCCTGGCTGGAAACCCAATGGGTCCTGTTAAGGTTCAGGACCTGCAGAACCTTGGGGAGCTGCAGGAGTTGGACATAAGCAGCCTCAGTCTGCAGGGCCTCCCTGAAGAGTTCTCCCAGCTATTCCCCCACCTCAGAAAGCTCACACTTGCACAAAATCCCTTCAACTGCCTCTGCAACTTAGCATGGTTCCCGAGATGGCTCAGAGCCCAGAGCATCATCCTGGAGAAAACAGAGGAGACCCGCTGCCATTTCCCACCTATCAATGCTGGAAAGGTATTAGAAAGACTGGATCATAGAGATTTTGGCTGTCCTACCACAACCACTGTCACCACTAGTACTGTAAAAACAACTACCACCCAGCCTGCTCTAGTCACTACCTTCCCAACAACTACTAAGGTAATTCCCGCTCCTCGGGCCAGTGACAACCCCACTGAAAACGAAGGTGATTCTCCGGACCCCCCTGTTCCTGCATCCCCCAGTAGCAGCATAAACCCAGACGAGGAGAATTTCTGTCCCTCTCACAACTGTCTGAATGGGGGTACTTGTCATTTGGACCATCGTGGTCAGGTAATGTGCACCTGTCCACCTGGTACCTCTGGCATGTACTGTGAAATCCAAAACCATCACCCACCTTCACCACCGGTTGCAGAACCCAACATACCAACTGTCACTGCAGACACACTCGGCATCAGCTTGCGTGAGATAACCGGAACTTCCGTCCTCCTGGACTTTCATCGCTACACTGAAAAGCAGCCTAACATCCATGGAATCCGTTTAACCTACCGCAATCTCTCCGGACCAGATCGCAGACAAATTCAATTCAATCTCCCTCCAACCTTGCTGGAGTACACACTTAAAGGCCTTAATCCTAACTCCACCTACATGGTGTGTGCCAGTCCATTAGGGTCCACCAATGACATAGACAGCGTCTGCACCGAGGTCCATACAGCCCCTCGAATCCTTAGAGGCACTATTCCACTGGTTGAGGATCCAAAGCTAACCAAAATGCTGGCCCCTGCAATTGTGATCCTGCTACTTCTTGTACTGATAGCAGTAGCAGTGGGAGTGGTATGCTATCTTCGCAGGAAGAGGACCAAGGGCAACCTAGACCTTGACTGTGATCCCTCCCAGCTAGAGTTGGATGGAGTTAAAGCTGGCTTAGACAATGGGCCCCTGCCTCAAAAGCAGTTGCAACTTATGATCCCAGAACCTGCTGTTCAGAGTGGAAATCAGGAATATGAGGTTTTACTACTACAGGATCACTGTATGTCAAATAACAACATATCTTTACATAAGCCTTCCTGCTTTTGACAACTGCCTTTTTTACTACTCCAATCCCAATGAGGATTTTTAAATGTTCAACTTTGCCCTCCTAAGTAAAAAAAAGAAAAAGAAAAAAGGAGCAGCTACTGCCGTTGTGAAAGTGGAGAACAAAGTGTCAGCTGACCAACCAGGAAACAGGAAGATGGACATATATTGAACTTCCTGGTTATTTCTTTGTCTAAGCAGATGTTAAACAAGTTCAGAATTTGCTTTTGGACTTAGCATAAAATGTGCTTTTCACTCCATTTAAAGGCTGCATATTTGCTTGAACGCAGTCAGACCCCATGGTGTGATATGATGCTGGAACTCATGTTTTTTTTTGTCATTGAGTGAAAACAGGGTTAAGAGACAGAATCACCTCATGCTCTCCTTTATCTGTCCATAAAGGGGTGTGGACTAAAATGGGGTTGTGCTGCCTTTCCCGATCACACCAGCCCAACTAAAACAGTCAGCAATTTTTTTTTGCTGAGTGTAACTCTTCAGTACTACCCCACAACGGGATCAGTGCTTGCTTGCTGTGAATGACCTTTAAGACACTAAATGAAGTTGTGCAAAGAAAAAACTGATGCCTTTATTGTTTTATCTGGCTCTAAGACTTTGTTATGTATGTTTGTCATGTTTTTTTTTTTATATCTGTGTCTATTATTTTTTAAAAATTGTGCAACATTGTGACTGTTAACAGCCCTCAGCACCCTCCTCTGCACCTCTTGTGACTAACAGACAAAACAGCAGATTAAAATCTTTGAAGATTAAAACTCATTGGTACCAGTAAAGTCAATCAAAGAGCTTTGCCCCTAGAATGTCAGACAGTCTAAGTAGATGTGAGTCTGGACAGAGTCGAGACTAAATCCCCCTTCTCCATACTGGAGCCCTCAGCCTGCTTTGCCACCACAAAGAGAGGAGGTAAGCAGGATTAGAAAAAGTACAGAGGGGAGCAGTTGACATACCCCCCTCTGTTTCACAGGTAATTACAGTAAAACACTTGACAATACGCAGCAAAACTTCGGCTACCTTATTTATGGTTTATATTCACCGTTTTATCCCTCAACCAAAATACACTTAAAACATACTAACTGGCCTGGCTGACAAAAAGTAAAGCAAACAGTGGATGTGTACTGTGTTTCCCTTGAGTAAAAAATAGCCTGCTTGATGTAACGCTATGCACAATTTCTCTTTGGCAAGCAGGATCCCGGGTTTTGCTCATTCGTACTAAACGAGACTATGAACAGGCACAAGCCAGAATGCAGCTAACAGAGTGTTTATATTGTTGTGAGACTAGCAGAGGATCCACTGCATGACTGCTATTATTACAGACAGGTCAGTAAGCTCCAAAGCAAATTAATGAGAGGTGCATGAGGGGGTGGAGGTGCGTGTATGTGTGGATGTGTATGTGTGTGTATGTTTGTGTGCAGATCTCTCATCATCAGCGATAATGCAAGTACATGTTCTGTCTTGCACAAACACCTGTATCAGTTAACCCCTTTATGTGCCCACATGCCTGCGGAGGTACTTAAGCAACACCACTTAAAGGCAAACACACCAAAGACACCTCTGTGAATGTCTGTAAAGTTACCTACAGTATTTCCAGTGTACAGTTAACAACTCTATGCTAACGTAAGCGCCTGGAGAACCCACGATCATGTGATAAAACTGGAATATTTTTTTCTGTAAAATAGAAAACATTGAAGATCACAAGTATTTTCGATGTGATTGTTAATTTTTCCCTGTTTACTTTGGGAAACCCTTTGCTATTATGTGTTGTTTATTTTTTACTCTGTGAACATCTTTGTACAAGTGGAAAAAGTGATATCATTAAATGAATATCCAAAAATAAAAATCATCCTGTTTGTATTTCTTTCTATACATTTTTGCTGGTGTTTATTATTCTTAATGGTCTATAGCTGCCTTAACATTTACAATCAGTCTATGCCACATTATTGGCAAACAACACTTGCCTGCCAACTTTTTATTGCCATTGTCATTCACCAATCATATTCCTAGCTATATGGCCACTAGTATTATTAAATTAAAAGAAGCTCTGTTTGTTTAATGATCACACTTTTGCTTCAGTCTGAACACAAGTAGAGTGGCTACAGCAATATAAACAACACAAAGTGCCACTCCTGTCATCTAAGAAGAGGAAATTGGAAGATTTGAAAATGGTCACCTAGCTCCAGGTGTCTCTGCTGTAATATTCAGAGTGATTTTGCATAAGCAGCTCAAAATGTAATTGGATCAGCACTTCAGGTGCAGCTTGGTGTGGATAATTTTTAATCACACTTTGAGCATCAGTAATCCAAGTATTATTGTTATTAGCTTTTTGATTATTAAGTAGTATTAATCATCACCATCCCTTTATGAACACCATTTCCATCTTCTACTTCCAGCAGGATAAAGAACCATGTCACAAAGCTCATATTATGTCAGAATGGTCTTGAACATGACAGTACGCTCACTATACTTAAACCCATAGAGCACCATTGGGAATAGGTGGAACAGGAAAGCTATGCTATAATGTAAACACAGAGCAATATAGATGGCAACATAGTGAATCTATGGCACAAAAGATTTAATGCAGTTCTAAAGGCAAAAGGCAGTATAACCCAGTATTACGACGTACCTAATAAAATGGCTGGTGATTACAGACATATTATGTATGTTCAGCCTCAGTCACACAGACCTAGAGACCTATCAGAGACCCCCTATAACAACCACTGGTCACAACCTGTTGGTGAGTGGTTGCGGGCTGTTGCTAGGTGAAATCGGTCACATAGAGGAGATCATTCGTCTTCAAAGTAAAGGTTGCGCTCAGAGTGAGGCACAACCTTACTGGTTTGTATTTCACATTTTCAAGTTTCAGTACAGCTTGGTGTGTGTTTGCGAGTCAAGTCGGTGAATACTGTACATTCCTAGTACAGCGTTCTGTCAACGAACAAGGCGACTGCAAGGAGGTTTATTGTGCAGCGCCCTCTTTGTTACCAATTTCACCAGACATCAACTACTTCAAACTGATCTGGAAAAACATGTTTTTCATCATTCAGTTTTGGCAATATCTTTGAGATCTTTCACTTTAGTCTACATGTCAAAGCGTCGTTGAACAAGATACTGAACTCTGAGTCCATTTACCATTTAGAGATAAACTGACTTCAAGGTCAGATGTTTGAAGAAGCTCTCTCTGTTATGTCTTTGGTAGAGCACTTGTTTTAGGTTAAAAACTAGAGTGGGTAATAAGGTGAATCCTGTTTTTTTAACTTAATAAATTTAGTTTCTGTTCATTCTTTATCTTTAGCCACCCAAATACCAGTTTAGCACATTCATGCTCTAAGGTTTTTGCTTCCCTACATTTTATCTTGCAAGGTAATGTTTAAGCTGAGCCTGATGTTTCCTTGAACATAAAACAATGATTCCCATTCTCTTCCTCATAATGAGAATTATAGCCTATTCATATGACACCATTATCGGATTGGTACCGAGTACTGGCACCAGGGTATCTGTATCGGATGGTAAGTGGAAAAACATTGACCGTGCAACCCCTTCTACAAACTATTGAATTCTGTCTGCTGAATCCAGCCATAATCCACTACCCAAAACAAACGTTTATAACTGTTTAATGTCGTCTTTCAGTGCACGAGAGGTCTTGGAATTCTTCCTTGCCAGCAGTGTGCTGAAGGCAAAATGGAAATAAAGATTATGATTGAAAACAGGCAGAGGAAGGTAATAAATGGATTTAACCATTATGACTGACTCACTAAATAAGTAAGCGTTGTTTGCTAACCCGTACAATAAACAGAACTGCCCACCCATGTGTTTTATAGGTAGGATGTTGGTATGGGGATTGATGCAGGATGCAAGCACACACCCCCACACCCACAAACAAAAGCACACTGGCCCATAGCTGTGAGCGGTTGTGCAAGGTCCCACGCTAACAACACAAACACATAAAACAGCACCACTCCTGTCATGCAGGCACTATTATATCAATTTGCTCAGATGGCACAAACTTCCTGGTGGAAAAAAACAGAGGAAATAATGCAGGAACCTAGAGGTTAGTGGGTTTTAACTGTTTTTGGGTTTTTTTTGTCCTTTTAAAGCAGTTTTAGCCACCATGTTTTTTTGAGGTTTTCAATATTTATCCAAACTGCTATAGATACACATTTTTTTAAGGTGTAAAGGGACTTACCGTCTTTTATACGAATAATTATTACTGTATATGTGCAAGCTGCAGTGACTCAAGGTTTGAGAATAGGATATGTAAGTAAATAGGAAGAGGTGGAACAAAGGAAGTTTCTGTGTGTGGGTTCTCTCCTTTCCTACTGTAGAACAGTTCCTCTTTTCTCCCCCTGGCTTTAAAGGAAATCTGGTTCCTGGACAAGAGCCAGTTTTGACACTCACTCAGCCCGCCCTGCTCAGTGGTCCCTATTGCAGTTTTGTAATTTCAAGAGACTCTTTTCACACACACACACACAAAAAATCTACATAAAGTTAGCTTTTTTCCCTCTTCTATTCCTTTTCTTGGCCTTTCTTTTCCCCGCATTCCCTATTTTTTCTTTCTAATTAGTTTCCACATTCAGGGTTAAGAAGAGGCAGCCAATGACAACGTGTTGGAGCACGGGGTCATGTGGCTGCAGGCAGCATTTGCCTTCCCTCGGCACTTTACAATCTTTAATTCAATTGACCTTTTCGTTCGTTTCTCTCCTCTCTCTCTGCCTCTCAGTTTTCAATTTTCCAAATATCCCCGCTGCCCACACGACACATCTGACCTCCCAGTAACCTCAAACCATCTCTCGGACATCAGTCTAGATTATTTACAGTCAGCAGTTGAGGAAATGAAATTATTGACAAAAATCATAAGATGAAGCATTCAGCCTATTATAACCAGCAAAGAAAAAGCAGATAAATAGCTGACTGATATCTTCAGTATAAGAACATCTATACTGGTGCAAAGGTTACTGCTTTAGTAATGTTCATCAGCACACACAAACTGTGTTTCTTCATTATCAGAGGAGAGATTCGTAGTATTGCTGAGCTGTATTTCGTTCCTTGTGATGTTGGTGTGTGGTACAAAATAAAATTGTGGCAGAAGAGAGTAAAAGAGCAATGGGGGAAAAGAAAAGCTGAGCAGGGAAAACACACGACCACTTTGTTTTTGGATCCAGGTTCTCCAGCTCTAGTTTTTTGGCTCTCTGCACGCTTCTTCTCCTGCCCCACATTCCACATTTCCCTCCTCTAAATCTTCCTGAAAAGTACTAATAACAGATGAAGGCTGGTGTGCCACTGGTTCCTCTCATGCCATACTACTGTACGCCTGTGCCAGCAGATGGCCTAGCTGCTGCTCTGACAAAAAAAGCAATGAGGAGAGAAAGAAGGGAAAGTCGGAAAGAAAGAAAAACAGGAAAAGAAAGCAAAGGAAGAATTTGACTTTGGTTAGTTCTTGGCAAAATACATCAGCAGGCACACATGTGATTCATTTCACATGCAGTTCGGTGAATTATTAGAAATAAAAACAAATGGCAGCCTGATTTCCCGAGTACAGATATTTCTGTCCATGCTAGGCTTGTCATTTGTGTCTCTTTCAGTCATCGTCTCACCCTCATCCTCGCCTCACAGGAGAGCGCTCACTGATCCTCCATATCATTTCTACAGTGGATGGACAATGCAAGCTGGCAGTTAATGTACAACAGAGGCAAACGGGGGCTCTACATTGATTTAAATATGGATTTACATATAGCAATACCCTGGGGCCGTGTTCATGTCTTCGGGCCCCCTGATGTATATTTGGTTGCAAGCATTTTAACTTTTAATTTGTCAATTTATCAATTATGGAAAGAATAGTACTTTTCACATTCACATGTTCGTTTGACCTCAGATCTCAGTCACGTGAGCATAAAAGAGGGAAAAATCTATGTTCCCCAAACAATAGCAAGCAGCTGCTGCGAGTTGCTGTGAAATCCACTGCTGGTGCTGCTGTTCAATTGAAAAGTTCTCAACTCAACTCAAGTTGTTGTGACAAGTGTGAAATGAAATAAACTTTTCCATTATTAATTTTCTTCATTATTGCTTCATTCAGGCATTTTACTTTGCTCTGGCGTTTGGCAGACAAGATTTCTGTGTGTTTTTTCACAAGCTAGCAAGGTGTCTAAAGACTTGAAGAAAAATCTAAACAGAAATGAGAAAACCAGAAATGAGGAGTGATGAGCCAACGAGTGCTGCAATATAAAAAGCAGAGGATGGAAAGAATTAGAGGAAATTAAAGAGGTGGAGCACTGATGAAATGCGAGGGGAGGGGGTCTGCTGTTTCTGGCTGAGTCCAAGCAAGGCCACAAGCACTGATAAGTTTATCCGTCTTTGGAAATCGACTGATGCGGGGTATGAGAAGCTGAAGTTGTGGAGGCGTTGAGTGTGTGCATGTGTGTTTCTCTGTGTCCAACAGTCAGCAGGGAGCACCTAAAAAGTACCGCCTGTCACCCTTGGAAAGCAACCCAAGTGTGGTTCTCATTTGAAAGGAATGGAGGGATGGAGGCTGGGGGGATTTTATTTATTTAAAAAAACATAAGCAAATGAGTAATATGGTATTAATGAGAGGAGGTTGTAGCAGATGGTGAGGAGATCGTAGAGGGTGAAAAGGGTGCAGGAGGTTTTAAATAGTTGTAAACACTAAATTCAATTACTGTAGATGAAACTCATGCAAGGAAACAATTTTTGGGCCTCCCTTTGTTAAAAATATAACTAGCTATAACCATCATGGCACTAAGCTCTAATTAATTAATAGCACGAGTTCTCAAGCTGGACCTTAGTAAGGTTACTAACCTCACATGCCCCTTTTAAGAAAAGCTGTGATGAAAAATGATGAAGGTCTAACCACAGATCTTCACAGAGCCAGCATAGTCCAAAACTCCAGTGCCTCAACACTGACAGCTGAAATCTGACAAGGCAAGTGACATTAAATAGCCCTCTTGGTTATTTATTTAGTTGAACTGTCTGTTGTGCTGTTAATACTCTTACAAAGCACTTAGCTCTTAAACTGAGAGTAGAGTGAGTATTACAAACAACCACAAAAGAAGAAGAAAAATCAGTGTTCAATCTCTCAAGATAAGATTAACATATTGCAAAGAGACTCTTGTTTCTAAGATCGCACAAAGTTACTGAAACTCTCATTTAGTCACAAAAAGGAGGCAAAAAACGCATCGTGGTGAAAGTGGGGGTCACCAGTGGGAGAGGATCTTCTGCCTGTTTGGCCAAATCTGCAGTGGTGATTTAAAAAAATGTACTTGTGTGTTTCACGAGATAAGTACAGCTTCACTGACTGGGTATAAGAAACATATGGTACAAACAAAAAAGACTTAAACGTCAGATGAGGCTAAAGTAGTAATTTAACAATTGTTTGTGATGTGTTTTTTTTTTTTTTTTTTTAAACTAAAGAGTTAAGTGCAGGTCAAATAAGCATTTGCTACGTCAAACATACTCACAGTCTCCGCTGTTGGAAAACTGCACATGTGGCTATATATTGGGAAAATTGGCCAAAATGCCATAAAAACTAATTTAAAGCTTTTAAATCACGACGTAAATATTTAATAAGAGCCATGTGAGACATCTGCAGCATGCATGGAACTGATTTTGGACTGAGCCTGGGAGTTATTTGACGTATACAGAACCAAAATTACAACCCAAATCCCCCAAATCCACAATTAAATTAGGACAGCACACAATTTCTCATGTATTTACACATTTCTCCTTTCAACAGGACAAAAAGGATGGAGCACAAACAGTGTGTGGTGTGACTTGCAAAACATCTTCTACTCCCCCCCCCCACTCATATCATCAGTTCCCAGATATGCATAAACATTTATCTTAACATTTAATATTCGTATCAATACCTGCACTATAAAAACACAATGACAAAGAGAAGCACGGTGACAGGCATCAAAATCTCCAAAAGCCTCGGGGTCAAGCATTCGAGTCACTGATATATAACCTTGTGACACCAGCAGACATTCATCAAAAGCTGCTGTGTACACATCCTGTGTAACTTTCAAACTTTACTTGCATCACAGCCGTGCTATGTATACACATCTGCAGATTCCACATTGTTTGTAGCTGAAGCTCCTGTGTAATCTCAAACTGAGCCGAGCTATGCTGAAATGTGGGTGGGCATATTATCGCACAAGGGAGTGAAAAGAAAGGTTCAAGTTCATTAAGGGAAAATAATGACTGGCATTCGAATGTTTGGTATAAGTAATTACCGACAGATTAAAGTTATTTCAGCAATATGTGTGTGTGTTTAAACATATATGGAGGGTGACGACGTTCACACATTATGTGCTGTAATCCTTTTCAACACTATAAGCACTCACCGTTTCTGTGTCGGACACAATGACTTAAAGTATGTAGATCTTGAATTATGGAGTCCCTCCCTAAATGTTAAGTGGATTAAATGAAGCAAGTAATTTTTTTTAACATTTCATAAAGAATTTTGGAAATATTACACAAAAGTTCTCTGAACATATTGTTTTCAAGGATGCCGGTTAGGGTGGACTGGAACAGACTGGCATACTTACTAACCACTCAAATCACTTTAGACTAAAAACCACATAACCATACAGTCATACAATGCTTTTATTCTGGTGACCACTTAGAAATTTATTAAACAATTACAGCTCAAACTGTCTGCGCATGTGTATGATCTTACCATTTGGAGTGTGCCGCCCTAATGTTTTCTGGCGCAAAGGCCGATTTCAGTAATCCATATTAGTCACACTAATTCCATCTGCTCCAAACACGCATCCACTTCCAGGCCAAACACAAACACTCACTGGCAGAACATAATGGCTATCCCAAATGATCCTGTCGCTACAGGGTGGAGGCCACTGAACTGTGACCCTTGCATGGTTCATCAGCTTCCATGCAACAAACACCTGTTTGTTCTTAATGACTAACAACACTCAGATTAAGGGGGGTAAATCGGAGTGGGTCATTACACTCAAATATGTTGATCTGCTAATTCTGTCTGCAGCAGGGGTCTGGACAGTCACAGGTGTCAGAGTGCTGATTAGCAGTGACATGGTGAAGGAATAGCAGACCAGGATGAGGCATTTTGCAGACTATTATCTGGCAATTAGAAGTTAATATATCCTAAATACTCTGGATTTAACAAGGATAAACACACACAAAGACATCCTTTTATATATCTGGAGTCATGATGTTACAAGCCTGTTTATACTTACTGATTTTTCTTTTACGCAATTTTTACAGATCAAATCAAACTGGGAAAACTGGTGACATTCATATTAAACATATTTATTGAGACGGAAGGCCGTGCTAATTGATGACAGACATAACACAACACTGATTGTGATTATTTAAAGTTCAAAAACAATCAGTATAAAATATAGAGTAATTCATTTTAAATTCAGGCTATTCCTATATGAACATCAACAATACCCAGTGAAAATTCCCCAAAATAAGGTAAATCACAGACAGATCAAATTCAGTCATAGTAGAGTAAAAGTCAGACAGCAGCTGAGTCTGAATACAATCACTCTCCGACAGATTGGTAAAAACCTGCAAACAATTGCCATCTAATTTCTAAACAGACAGATTAACAACAGGTTGCAACCAGAGTCGGTCTGTGTCGATGAGCCCAACTCGTCTCTGAAGCACCTCTTTGTAACAATAAAACAGCAACTGATGGCAACTAACTGTGGAGTGTCACAGACAAGATTTCCATCTGTGAAGCAACCATTTCAAAAGGCAACAAGAGGTTAAATTCACTGTTCATGATTAGAACAATTCTGGTTGTGCTGTGGACTCCAACCACTGTTTCTCCTAGCGTGACTCTAGTATTACGGTGCTATGTAAGCCAAAGAAGAAAGGGAGCCCAAGAAAATAAAAATGGCTTAAGGTAGGGTGTAAATGAGTAAAAACATAAAAACCACCAGTATCGTGTCTTGAGTAGAGCCATTCATTACTTCAGGATGTGTACCAAGAGTTACAGTCAACCTCTGTGTAGTTCGAGTAGGAAAAGGCTACTTATGGCCCACAGGGCCTGACCAGGGTGTGCAGGGACATATCCTGGTATGAGGCAGCTGGGTGGTGCTACGGTCACTGCAGCACAGTGAGAAACTCACCACCACACAAGACAAACACAAACAAGGACGTCCGCTAGGCAGGCTGACGCCGCGTGCCTCTGTGGGTGCCTGCCAGCCCGGGCTGTGGCCTGGGGGCGTGTCAGTGGCGGCAGCGAGCCCCAGTAGGCACCCCAAGTCGATGGGTTCACCCTAGTGGAAAGTCTGCATCAGTCTGCAGAGACTCCGCTGTGGCTAAGGGAAGGTAGCGATGCAGCAGAGCCCCCCCCCCCCCCGCAATTGATGTAGCCATTACTTCCCGAACAACCACAAGCTAAATGTATCAACCACGCACAGTAGAAAATAGCATAACTGTGGGGAGGATGAGAGGGGAGGGCAAGGATTGAGGGAAGGCAGCTTTAAAGACACAAAACCAGAAAGTTGAGATAGAGAAGTGAGAGGCAATGGATGGACAAATCAGGACTATATGAATATGATGAGACAAAAGAGGGAAACAACTTCATAAAAGTATGAGATGAATACTGCGAGCAAGAGGAAGCCATGAAGAGAAAGACCAGAAGACTTTGAAGAGGGTCTGGAAGACGGATGGTGTGCTACTGAAAAAAGTAAACGACAGCAGACAGAAATCTGGAAGAAGGGGGGGTCCTCTAGTTCAACCACTACATATTTTCCCTCGTAAGGGATATAATTTAAACAAACCCACTAAAGGTTTGGAGCAGAGCAGGCAATGCCAACTCCATCTCAGCAGTCAGTGTGCATGTTTTTTTTCTTTTCTCTTTCTGTTTTTTCTATTTCTTTCATTTATTTATTTAAAAGAGAGAGTGCATGTTAATAACACAAACATGCCAGATCTGGGATACACAAGCGACGGTGTACAGATACACAAGTTAAGTTAAAAATGACCCTAGATCTAGTGTGCCATAAATCTTTGTTTCAGATTTGAGGACTAAATAGTGACTCAGTTTTTCTAAGAAATCAGTGTTGATCATAGATGATAAAGCTTTGGCAGAATAAGAAGGACTGACCTTTAAGGCACTAGGAAATTTCAAAATACTTGTCAGGTAATCTAAGAATATTTGAGACTACCCGTCCCCACGGTAAAAGCAGAATCGAGAGATGCAGAATCTGACGAATATTTTTCAGTCAAGTCGATTCCCAGTTACAGTCAGTTACATTTTACACACTGACTGGCCGGGTGTGTACAGGTGAGGCGCCAGTAAGGATTTGAACTTCCTCAAGCTGTTTTTTCTATTTTTTCGTAGAACGGCTATTAAGCCTGCCTTCCAGCATATTGTGCATTAGCAATCCCCTTCAGGCAGACAGAAGAAAGATGCTACTGCAAGTAAGAAGGAAGTATAAACTTTTCCAGAAACAAAAGCTGAGCATAGCAGGAGTATCATTTATAAGATATCTCAATCAAAAACCTCAGTTTAAAACAAGTAAAACTGACAAATGTTTGCTGTTATTGGTAAATGTGCAGAAAAGTTTAGAAGACATGGCTAGGAGCACTGTAAGCACTCGGAGTTAGTTTGCACAGTAGTTAGCGTGCAGATGACTGAAGACAGTGCACAGCCTGTCAGCTCACAGCTGTGGATCCCCACAGCTTCACATCAGCAGTGGACCGTGGATGGACCATGATGGCCAGGATGTGTGGAGAACAGTTAAGAATAATACAAGTCACCTCATCAGTGTGTGTATGTGTATATATGTCTCTCGCCATTTGTCCATCAACCGTCTGTTTTTTTCAGTCCAGTGCTAATGAAAGGTTTCTTCCCCTGGAACACCAACCAAGTAGGTTAGACTGAAAGGCCCAGCAGCTCCCGAGCTTTGTCCCTATGGACACTAAAGAACAAGCAGTCCCTAAAAGTTTTTCCAATAATGGGGCCTCCTTCTTTATAAAAGCTGGTCTTTTGGTCAAATGTTTTTATTTAACATGCTTTGTAATGAATTTGCTCTTTTACTATCACTCCAAGAGCCAATCTACCCAGCTGTCACACTAAGAAAACCAGTGGAAACAAAAAAACAGCAGGATACAGTAAACATTTGGGTACAAAACTGTGAGGGCACTGCAGCTATAAAATGACTTTCAGCTGATAAACACATTACATGAACGATTTCCTGGAGACTAAAGAGACAGAAAATAAAAGAAGAAAGTTGAAGAGAGATACAGTGCTGTTAAAACACTATCCAAACTTGCAAGTTGTTAAATCGTGAATCAACTATGATTGACCTTTTGGAAAGCTTAGTTCAAGTTTATTAGCCAGATCTAGGTCTGATTACTTTAACTACCCATAAATAAGAAATCACTTGATAAACAGAATTAATCAGACGAGGTGAGGTAAGATAAAATATCTCAAAAAGCAACACACTATTACAGTTGAAACAAACAAAAAAGGTCATTGACGTCTATCAGCCTGGAAATGGTTACAAAGCCATTTCTGAAGCTTTAATCTTTAATCTTTAACCTTTCCGGGAGGTCACAAAAGAATCCAGAACAATATCTAAAGAACTGCAGGCCTCGCTTCCCTTAGTTAAGGTCAACAATAAGAAAGAGACTGAGCAAAAATGGCATCCATGGGACAGTTCCAAGGAGAAAACCACAGCTGACCATAGAATAGAAAAAAAATGCTCGTCTCACATTTGCCAAAAATATTGTTATGATCCCTGAGAATTTGGGGAAAGTATTTGATGGACTGATGAGACAAATGTCTAAGTTTTGGAACGTTCAAAACTAGTTACATCTGGCATAAAACTAACATTTCAACAGCTAATTTCATTAAAAGGATATCACACCAACAGTCAAACATGGTGGTGGTAGTGTGATGGTCTGGGGCTGTTTTTTTTTCAGGACTTCGATGACTTTCTCATTGATGGAACCATGAATTCTGTTCTCTACCAGAAAATCCTGAAGGAGAAAGTAAGGCTATCAGTCAATGCCCTGAAGCTCAAGACGACTTGAGAGCATGATCTGACAAACACCAGCAAGTCCACCTCTGAATGGCTAAAAAAAACACCCAAAAGAAAAAAAAGAAGAAGGTTTTGGAGTGATTTAGTCCAAATCCAGACTTAGATCCAATTGTTATGCTTTGGGATGACCTTAAGCAGACGCACCAATGTGTCTGAATTTAGGTGGGTTTGGACATCTTCTCCCCTTAATAAACAAAATTATAATTTAAAACTCTTTGACGATCTGTAACATTTAAATGTGACAAATACGCCCACTCAGGTAAGGGGGCAAATACTTCTCCACAACACTGTATGTCTATAAGAGACAGCACATTAGGGTCATCACTGCAGTCATGTTGTAGTGACTGGTCTGAATTGAACTGCAGTAAAAACATAAAAGAAAGTGCAATCCATGCTGTTTTAGCTTATTGGCCAAATAGTGCATGAATGCATAGCAGAAGAAAGGCATGGATGATTACGTTTATGTCACTCCACCTGTCAAAACCTGCTGAGTGATCATGAATGCTGTTTGGAAAAGGTCTGCGTGCAATGAAAAAGGCAAAGAAATGGCAGACACGTCTAGACCTGTGTATGTGTACGACAGCAAGTCACACTGCTTGTGAATCCACACGCGTGTTTTTGGCTGACCAGTCCAGCTTCCCAGTAGGAATGCAGCCCCTCCATCTCATGGTTGGGCTGCTGTGTGAGAGACACCTGTGCAACACAAACATGCATGCATGCATGCAAAGCACTGTACACTTGAAGAGTAACAGAACCCCCATTACAACACCCTGTGTCCCAGCACACAGACGAGATTCAATGGATGACATGGATGAGAAACTCTACAGACTCAAAGCAAGCAAACCACACTGTAACAATCATCCATGTAGGTCTGGTTGCTTGCAACAATGATTTCAGCAGTTTCCACAATTATTCAGTAGGTGTTCAATTAAAATAGCTGATTACCATTTTAAACTAGCTGTTTGAGCATTCTGTAAATTAAAAACAGCTACAAACCCAACAATTAAGATAAAGTCCACTTTTCTCACCATCCTTTGTTTCCAAAGGGAAAATGTTTTAGTTTTTTTTTTTTTTTTAAAGGAGAACAAAGGCACAAAACAGGACTCTACCTCCCACTAGTCCCCAGACTTTTAGTCCTCTCCCTCTGCGCTCTAACACAAAGCATGCATACAATAGCTGGCTGACTAATTGATCTTGCTGAAATAATGTTAGCTGGCCTCATACAGAGGACTCTCAGTCAGTGTTAAAGCAGGAAAGTCCACAGAGGTTTCTTCAAGAGTGCACAGACCCTGAGGGTCCTCCACCTTTTCTTCCTCTCTTCTTCCAGCATGCTTTGCACAATGGTGAAATTATTTCCTGGCCACCACCACCTCCTCCGCTCTCCCACTACCAATTACATCTTGAAGATTTTTTTTTTTTTTTTTTTAAATCTGCTTAGGCCAAGTGCACTTGCCCAGATGCAGACACACAACTCTGAACAGGAAAACAAAGGGGCCACGCAGGTGCAGAGCAGCTTTGTTGTCATAACATTTCCATAGAGACGAGTGAAATCTGACAGGCAGTGATGGTGTTCAGACCCTTCGCCGCTATTTTCCTCTCTGTTGTCCACCTACTACTCAGCAACATGTGCATACGTGTACACATCATTTATGTATGCATGGCTGACTCTGAATAAACACAATTAAAAGATGAGACTGCGCACACACAGACAGTGAGCAGCAGCAGGCTTCAGCACTTTTCCTATTAAACTATGCATGGCATATTACTCCTGCCTCGCTGACACTGACATGTTTCCATGCTGTGGGCAGACAAATAGGGCCCACATGGGGAGAGATATCAGCCAGGAGCACATGTGGCCCACCTGCCACCAGCCAATCAGAGAGCGTCGAGAAAACTCGAGAAACAGAGGGAAATTTTTTAATTGAATTTCCTTCTGTTTTCTGTGACTTCTCCTCTTAGGCAGCAGACCTGCCAATGGCAGGATGCAGATCGCTGGTTTCTATCATGGAAACCTGACTATAAAAGAGAATACAATGAGGAGACAATCCACCTAGCCTGCTCTCGCTATTAAATTATAGGAAAAGTCTGCTCACTTAAACAGGCTTTAAAAAAAGGAAGGAAAGTTGGGCTGTTTTTTTTTAAAGGTCCAGATGTGGATGATGGCTGTGCAGAGAGTATACAGACTATTTACACATGGGAAACATCACCATTTCAGATATTATGAGATCAGCTGTGGCATCACTGTTGGCTATCATATCTGGCTTCCAGTATTTGGTTGACACATTTTCGTTGGCTGAAATTAATAAAACAATGACTGTAGTGTTTAGTTGACAAGTTTCAGCTTCAGACAAGTTCATATTTGTACAAAAACGTCTGGTCTGCTCAGCCGCAAGGAACCTTATTGGACAAAACAGCTCAATGGAAGACAAACGTTTTTTGGTTCTTTGTTGCTTTTATATTTAGCCCAGCCAACTATATTGTGAGGATTATAAAGGAAGACACTCACTAACATGGACGTAAACAGCTTTGAATTAATGCTGAAAGGTGACACTTTATTAAAATTTATACAAAATTTATGGATTGTGTTAGATGCTTCATCAGCTTTTGACTAAACTAAAGTTAAGAAGTACCACAAATTTTATTCTGCTCTTTTCTCAGGCTGTGTAAGTTTATCTATTTTCATCTCTCCTGTGCATGTAACAGAACGCACATAACGTATAAATTACGTGGCCATGACGCAACTCCTGCATGTCTTTGTTCATCCATATCCTGAGCTGTCTGTCATTCCCTTCTTACCTCTGTTATTTTTTGCAAGACTATTAAGTGCACAGTGACAGGCTCCAGTCTCAGAGGCAGGAGTTAGAGGCCAGCCTGCAGGGTGGGTGTGGGCAGGGTGCGAGGCAGAGGAAACCATGTACTAATGAGAAACACACTTCTCTCCATCACTCAGATTGGTCTTCTTACCACAGCAGAGAGAGGTGGCATTTATCCAGGAGGTGACTGGCGTCCAGAACCAAGGCATGATTTTAAAAACGGGAGCTCTGTACCGCACGACGGTTCTTGAGTCTCGTGAAAGGCGCAATCACGAGTCTTAGAAAACACATGGATTTGTTGAAAGACACTTGGGTCAAAAAAGAGGGGGTTAAACTAGAATACAAATTTCAAAGGCATTAACAGATGGTAGACAAATCTGTATTAAAAAAAAAAAAAGAGCACAGTAAAGGAAATAGGTAAAACACAGGTAAAAGACTTTAACAAAGAATAAAGGAAAAATGATACATATAGAACAACCTGCTTAAGTTTAGAAAATATCCATCAAATTATTACAGTTCCCTTCATTGATACTAGCAGTGTATTTATTCCTCTCCTAACAATACATTCATTTGCTGTCAATCTTGGCCGGTGCTTCTGTCAACCCTGCCTTCCACACATCTTTGTCAGATGCTCAGCTACTGGATATCTAACCCACAGAGCAAAGAAACAAGTGCTAAAATAGTCCTGAGCAGTGTGAGCAGCAAAGATCCTAACTGTTATTGTGAGTGCATTTCCAATAAAGGGAAAAGAAAGACAATTTTCCAGATGCTGGAGAAAAACAATACCCACAGCTGCAAGTGCAACTCTGCTGCTGCTTTTGTTAAGGTTTGAAAGTGAAGTCTGACACTGTCTCGAGCCTCAAAACTGAGACAAATTGGGGGGAGGCTTCAGCCTTCTAGTACCAAACCAATTGTTTAAATACCTTAACAACATTAGGACGTCCTCAAGTGCAATTTAATGCAGAGTGACTTCCTGCGACTAGTAATATCCGTTCTATTTCCATACCATTAATGCAAAGTATAAAAGAAACTAAAGAAATACAAAGGTACATGAAAGAAAACAGGAGGGAAAGAGGGTGAAAGGAGGCAGCATAAGGTGGGAGTGAGAGACTTTTTATTTTTCCTTCTGTGGTGAGTTCACACAAAAGGGTCCTTCTGATCCCTGGAGTGCTGAGCACATACCTGCGGGATGAAATCAAAACCCTCTGTGAATTATATTAAATATCCCCCGCCAAACGCTTCACATATTTCCATCTGCTTTTACCGCTTCTGAGCAGCTCCATTAGGTCTGGCTCTAAAAAGAAAAAATACTAAATTAGAAGCCCAGACACGAGCACCTTCAAAAACCCGGCTCTCCGTTTCCATTTCATCTATCTGTAATGGAGAGGTAGATGTTACACAGATGAGTAAGGGGTACAGATAGTGATAGACAGAAGGTCTCGGAGGCGGTCAGGTAAGGATAAAGAAAGGATTCGTTGAAGGATAACAGCTGTATTTTTTGACAGGACGGTAGACCCCGGAATTATAGACCTTTTATTTTCTCTTTTGGTTAATCACAAGGGGGAATTTCTCAAACTAAGAGCAAAAGAAGTTTAGGATTAGCATATGAACTTACACATGCAGCCAATAAAGGTTCATAGAGTAATGATATATTCACTAAAAAAAAGAAAAGAGGGGATTTCAAAGCTCCCTCCTCCTTTTTCATCCTCTTCTTCTGGTCAAACTCCTTCTCCACTTAATCACAAACTGAAACCCCAAATGGCTAACAGATTTCAGACGCCATGTTTCAACTGTCAGAATGCTGACCGAGCGCGTGCGGTCACATCTTTACCCTATACCATCCCCCACAGCCGTACTGGTGAGCCATGACCCTGCAGATCACCTGAAGAAGACTGTAGTTTTGCCTTTTCCTGCACCTCAAACAGTTGTGTTTGAGCTGGACCCAAACAGCAAAAGCTCTATTTTTTTGTTTCTTAGAAGGTGAACTCCTAGAACGGAGAAAGGTCAGACTATCATTCAAACATTTAGTGGTATTTTTTTTCGCTCTGGTTTGGTAAACGGCCCTGCAGCTGCACCTAATACCCACAGGAAAGCCATCATCTGGGACTGATTTTGGAGAGCCCGGGACGCTGCAAGAGAAAGGAGTGACTGTTCTGTATAAAAGGCTCGTTCTCTTATGGGGCACAGGCCATCTATCTGATTAAAGGGAATTTGGCTCAATTATACACCTACTGACTGGGCCCTGCGCTCAGGCACGGCCCACACAGTCAATAAGGAGCGCAAGAGTACAGGCAGCGCACTAGGGGTACTCCTATCCATCCACAACAAAAGCCTCTCTCCATCGGTTAACAGCACAGTCTGTCAGCAGCGCTTGCCTCAGAGGACAAGTCCTTAGTATAACCTGTGACTGGTTGTAAAAGCAGTGAGACTGGCTCTCCAGGGGCAAACATATGTCCTTCCCAATCAACAGGCAGGCCAGTAGGTCACAGTGATCTATTTAAATCAGCCTCTAGCCAGACATTAAGAGACACCAAAATAACAGAAGGTCTAAATGAGCATGCATGCAAATGTATGGTGTTTGCATCCATTAGTAGAGGAGGGTAACACTGATAGGGACCGAGAACAGTTGGAGGAGGTCACAGGCTGAAATTCTCCTGAGACTGCAGTTCTGTTAAGCTGAATGCTAACCGAGTAACCCCTGGAGAACTGACTGTCATCTTTATGACCCGATTACAAGCTAGTATGCAAGCAAACATCAGCGAGAGGTGGCTGTGTAAGTGTGGTCAAAGTATGTTTAGCTGCTGAAGTGGGGGGAGGATGCATAATTATCGTGACGTTTCAAGCATTTACACAGCAAGCTGGTAGCAATCGTGCCCAGCTATAAAGTTCACTGATTGCAGCTGGCTTAAAGACCCAATTAAACTCATTATTATAATTCTGGTTTATAGGGGGAAGAATATGAGGGAGAGAGCAGTGCACACAGACCCGCACAGTTTCTTGGTGTGCAGCTCTACAGCTTGCATGGAAAACAGGCTTGCAGTAATAGCCACCTTAACATAGTTCAAAATGCTCCTCTCAGACTCATCACCCCTCTCTCCCTCACTTTTTTCATTCTCCATTTCAACCCCGACCAAAAAATAAACATTTCCAGCCCATTATTCTCCATCCAAATTATATTCCACCCACAACTCTATTTTACTGGCTCATGATCCTGGGCCTCTTTATGTTGTGACAGTCCAAAGAAAACAGTTCTACTGAATGCTGTCTACAAGCAAAGCTAACCTGATACAAGCCAGCTCACTGCTTCAATTACACACCATGTTTACCGCAGCTGTTTTAATTAAAAACAGGCAGGAAAACATGAACAAATCCATCTTTATATGCACCTCAGGCTTAAAACGACAAGGAGGAAGTGCCCTTCTATGGATGTTTGACTTTGAGTTTCCTTGGCCACTTGTTTTCAATCTATTAGGTGCAGAGAAAAATTAAGACAATATCCCCTTTTGATTAGTGCATTTTGTCTTTGCCATAGCTGCTTGGTAAAACACTAATGCAATGCTCAGTTAAAACAAAAAAATTTCCCAAAAAGTACGGGAAAAAAGGAAGGTTAAAGACAGTTTGTTCCTGTCGGGAACAGGCTGATTGATGTTTAATTTAAGCACTCGTGCTAAAAATATTACACAGACATGGACACAGTGTGAGAAATGAGAACAAAAATCTTTTTCCACTACTTACAAAATAAGACACAGGTTTAAAAAAAAGACAGTGAGACAAATAGGCAGTCAGCAACATTTTGACCTTGGCCATTAAATAGAAACCAGCCAGCACTTTCTACTATCAGTAAATACTGATTGCAGACTACGTCTAGTAGTTTAGTTTGATAAAGAGGTTGGCTAGTGCTTACATGGATATGGCTGAATAGAAAGTAATCACTGCATTTTCCCCTCAATTTGACTCCTGAAGCATTGTTTGTTTTTTGACACTGTTCTGGATGTATCCCACTGCAGAGATTAACCAACTACAATGGATACTTGGCCTGTAATGGCAGCTTGGGTGAAAAGTCCGGCAAGGGCTGTAGTTAAAAATGCATTAAAAAAAATAAGAGTAAAGGCTGTGAAAAATATCAAGTGAAAAATGGGGATAAGCTGGCATGAGAAGTTAATAAACATGAAGTCTCGCTATGTAAGAGTGAGAAGGCAATATTTAAAAGCAGTAAATGACGAGGTCTCGTCTCTCGGTTAAATGACTGTTTCTTTTATATCAGTGCTGGTGTGCAGACATCTGGAAGGGATGTGGCCTTGCGAGTAAAAGCTCTCTGACACACATCTCGGCATATGATAGCATGATTGAAGTGATTTAATACAGGACATCCAAAATACTGCGGATGGGACAGCTCCAAACCTTGCAATTAGGTCCAATGGAAAAATCACAGCATTAAAACTGAACTACTATCAAAAACCAGGAAACCAAAAGGCTTGTCTCAAATTAAATCTAATGAATTTAATAAATGCAAGATGAGCCATTTCTCTGTCAGTTAAAAAAAAAAAGGGGGGGGGGGGTGAAGGGAGGCTCATAAAAAAAAAACACAGACACTGGCTGAGTAAGATGAGAGTCGGAAGGCTTAACAGCTTGTCCTCAGATTAGTGTGACCGTCCTCACGCTGTTTGTGCATTATCTTTGAGTTGTTCTGGCTTTCTGTTTTTTGGGTGAGCGGGGGGACTTGTATCATGGATCTCACAAAAAAAATTACCAGTTTTGGTAACAGGAAGTAAACACTGGCATCTGTGGCATCACGTATCCCCTAATTCCAAGAAAAGTGCACAGGCACCAAACAATGGGATGATTGCGAAGAGGCACTCAGACATGCAACTATCTGTCTCAATCAAATGAAAGAGGAAATAGAGGAAATGGAGACGAGTGGCGAGCACGAGGGCAGAGGGAGGGAGGGAGAGCAGAGGCTGGTACTTAGGGACCTTGCTGTGTTAACTCCTGTCATTCACTGGAAGAAAACAAAAACTATGACATTCCACAGAGACCGCTTCCCTCTGGTAGTGTTTTGTCTAATAAAAAACTAGGCCATAAAGCTTCACACTTTCTGGTCCAGCCACACGTGGACACCCAGTCTGAATAGCTGTGCCAGAAGAACAAATGTGGAATCTGTCCTGCCGTAGCCATTTCACATATGGCAAGAAAAATGCTTTTTGCAGTAATAATAATGATAATAAATTTACTTCATCCACGACAGACTACAGCATGACCCGACAAAGTCCAGTCACTTTATGAGTGGAATGACTTGGAAGGCCAGCCTGTTCATAACAACACTACAATGCATGAGCTCAATCTAACAAAGGAATCCTCACTCCCACCTCCTCTTTTCTCTTTCTTCCTCCATCCTTCTATTCCCCTTGTCTCCCCTCTGGAGCCCAGCCACGCTCCTGCTGTCCTCCGGTCCTCGGCAGCCGTGTTTGGGAAAATAAACTGAGCGGCTGGAGAAATGACAAGCAGCGAGCTGAGGGAGGAAGTGTCAGTGTGTCTGCTGCTGCTTCCTGACCCTTTTGCAGCAGTGGTAGAGAGAGCGACGCTCAGCACACATGTGCACACGCTTTGCTCCACTGAGACAGTACACGAATCTGTCTGCGACATTCCCGGAAATAGCAAGAATGTGGAGGGACAGTGTAAAAACTCTGGGAGGTCCACATGCCTGTCTGGCCATATATCATTGCATATGTGCCAGCTACACACTAATATGCCCACGTACATGATATACACACACAGATACACAGTTATACTGCAACACGTGACCTCGTAAACTCTCACTCACAGACAAACACTTAAAAGTCAGAAGGTCAGTGTCATGGCTGTGTGAGTCAGTTATGGACACAAACTGATGCTGTACTCACCCACTGGAAGTGCCGAGCGAAACAGAGCCGAGCGAAGAGCTCAGCTTCCTGCTGTCCCAAAGTCTCGCCTCACGACTACGCATCTAAACAAACAAGAAAGTAAGACACTGAGTACTCCGAACAGAGACAGAGCATGCTAAAAAAGGGTCAAATAACTTACTTTTTTCATATGAACCTAAGAGGTGTTTTTGAAATTGTCACATATTACAGCACTATGTGATGCTAATTTTCAATTTTGATTGCAGGATGATTGCACAGGTCATCGGGTAGGAGGTAACCTCTCTCCAAACAATCAGAGTCTTACTCAGACTGACTGCAATCACTCTCACAGAGGAGCGCAACTCGTCTGCGATGTATCTTTATGCCAGTGGGGAATCAACTGGCGCTATTACTGATTGTATTATACACTAATCCAATGTTGCCAAGCACACATGTCATTTTACTGTTACTACAGCAGCCAAGTCCCTGCTTGTGGAGGAATTTCTGAATTTCCATGTCAAATCTATGAGGTTCTGGCTAGACTCTGAATGTAATTAATGTGAAACAGATTTAAGGAGTCGGCAGTACTTTTCACTGATTTATCACAGTTATCACTGTGTTATCATAAATTGCAGGAAATAGGCATCTGGACCCAATTCAATGGCAAACACATAGCAAACTCCAATCAGTCTTTTTTTTATCGGCTGCTTTACCAGCGTCTTAATGCAACAAAGACGGCACCTGATTGCAAATTTATTGCACACAGTTGGAATAGTTTTGGTCATGCCAATCACCATTTCCTCTTGTGTGATTGGCATTGTGGAATAACAGTTTGTTTTTTTTTTAAATGCATGAATAAAACAATTTCCTGCCTGCGGTGTCTCGTGTTTTTGGTGTAAGTTTCATACAACTTACTGTACAAAGAGGCACTGATTCTGTAATTCTTACAGAGTACCAAATATAACAAGTTGGCTTCACACTTTCTCACCGTATCAAAGCCAGTGGTCAGTAAAAGATCATCTTTGGTCCACAGGATCCGTGAATCCTTGTTGCTTTGAAGACTCTTGGCACTCTATGGGAAAAATAATACAAAAAAATAAATAGATTACTTGACTTTCCAATCGGCATCACAAGAAGACAAAACACATCATTTTTCCTGAAAGTTAAAGTCTCAGTGGTGAAACCCAAACTTTATAATTCAGAATTTTTATTGAATTAAATGCAAAAACATCAAAACAAAAGGAAAGAATAAGGCCGCTCAAAGACGCAGACATGGAGTGAGGTATATGAGATAATTTGTACAACAAGTTATTGAGTAATAGTCAAGTATCAAACATCTAGGACATACTATTGGAATCACAGCAACTTATAAAAAAATGTCCCCATTGCTCCTTGACCTCATTTTTACATTTTTACAATTAAGCCTTCCAAACATCTTCTCACAAGCATGTCCATCATTTGTTTAGCAAACATTTTTAGCGTCAGAGTTGTAGATTCTTTCCAAAGCTTCAGGACTAGAACCACATCAATACTTTCATTACAGGCTTATTCAACTGTGGTAAGGTATCCTGAGGAGATCCTTGGTGACATGGGGAAAATCACACTTCAATCACTGGTCAATATAATCCAAAACCTGTGTGCACTATAGGAATGTTGGCACATAGATGCACCTGGATGTTACTTCCTATACGATCTTTAATTTGTATGTATTTCCAAAAATTATCAGATCCTTTCAAATTATAGCTTTCCCTAAGTTTAACATACAAATCACCTTCTTTAAAGAAATCATCTAGCGCTCTGACGTCATTTCTCAACCATTCAGCCCATTAGAGAAACCCCCAACTTTACATATAACCTCCAGGTCTAGCTCAAGATAACGTGGGAAGTGATGAGTGTATGATTTGCAGCAAAGAGAAGAAAGGGGAAAGACTACAGACAGGATTCACAGGTGCCTCACATCCCCGTGGCTGGACAGAACAGGACTTGCCCCATGAAAGGAGAGCGTGTTATTGTTGATGTAGCAGACAAGGGGACTTCTGCCTTGAGTGCAGCTAAGGTTACTATACTGTGACACTACTGGTGTATTCATGAGTCTTTGTTGCACAGTTTCCATGGGGAATATGCGCAGAAACAGCACAACTGGGCCGGGTTTACCGGGTGGTCTCGAAATACAAATGACACACATTGTCAAAAGTAATGCCTAAAAACAACAGGGAGTGTTGAAATGTAAGGAATGTGGCAATCTGTAAAGACAACATATTAAAAAGGAGAAGGCAGAAGAGTGCATGTAATTGAGCAGGATTTTGTATGTATTGTGTTAAACACAGAGTTTCTACTGACTCACTTCATATGGCATGTGCCGTGATTATTGACAAAAGACCTGAGATGAGATAAACTAAGCTCATTCACAGAGTATCCATCAGCTACTTTCAAGTGTTAAAATCACTTATTAAGAGCCTATCCCTCAGGACAGGTAATACAAGTAAAGTCTCACAGCCACTCTCAGTCAGCAATTCCCCCAGTATCTGTGTAGTAATACTAAAGTTACACTGAGCTTTAAGCATAAGGAGTGGGAGCCAGTGATGAGATTTCCATGAAACAGGAGCTGTGAGCCCCTCAGAGCAATGTGCCTCACAAAATTAATGCTGTCTTCTTTATGGACATACTAACCCCGAGGAACACGGCTGAACTTCTGTGTATGGCAAGAGGACAGAGGCTTATTTTCTAGGACTCGATTCTAACAACCTCCCTACAGAGCATGCAGCCTCATTCTTGTGCAACCGTTAAATAGTCACAGATGACAAATTGTAAAAACAAATGGGGAGAATTTAAGCTGCCATGTTGCACCCCTGATCTCACTGGAGGTCAGAGGGTAATAGGGCCCGGCACTATACAACCTCCATATATATGCTGGGCGCATGATAAATCTGCAGCTGAAGCCCACAGTTGGTCAAACAGGGATGAACACATAATAATAAAAGGCAGTTTAGAAACAGTTTTGTAAATGTGAGTAGGGAAGGACAAACATATGTGGGACCTATCACTTCAAACTCAAATCCCACTTCCTTTTTTCCCCTCCCCCTTTCTGATGTTGTTCTTGCCACAGTCTGATTCTAGTGGTTTCAGAATTGACTGCTGAGAGGAAGAAATTGAAGATATGGTTATATAAATGTTTCAAGTAAGCATTTCATCCCTGCTGATTCCTTCCAAATCCTCTCCAGGCACATGTTACTTTGAAATTTCCAAACTATGACTGACACACTTTGGTAGCTCAGGGCACAGTTCTTTGGACCGAAAAAAGAAAGGATAAGTGTGGTCATTTTACTGGAATTGATGCTTGTTTTATTTATTTCACTGAAAAGGAATCTTGAAAGTTCACTCCCTTCCCCAAAGGGATAGTGTAATTGTGTCTTATCTTGTTAAGTAGGTTACAGTTGTGGTCAGAAGTTTATATACACGTATCATGGGCATGAATGTCTTGGTAATTTGGGGACTTTTAATTATGCCTTTGAGCTTTTCTTTTTCTTTTGTTCCAGGGTGGAATGATTGTACCGTATATATCTTTAATACTTTAAAAAACACTTTTTGGGGGTATTTTCTCTATTTCATGGGTAAAAAGCATACATACAGGTTAAAATATATACATACACTCACTTAAATCTTTGAATAAGTCATTCTGAAAATTCTATAATATCTTTTAACTTGACATGGCCAAGGCCTATTAACTTCTTGTTGCCTACTACAACTGGTAGCCTCCCTTTGCCAGCATAAAAAAGATTTGTTTGACAATTCTCACTGGATTGACCAATACTCAGAACAATGGGGAAGTCCAAGGAGTTCTGGGAAACTCTAAGAAGGAGAATTGTAGCATTTCTAAAGAACTGCAGAATCCAAGAGCATCAGTTCAAATAGTTACACTGACGTGTCACCACTTTGCAAAGGTCTGGAAGAAGACCCAAGCTGTCACCCTCCATATGAGAGCATGTTATTGAGGAAGTTCAAGAAAAACAACAACAACCAAGGCTCAAGACTCCCATGAAATGGAATAATGAAAAAAGAGAAATACCTCTAAATTACCTCTAAATTCTTCAACTTCACCTGCTGTTTTTGCTGTTCAGCTGATATCTGCCCATTGCACATTATGGAGAGTGCACTTTAATCTCTAATGTTAACCCCCTCTGGTGATGCCACAGGGGGACAATTGAGCAGCTATACCTTAACCTGACGCAGGGGGATAATGAGATCATCTAAATCCAAACCTTCCTGTCTGCAGCAAATTTTATAACCTTCACAACAATAGCTGTTAATAGCAACAAAAGGTTGTGATGGCACTAAAGAAATAAGACAGAAACACCTAAAGGTTAGCAAGATTCTTGATATGTTTTTAGACCATCCACTATGAGTCTTAAATCATACCTTCATGAACCTCTACCCTACTTTTAGACCTGCCTGCTAAGTGGGAAGGACAGAAAGACACAGTTCTTTTTGGTAGATCAAATATTGGACCTTTGTAAACAACATATGGCGCAGAAAAGCTTTGTTTAGTTATTGTAGCAACCCTCAGGACTTCACCACATGGGGACAGCAAAGCAGGGCATGTAAACCAGCCTGGATTCTGTCTGCAGATATTTTTTAATATTATTAAACACATCGACATGATGTCATCCTTCACCCAGATCTGAAGGCATGTGCAGCTTTAAGACTTTCTATGAAGATGTCATCAGAGCTTGCTGGCTGGATCCACCGCAGTTCATCTTATTGTTATCTGCTGAGCCTCCATTCACTTTTTCAGACTAAACAGTTTCAGCTTAAGCAAGAGTAATACAGACCTCTTGTTAAGCAGATATTGACCTACAGAAATCAGATGCTGATTTTAGGATGAGTCATTTCCTGATTGGCAACCACTCAGGGCGGTGACTAACCACATGTTGGAGATCTAAAATTATATCCTGCAAAAACCTGACGCCATTGTAACCAAACAATAAGTGACGCTGAGCTTGATAACTGACTAAGCTAGACTGGCAAGATGCCTACTTTCCAGTCATTAATGTTGTAACATAAATATGAATTGAAGTTTCGGCCAAGACTCCTGTGCTGGAATCACCTTCCTCAGTAAAATGGAACAACCTATAAATCCTCAGCAGTCAGTTGAAGGTATTCTTGTTGGCCACACTGGCAGTTCAAACAAAATTTATTGTTCCCAGCTATGAATTTACTTGACAAAGCTACATTTGCACACGTCATGATCAAACGTTCACTTCTGCACCACTCTCAGGGGTGATATGTCTTTGTCCGTTTCATTGTTTTATCTAACACCACCTGTATGTTATACAGATGCGCTCTGGCTCCTAGTATGCTCCCAGATAGCTTCATCCACTAAGAGGGTTTAGAAAATATACTACTGACCTGGCCCTCAAACATATTTCTAAAGCAACACTACCAAAGTTGTACTGACAGAGTTGATAATAAGTCCTGGATTGAATAAACACTTAAGCTGAGACTGGGATCATTTTTCAGCCTGTAGTCAGATGGTGTACCTCATGCAGGTAACAGAGCTCATATTTGCCTTGATAAGTCCATCCTCAGATGTACAGCAGAGGTCCAGAGTAAACACAGGCATTCGAAAAAAGCAATACATCAGAAAAGAGCGAGGAAGGAGAAAAGCTAAAGCTAGTGCCGTGTAAACAGACATGAAAAGAAGTCATTGCCACTGAGCCGTTCATCACCATCACCACTGGCTGATTTCCTTCCAGGGGTAAAGCATTGGTGAGGAACTCTGACCAAACTAAGAACAAGCTGAGCGAAGACCATTTAAAGCATGCAGGCTCTGTTTAACACTCAAACTGCTTTTAGGAGCCACATGTGTTTTGTGAGTCACATTTCTCAAAAACAGATGGAGATTCCAATTGTGTTCTAATTACATGCAAGAGTAAACAGACTAAATACAGCATCATCATCACTTTTTTGTCATAGTCAGTCATGCTAATCCATGGCTGAGCACCAGATGACTTTGTTAATGTGAGGTCAGCTTTTTTCCCCCCAATCATATTTGCAATAAGTGAGAAAAGCATCACCCGTGAAGAAGGCCAAGTCTGCAGGCTTGTTGCCATTCCTGTGGAGCTGTACTGGGCACGGCATGGCTCTGACCTGACACGCTTAAAGTAAATGTTTATGTTGATTTATGAGATTTGGTGTTCACTCTATTTACAATCTAAATTTAGCATTAGTCAAAAACGGCTTGAACATTTTTTTGCAAAAGCAGATAAATCCCAGTTACCCTCGCTGTTAAAACACCAAAATCAGGGCCAGAATTAAACACGTTAACAACTGGTAGGTGCATTTTTGGTGAACTTTTAATACTCTAAATGATAATCTATCAAATAATTTGGTCCGTGTGTTGAGGTCAGCAGTCTAAGTAAAGAAGCCCAAAACTCATTCTTCCAGGACACCTCACCCAGCTCATCCAGGGGAACGCCGCTGAATGAATGTCACTGAATGCTGATTAAATCATAAGATACTTAAAGTATTAGTTTAAGGGTGTGCACACTTATACAGACCGCGTATTGTGCTTTTTTCTCCACCCCAACAGATGTGTTTCTTTTTCAGTCAAATTGTACATTGTGGCATTTCTGCTAAAGGTCACATTAAAGGTGGAAACGTTTTGAAATAATTTATTGTGGCCTTATTTTTTAACATCATGAAAGCCTTTCATCTTAACAGAGGTGTCCATGCTTTTAATATCCACTGTAGAGGTATTAGAGGCTCTAATAAAGATGCCCTTCCCGAGAAACTCAAAGTAATTTGGATTGTGGGGCAGTTAATTAGACTAACAGCCAACCAAGAAGCACATGAGTAAATTTGAGCATTTTGTTGTTCTCTAAAATCTTTAGATTTACCTTGATAAACCAGTCAGTGTGACTTAGATGATATGCTAACATAGCTAGTGTGGTTTGGCTGATAACTGTCATACATTTACATAAATCTCATTACACCCAACTGGTCACGGCAGATGGCTGCCCCTCCCAGAGCCTGGTTCTGCTGGAGGTTTCTGCCTGTGAAAAGCGAGATTTTCCTTCTCACTGCCGCCAAGTGCTTGCTCAAAGCGGATTGTTTGATGGATGGGGCTCTCTCTGTACTATTTTAGGGCCTTTCCCTTACAATATAAAGCGCCTTGACCACTGTTATGATTTGGCGCTATATAAATAAAATTGAATTGAACATAAAGTTAAGACTTTAAAAAGTGGATTCACATTTGATTGATGTCACTGTGGCTACATCCACCTTTTAAATACAGTCTCTGATCAACACACTATTATTTCCAAAACTGACACCGAGTACATCTGAGGCTGATGGGAACAGCCTCTTTAGTTAATCTGTCACGAATGAGGATGATAAGTTCATCCGCACGGAAACCTTAAAGTTTGTAGCAATTACAGATCATGAATAGCTGTTTAGAGACTTCAAGCTTATGGTGGCAATAAAGGAAAGAAGAAAGAAACATATCTCTTTAGACCATCCACAAGCCCTAGATCTATGTTGCTAGTGATACTAAAGAAGCCAATTGTACAAGACCCTCATTTCATACCACCATAAATTTCTATCCTATTTTTAGAACTGCTTGTGGAGTAGGAAGGAAAAAAAGACATAATTCTTTTTAAAGAAAAAAAAACAACATTTCACCTTTGTGAGCCACATCTGGAGAGGAACAGCTTAGTTTTGCCATTGCAGACAGGCCATCAATGAGGCAGCCAGGCAGGGCTTATAAACCAGCCTGAAGTCTCTCTGCAGATATCATTAAATCACGCCAACATCTCATCCTTCACCCAGATCTGAAGGCACGTGCAGATCTGAAGGCACGTGCAACTCTGAGCCCCTCAATGAAGCTGTCATCGTGGCTCCAGCTGGCAACTGGAGCCCCTGCAGTACAACTGAGTATTAGGAGGTTTGTCTGAGCTCCATTCACCTTTTCCCAGTAAACAATGTTTCAGCTTAAGGAAGAGTAGCACAGCCATCAGAGGGCTACAGTACTACTGATGCCGGAGGGCGGCCAGAGGACACAACATCTGGACCTTGTGAGTGTGTATATACATGCTGCCAAACAGTATCTCTCCACTGGGGTTATAAATCTGTCTGAAATCCCATTCACCTAGGCCTTCTCCTCCTCGCAGCTAAACCTTACAGATATCTGACTAATCGACCACGACACATTTGAAAATGAGGAGAAAAAGAGACAGAGGTAACAGAAAAGAAAAAAAGGAAAACAAGACAAATGTTTTCCTTAAAAGCCAAGCAAAGGATGGAATCACAGAGAAGCTGAGAAAAAGTGAAAAACACTTCATGAATTTACAAAATATGCACAGGGGATCAGTTACACCTGCTCGAATGACAGAGTAAAGGAAGTAAAGGAAATGACATCACATCTGGGAAAAGAATAAAGCGTCCACATCAAGATCAGGGCAAATATTTTACAGACTAAATCATAAAAATACTGAATTCAGTCTAATAACAATAAAGAAGGAATGCCCAAGAAGGATAAAAAGAAAGGATGAAAGAATTGCTGGCAGTGATAATGCAATTCAAACTGAAGTGACAGCAGGCAGGGTTTACACCGAGGTTAAACACTTTACAGGCAACAGGAAAGTGCCAGTCAGCAGTCTGGCCAATTATGCTTTTATGGGTCTATTAAATATCCTCTCTCAATATAAACAAATGAAGATCATTCCATCTCCTTCTGTCCTTCTCTCTCAGCTATTTAACTTTTGAACTTGAGCAGACGGTGTGCACATCTGTGTCACTCACTGAGAATGTTGATTCACCCACCAGGATGAATATCAGGTGTCTGTATGCACATATGGGAACTATCACAATCTCTCCATCCCTCTATTTCACAGCCTCTCTTTCTGTTCGGTTTTTCAATGTTCTCTATATCAGCTCAATGGGAGTGTATTCAACAATGAGTGCCAGCAGTGAAGAATTTAATTTAATGTACTGGAAGAATAAGTTCTTATAATAGTTTGTTGACACTGTCCAGTCTGATAATGTGGGCTTAAAGTTTTTAGGTGTCAATCATCTGCTGCTGCTCAGCTTCCTCATATAAAAAAAGGGATCTTACGTGTACTTTATATTAAATAATACTTGAAATTTTGGAAAATCCTCTCATTAACTGCCTTTCAAGATTTACAGTATTATACAAAAGTCTTGGACCACCCCTAATTTCATTAAATTGTGCTAAGAAAAAGGGAAATGGGTGCAGAGATTTAATAAAACATGCAAAAATACATGGAAATACAGTTTACAAGGCAAAAACTATTTGTACAATTGTAACAAGCTTAAAGGTTAGTATTTGGTCTGACCACATTTATCACGTATTCTTGTAACTTTCTGCATTGGCAGTGTGTTTGGGATCATTATCATGCTGAAAAATGAAGCTGTTGCCAATCAGGCGTTTTCTATGGTACTGTATGGTAGATCAAAACCTGACAGTACTTTTTGATGTTTATAATTTCATCAGTTTTAACAAGATCTCTATCACCAGCCACAACTCACGACAGAGCCTCCTGCTGACTTTGGATGCCAACTGTCGTACCTCTTTCCTGCCCTCCTCCGTACCAATTGATGACAGTTTAAACCAAAACTAACATTTGGATTCATTGCTCCACAAGACACGTTGTTGCTGATTTTCACTTCAGTTCTTGTGTAATTTGGCATACCTCAGCCTTTTCTTCCCATTTCCCTTCCTTAAGATTGGCTTCTTGATAGGTCAACTGAAGGGCCTGATACATCTGTCAGGTCTTTGCTGGATTGTTTACTATTTTTTAAGGACATGACTTTCAGATAAGGTTATTTTTGCTGTAGAAAGTTTTGTCTTCCTTTCACTTCTTCTTCTGTCCTCCATTTGCCCAGTTTCCTCCTATTTTTTAGGATGCACTGCACACAATGCTAAGATATAAAAAGTTTTTGGTTAATAGTCTTTGGAAATTACGTTGCTGGTGCAAAAATACCATTTTATGCCTGTCAAACTGTGTTATTATTGATATTTTCTGCTAGTAACAAAGCGCCTAAAGATACAGTTCAAAATTGGGTCTTTCCTAAGTTGTCAGTTATTTATAGATGAAACACTGATTCATCCCTTGAGTTACATCCCTTTGTTATGTTTGAATTATTCATAGGTTAGGGTTAGTTAAATACCAGGTTTGGACAGAAAATGAGTGCTAAAGCAATCAATGTAAAAAAAGAAAAATGTTTAAAGACCGTTAGAAAGCCTGGAAAACTATTGCTCAATACCACTGTACAAATTACCAGAACATTTACTCCTTGAAGCAAAATATCAGGAAATGAGGAGTGTGTCAAAGACTTTTGCAAAGTAGTGTATTTAAGATGGTACAACTCTGACTAAAGGTAACAAAATCCACCTGCCAGAACCATAAAGTACACTCATTCATTTGTTTTAATAGTTTATAAATGATGTAAAAATGATATACAAAGCCAGATCGGCTTCTCTATTGCATGATTGCAGCTGCAACCTGCTCCTAATTTTCTTTCCCCAAAGAATCGGCATGCTTTTATTTTTATTTCCACTCCTCTAATCAATAACTCCTTGCCTCGTAGCTTTCATCACCCTTAAAACAGGCTCCCTCTCAGTCTTTTCATCTGTGGCTAATTAGTCTTTTAGCGATTGCTCGGTTTTCATCATCCTTTTCTGCCTTCACGGGCCATTTAACTTGTGTTTTAGGTCGGGATTTGCTGTCTTAAATGTAACTCGGACTCCACAGAAGCTTCTACTAGAAATAGGACAGAGGGGGAGGTAAGACGAAGAAGAGAGTTGGGGTGGGTCGGAGGGTGGGTGGAAGATGGTAATCAAACCAGCCGTTTTATGCTTTCATTTCCTCTGCCGCCTACCGCCACTTTTTCTCTGTTAATTGGAACCATACTATTTTTTTTTTTGTTCAATTCTCCAACGTCAGGAAGACACAGTCCCTTTTCTTATTTTTGCACACTGCCTCTTCTGCTCTCTCCCTTCCTGAAAATGGAAATTAATGTGCAGGGTCAGCAGGTGGACAACAGAGTGTAAATCCAGCTGTAACAGCATAAATCCATAATATGACCCCATTTCCATGTGATTGAAATGCTTCCTGATCTCACGATGCATATAGAATTTTTTTGTGTTGACACTATAGTGATTAAAATAACGCCCATCTATTTTAGAGCCTTGCAGACTGATCAGTGTCAATGAACCAAAACAATCCGGCTCGCTGTGAATCTTTAATGCCCCTTGGTTCCCATTTTGATCCTAAAATTCTTACAGGCAGTGTGCCAGATTATTTTCCAACAATAAAATGCAGCTACAGAGCTTACTAATAGCATTAATTTACCACACAGACATCCTTATTTTTTCATTTTTGACTTGCCTACAGTCAATTTTTCCCCTGTCTCATTTCCCCTGTGTCAGCAAATGAAAAGTCCCGCTCAAGATGAACTGAGATGTGAGCCAACACGACAATGAGCACAGCTAAGGGGCCACGTCTACTCTGGACTTTCCCCAAGTGTTATATATATATATATAAATATATATATTTTATCCAGCTAGAATGGAATATCCAGAAGTCTTTTCTTTAGGCCAGATGTTTAGATTTTCTTCTCCCTTTTACATGTATCCTCTTTTTCTTTCTAATAGATGAGAAAGTGTGGAGAGCTTAACAGAGAGATGAGTAGAAAATGGGAAATGAATCATGAGGAAAAGGCACATAGTCCACCTTTACACTGGAAACATCAATCTTAGGGGGATCAAAGAGGTATTTTCTCAGTTTCATCCTACAGATGCCCCACATTCTGAATACACATCATATGTCCTAGATTTCCTTCAATGTAAGATAGCAGGTGCAATGCTGCGATGCATATTGTTTTTAGTTTTGCTTTATGTTTCAGGAAAAAGAAAAGAAATCATAGAGACTAAATGGCAGTGAAACAGGTATAAAGAAGCTAAAACAGAATGTTCTGATTTTATTGCCCACAAACAATCATCACTAAACTTACTGATTAAAGTTCCACTGATGTACTATTTAAATATTAATTTTGTTCTATACTGAAAGCTGAAAGCTGCCTTAGCTTCTGTGCACCGTAACCTCTTCCTACCATGAAAAAAAACCCCATGATTCAGTAGCTTGCAGAACCACCTTTAGCAGCAATAACTTTAAGTAACTGTTTTCTGTATGACTTTATCAGGATCTCAAATGGTTGTGGAAGAATTTTGGCCTGCTCTTCTTTACAATGTTGCTTCAGTTCTTTGAGGTCTGTGGGCATTTATTTCTCTTAAGGTCCCACCACAGCATTTCAGTCGGGTTGAGGTCTGAACTTTCACTGAGGCATTGCAGCACCTTGATTCCTTTATTTTTCAGTTACTGTGTAGTAGATTTATTGCTGTGCTTCTGCTCATCGTCTTGTTGCATGACCAAAAATTAGCCCAAGCTTTAGCTTGTTCTACAGTTGGTATGGCGTGGTTGTGCTGATATGCTGTGTTTGGTTTTAACCAAACATAATGCTGTGCATTATGATCAAACATTTCCACTTTGGTCTTGTCTTTCCAAGGAAAACTGCTTAAGACGTCTATTGGTTTAATCAAAAGTAACACAAACGAATGAATGAAGCACTCTGATTCTGATGATTCCGAACATGGTAACTGAGGACTGTATAGGTTTTGTAGAGGTGCTCACATTTACTGATGATCAATTAATCGAATGCATTTCATTAGCAATACTTCTACTACTGCTTACCATCCTAATTCCTATGGAAGCAGTAAAGGTATACTTAGATTTTCACAGGAATCCATAGAGTCCTGTTAAAACTTCACATGTAATCTAAGACTCATTTACTCAAAATATTTAAGGCACTGAACTTATTTAATTGCTTATTTTAGACCACTGCAGACCAGGAGATCACAGCTGCCTAAACATGGGTGACTGATGGAATATGCATACTCTCACAGCATCTAGAAAAGGATCAGTTAAATTCTATCTAATGTAATAGTGTTGTCTAATAAAGCCGTGAATCATACACTAGAATGTCATAAAAATCTATCAGAAGCTCAACTCCAAGGCAGCTTTAGATTTAGATTGTGATTTTTGGTCCGGGCTATGTGAACAAATCACTTTATCTGCCGAAGAAATGAAACACTTAAGTGGTGCAAAAACTGTACATATGAGCCAGGCTGCTAATTGGGGCATTTGGCCACTGCTAGAAATCCATGCAGTCAACAGCACCAGCCTTTGCTATGCTCACCACTTTCCAGGGTCCTGGGACAACAAACTGGACCCAATCACACCACTCTGACGGTACCAACAGTGTGCCTACTAGCAGGGGCCTCCCTCTGGGAAAACCATCCAAGGTCACAGAAGTTTTCCTTGGCTCAGCACACCATACAGACTTAGCTGGTTCCTGGAACTATCTTGATTAACGGGACCAGTGAATTCCCCAAATCAGTCTTTCAGTCCAAAAGAAGCAAAATCCAGCCAGAGGAGATTTCAAGTGTATGTTTGGTGATCTCCAGGGTTTTTGATGGTTATTGTGGTTAAGGTTCAAGCAATGAATATTACAGAGATGCACTTAGTGGCTCGGTCTTTTAAATCCAACCAGAGATTCATGGGTCAGGATAGGGCACAAATGACAGAGAGAGGAATGATCTTGCTGATGACAGCAAGAACTGCCAACACCCGGGGTGATGAGAATCTGCACGCCAGACCTGAGCCACAATAACAAAGAGACAATTCTTTTGTTTTCTTTTTTTTCATGGGCAAAAAAATAGAAGAGCGTTTCTGACTGAGCCGGAGCCTACACAATTAATCATGCCAACACTGTTGAAGACCCTACGAGGCTGCTCAGTCTTTGTAGCCTGACCCAGCCCTTTAGTGCCTGTTGTCATTTATGGCTCTTTCATAGCTGCGACGGATACAGTTGGCTGGCTGCACTCCCTCTCTGAAACCACATCATAGAGGCTTCACATCTTCAAAGTATACCCCATGCCTTTGCATAGAAGCATGAGTTGCGAGCGCTGAGAGTCAATCGAGAGGCACACGTGTGCAAAGCATGTCATTTTCACGTCCATGTCGTTATACTGTAGGAATCCTTTACCCTGTGTAAATACTGGAGGCTGTTCCTTTAATTGCTTCCGTTCCAAAACGATTGTTTATATTCGGTAATTAAAGTTAGGTATTGGAGCTTTCCTGTATTGATTTCAAAGACCAGTGAAATTATTGATATTATGGGAAAAAAAAGATCACAATAAATATCAGAACAAGTAGTTTAATGTGATTATAATGGCCACAGCAGGTGCTAGCCTAAAGGGACAATGAGATGAGGCAAGTGTATAAAATCCCAACCAATGGAGAGGCTTATATCTTTTAAACACTGGATTTAATTTCAATGGCTATTGCCCAAGTGTTGACCTCTTGCACACTGCATGTGAAACACCCAAGCACGGGGAAGCTGAGTGACACACTGATTAATTACCTCGTCTTTGCTATGCTAACAAACAGCTCATTCTCCTCTCCCAATTACAACGTGCCCTCTAACACTCAGCAGCTTCACTCCGGGAAAATTTCCATTTAGCTCTTGCATGAAACCACAAATTGCAGCAGAACCTGTTGTCTTATGAGACTCAATTAGTAAAAGATGACCCAAGCGTTTTTGTTGGAAAAGAATGTGGCATTTAAAAGACTTGTGTGAGCCAGATTTCAGCCCCCCCTCCACCCTCCTCCCTCCATGCTCAATAGTTTCTACTGTTAAGAACTCATTACATACTTTGGCCTTGGAGAGGAAAAACATTCAGCACCTATGCAGGTATGCACACCTGTGTCCAATGCTCAGAATCAGTGTAATAGCACTGGAATAGAGGCCATTCTGCATGTGCATCCCCTCGGAGATTAAGGGGATTATTTGGGGACAATTTTCAATACTGAACATCTAAATCTTTTTTTTTTTTTTGCAAAAATACCACTGCAGTGTGGTTTAAAGCAAGAATTTTATTGATGCTAACAGCAGAAACCTCTGCCCAACTGTACAAAACCATCTCAAAGCAATCCCTTTTGAATTAAAACACAAGTTGCAAGTCCTCTGGGGCTCATGCTGAATCACAAGCTATAGTTAAGTTTATGCAATATGGAAAACAGCCTAAAAATGTGCACAGAGATGTCACAGCCTCACATGCCACCCGCTGAAACATTGTTAAAAAAAACAGCTGCCCCTTCATGGCAATTATGATCCCCAGTGGCTGTAGCCTTGCCCAGCAGGAACATGTGCCCTGCTGCACCACAAAAACTGCTTTGGAGCAACTGAAGGAACACATAAAAGAGACAATCACAGTCTCCAAACAACCCATATCCCCTATCCACTGAAGCATCTGAGGGGATGCGCCATGCTGGTCAAGCCTGATCCACAGAGACCCCCCTACCGCTCAAAAAACCCCAAAGACCTGCTGCCAGTGATCAAGTTGAGCCTGTTTTAAGACCTCCTGTATACATTATTACAAAGGCGGTTTTAAAGCTGCTGCAAATGATGTATAACACTTACATTTTCCCATTTGGATTCCACCAGTGATTTATTGGTATGATTTGACAAATTTTAGTAAAACAACACTATTATTCAGCTTGATCTATACTGTTATTTTGCCAATTATCTGCAATTATACAATAATGACATAATCGCTACATAAACTGTTTATCTTTTTCACAATATAATGAGTTTGACATTCCTTATTGCAGAACATTTTATATCTAAGTCTTAAAGGAGCTTTGTATATTCAATATAACATGGGAAATTGTTGAAATAATTTTAGTTACATTAATGTTTATCAACTAAATCACATTGTAGGGATTACATAGCTAATGAAATGAACTCGAGTGCTTTCCACTGTGCAACAACAGAGCTACAATTGAGAAAAAAAAGATTTTTGTGGTGTAAAAAGAACAAGATGCATACACATATCCTTTTTTTCCTGTGGGACTTTCAGTAAAGTGAATATTGCATCAACACTGTTCGAGCTTTCAGTTAACCACAGGTGTGATTAAAGATATCATAGAGAGAAAACACAGGCTGTATTTGTTATGTGAAATATCGCCATCATTTCGTCAAACTTAGGTCAGCTAGCCTAGTTTTGGACAGAGCCCACGCTGTTCTTTATTTCCTGAGGGCACTCTGAGGCTGGCCTCAGATGTCTTTCAGTTCCTGCTCTCTCCTTCTACAGTGGAGGTCTACTTATGGATGTAAGTCTCATCACAATCTGACAGGTCAGCTTCTGCTTCTGCTGTTTGGTATTTCACAAGTTCTCCAGATGTGGCGACTTCTATTGTAGATGTCGCTAAATGCATACAACAATAGATCTTCTATGTACATCTTCTATGCACTGGAGCCCGAAGGAGGGCCAAAGAGAACCCGCTCCACACAAGGACAGTGTAACCCAAATAATAACTAATCCTCAGGTCAATTCACACGCAGCATCACACACCTGCTCATTCACATCATATTCTGCTGCTCTACCTCCAAAGCAGACCTCTCCCTTCTCCTGTAATTCCTCCAGGAGCAGCATGCTTTTTCCAATTTTAAACAAAACACAGAAAAGAAATGTCTGTATTTTTTAAATGCATCATATAAGTAAAACAGCAAAATAGGCAATTAAGGTCATGCTGAAAACTAAAGCAGAGATAATGAGGGCAAACTGAGGTGAAGTAAAATTGGAGCTTATGAGATCCTGAAACGGCGCTGATGTCGGTTCATTATATTTTTCTATCCCATTTAAAAATAATGATGAAGCGACCGATTCCCATGTGAACTGATCCCTGTTTTCCAACTCTTTCTTCTTAGCCTGCCCTTAAATCAAAGAAAACGCAGATTCAGAGAAAAAATGACAGACAAGCTAAAAAAGAAGCCAATTCCCATGGTGGTGGATCCATTATCTCAGGATGCGGCAGGGGGAAAAAAAAGAAAAGAAAAAAAAGAGCTAATCATCAACTATTTTTGGCTCCAGGTGTGACCCACATGTGTGCACAGAGTCTTCATTACTTGGAAAATGGGAGTCTCAGAGCAGCCAGCACACTAATGGGGCCTCCGCTCCACAAACAACACACACATGTGAGCAAAGGGCTTCGGTGTTGCCAGCTGGCATCCACTCTTTTACCCCCTGTCCTCTGAAAAACACACCCACAAACACAAATCTGGATTGTTAATGGAGCTAACACCCCCTCGAACCTTTGGCCCCGCTACTGCCCCCCAACCCTGCCCCTCATGCTTTGAGACATCAAACTGAACTCCAAACACCATTATCACGTAGCTTACAAAGAGTCAATGCACATAGAGAAGAGACTGTAGGTCACAAACTAAGCACTGGTAGAGTAATCATAACTGAGACGTTTTCCATCCACTTCTGCTAATAGAACAGCCACATTTTTTGCCACTGTTTAGCTGAGCTGTCCTGGATAGAAAAACTCCTCATTAGGAAAGAGTCTCCTCAGTTTCCCTGAAAGTAACTAAGACTGGCAGCGGGGCGGCAGCCAGTAACACAGGGAGCAGAGATTGAGAGAGAAAAGGAAAGAAAGAGGAAAACGGGGGGGGGGGGCACAACATCTGGGCTGAGTTAACCACTGGCCATTACCAGGTCCTGAACCCAGCAGGGTCTGATGGAGAAAAGATACAAGCACAAAATACTGTGCATGATACTGATTGGGGAGGACGGTGAGTATTCACATAAAGACAAACCACAGGAGTAGGACAGTAACATCACGTGGAATTATGTGTGCACCAGCGATGAAATACGACAGCCCCTAGAAGGTCAAAGGTTGGATCAGCCTACTAACAGGCAGCTTGACTTTAGCAGATTGTAACATATAACAACTGTATAGAGTCTTGAATCTGTAGCATAACTTATACAAACAGTGAAGATGTGTTGCGATAAAGAAAATAAAACTAATGTACGTATAACAGTCTTCACTGGCATTACATGTAAAATGTGAATATTTGTTCAACTGCACCACTGTGTGCTAGCTGCTGCACACTTACTGAAAAAGAGGATGTTCTGAAGACGCTGTGGGAAGGTAAACAGGAATATTTCTGATATGTCACATTTATATTCAGGATGAGAAATTGATGTTGAAAACATTTAGCACTAAAAAGCTGTGTTTAACAGCACATGAAAGCCTGTCCCTTAAATCGCTTTAAACATTTTTTTCCCTCCACAAATTGCCTGGTTCCAGCCATGTTCAGATATACTGGTATATAGACAAATACTTTTTAAAACACAGAAGCATTTTTGGCTCAGTTTAAAGTTAAATTATGCCGTTTGTGTAGCTGGAATTCGGAGCTCAGCTTTGAGTAAGCCTGTGACATATTCTTGGAATAAGTTCTGGTTCTTTAAAGACATTACATTTCACATTTCACAACGTTGCCTCCATATCCCTGTGGTGTTAGTATTAGACATTCTCCGAACTCTAAACAAGCTTCATTCTGCGGGAAGTGAAACTTCATTCTCTGGCAAGCACGGATCTTCTGCAATCAGAAATAACTTGTTGGTAAAATACTGAAGAGTTATGAAACTATGAGACTTTGTATTGACACTAGATGCATATTTTAATACTCCATTGAATATTTAAGAGAGGTTTGGCTTTAAGTTAAGCCTCCACAGCCGGGGACTTGAGGAAATTGCTTCAATCAAAGTCAATATTTCTATTATATTTTGAGGCAGATTAAAATTTTATACGATCACATGGTTGTATCCTCCTTCTTTTCTTTTGGCTACTCAGCAAGTCGCCTGCCTCCGTCTTACCTCGTCCCGAGTATCCTCCTCTATCCCTCCTCTGCATGTCCCCCTTCATTAAATCCATGAATCTCCTGTGTTCAACATCCTTTCTCCAGTATATCCACTATCACTTCTCTGCACATGTCCAACACATCTCAACCTTGCCTCTTTCTGTCTCCACAATACTTCACTGAATGGTCGCTCCGATATACTAACTTCTAATCTTGTCACCTGTCTCCCACTCACTGACATACATTTATTCTATCATGTTTCTACTAACTTTCATTCCTCCCCTCTCCAGCCTCTAATACAAATGATATCATAGTTATTTAACAGTAAACATAGGATTTCCTTTATAATCATGTCAGCTCCTGCTTCCAAGGTCAAACATGAACTATGAAACTCAACTTTGAAAGGCCAAGTGTTCTTATGGTAAATGGACTGATTTTCTTCTCTACCTGAGCACTCATAGCGCTTTATACAACATGCCTCATTCAATCATTCACACCCACTCATACAAGCACTTTCTTCTACCTAACATTCACACACATTTCGACAGATGTATCAAAAGGACAACATCTTGCCCAAGGATATTTAGCATTCAGACTGGAGGAGCCAGCGATCAAACCACCAACTTTCCAGTTAGTAGATGACCTGAGCACCAGCCGCCTCTCTTATCAAAAGCATACAACAAAAACTAAATGAACTTGGAAGTGCAATTGTCTTCTTAAATTAAATTTGGAAAATTAAAGCCAATACATAGAAAAGAAGTAGCACAGTGGTGTAGTGCTTAGGACTGTCACCTCACAGTAAGAAAGTCCTGGGTTCAAATGTGGGTACTCCCCAGGTACGACTGCTTCCTCCCGCAGTCCAAAGACATGCATGTTAGGTTCATTTAGATTCTAAATTGACCATAGTGTTAGTATGTAATAGACAAGCGATCTGTCCAGGGTTCACCCAGCCTCTTGATCAATAACAGGCTCCAGCTCCCCACGACCCTGAACTGGATATTTTGTTAAGAAAATGAATCAATGGATGGACGAACATATAAAATGCTGACTGCACATTTTGGATCAAGTTACTGCGCTGCAGTATCTTTCTGCATGTGTTCACACTAATGAACTATAACAGCACAGATTTCATAATTTGATATCAGCTGATTGTTGCAGTCCTTCCATTATAACGGTTGATCCAAAATCCACACATCACAAAGATTAAATCTATGGGAATAAAATGTACTAGAGTGAGTTAATTTCACCTCAACCGCTCTTTCTTGTGCACGGAGTTGCACAAGAAATGAAGCATCAAATAAACCAAATGCAGAGGCACAAACACCAAAATTAAGTCCATCCATTTCACATCATGTCTCTGAATGTTTCTCCTTCATGGCTGTCCCTTTGGGTCGACATCAGTGATACAAACTAAACTGTTCTGCAGCAGTCAAAGAGCTTCTTTGTGCTGCCTGCCAGAGTCCACACACAATCTAAGCTCATCATGCCTGCCTGTAGTTTATTCAGCCTGTAATGAGTAATCTGAGAGTGATCGCACATTTTCCAAACACACACACACACATACGCGCTCTTATTTTTTCACAATTATAAGAATTCAAAGAAACGCAGATAAGACAGACATCCAAGTGTAGTTTATTACGCCTGTAATTATAAATACAAGAACGGCTAACACAGAGTTCATTCCGTGTAATTTATAGCGGGATATAAAAGATGCTATAGCACTGAAACCACTTTGCTTTTCCTTGGCCCTGCCCAGTGTTCCCTCCTCAAGTCCAAACCCACGCCAGCCCATGGTCCTCTCTAATTTCACCCCAAGCAGCAGAAGCTCGAGCTGAAAAAGAGTAATGTGGCCCCCAAGTCCAGCAAACTATTCCCTTTTCCTGTCTCCCTCCTCTTCCAGCGACCACAGATCGACAGCTCTACGGCCAGCACTGGCCCAAAACTATGAGGGGTATTTTCAGCACTGTAATTTAAAACACACATGGTATACACACAGGCACAAAGTCAAATACAGAACCACATACTCAGCAAATACACAGCCATTGGGGATAGATCAAAAGACAAGAGAGTGGAGAGGAGACAGAGATGCCCACAAAGACACGTGGCCCATTAGGATCAGGTCAGTGTGCCCTGAGTGCCGAGTTTGAGGAGTCTTGTACTGAGTAGCTCAGTACAGGAAAACAGGGTGGAGGCCCAGCAACAAAGAGATGTGAAAGAAACTCATCTGAAAACAGGAGGCCAGTATTGGGATGTTATGGCAGGGAGGGTAGAACCAAGAATAGCAAAGAGACTTTAAAAAAAAACTGTTTATGTTTGGTACTTGATGATTCACCACTTTGCTATTCTTATGCTGCGTGTCATTTAATTCTGGAGCGAAATCCAAAGATTCAATTGATTTAGATATATGTTACCATTTTAAAGGCTTTACGACACAAACGAGACAGCTTAACTAGGATATGTTATATGCCCAGTGAATGTGTGGTTAACAGATTTTTGCTTTAAATCATATAATGTTCTTCAGATGACATTAGTTGGCGGTTGATGAACTATTTAAAAATCAATTTGTAACTCTTAAACCCAAACATATGTTGAAGGATATCTAAAAGTTTATCAAAAAGCCCCTTTACTTGGAAAAAAAACATAAAAGACATGTTCAGGGAAAAAACAGACAGACAAAAAAATGTAATCTGAAATTCAACCCGTGCGCCAACTACCTAACAACTGTCGCTTGTGCGCATACATACACACTTGCACTGATTACAGATGCAGTATATACACTGCTCTTTCTGTCCAAGACCTTAATTACCCTGTGCAGTCTTATTTCCCATAAATACAGCAGGAGCAGGGCTGTAATTAGGGTCTATATTTACTCCACCTGGCTAAGGGAGAACCCAATTCAGTGCTGGCCACAGGGATGAGCAAGCCCCACTCAACTAGGCTGCCTTTGGAGGAACCAAGGCACCAGCTGTGTCCCAGCTCATGGTTCTGGATGATGTGGAGGATGAGGAGTGCCTCGCAAAATCCAGTCAGGTGCACAAGAAAAACTGTGTTGCAGTTCCTAATACTGTATTTGCTGGAACGATCTCCACAAAATACTTAATTTGAAAGAGTTGCCGGTAGCTGCAAGATGAAATTTGTTGCAAAGAGGTATACAGTGCTGTACAGAAAACCATGTTGCCATTGGTTTGCATAGCATCAGATCACCATGGTAACGTACAGTTTGCAGACAAGACATGTCTTGTCTGCAAACATTTGCCAACTGCTTTGGTAAGTAGTAGCGAAATTCTGAAAATCTCACTCACCCAGTCGCACGCACGCACGCACGCACGCACACACAGTGCTTCTCTCTATGCCTTAGCGCTTTTTCTAAAAGACACACTGTGATGGATGCATCGAGGATCAACTCTGGGTTCAGTATCTACTGATGCTTTGATATGAAAAGTCAGGAATTAATCCACCAACCTTCTGATCGTTAGATGACCTGCTCTTTTAAATAAATTCTTAAAAGTACAATGCAAAGTGGAATTCAGCTGAACCGTAAACCTCTTTGCAACCAGTTTCACCCAGTGACAGGCATGAACCTCTAGCAACCACACACTAACTGGTTGGGGAACACAAATTTATCCCTAGTAACCAGTAGCCACCTTGGAAGTCGCCGACCTGCGTCTAGGACAGTGTGATGGGGGCTTTTACACTGCATGTCATTTATCTAGCAACCATAATCACATTACAAGTGATTGTATTTAAGTAATGGGCATGTTGATGTTTTCAGCATACTTCTCCATTATTAAATAAATACAGATGACAGGAAAGTAGAGAGAGAGAGAGAGAGAGAAAGCTGGGTGATGACATAATGCAAATGGTTTTAGCAGGTGAGCTGCATGGCACTCCTGCTCTTCTCATTTTTTAATATTTCTCTTTAGCCTTGTTCTTGTTTTCTCAAGAGCCACCATTATAACAAATAACTCCTCATTATTACATCTACATGAGTGCACCTGCTTTTTGAGGAACCGATCAGTAAGCCTGCATTTACCTTGAGTTATTTCTCATTCCTGTGATATATCCAGTGACTGTTAACTACCTAAAAATACCTGGAAATTTTCTTTTGCAGTCCTCGGGGGAGGAGGAGAATAGCCAGAACAATCACTTATTGGATCAGCACTGCACAGATGAGTGTTGCAAATGATACGTCGGCTTCCTTCCAAATTCGGGCAAAAGAAAAACATTTCTGTTAGATGTATACATTTCACTTTGTTTACTCCAGGGAAATTCGGATTGAAAATTGGAGAAACTCGTGCTTTACCCTAATGCTCCCCAGCTTTCTTACAATATCCTTCTCCCAGAAGTCTTTTCAGAGAAGAGTTGCGGCGTCTCCTGATGAAGACAACTGACTGGCGCTCAAGCAGGAAGGAAAACAGACCTCCCAGTGAGGTTACAAATTCGCATAGTTTGGCCATTTCTCTGCCCCTCTCTGTTTACTTTGTGGCCACAATGGCCGTTCCCTGCCATCGCATCACATCTACAACAACAAACCATTGAAAACGCAAAGTGGAGAAAGTGCTTGAAAATGCCTTCATGTCAGAAACAAACAAACTATTTTGTGGAATCTCATCGAAACCACTCATGCAATGTGAAATGTTGTGCTATGTTATGTTTTATGGTGTCGAACTGCTTTGTGGCTCCCACTCTTCTATGCATCAGAATTACTGCACTCATCATGTTTCAGTGTGTTAAGGATTCAGCACCCACACCCTTCAGCAGATCTGGTGCTAATAGGAGTGGCAGTGGCTCTCCCATTCTTTTGACAGAAAAACACATCTGAAAGCTGTATGGGTGAGGTTCTGCCCACTCTTCAGAGGGCCCAGACCAAAGCTTTTCAAAGCAGGACCTTCTGGTTTTCTGTGATAGAAGCAAAAGAAGAAAGGGAGAGAATGCAAAACCAAAAAGGCAAGAGCAAACCCTCTAATAACTTTGATCTGGATCCCAGCTCTCCTTGGTTTGAGGTGGTGAATTAATGTGCTGACTACAGAGAAGCTCAGTTTGCTGAATCACATATCTGCACATATTAGTAGTCTGCGAGGCAATGACACACATTAATCAGAGAAAGCAAAGAGAGAAACAAAGAGGGTGGAGAGGCTAGTGGACTTGGCTCAATGGTCTCTGAGTGTCCTTGCGGCAAGCAGTCTAAGAAAACTTTTTTTAAAGCCACAAACCATTTTTGAATTGACAATTTTGTTGCAGACCAGCTGGGAGAGGGAGGGATAAAAAGAGTCTAAAAGGAGTCTATCATTAGCTTCTTATATATCTTATACAGGAAATAAGAAAGACAGAAAGAAGAAAAGAGAGTTAAGCAAGCATAAAAACAAGAGTAAACCTTCAGTCTGTCTCCTACTGTGGTTGCTTACTACATTAATAAAGATCTCTGACAATAGCTGCACTGCTTAGATAGAAAAGTGTTGACAATGCATTTGTTATCTCTTGTATTAAAGGAAGTAATATGGAAGATGTGGCACAGGGAGAATGTGACATAATTTAACCTGTTTCTAGCCATATAATACTCAGTCTTAGCTTCTAGTCTTAGCAAATGCTCTGCCTATTTTTTTAAGTTTTTCTTGACATAAGCTGCTTTTTAACTTTTGATTCCAGGCCTTATACTTGACCATTTTCAGAAGAATGTTTTTAGTTTGTCAAACCACTTAACACTGATCTACGAATCATTCAAACATTAAAAAAGACACAAGTCTAACCGTGCATTTTAAACTTACTCTTACTCTGTCATGTTGGCATGTGAAAATGGAAAAATGTGCACATGAAATGGCAAATATAATCTCGATTTTGAACCCCTACCCCCAAAAGAGACACATCAGGTAATCATTGTGAGTAACTTTGATTCAGTTCTGAACAATACTCTCAGAGGAGCAACAATTCTTGTTAACTGTGAATGAATGGATTGTTGATAGATGCCTCTCAGCTGCATCCACTGAGCTCATCAGGTCATCGACCAAAAGAACTAAGACTCAGTCAAAAAATGTATGAGGATAAAAAATTATGGAATCTCCAGGATGATTCGGATGCAGCAGAACTGGGAAGAGTAGATGTGAAGTGCAAAATCTGTGCAGTACTCGTTTAAGAAATAATTTTTAAACTGATCTAAAGACCTTGCCTTTTCACCTATTTGCTTCTCCCCACTGTCATTCTTCTAACTGAGGCAAAAACTGCCATAGATTTCCTAAAATGTCCTAGTGCAGCAGATCCCCGCCACTAGGAACCACTGGCTCCTACTGGAGACACTGTTTGAGACAGACAGACTACCCAGCACTGATTTAATCTAAACTAATGAGACCCTTTGGCTGCACCAAGTTGCCTGGAATATCATATTTTCAGGCAATTTATAGCACCACTGGAAACATCTTCTTAAAGTCTGCATTGGATTTCTGGGGAGAAAACCCTCCTGCGCTGAAAATTCCAACAGGCTGCAGAACAGCAGTGTGCTAAAATGACATCAACACTGAGACACCTGATGTAAACAACTGGGTTCACAGACTGGAGAGAAGCCAGCTCATGTTACCTCAGAAAACAGACACCCATTCACTCCATTATACAGGCAGTAAGAAGTGTGGCACAAATAAAATCATCCGCATACCCTTTCCTTTCCTTTGTTGCCTCACTGACTTCAGAGACATACCTCTGAAACTGTAACCCTTACATAAAGGTCTCGAAAGATTCAAAACAAATAAAGAACACATGGGCGAGTACATACTGTGCAGTGTGAGTAGATACAAATGTCTTCACATGTTCGCAGGTGCATGAAGACACAAATATGCTTCACTTCCATACAGCCTGCTGTGCCTTCCAGGTATTTCTGTGATATAATATATTTAAGCTGCTGCTTCATGTTGTGTTTTTGCAAGATTCTTCATATTTACAAATGTGAAGAAGAGACCATCAGGCACAATAGTACCCCAGTAATTAAATCAGCCTGGGAGGTCCACCGTGGAAATGTGTGAGATTATTTGCACTATACTGAGCTGCCTCTCGCAACACTCACTCATGCCCCCCCCCCCCCCCCCCCCCCCCCCCTTCATCTTTTCTTCCTCATCCCCTTAGCACACAAATGCCCTACCACTCCACTTCCTCATTGCTGCTGGATAAAATTGGCTCAAAGCTGATCGCCAGTGGAGGAGAAAGAAAAAAAAAAGGAGGGGTGAGGGCTGGGATGGGTACCCGTGGGAATTAAAGAGCAGCGATGACATCGTGTGCAGCACTTCCATAAATCAGTAGTAGATGAATTACTGTGAGTGGCCAGTGGTGAGCTCTCTTGGTTACTGTCAACATGTTTGTCACTAGATGGAGTGCGGGAAAGAAAAGGGGCTCATATTACAGTAAATGGCAGTAGAGCACAGTGACAATGAACAGGGTGGTTATTCTACCAACAGCTACTTTGAAGAGAGATGATTTTCTATTTCTTCTACACTGTAAACAAAATCCTACGCCACAAAAAAAAGCAAAAAGTGGACCATAGTTACAAGTGTTACAATGCCCTGAGAGCAGCTGCAGTTGTTCCTTTGGCAGCATTGTAATGACTTTTTACTTGAGACTTACCTGAACAGGTGCCAGCTGGGCTCGGGGATCAAACACGCGGATCATCTTATCCTAGCCAAGCATTAAAGAAAGAGAGACTTAGTAAGTAAATTAGCAATATTAGAAATTTTTATTATTTTTGATACATGAAACAAATATTAAGAGGGCCAATTTAAACTGGGACTTTTAAAAAAAAAAAAAATCATGTCTGTGTTGTAATATCCTCTTTTTTCCTTCTGTGGAAAAAAAGCTCAATGGAAAGTTTTTTTTTTTAAGTATTTTTTAAAAAAAAGTCCATATATCTCAGTAAAATTAAGAAAGAACAACACAAGCTCTCGTGATCTCACTGATTCATTGTTAGCAAATGCAACCCAGTGACCTCGCCGTGGCCTCCCGTGCCGTGACCCCGGCCAGCCCAAACATGCATTAGGCATCAATCAAAGCAGCCAATCACAGTGGCTCCTATGTGATTGGAAGGAAATGGGGGCCTAATGGGATCAAACTGTGATTGGGACATGTGTGTCTGCAGCATGACCGTGATCACCACAACGGCCTAACGTGAGGAGCTGACAGCAGGCAATACTCTGAAGGCAAAACCATAGACACTTTTAAAGATATACTATGCTAACTGTGATGCAGTTAAACTCACAAAAAGAGGAGCTCTGTGCAACAGAATATAAATAAAGAGCTACAGTTTTGCAATTTTTTTTTAGCTTGAGTAGTAAACAAGGGTAATAACTAATGTTCTGCTTCTTTCTCTGCCTCTCCACTCGTGTGTGAGTGAAGCCCACCCACGAGTATGATGGCCCAAAGCTGTGTCTTCAGGCCTCTGTGACCTGGGGCTAAGCCAAAGACTCAGAAGGCAGACATACACACAAACACACCCACATGGGCAACAGCCCACCTGCTGCCAAAATGCCAGATTTTGTCTAAAACCAATCTATGAGCTCTAAACTATCTTTAAGTGGTAAAGATTTATTTGCGGAGCTTATTTTGGGAGATAGTAAGCTGGTGCTGCTACTAACAATTATGTCCATGATTTATGTGAATTATGTTGTGAATGCTGAAACCTTCAATGCAAACCAAACATATACATGCTGACTCTCTAGAATAAGATATGGAAGAGGACACCAACTTGTGCAAATACACAAATGAGAGGTTTCTCACATACAGATGTTCTCCAGCAAGCAAACACGAACACACACACACACACACTCAAATAAGCAAACACACCTTGTTAAGCCTATGACAACAACACATATAAACTTTACCTAAACTGGCCAGATAGCCATGTGTGCGTTTATGAGTGTGTGTGTGTGTGTGTGTGTGTGTGTGTGTGTGTGTGTGTGTGTGTGTGTGTGTGTGTGTATGTGCTGAGACAGCTGCTGTTTAATCAAAGTGATGGAGCCTCATTCTCAAGCTGCTGTTAATGAGTTTTCGCCACTTGTGTGTTGCACACAACTTTCACATGTGTGCAAACACACACACAGATGCTGGGAATCTTCGGCCAGGGCTGCTCTCTCACTCCAACTTCACTCATCAAACACACTGTCCTGCCAGCTTGTTGTTTCCCATGGTTACTAGTGTAGTGTAACTGTGACTGGCAGTTTGGGATTACACAACCCTTTAACCAGTGATTCTGTGCTCTGTGGGAAACAGAGCGCAGATAAAATTCAAAATTCAAGGTGAACCGTGGGGCATAAACCCACAGACACCTCACTTCCAGACAGCATACCACCCAGGCCCGTCCATCATTCAGATAAACAAAGGCCTACCTCCATCCCTGCTCACACTACCTGTGGGTTTCATTGCACTGAATGCTGCCTTTCTCCACGGTGTGTCATAAATACACATCTCTCTAGGTTCAAATGAGGCCTGTCATGATTCTTGCTCCTCAGGGTGGTGGTCTCCCCTTCATCTTCCCCCAACCCAGCCCTGTGCCCCAATGTTTACCCTACAGGAGGGCTGGAGGGATTGGACCCACATGTTGGCAGGCCCTATTTGCTTTAATAAGCTAGATTGGGGAGACTGAAAGGGGCCTTTTGGTTAAATGACACCAGAGCCCAATGGGGCAAGAATCTCAGAGGCCTCACAGCCTCTGATCTTGCACCCCACCCCACCGCCACACCTCTGCACACTTGTTTCTGAGGTGCCTGGTTCTTTCCGTCTAAGTCTCACTTTGGACAGAAAGGCTTGTTAGCTCCGGTGAAGGCTATTATCCTGTCAACTTAATGTCATCATTTGGACACAATCCATGACTGTTGGAATAATTTGTTACTTGTCAGAGCAAAGACAAACAAAGGGAGCCTGGGCCAACAATGTTACCTGTTAATTACATGCATGCATTATATTTCTGTGTCAAAGTTTATTTGGTCTCAAGCTCAAGTAAGCTCATTAAGTATCTGTCATATTTTCATATCAATCACTTAATTTGAGCTTTTAGTAAAGTTTACTCTAGTGCATAATGTGACAGTTAAAACGGTGTACAACAGAATAATATTTTAAAAAAATATCCCTAGGCTCTTTCTATAGTCAAAATATATTCATCAAATAATTCCCTGTAAACTTATAAACTTCTATTTTTAAACAGATTTAAACCACATCCTTTCTTCTTCTTCCTTTGCCTAAATTATTAACACCCAAACAGAAAACCCTTTGGCCATAAAGACACAGCTTTCCAGACTTCCTTTCTTGAGCAATTAATTTAGTTTATTTCATGCTTTTCCTATAAACCACATACCCAGTGGAGATGTCAAACAAGCACTGTTCACCAGATTCTAATTCTTCTTATTGGGTTTGGGGCTCAGGGGTCAGGTGGGGGCAAGACAAAACAAAGGCCTTGATATATTTATCCTTTGCACGCAGCTTGTTTCCATTATTAGAGCCTTTATTGCCAAGAGACTGAAGTTTCCAGTCTGATGAAGAAAATCTCCACAGGCCCTCTGTTTTAATACGTTAATAATGATGCCAAAAACATTAATAAATGGTAAATTACATCTTTTGCTATAAAATTGGCTTTCCAAATTTATCCCTTTTTCCCCTCTAAAGACCTGCTCAACACTTTCTAATCTAATGTGTAATGTGACCCCCACCCTTTTTTATGAGTTTGACCCGTGTTAACAGTTTTCTGAAATAAACTCATATAAACAGATAAAGTGCAGCAATGTTCAAAGTGGGGCTTGCTGCACTTAGTGTGAGACACTGACTGCATCTAGTGGTCACAAACCACAACTGCAACTAGAGCAATCAATCTCTATCCATATATTAGAGGGTTACAGCATTCAATTTAATTCACTGTTGTGTACAGTCACAATAAAAAGAAAGTACGTCTATGGCTAATGTCTATGATTTAATGCATTAGGATTTAATAAAAAATAATCTGTCCCTAAGAGGGTCTTAATATTTAGTAAATACAACCTCAGATGAATTACATCACACGATATATCATTCTAATGTGACACCATTATATATTTAACAAAGTCAAAATGCAGAAGCAGTATGTGAAAAACTAAAAAGACCTTTACTGATTCCATAAGAATTAAGCGAGTAAGTAGCAGCCACGTGCTGCTAATCAAATGTACTTGATTAACTGATCATCAGCAAGTGTGAGCACCTCCATAAAAGCAGAACTTTTGTCAGTTTGCTCGATCAGTCCAAAGAGGACATCAATTTCTCTGAAATTAGAGAAGCAGTTTTTGCTGCTCATTAATCTGGTTATAGAGTCATTTCCAAACAATCTGAAGTCAGTGAGCAAAAGTATTCACAAGTGGAAAACATTCATGATTGGTGCCAATTTTACCAGGAGTGAAAGTCCCAGTAAATTCAGACTGTACTGGCCTTGGGGTGAACTGACTTTAATGTTCAGACAAACAGCAAAAAACCCAAGACCTCTATCTTAGACTCTACAGCAGGGGTCCCCAATCCCAGTCCACGAGGGCCGGTGCCCCTGCAGGTTTTAGATGTGTCCTCGATCCATCCCAGCTTATTTAAATTGATAAATTACCTTCTCAACATGTCTTGAAGTTCTCCAGAGGCCTTAGAATAACTAATCATGTGATTCAGGTGTGTTGACCCAGGGTGAGATCTAAAACCTGCAGGATACAGGCCCTCGTGGACTGGGATTGGGGACCCCTGCTCTACAGGCCTCAGTTAGCATGCTAAATGGTAAAGTTCAGTAAAAGGGTTTGGGAGGGTTGCCGGGAGAATGTCTTTCCTCTCTAAAAAGAACATGCACAGCATATCAGCACAAACATGTGATACCAACTTTTAAGCACAGTTTAGAAGTGACAGGGCCTGGACATTTTTGCAGTTATTGAGTAAACCATGGACTCCTCTGTAAACCAAAGTATTCTTACTCAAATGTGAGCCCATCTGTCTGACAGCTGAAGCTTGACCAAATTTCTATCATGCAACAGGACAATGATCCAAGGTGAAAGACCCAAGGTGTTACAATGGCCTAGTCAAAGTCCAGACCCCAGCCCGACTGAAATGCTATGGTGTTACCTTAAGAGAGCTGTGCATAAGTGAATGCCCATAAAACCTCAATGAACTGAGTGGGCCAAATTCCTCCACAATGATGTGAGGGACTGATAAAGTCATGCAAAAAACAAGTACTTCAAGTTATTGCTGCTACAGCTGGTTCTACAAGAGCTGGTTCTGCTGAATCGTGGGGTTTCCTTAGTTTTTTTTACACAGTGCTTCTGCATTTTGGCTTAGTTTTGACTAAGACTTAACATCCTGTTCAGGTTGAGCTGTCCTCACCTTGCAGGAGGAAGCCAAAAGAGATCCATCGAGTTTCCAGCCGAGACTCTGCACCTGGTCACCGTGCTGCTCTAGAACTGCAAACACGCAATGGATCTTTTAAAGTGGTAGAAACTGGAAATAATGTTAATGTTAGACAGTGACAAAACAATGACAAAGAAAGTTAAAATGGTTTGGAAAAAAAGAGGGAAGCGAGGACAGATTGACAGCACAAACACAGACAAGACAAAAAAGAAACGAAACAAAACACACACATCAATGTAAAGAGGTCACTTCATGAAAATGCAGGGAAGAGATGAGGCCATAAATCAAGCACACAGTGTTCAGAAAACACAACAATAAAAGTATGAGTGGTTTACACCTTTCACCAGTGTAGGCATATGTAAGAAATTCAAAGCATGGCACGTGTAAGCTGAAGTGCCATAAGTGATCACAGCACAGCTTGTGTGAATTATTTCACCATGACACACACCAAAAAATGAAGGGTGCCCTTGTTAAGACAGTGACACACAACGTAAAAGTGAAGAGCAAAAAAACAAACAAATAAACACAAGAACCCAAACACACACTCACTTAGATGCACATTTTCTCATTCAGATTGCTCCTTGACCACACATGGAAAGAAAACTACAAATGAGGGCGATGAAAGACACAGTGGCAGGTTGGATCAGCAGTGAGCAGCAGCAGCCAGGCCAGCTGTCATGGGGGGTGGAGAAGGAGGGACACAGTATATGTGTGTGGGTTGGGAGGTTTTTTTTTGGGGGGGGGGGGGGGATGAGGCCAGAGGATAGTGATTGTATCCTGAGGCCAATCCAAGGAGACTGGGGCCAGGATTGCAAACCAAAACATTACCTCTGCTGCTCCAGCACTTAGACAGAGCCACAGGGCTGTAAAACGTAGGCAGTGTCAGTGAGAGAGTCTCCAACACAAAAAAAGGGCAACCACTTCACTCCACTCCATATATAAACTTTTGTTACACACAGAAACAAAATGCGGCACATTTACTGACAACTAACTGACACAGACTGAAATGTTAAATGTGAAAAACAGCACGGCACATGATGTACGAACAAAGATTTTGAGATTTGTTTCAAATAAAAAAATTAAACTGTGCTCAGCTGCTGGTTGTAGTTACCTGCTAGCGGTGCTTCCTGGCTGTTGGTGTCCCAAATCTGAGCAGACTTAGTGGTGCCAACAGCCAGCACGCCAGAGGAGGTGGGGTGGAAGAGCACCAGCTCGAGCCTGCCCTGACCTGGCCGCAGGGTCAGCTCTGGACTGCTGGACTGCTCCTGCGCCAGATCACACAAACGCCACAGCTTCACCTGCGCACACGAAAGGACAAAAAATAAAGATAATGGCTCTTTCTCCCTCTTCCTGCCATCTCTGTATCCATTTCAGGGAAAAAACAAACCTTCTTCCCTTTTCTCCCCCTCTCCCTCCTCTTAGCAAAACAAACAATAGGGCTAGATCAGGTGATTCTGAATCCTCCCTTAGTTACACTACAATAGGCCTAAGCTGCTGGGAGGATTCCCATAATGCACTGAGGGTTTCTTCTTCACTCACTATGTGTTTATACATGACTCTGCATTTAATCTTTAAGTATTATTATTGTATGGCTCTCTTCCACAGTGTGTTTTTTGTCCTCTCTCCCTCCCCTCACCAACAACCGGTCATGGTTAGGCTAAGCAATCATAAGACTGCAGGAGCTGTGGTTGTCTAGCCTCACAAAGGGAACAAACTGTGTGAAGAAGATCAAAACAGCATGTAATTAAAATATCAAAGTGTAACATCAACCAGGCCGTCAAATGATGTATTTCTCTAAATGTTGAATAATTTGGGGTCTGGGCTCATGTTATGTTTCTAACAGATCAGATTACTTGAAAATTTATGAAAAAGAGTTTATATAAAGTCTAGTTAAGTCAGGAAAAACACACAATTGAGATCATGTTTCCCAGACATTTTCCCTGCTCAGCACAACCAAGCTGGTGAAACAATATGACCTGCTGGCAAAAGATAAGAGGAGAGAAAGTGTTTTGCAGATGCGGGGCACTGCAGATCACTTTGGTTCGTGTGTGCGGCAAAAGCTGCATATCTTTACGGGTCTGTGAGGTAAACCGAGCTGCTGAGTATGAAGACGCAGGACCCCGCTCAGCACATTCCAGTAAGCTGGGGCACCTGTGGCTGAGAGAAAGGAGTCTTCAAAATGTTTAAATAGGAAAAACAATTCAAAGTCCTGGCAGGAATAACAAAGCCTGAGACGATGGAACGTTGGCTTATGAGTATATTTGAACGAAGAACGAACAAGGTCAGAAAGAAGTAGGACACTGAACAGCTCACCGTTTCATCTACTGAGCATGTTGCCAGGAGACTCTCATCAAAAGGAGAGAAGTCCATGTCAGTCACAAGATCTGACAGGAGAGAAGGAAAATTAATTAATAGAAATTAGCATAAGATATTAGAACCAGGTCATGTGTCTACTTTCACTTCTGAGAAACATCATGTAGATTTCTCATGTGATTTGTGTTTTTAAAGAGTTTAAGAGGCAATCAAAAGGATTAAAAAAAAAAAAAAAACTACCAGAATGGCAGGAAATCTGGGTGACAGCCCGCTGGCCGTCTGAGCCTGGTTGGACTGAAGACAGGCCCAGCATGCCTCCACCTGTGGACACGTACAGCAGACAGGAAATGTCAGGAATCATCCTTTCAAAAGTTCAAATTGTTTCATCTAAGACACTGTGTTTGATTTTTAGGTTATGTTATCTTGATATTCTGAACTTGGGTAACAGCAGTATAAACATCACTCATACTGTAAATGGTGGATACTTCTATCTGACAAAGATAAGCCTGAGTAAATTCAAATGTATTTTTAACGTGATGATTTTATTTAGTAAGTGAAAAAAAAAATCGATCCAAGCCTGGCCCTATTTGAAAAGTAACGCCCCACCCTTGTTAAATCATGATTTAACTGTAATTAACCACATTTTTGAAAAGCTGAGTTCAGTTTCAGTAATCAACCCAGGTTGGAAAACCTTACAAAGCCATATCTAAGGCTTTGACACCTCAGTGAACCACAATGAGAGCCATTATCCACAAATGAAGGAAACTCAGAACAGTGGTGAACCTTCCCAGGAGTGGCCGGCACATCAAAATTACTCCGAGAGTGCATCAACAACTCATCCGCGTTTGGCGATCAGCTGACACCCAAAAAACAATGATGCAAAGCACACCAGCAGATCCACCTCTGAACGCCTCAAAAGACAAAATGAAAGGTTTGGAAGAACCCAGTCTTGAACCTGATTGATATCCTTTGGCAAGACCTTAAACAGCTAATTTATGCTCAAACACCCTCCAATGTGGCTGAAATAAAACAATTCTGCAAAGAAGAATAAGCCAAAATTCCTCCACAGTGATGTAAAATACTCATCACCAGTTATTGCAAACACTTGATTGCAGTTTTTGCTACCAAGGGTGGCACAAACAGTTAGATTCAGTTGGCAGGCAATTACTTTTCCAATTACTTTCTCAGACAGGGCTAGGGAGATGAAATGATGAAATCATCATTTTTTTTTTAAAAAAGTGTTTTGTATTTACTCAGGTTATCTTTGTGTAATGTATATTTTTTTTGATGATCAGAAACATGTAAGTGTGACAAACATGCAAACAAAAAAAAAATTAAGACATCAGGAAGGGGGCAAATACCTTTTCACAGCACAGTATAAGGGAATGTTACTGTTCTGCCAAACCTTTATAGTCTTACCAGCCTGCTCAGTATTGAAAGCCACGAGCTTGGAACTTGCTTTGATGTGGTTGCCCTGGGAGGCAAAGGAGCCTGCACGGACATTGTTGATCCACTCCTAGTGGAAACACATGGGTTTAATAATGCACAAGCATAAGTCAATGCAAAAAAGACCACAAACAACCATCTCTTCTTTGTTTCATAATATTAAGCCACACACTGTCACAACCATAAAAAAAAGAAAAAGAAAGCAAACGCTGCAATAAACAGGAAGGATCTGAGAGAGAGCACACACACATGCACGCATGAGTGGGAAGGAAGTGGAAGTCCTCCCTGCTTTGCACAGCAGAGAACTCTTAAAACTCTTTCATAACATTAACAAGGCAAGAGCAGCTAGAGGAAAGTGTGTCTGTACAACATGCTCCAGTAAGTACTGCTGTGCTGCTATTCAGGAAACTAAGAGCAATCCTGATGGTCATTCAGCCGCTAAAGGGCACTTTGACAGCTCCAACAGCCTTGCAGAAGAGATGTATTGCTGCTCTGTTCATTCATTTCAAAGCACTCTTTGCATTTATCGCAACAAGACTAGACATGTTTGTGTCAAAAGCGAGGTAGACAACAAATGCAAATACATCACAATAGAGGCCGTTTCAATTGAAAACAAAATCCTAACATATAACTTAACTTAAATTCCTCCATCTAAACCACATATAATGCTGATTATTACAATAACTGAGTCTATAAAACTTCTAGTTATATCATCTGAAAGACAACTTTATGTTCACCGGTCACTTTCTTTCACTACCTTTTTTAAATTCCTCTGCAGGCCTATGATTTGAAGTCGCTTTGACATAAAATTGCTTTCTTTTCTCATTCTATCCACATAAGCCTGCATCGCCTCCTGACCAACATTTCACCCTTGCACTGAGTATAAAATGTCAGCACACAGACACATGACTTCACATTAAATCTGCTCTCCGGTGCAAAGGGCTGGTTTAACATTCACAAGAGCAAAGCACCACCTGCTGTCTTAAACCCCGAGCACAGATTTGGAGAGATACCACTGTTTCTGTGCATGCCAAGGATTTTATTTTACTGCCCTCTGCTTTAAAAAAAAATGAAAGGCTGGGGGTTACATTATAATATACACTTCACAAAGCAGAGCTTTAGGCGTTTAAAGTTGAGGAAAAAATTGGTCCAGATTTGTATGCAAGACACTGCAGTCCAGTCCAGACATGCCAACAATTGCAATCTGCAGGACTACTATCACTGAAAAAGAGGCAACTGTGGTAGTTATATGGTAGTTATATTATTATTATTTTCCTTTCTCACTGGGGAAATTTTATATTTTTCCCCACTGGCTGAAAATCGGAGCAATCAAAACCATGTAATGCTGCAGCAAAGAGCTAATAAGCTATTTTAACACAAGTATGGTGATGTGCATCACCGCAGCATCCTATCACGGCTGACAGCAGTGTGCAACCACAATGATTTCAGTCTTCACTAAGAGCCCACAGAACACTTGCATCTCCTGCTCTGAATACTGTGCAGATTTCCAGATGCAGGAAGTTCAACATCCCTTGCAAACACGCAGGCGTTCCCCACAAAAGAGCACACCACAGAGCTAATTACCAACGCTAACGCTAGCTAGCAAATCTGCACCTATTCTGTCGCTCGCAAGCTACTCACATCTTTCTTGGCAATTTTCGGAGTGGTGTTTTTGAATTTGGAAGTCTTAAAGCGGTTCATGCTGCCCTCTCAAACTGACTTTCGTGCCTTCCGGGTGTCTGTGTCGAGGTGGCTGGTACTCGGCAAAGGAGGGTTCCTTCTACAGCTGACAGTTCAGCCTTGCCGCTTAAGTGTTCGCTCGCTTTGCTCCACGGAGCTGTCCGATAGGGCGGGAGATTTGTTTCTGGATGTATTGCTGTCTTCACGCGCTACGCCGTGTTGCAAAAGGTGTGCATCCTCTTTCATTTGTCACTTGTTATGTTCGATATACAGAGGAAAATCAGGGGAAATTGAATAATTTTAGCCGGTCGTGATTTATATGATGTGACTTCTTAAGCAGAATTTATTTTTTAAAAAAGAAAAGATGATTTAAGTTACATTTTCAAAGCTCATGTTTTCTTGAGAGAGTGACATCTCGGATTAAACAGAATATCTTTGGAGATTTAGTGGGTGACGCCCACTGTTTCCCGGACATGCGCAGAGCGTCTGGAGCGGCGGCCAGTGTAGCAATGATGGCGTCTTCGGCTGCTCGTTGCTCCTCACGTTGGATTACAGTCGCCGTGTCTTCAGGACAGCGGAGAGCTGTCAGTGCTATTGTGTGCTCTGGCCATGGAGAAGTCCGGAGTTTCTCTACACTGGGGGCCGAAAAACTGTGGCGCGGTGGGAGCCTGGTGTGTGGCGGAGTGGGGAAAGCGGTGACATTGAGAGGGCTGTCAGGTGAGAGCTGTGTTAGCCATATGGTAGTAGCCTTAGCTAGGCTAGGCTATTCTAGGCTAATTGTTTTGTAATTGAAGTTCACTCGAATGACGCAGGGTAAGACAGCTAAATAAAAGTGCCCTTATAACGGCTCAAGCAAACACTGAAGAAGAGACGAGCTTGGAGACCGGCGCATTTTTATGATGCACTCTCAAAGTTGATCAAATGTGATGCAGTCAGTCTTGCATACTTTGCAGCCATTAAGTTCAGTTTGCAGGAGGCCGATGCGGTGTTACATTTTGCTGTTAGACTAGATTTTGGCCTGGTCAGTAACTTAACACTAACATTAGACCCGTCAGTTTGACTAATTCACATGCTCCACATTTGGAGGGGGCTTTAGGGATCTGTGTTGTTTCTAGAATCTTCTGTCAGTTAGGGTTAGTCTAAGTATGCTTTCCATTCATGTCTTTTTGCATTATTTGTCACCTACACCCGGTAACTAACCGCAGAAAACAATGTTAAACACGCTAATTAGTGACACAGTTACACAAACACCTACAGAAATATCCACAGCTTACTTACATTTTTATTCCACATCTTATTTTTCAAGAATTGTGTTATTGGAATAATCCCACAGAGGAAACCATCTAGCATGATCCACAATACTTTTTGTACAGTGATTTGTGGACAGATGAGACACAACTTGAACTTTTTAGTTAAAAATGCACCACTGCATTTGGAGAAACATCTCATTTATCCACACGTACCTCTTAGGATCACAGTGGGGCTACAGCCTATCCCAGATTCCATCACAGAGCTAACGGAGAGACAAACAACCACACATTCTCAGATCCACATTGTAGTGTTATTTGGTTGTAGATGCATCCAAGTATTACATTAAAGCTGTCCTCCATCTGTTTTCTTTCACTTGTCTGCATTTCTCTTTAAATGTCTTGAAACTGTACTCACACCTTTCACCCTGCTGAACAGTTCCAGGCCTCAAACCACCAAACGCTGTCTACACTCAGTCCTTTCACACAAGTGCCCCTGCCAGCAGCAAACAGGACTTTTACCAGGTTCTTGGGGTACCTCGCACAGCAACACAGAAGGAGATCAAGAAAGCTTACTACCAGGTCTGTTCCTGCCTGAGATGCAGCTTGCACTGAGCACAGTAGTCTTTGCAGTAGCTGATGGTGTGTTCATGTTTGCTGTCCCTCAGATGGCTAAAAAGTATCACCCTGACACCAACAAAGATGACCCACAAGCCAAGGAAAAATTTGCTCAGCTGGCTGAAGCTTATGAGGTTTGGTTTTGGGCATTAATTCTACTCTATATTTGCTTTGCTCATTGAAACCTGTGAAACATCTCCAGGTTTTACCATTATTACCTTACTTTGTTCTTCATAGGTTCTTAGTGATGAAGTGAAGAGGAAGCAGTATGATACATATGGCACAGCGGGCTTTGATGCAGGTCAGGCGGGTGGAGGGCAGCATTACTGGAGTGGACATGCCAGCAATGTGGATCCAGAGGAGCTCTTCCGCAAAATCTTTGGAGAATTCTCTGGAGGTCGCGGCTTTGGAGACTTCGGCGCCATATTTGATCAGCCACAGGAGGTTAGAGGGATATTGTGAAATAGGGTGAAGTGAAGACAAGCGGTTCCTCAGCTGATTCTAATTGAAACAGTTTTATTTTATCAATCAAAATTTCCTCTTCTTACATGTTTTGTTTGTTTGTTTTGCCTCCCTCTCATAGTACATTATGGAGCTGACATTTACTCAGGCAGCAAAGGGAGTCAACAAAGAGATGTCAGTTAACATCGAAACAGCCTGCCAGCGCTGTGATGGTAAAGGCCACGAGCCAGGCACTAAGGTGCAACACTGCCACAACTGCAATGGTTCTGGCATGGTAAGAGCTCCAACAATGAGTTCATCTCGTTTCTATCTTTTTTTTTTCCAAGTGTGTTATTAAACATTAATTTCCCCCACTGTAGGAAACGGTAAACACTGGCCCATTTGTGATGCGTTCTACATGTCGGCGCTGCGGTGGCAAAGGCACGGTCATTTCCACCCCCTGCCACTCTTGTCGTGGCACGGGACAAACCAAACAGAAGAAGACAGTGATGGTTCCTGTGCCTGCAGGTCAGTCACACTCAAGTCTGTTTATCTGACTACTGTTTACACACTGCAGATACCTCAAGGATATGTTTGCATTTATCTTTTAATGAGTAGGGCCATGTGCCAAAACAAGCTTTGCTGTAGGCTGTTTCACAAAGTTATTGAAACATTGCCTAAAAGTGAATAGTAAATAATAATAGTAAATTGTTGTAGACTGGAGGATAGTTTCCTTATGTTGAGGTGTTTAGTCTAGAAAAACAAAATGGACATTTAATCTTAAAAATTTAAAGTATAAATTTAAGCGACATCTCCTCCCTGTACCTTTTAAAGCCTGCTGGTGTTGATCTTAATGGGATTATTCTATGAGATGGATCATTCCACTGTTCAAATTAAAAGTTGTTTTATTTAATACTACATATTTTGCCCTGCAGGAGTGGAGGATGGTCAGACGGTGAGAATGCCGGTTGGAAAGAAGGAGATCTTCATCACATTTAGGGTGGGTATTTGTTGTGCGTCAGTTGCTGCTATTTAATGCTAATCTCACAGCCAGACCTTCCAGAAGGGTTTCCTTCTGAGCCTCTTTAATGGGATTGTCGTGTGATTGTGACCAGGTCCAAAAAAGTCCCATATTCAGGAGGGATGGTGCAGACATCCACTCTGACCTTTACGTATCCGTGGCGCAAGCCATCCTGGGCGGCACAGCGAGAACACAGGGCCTATATGAAACTCTGAATTTATCTGTAAGTAGAAACTCTTGTTACCCGAATAACAACAATTTTGGGCAACATTTCAAACACATTCAGTGTAACAATTCACTGGATTTGTCTTTAGGTCCCTGCAGGCATCCAGACAGACCAGAGGATCCGCCTGTCAGGGAAGGGAATAGCTCGAGTCAGTGGCTATGGCTTTGGAGATCACTACATCCACGTCAAAATTAAAATACCCAAGTAAGACTGCACTGACATCCTTACAGTGTAATTTAAAAATGTATTAAATCACAATAAAGCTAAAACCGTGTCTTCCTGTACAGGAATCTCACAGATAGACAAAGAGCTCTGTTGATGAGCTACGCTGAGGATGAGACGGACATAGAGGGGACGGTAAACGGTGTCACTGCCACCACCACAGGTACACAGACAGCTTCACCTGGTTTCCTACTTTTTTCATTACCTACTTCTACCTTCTTCTGTTTTTTGCTGTATATTTCTAGTCCACTGAAATAAGATTGAGGAAAGGAATTTCTGCCTAGTTGATAAACCTGGCTGATGGAGTATCAATCTCTGTCCAGGTGGGGGCAGCAGTGGTAGGCGGTCTGAGGCAGGGCAAAGAAAACATGACAACAAGGCAGAGTTGAATCAACAAGTTGGCTTCTTCTCCAAATTAAGGAAATTATTCAGTTCTTCCTGACAGCCACAAACCAGGTAGGACTGGTTACTGATTTATGTTCATCTCCCACTGAACTTTTTCTCGTGCTGTTGTTCATAAACAGTAAACTTTTTTTTAATATACTTTAATACTTTATCTGGTTTGTGGCTGTTGCATAAGAACACAATGCATTTAGCCAGTTTAGGGATGTATCAGGTGTCTACTCCTTATCTTTTTAATTTGGCTGTTTTTCTTGTTGTCTTAAGTTGTTTTTTTTGTTTTTTTTGCTTCCTTTTCAAGGTAAAAGATCTTCCATGAACTGAGCGCCTCCATCAGTGTGTCAGAAGACAAGTAGGAGGACAACGGAAAGAGGAATACTGGGTTTTGGACAACTGTAGTTCTGGATGGAGTATTACAGACCTTCCTACCCAGCCCTGTATCAAAAACCAAGAGGATTATGTACTTTGTACCTCTGCCAAAGTGGATCCTGGAACAAGAGGCCAGTCCCCTCTCTGTTAAGCATCCATAGAAGCAATGGTGATAACAAACACTTGTCATTTCTCATTTCAATGTTGGTTTTCTATTCTTTGTCAGAAGAGAAACATAACGGTGATAACAGCATCCACATGCCCACAAATAAGTTATTGTATCCACAAAGAGTTCAGGTGCAGTCTAAAGTTTTATTCAAGGTTAAACAATCCTGTTATTGATCTTTCAGTTCTGTGTGCATCAGTTGTGTTTTCATGCTTGGGCTTCTCCGTTTCCTCAGCGCTGCCAGTCCTGACAGGATAAACATCAAACTAAAAGTTTGCCGTGGTGGGCTGGAGGTGTGTCAACAGTGGAAAGTAAAAGTCTCAGAATTATCATAGATCGAACTGTGGAAAGTCAGACTTTCCTGAACTGTGAAAACTGATTTATTCTGATCTGTCATGTTGCATTATGAGAGAGAAATTGATTTTAATCCTCAACCACAGTCCACATGTACATAAACAGCTGTAGAGCATACATTAATGCATCAATGTGCTATATAGAAGAGAGATACTGTACAGCTCTAATAAAGCTAGGGCCCAGAAAAAAAACTTTTATGTAAAGTACAGAAAAAATAAAGTTCACAATGCTTTGACTATGTCTGCACCTTAATGTTTAACATGTCTTTGTATATGCATTGATCACTTCATTAGGGACACCTGTAAACACAGATGCATTACAGCGCTACTGCTCCGGCAGTTTTACATTTTCACTTTTTGTTGACATTGTCATCTTTTTATTGTGTGGAGGGCATTTGTCAGAGGCAAGATTTAGAAAAGTCAGCACAGGTATTAACAGCTGTATTACATAGCTGTAAGACATAATTGGTAAAAACTTTAGATAATATTATAACCTAAGAGAAACTAAAACTAAAGAGAGTTCCTCTGTTTTTCAAGTTTTTTTTTTTTTTTTTTTCCCCCCAAAAGTCTAGTTTTTATATATTGTTTTTCAGATCTAGTTTTAATTTTGCCTCATACCCCCTCAGGGATGGAATGTGTGTGATTCTCAAGCTCTGGTCCTCTACAGGCAGATGAAAGGCTTCGTGTTGTTGATTTTAGGGTTGACTAATCTTCTATAATAACCCTGTGAAATTGCAAATATCTCAAATCACGAGAGGTGGTTTCGGTGCAAGGCAACAATCTCTATCCTTCATTGATAATACTGTGTGGCTCAAAAGCATAACAGCAGGGTACCAAAACACTTTTACTGCTGGAGACACACACACACACACACTTTAAGTAGGATGAGAAGGAAGATCCTGCAGAGCCTGGGTTCCATGCAGATGAAGAATTTAGCGTGTGTAATCAGCCAAAACTGTAGAAATTATTCACTTTTTTCTGACTCTTTATACCCTTTTTAGTCTTATGTATGAGTGATCAGCTCATTCACTTTGTTTTATGTGTAAATGAGTAAACTCTCATTCCTACAGAAAGTGTCTACATTACCCTGTGCAACAAAAAGGTGATGAGAGAAAATAAAGGAGCATCTCTCAAAGGTGTGTCTACATTAAACTTTAATTCAGGCAGGCATACCCTCCATCTGTTTTCTCTCGTTTTGTGGAGTGGTGGAGGACAGCACTATGAGTAACATAACCTGGCACTTAAAATTCATCTCCTCTGGTAGTACATGTTCTCTCAAGTAGTTTTTGAAGAACATTTTAACTCCCTTCTTTTCCTCTGAAGCGATTACTCAGCAGGATTAATATAAGCAGGCACAATAAGCACAACCAGAGTTGCACTTTGGATTAGGCAGAATGCATTTGGTTATATTTACAATGTAGGTGAGAAATGAAAGTTCATAGAAGCTTAATTAAATTTGTGGAATACTGAACACGAGTGCCAGTTTTGATATCAAAATTCTGGGGATTATCAAAGCTGTTATTAGACCTTTAGGTGACAATGAATATATACAACAAATCCATCTCATGTTTTACCCAAAACCGTATAATTACTGTAGCTGTATGATAGAAAAGGCAAACAAACAAAGGAGCAAATACGAGTCAAAAAGAATTTGTTTTATTTCTTCATGAAAACGAAAAACGTCTTTTTTCATTACTGAAAGCATAACGTACAGTTTTTCCCCACTCTCATACAAAGAGATTACTCTAGCCAGTTACTAGTAAAGCTCCAGTTAGATACAGATAAGGATTAAGAGCAGAGTCAATGAAAATGCAAGAAAATTAGAAATACACATGACTCAGGCAATCACTCCACACACTTTAAGTTTAATCTATGGTAATAGGTCCAAAACTACTGAATCATTTTGACACTAGCATTATAAAATGGTATTACATGGAAACTACAGGAGCGTATCATCCTATCCCTGTATTTGTCCTCCATATATGATGCATAAAGCCATCTGTCATCAACATGAACCTGAGACTCAAAAAAAAAAATCTTTATTTTCCTTGCCATATCTATCTATTATTTAAAAAAGAAATACTGCACATCCACTTATGTAATGAATGTGTGGTGCAAATACACTACACAGGTGATGCTGGATAAACTTTGTTATCAGCAAGTTGTTGTTTTTTTGGTTCTCTGTGCCTCAACTGCTTTAAGTTAAAAAATACCGTTACTGTGTTAGGATAAAGATTATACTTCAACCACAAAATACATACAGTACACACTTCTCTGTGCTTAAAAAAAAACAAAATAAAACTCAATATATGTGATGATCCCACTTCGTACATTCACAACGCATACTGATGCATCCAGAACGAATGGATACATAAGTGCTGAGCTGCTGAAGGTATTCTCACACAAATTCATCTCATGAAAGAATGTGGATGAAGCGTCATTAGTACAAAAATACAATTTTCCTCTTAAAACAGCCGCACGCACCTCTGTCCTAATATAGGCTCCCGTTTGCCGGTAAAGCTGAATTATTACAGTGAATTATTCCAGTGAATTATTCATATTGGATAGTTAAGCTCTGCAATCAAACCAACAGGCAGGTTTGTTTGTTTTTTTTGAACAAATACAAGATGCACTGTCACATAATTCTGAAAACAGAGAAATTATACAAGTGAACATGCACCAGGAGAGATTAAAATGTCCTGTATATATTATTAGTATGTGAAGACTGATTATTAATCAAGCTTTTAACTGCTATCACCCGTCTCAAAGAACAAACCTTTTGGAAATATTTGAAGCTGAAGCTTAATGGATTAATGAAATTTAGGTTTTCCATTAACTTTGCAACTGAATTACTGTGCAGAAATAAAGATAATTATATACGAGGAGTCAAAGTTTACACTTCCAAATAATCTTCTTACTAAAGGCTTCAATAGAAATCTAAAGTGCACAGCGTACTTTACTAATCACACAATTAACTCACTCCATGTTCAATTTATTATTAAGCAATAAATACTAAACAGCCAGATACAGTTGTGGGACGAAATGTCACTTCAGTAAGAAAATAGGAGATCTACATGAGGTCTTGAGATACGACCAAATGCAACTGGAAGGACACAGATTGGAGGGATAGTGCAGGAGGAGGTAGAGAATTTAAAAGATGAATAAATCTAGCGTGATGGATGGAATTATATTGGTCCTATAGATCATTTTGATGAATTTAACTGTTCCATATTTTTGTAAGCTTACATTATTATGCAATATGTAACAATAAATAAACTTGGACCACAAGCTATGACACGGTCCACATCTCGTGGAAAGATCTCAGTGTCCTTACTGTCCTTCCTGTTACAGTCCTCTTTTCACACAGCAGCAGAGTGGCAGACGGAGCGACAGATCACATCAGATACCACGCAACCAGTCCAGCCAAGGCAGCAAACCAAGTAGCAAATAGGACCTGTCCTGTCGGATGTCTGAGAGCAGCCATGGCCAGCTGACGGACGTATGCTGTTCCACCTGATGCCGCTGTGACACAAAGGAGGTCCGGACACAAGCTTAGATAGTGACAAGAAACATTATTACTTACATATATTTACAAAGGCAGTACACTTACCCATTTTGGCATTGTAGTAGGGACATTTGCTGATGTCTCCACCCATTGCTCCATGAACGGGCATGCCAGCATCTAAAACCTCCTCCTGGATGGTTTTGCCGATCTCTTCTAACTCCTCAAACACCTGCCAGAACGAACGTGAAGCATGTGAGGTTGAAATATAAAGTCTACAATTTGTTGTTGGATAACACAGATAGATGAAACATCTATGAGTAATTCAAATACTTGGAAAGAGCAAAACTCATAAGGTTGATGGCTGGATCCCCGATTTATTACACTACTAAAACAGAAGAACACCTTGCACGTCCACCACCAATAGTGCTTGAATGCGTTTGTGTATAAACAGGTGAACTGGAGACACACTTGTTCAAAAACTGAGGTTTAAGACTTCTATCAGAAAACTCCACAAAGTGGAAAACAACCGCACCTTCTGCTTGGCCTCTCACCTCAATATTGAACAGAAAAGCCTTCACAGCCTCATCCACCAGTCTCTTCTTTGTTTCCATGTCCAGTTCCAGCTCATTCATCCGACTTCGATACAGCTGCTTGAATGCTTTGGCGCTATGGATGGCATCGAACTGGTAGAACTCTAAGCCCTCTCCTGTGGGCGGCAGCTTCAAGGCTCTCTGTGCCACCTTCTTCAGCACCTGCCCACCAGATAGGTCCCCCATGTAGCGAGTGTAGGCATGTGCAACCAGCAACACTGGGTCCTCCTGCCCTATTTGATGGATGCGGTCCACATATTGTTGGGTGGCCTTTGAGCAGCTTGCATGGCTCTTCCATTCTGGACCGTAAAAGTATTCGAGGTCACGGGCCAGAGCTTCGTGGCGATGCAGCTCAGCGGGAAAATAAAGAGGAGCAAAATGGGGGTGATCCTTGTTTCTTTCAATCTCCTCCTCCAGGGCCGTGTAAGTGTAGTAAAGCGCCACCGCACCAAGCTGAGGGAAACAAACATGAAAGGTTGGTGTAGAAGCCACTTTTTCTGCCCTTCTTCAAGCACAAGTGTAACATGAGCTGTCTGCTTTGTGTTCTTGTTTCCACCAGTTTTCTATAACACATTTATTTGCAGGCTTTGCTTTGTGAAGTAGTCTTCTATATAAAAAAAGGACATCATCTACCTTTTTTCTTGACACTCACCTTGAAGAGCTCTTTGCGGATGCGACCCCTGAGGAAATCTTTCACAAACTGAGTGTTCTCAGCCTTTTCGTGAATCTGCTTGGTCCCTGCTGCCAGCATCTCAGACAGATCCTCTGGCCTGGAGAAAGAAAGGAAGTTTGGTTTGTTGCGTATGTGACAAAACTGAAGCAGGATTATTAATTTCAAATCTTATTAACACAGATACTAGGTTAATGGAAGCAGCTTTACCTGAGGGTGTTTTCTTTCTGCTCATACACAGGCCCTGCACCATTGGACACATTCCCTGCTGTCTCCATCTTCTCCAGTGACTTAGTGATATGATGTTTCCTGACACCTACTTAACCCTAAAAATCAGAACAAAGCATTTAACAAGCAGTATAGTCACATTAAAAAGTATTATCACGTTCCATAATTTTTAATCTATATGCTGTCAAGGTAGAGTGCTGATTTTAAGATAATTAAAAGAAGCCGTACAGCTGCATTGCTCACTGCGGCACTCAAGATCCAAACAAAATTAATAGCGTACAAGAGCTAAAAGGACATTCAGAAACACATCCTCTGCCAAGAAAAATGTTCTGTCTCACTATCCTGAATAAAAATGTCATGCACTGTCTCTCAACAAAACAACTTCAAATCAAACCTGGTAGTTTCTGTACCTTCCTGCTGACAGATGATTTTTTTCCCCCTTTTGTCATCTATCTCACAATATTAAAGAAAAAACAAAATTTAAAAAGGAGGTAGAGCAAGTAATCTACTAATCAGAGGGTTGGTGGTTTGATCCCTGGCTGCTTAAGTATTAATGCCAAGTATCATCAGGGAAGATACTAACCCTAAGTTTCTCGTATAAATATGCATGAATGTTAGACAGAAAGCACCTCAGTAGAAAAAGCATAGCAAAAAAAGTGCCTGTATGAACAGGTGAATGAGGCAAGTTGTATAAAGTGCTTTGAGTGCTCAGGTAGAATAGAAAACCGCTGTACATCCATTTGCTATTTACCATCTTGGGAGCAGAACGACATTTTTTCCATATGGATCTTTACATGACAACTGACCTAACCAAATTTAAGAACATTTCCCAGCCTGACCACCTCTGACTGCTCTGAATCTAGAGAACTACTTACACTATGTCATTCTAATTTATAGGCCACATATCTGCTACTGTGACTTCAGGAATAAAGAATTTCAAAAGTTCGAGTCTATCATCACTGGAAGTTTTTCAAGGAAATTGGAGATCATCAGGCTGGATGCTCTAGGTCAGCTGACATAGAATGAGCCCAATACATTACACTATTAAAAACAGTTTACCTAGATTAGTGGTTAAGAGTCCACAAAACCTGACTTACAATAAAGTGTTTGTAATAATCATATCAGGTCCATAATCACAAAACTAAGTCTGTTTATGGTGTTTGACTTACTGTCAAATACTACCAACACCAAAACATAAATATCCCTTGGATATTTGGATGTACATTAAATAACAGCAGAATTAACTCTTACCCAAGATGACACAGAGGTTAATCAGGAAACAAGTGAAGCTAATAACCTCTTCACAGTGGCTGTCGTCCCTGAGTTAATGATGATGGTGGTCAAAGAAATAAAGCCTTTTGCCACTTAAATCCAGCTGCTTTAAGCCTCTGACCTGATTTACTGTAAGAAAAAAAAAGAAAAGAAAGATAAGACAGGCTCAGAGTGAAAACTGATACAGTACAAACGGGCAAGTGCTAGCTTGGTTTACAGAGATAAGCAGCATCCAGGCAGGTGTGACCTAAATTAATGCAGCCAAACAAAAAGCAGCTCAAACACAGCACAGGCCTTCTGGCATTTACCGGGAGACTCCAAGCATAACTCGCACAATGAGCAAGCAAGTGCCATTCGAGGAGAGCCACGTAAGTGATTTAAATCAGCTGAATCCCTCCAATCACAGATCATGTTGTAAAACCACCTTTTATCATCACACGAAGGTTAAACCCCAGAGTTCGTCCTCTAGCTTCCCACAGTGGGAGCATCACTTTAACAACCACAGCTAACTTTACTGAACAACGCTAGCCAAGTTAGCTGTAAGCTAGCTAACATATCATTTCCACAAAACACGCTTAAGATTTGAGAAAACAGCGGTTTGCCACACACCAGAGGCCCACGTCTCTGTTCGCTCATAAAATGTAATTAAATAATGCTAAATTACAATGCCACGACAAACCTTCTTTGCACCGTGATAAGCTGCCTACAGCTACAAAATCATCCTGCGGAGGTCCAGAGCGAAACTACGTTTAACTCCGCCCCTTCGATGATCACATGATACTCTACAGGGTGCTCTAAGATTTGTAGTTCTCGCACAGGACTACAGAAAAAAAAAACCTATCCAGAAAAAGTCCGTATCTTCACAGTATTAGGCTTTTCGAAAGGGCTACTGAAAAAAAAATATTAAACTTGGCTATAATAAAAGATGTAGCTGAATAATGAAGAATTTCAACTAAATTATAGATTTCAAATAGCTAGTCCCATCGAACTGTCTGTTTATTACTCCAATAATTGAGAAATTCACGTAACTATGGAGAAAAGGGCAGTAGTATGTCACAATAGGGATAATAAGATAGGATAAACTCTATCCCTAACAAACACAGAATACAAGCTTAACAAAACAGACTACGACATGACCAAACAATAACTAACCTGGAATGAAAATAAATACTTTTTAAAAAGTGAACTGAAATAGAAATTCATCCATCCATCCATCCATTTGCTTTCTTCGACTTATTCACTTCAGGTGCATTGAGGGCTGGGGACTATCCCAGCAGTCGCAGGGCAAAAGCCAGGGTACATTCAGGACAGGTTGTCAGGTGGGAAAAAAAGCATGAAATAATAATGTACAGCTAAGTAAAATATGTCAAAGAGAAGAATTTAAACTAGCTTACTGACTGTAGTAAAGCAGCATAGCAAAAATCAGAGGACACACAGCGGGTAAGTGTAAGAGTGTAAGGTGTTCTGACAGCACAGTCTTGGAATAAACTGTTAGCATGAGGTGATGCTTTGCCAGACAGATGTGTTAACTGTAGAGAGCTATTGCGTGAAGTATGAAAGATTTACTGTCAGAGCTGAATCAGTCTGTTAGACAAGTGCTCTGCTGCCTGTCCAGTAAGTGATGCAGAAAGTGGTCAGGATAACAGCAAATCACAGAGCCAGCCTGATCATCCTGTAGGTGTAACCAGGATAGAAAATCTCCAACATTTTGCTGCAAATGTTGAAGATATAGATTCATCAGAAGGCAATCTCCAGCAGCTGGCAAAATCGTTGTTCATACTATTCCTCAAGGAAATTTTTCATGGTAATGAATACCAAACATGCTGGTTTGCATGTCATTTCACATTAGGGATCATCTTTTCTACAGGTAGATATATAGTATGTGACACATCATAAGTCCAAAATTACAGAAATTGGAACCTAGAGAGAAAACCAAGACCAAATCAAAAGGCTACAAGAGAATAACCACAAGATGGCCTTCATACCAAATAAATGCAATGGTTTGTCAACAGTTACTGCTGTTACTGTTCCTTTGGGAATAAATAAAAGATAAAGTAGTCCATCAAGTTTTAATGGATGCTCATTTTAATACATTTTAAATTGCAGCACCAGTTGCAAATCAGGACGTGATTTTAGTAAAACCATCTGTAGCTCTCTATCAGGCCATAATGAAGTAATTGCAAGTTACATAATCTGATAAAACCATCACTGGGTTTGACAGCAATTATCCTTGTAATGGCAGTGTTTATGGTAGTGTTTTAACAATCATCTCATCAGCTGGTGTTCAGTGATGTGCCCATTTTAACCAAGCTGTTCTCTAGTTTCACGGGACTTGTGGCACAATATCCACTAATCTGATGCGGTAACAATTCAATGTTCTTTCTTGTTGGCGCTTCAGGTGATGCACCTATGAATTCAAGGCTTTTGAATAAAACACTGGCCTCATATACTGGTAAAATCATAATGGTTTTCTGTGAGGGCACAACAAGCTTGTCCCAAGCACATTTGTTCCATAGATGAACTTTAACATGAGGGCCTCACCCTCCTCCCCCTCTTCAATCTGTGACTGACTGGATCATGCCAGTCAGTAACAGATCCAAGTGTGATAATGATGTTTTGGGTGTTTTTGTGCACAGATGTTTCGTGTATACTCATCATGCTTATGTACAAAGTGGCTGTTAATGTTGCCTGGCAGATTGATCCATTAGTAAAGGGCTAAAAGCCCACTTGCATGTTGTAGCTGTGAGGGCACGTACGTGTGTATGTGCTTTTGTTCAAATGTGATTGTCAGAGCCTAATATTAGTCTGGCAAGCCGGCTGCATTGTCAGATGTGTGGCTGGCAGGGGGGCAGTTGAGTGCCTCTCCCCCTCATTCTGCTGCTGAGCCACAGGAGCCTGGTGGGGAGGATAACAAGATGATTCATTTCCCTGCAATGGGGCCACAAAGCTGTTGCCATTAGATGAAATTGCTTTGGGAAGTGCTTTTGAGCTACTGATACCGTTCAGAGCGGAGGGGGGGATCGGTTTAAAAGAAGAAATGTTAGCTTTAAAGCTGATTTTCCACACAAAACATAACATTTCTTTACACTGACAGCTGTTTTAACTGGATAAGTCTGTCAGTCTGTTTCACGGCTACTTAGTTTTGTTTGCTACTCTGCTTTCCTGTGCATTCCCTTTGTGGTTGAGATATAGCACGCAGTCCATTTTACCCTACCACTATCTGACATGGTACCTGCTGGGATCTGATTCTTTTTTTTCTTTTTAAAAAAAAATATGTTTATTAAGATTTTTGCTATAAAGAAAAAACAAAAAACAAAACAGACAACACAACAGCAAGGGCAACAAAAAACATAAGGCAAAAAATTACACTGCATCAACAAAGATACTACTTCAACACTGGCAAGATACAAAAATAAAATGCTAGGGTGGTAGATTGAATTATTGATCAAAGAGGAATTTGTTTTAATACATGATCTAAAAATGGCTGCCACACATTAAAAAACTTACTAAGTTTGTCCTCTAATGTATACCTAATTCTCTCCATATGCAGTAGAGCAATCAGTTCTGTCAGCCACATTTTGAATTGAGGCACAATGTCAGACTTGTCCACTTCTGTTTGGAATGGTAATTTCTAAGAAAATTATCTTGACTCTCGGGATCTGATTCTTTACTTTGCGTTATGATTTCCAGCAAAGCAGAATACATGTGAACATGGTGATTTAGCTGGGTGATATTAACAATGGCAAAAATACAGAAAAATGAAACATTACATCTGCATTGCTTCACGTGTCTATGACATAAGTGGGGGAAAAGTAAGTAAAAATGGCCTTCTTTGATGAGGATGTACTCAGTTATCATTAGGTTTTTTAGTTCCTTCCCTACATTAACGAGGCAAACTGCCTGTTAATGAAGAGAAGTGTGAAGCCCCTTAATTTGGGATATAGAAAAAGAATAACACAACTCTTGGGATTTAAATGAGCATGACTTAATCGGAAAGTGAAATGTCATGCTGAGAACATCAAGCGCAGGCTTTTAAAAGCAAGAAAAACAATGTGATGCACACCAAGAAGACATGTCAATCAAATCAAAAGAAAAAGCCCATTTCTTTCACTCATTAGGACCTCTATGAAAAAGTTTGACTTACAAACTAATGAGCGTCTTTTTAAAGTTCAATTAAATTCACTGAGTTTCCTCAGTCTAATTGGTAAAGTGGTAACAATAATTGTCAAACAAGGGGAATAAATGAATTTAAAACAGTGTCTATTCCTGGAAGTTTCTCTTGATTTTTCTATTGCTGGAAATATTGTATTGGTGCAGCAGATATATGCTCACCAGCCCCTTCATTAGGTACATCTTGCTAGTACCAGGTTAGACCATCTTTTAGCCTTCAGAACCTTAATTATGCCTTAATTCTTTGAGTCATAGATTCATCATGGTGCTGGAAACATTCCTCAGAGATTTTTGTTTATGTTGACATGATAGCATCAGATTGCTGCAGATTGATTGGCTGCCCATCTGTGATGTGAATAGAACCGCATCAAAAAGGTGCCATATTGGACTAAGATTTGGTGACCATGGATAGCTTTTTAAGACAGTGACCTCCCTGTCATGGTCAACAAAACAGGTTGAGATGATTCGAGCTTTATTACTTGGTGCATTATCCTGCTGGAAGCAACCATCAGAGGATGGCGGCCATAAATGGATGCCACAGAAATAATACTTAGGTTCAGTTGGTACGAAAGGGAAAAGCCTTGTTTCTCACTCCACTTGAGGAAACACTTGATTTATGCACCGTTTTTGTTCCTTTATTGGAGTACGGCGATCTTCTCTTTATGAATTTATGTGGCCAGTACCTAAAGAGGTTGCATACCATCTACCATTGTGCTGTATGTTTTATTGCTGGCCATGGAAATCTGGCACATCAAAGTTCTCTGTATACTGGTGCTAAGTAGGTATCTCTGTACGTCTGGAGACTTCCTCATTAGTTGGTTTTTGTATATAGCTTTTTGCTTGGGCTAATGCCTTGTTATTTGTGTATATGTATGTGTGTAAAAAATACAAGCAGTACAGTATATGTTCTCACAATATTTTACAAATGTTTGCCCCCAGAGTCAGAGCAGAATCAGGAAAACGTTTGGAATAATATTCACAAGGACCTGAAATTTCCGGAACTAGTTACAATGGGGGAGTTTAAGTCCATTTGAAAGGAGTGAGAAAGTAGCTCTTTTTTCAGTGTGACTGTTTTTGATGTTGCTCTTGATGTGTTATTGCATATGACTCACATATTTGTGTTCACTTGTACTGAATGTCAGTTTCATTTCTTTCTTTACTTACTTATCATATTGTTTTGTGTTATGTTCTAATTTCTAATCGCACTCTTGGCAATGACTCTCTTGAAAGAGATTTTTAATGAGACTTTCAATGAGTCCCACAGCATTACACCACCACCACAAGCATCCACTGATACAACAACCAGTTGAACATTTGTACCTAATAAAGTGGCAAAAGATTGTGTGTTATAGACTAACAAAAATTAAACAAGTAATGACATTCATGCCCTTACATCTGAACGTGCAATACTGCAAACCTGGTAAATATAAATAAAATCCACCAAAGCTTGATAAAGGTTTTATGAGAGGAATTATTGGCTCCAACAACATCTGATTGTGCTTAATGTCTCAGTTGTGAGGGCTCATGTGTGTATTTTTTACTTCATAAGCAGCAAATTATCCAAGAGTTACTCATAATCTGCCTCTGTTTACACCTGCTTTCCAGAAATTTCTCATGAGGCTCACTCAGACTGACAGCTGTAAGTGTAAGCAGGTTACTTGGGAATGTTACTGGAACGTTTAATGGTTATGGTTATCAAAAATAATCAGCAGTGTTCTTAATTTTTGCAACTTTCATATATTATGACATGTTTATGAGTCAACTGTATGAGTACCAAATGCGAAATTAAGACTGGGTGAGTACTGTTGAATAGAAACGTGGTAATAAAGAATTCAATAATCTAATAGGCAGCGTCCCTGGTAACCATCGCACTTCTCGCGAGAAGTAGCGAGTCCGTTGTTTCTACGAAGGCTCAAGGTTTCTTTTTCTGCGTGACAGGTTTATAAAAAAAACTTTAGCTATTCACCTAAAGTCACGTAGGTTTCATCGCATTGATTACCTACTGAATATTTACTAATCGGTGACCTTCTTTAGTCAGAGGGGGAGGAATGTGACTTCCGCATCCGTCGGGTTCGAGCGTTTCGCGGGTCTGTACAAATAAGCTTTCATTATAAAGAGGATCTGTATCTAGCTAACAACGACGTATTCTGCACTTTTTGACTAAGTCTCATTGTTTCTAATAAGTCATAAATCCGTTTTAAACAAGCAAGTGAGCGGGGTTTTTTTTTCGTGTTGTCGTGGCAGAGAAGGTCACCACCGCTATACATCCAGACACGACCATGTCGCTGCTGTGCGCAGTCGAGGAAGCTGTCAGGTCATGCAAAGTGGAACAAGCTAAGGTTAATCACCGCATTCAACTCTACAGAGAATTATTAAAGAGCCTGTAAGTACACGCTTCATTTTTTTCCACGCTGTTCTTTTCTTATAACAAATTTAAAAACAAATCCACTTTCTGCGATGTCTGAAGTTTGTATCCTGGATTTTTTGACTCTCTATAAACATTTATGAAAAATCCTCTTAAGTTACATAGGTCCAAAGTATTGTGGTGTTTGTGTGCCACTTGTAGTAATCTGTAGTTGAGTGACATCATGACATGGTTTTTGAGTGATACGTAGGCTATACACAGATGTGGTTAACCATCCGGCGCTGTGGCTTAGTTGGTTAAAGCGCCTGTCTAGTAAACAGGAGATCCTGGGTTCGAATCCCAGCAGTGCCTTTTGCTACACGAGACGGCTGTGTGTGTGTGTGTGTGTAATAGCTACTCTACAATATCTCAGAATGTGTGTTGGTTAATTTTTCTTTAGTTTTGTTGCACTATTCAAGAACACTAAATGAATTCATGACTTATTTACTGTTGTTTTTGTTTTAAGACCAAAATCTTAAAAACATAGATTTTACTGTACGGTATGTTTTATTAGATTTCTATTTGTAGTATTTGATTAATTTACATCACAATAAATCAAATAATACAGGGTGTATGTTTAGTTAAAGCTTATATGACACCTGCCTCTGATACAAATACACATATCAAATCAACTACATATTTAAACTCATTTCATTCAGAATAACGACAAAATAAATATTAAGTAATGAGATAAGAAATAAGAAACAAACAATTTATGTCAATTCCATCTACAGATGAGCTGTAAGCATCTGAAGCATCTCCGCACTAAACCTTTATGACAATACAGGATAACTATGCTATTTCTGTACAACGGTTTCAGTGAGCGTCACATCTTAATTTATATATTTTTAAAAATATCCCCATAACAGCTACACAACATTTTATACTGGTCCTAATCTTTTGTTTTTCAAGAATATCATTTAATCTTAATCGGTGTATGTCATCTTTCATTTTAAACAGCATCTGGATATCAAGCGGTAATTGTTGATTGTTTGCTTTGAATTATATCATAATGTACTGACTAAATAATGGCTTTGTTGACTCGCAATATGGTTTGTTATCATTTGTATGCCTTTTTTGTGTAATGAATATTAATATTCCCATATGGAAAAGATATATATAAATCTTATAAGGTTTGTATCTGTCTTGTATGAAAAGCATACAAGAGTGAAAACAAATATAAGATCCCTTGAAAAATTATATAAATGGAACTTGTATGTTTTGGATACTTCCTAAAAAATATATGAAAGTAATGAGAAAGTGGCCACTTTCATGAGTAAATCATATAAGCCTTATATGATTCAATATATGAAGCAAGCTAAAGCTGATGCAAGTCTTTTATAAGTTTTTACTATTTCTTTTCCATGTGGGTTTCCCTACACCTAAAGCCAGTAAGACATATATGGAAAATAAGTGAATAATATAAAGTCATATTTGACATAAAGCATCTTTAATTTTGTGCACTATTACACTAGATTCTGAGAGTTTCACATACCTAGATACACTAGGACTTCTATTTTTTTTAACGGTGTGTTTCATCATTAAGCAGTTATGTCTGCCAGAGATCACCAATGCAATATACTGTATGAATGGAGCATCCATTCTGACTGCCAGCGGCCTTTCTGCAAATGAGATGACATTTAAAAATGGCAGTGGCTGATGCTCATCTGTTGTGCCACATCAATTTTGTTCTGGAATGTTTAAAGACTTTAAAACTTTTATTTTAATTTTAGTGTGTGTTCACATGAAGTATTTTCCCCACAGAACACCCCAACCCGAGGTGAGCTTTGAGGAAACAGAGTTGGCAGGTGCTGCTCCTACAGGTAGTTAAAAATAGCTTTTATTTGTCTGTTAAGATACTGACAGTTAAAAAAAAAATAGCCTATTTGTTTATTTACATTTCTTTTCTCTTGCCAAATAGTAACCACGTGTTTGCATGTCGCTATTTTCATAAACAGGTGTCTCCCCATGTGATAAGGAAGACATAGAACTGCTTGAGAAGGCTCTAGAGAAAGCCCTCCGTGTGCGCACCAGCTCAGAACCTTCTAAAAAAGACTCAAAACTACCCAAACCTGGAAAGGAAACAGGGACTTTAGGTGCTAGGCCTGTGGATATCACACATTCATCTGCAGCATCTAGAGGAAGCCAAAGAGCAATAAGGTCATCCACTAAATCTGCCAGCCTTGACAGAAAAGGGTACAGACGGCCTGGATTATCAGTATGCTCCTCACTAGCCTCGGGACCTTTAACTAGTGCCGACCCCGGACAGACCAAAACAACAGATAATAGAAACACGATCCAAAACCATCCTGCCTCATCAGCTGGCGCTTGGCATCACCAGGCTTCTAGGAAACTGCAGCAGGCTGTCGTGCCGTCTGTCTCTCCTGATCACATCACAAGCTTGCTCTCTAAAAACAAGACTATTAGAAGCAATATGTCGAGTGGTGATGACCTGAGGAAAGCTGTGCCTGTCGCTGCAAATTCTTCAAATAACGTAGTGTCCTCTTCACAAACAAATGAGCCAGGAGCATGCAGTTTGCCTCAACAGAATGGGCATGTTTTTTAGAATTACACTATGAAAATAACCATGCTTTGTAAAAAACAAAACAAAAACATGTTCTGTAATATTATAATCATTCTGTTTGACTTTGCTTCACAGCAGGATATCTTCTGAGCAAACAACAAAATGGAAATCTTTAAAGAGCAAGCAGAGCAGGTGCCTACAATGCATTGTAATGCAAAAAATATAAAAACAAAATTCCTCTTTGTACATTTTTCCTTTATTCACAAAGTTTCCTTCTGTACATTGTCTTCAGACTGTGGGATAAAGCCGTTGCCCTACAGACGAACCCTGGGCCTGGGAGGAGTCACTTCATGGAGAGAATGAGAGCTACGGTAAAATGGATCAGCTGGGGTCAGCCATGATATCATGTTAAATTGGAATTTATGCTCTAATTTAGAAAATCAGCCAAGTGTATTAATGAGAAATTCTAGCTAATACACATTAATTTCTATAAACAACCCCTGTGTTTCATTGTACACCATTTTTCCTTTGCCTTGTTTAGTTTCCCAGGAATTGGCCATTTGGCAGCCCGTATGAGACCAGGGCTCTGCTGGACAGGCTGATTCACCAAGCTCAAGACTTGAAACAGCTCTGCGGGGAGCCTCTAACCAAACAGATGCCAGAGATAACATTAAGACTGGGTAATAGAGAAGCTTTTATGTGAATTCGGGAGAAATGAAATGGACTGATTCCATAAGTAAGTGGGTGACAAAATAACAATGTGGGAGTTGGCAGGAAGTGACTGTGCGAGCTATTTCGACTGATGCACACTATATACAAATCAAGACTTTCCTTTGCCAGGAACCATCAGGAAGACATTTTTTCTATAATTGTAACAACTTTCATGCGCTAAGAGTGACTGTAAACACACTTTTAATGCAACTCCACTTGCTTCTCAGTAAGCTTCTATTGTAACTCTCTTTTTTTAATGTGCTTTCCTACAGTTAGTACAGGCGACAAGTATGATTCATGTATGTCGCTGGAAAGGTTGCAGCTCACAGCAGCTGAGCTCAAGAATTTTGCAGATCAAGTGAAACATGGTAAGAATCCTGTTTGTACGCAGAATAATAAACATCATAAACCTTTCTGTCAAATAATTGATTCTCCAGCATTAATTGCAGATCATTGACCTTTGTTTGTAGACAGGTGGTCATTAGCTGGAAGACACCTTATCAAAAATATTTATTCCTTTGCACTGACTTTCCTAAAGGAGATGCTGGTGGAGACATCATGACATGGTTTTTGGCTCTGTTTAACCAGCTGTGTGAATTCTAGTACGGAAAAGAATGAGTAAATCTTTGTGTTACATACATTTTGCTATTTCTTTTCCATGTGGGTCATCGTCTATGGGCATCCCAGTTTGAGTCTGTACCTACAATATGCAGCACAGCAGCATTTCCATTTCCTCCACTGATGCAGTTATAAAGAACCTGAATGACCAGAGATTTTCCATTCACACCTTTCAAACACCCTGTCGACCTCACAAAGATTTATTGATGTTTACTGGTTAAAGCACCAATGTAGCACAAGTAGCAACTAAATCCAGTGTGTCAGAGAAGTTTCCAGTAATGAATAGGTCCACACGTCTGGTGTCATCCAATCTAGCATCTCACGTTAGTATTTTTATTTCTCTCTGTTTTAATATCCAGGGAGGGAATTATCTTTTATTGCTTTTTAACAGCATTTAGAAAATGATTATGGTGAGTGCAGCGTGCTAACGAGCTAATGGAGCCTCTCCATCTTGGCATATGGAAAATGAAAGCAGAGCTGCCGTGAACCCTCAGCGCCAGCTCAGTCCTTTCCTTGGCCTCAACAGATCCCCCTCACCCCCCCATGACGATGGGGTTTTAAAGCTGTCTGTCCTGATGCCACTAAGCAAGGGCCTAGCTATTTAAAGCTGAGGCAACAGAGCAGAAAGAAAAAAGTTTTAGGGGTATGGTTGCTCGCGCTCTAAAAATAACCTTTTTTTCCGTCAGAGTGGAAAGCATGGGATCGATGGAGGCCAGAGGGAGGTTGTTTTTGCCACACTGGGGCAAATGGTGTGCAGGGAGATGGGATAACTTCACCCCTGCCCCTGACTATAACATATGCAACAGAGGCAGAGCTGCAAGAGCTTGAGCAGCTGCGGATGAGGGTGGCATTGCTGCAACAAGAGGTTGATCTTGAACAGGTAGGTGATGTGTTCTGAAAGCACCTCGAGAGTTTCACATACTTGCATGTTCTTTTTAGTAGAAGCCAGTAACTGGCTGACAGTCTTTTCTGCTGTCCCACAGGCTCTGTTGGACACCCTGTCCCCTCAGTTTTCGGCTGTCGTACCTGGGCCTGAATGTCTGAGCCCCAGTGTACTCAGAGACATGTACTCCCTGCTGGGTGAAGGAGGGGAACGTTTCCCAGCTATAGTCCTGGACTCTGAGCCTGCATGACTAATGAGCACATTAAACTGACTTATAGGTTTGTAAGCTTAGAAACAGGTATGAATACATTAAAGGCCTCGTGGTATGCTGCAATCTGGTGCAACACTGATGAAATCAAACCCCTCTGACATGGTCAAAACAAGGACATGGTAAAAAAGAAAAAGGGGGAACTGAATTGAGTGAACAGCCTCAGAGGGCAGCTGTGGTTCAGGAGGTTCAGCTGGAGGGGTTCAGTGATTACGATGCTCTGTGTTACACCTCGTGACCCTAAAGATATCATGGAAATATTAATGGATGGATAAACAGGTGTGCCTAATAAAATGGTAACTGAAACATCATGAATGATTATTTTGAAGAATCTGTTTTTAATAGTGGCATCGCTGTGTTATGTCAGTGTCTCATGTCGTGTCACAACTGTATAAAACTGTGATCATTAATCCTGTCTCTTAAACGGAGCTTCTGAATAAATGCCTCAGGCACAATTTTTAAGTATCACCATTGATCAGTGTAATGTAATAAAAGATACACACACTTAAAGTCACTGTAATATTATGTATTTGTGATGTAATCTGTAGGTTAAATTATATGTTTGAGTTGTTTCTAATTTTTCCTTTTTGCTAAATTCTGACACATAACTGATGCCTTAGTGTAATATTCACTCAGTGAATTTTGCCAGCAGGTGGCACTCAATTCACAGAAAAAAAGAGTCCAAATTACATTTTGATCAAAGATGCCCTTGCAAGTTTTCCTGTGTGTTTCACTTCATATCATTCATTTTCAGTGTTTAAATAAAAAAGAGAGAAGAAATGTGCCCCCCCCACCCCACCACCACCACCACCACACACACACACACTTCCATACTGTTTTTCCATATGTTTTTGATCCCCCATATTGAGCCAGCATAATCTTTCATACATACATCTGCTAGATCGCATATATGGGGCCGTCACTGTGTTTCTGTGATATGGTATTCACAATCAGATGTGCTATGAGGGTGTACGTGAGATGCAGGAGCGCCTGGAGGAGCCTTAGAGGCTCGTGCCCACAGATGACGTGTGGATGGCAGGGGCTGTGCCAGACTGGGCGACAGGTGGCGCTGGGTTCTCGCAGCAGGACGTGGGTGTTGAAGCCCTGCTGCACCGGCCCTTCATGCGCGCACACGCAAACAGGGAGACATGCACACCCAGAGCCGGCTGAGTCACAAAGATGATGTGCTTGGGGGTGCCTGGCATCGCAGCATGCTGCAAGCTGGAAATGGCATGTTTCCCTGAGGAGAGGGACAAAAAATGATTTAAAAAAAAAGTAGGAGTATTTCAGCCTCAGATGGCTGGATGAGTCCAAAACAACAAGGGCCTGATGGTTTGAACGTCCGTTCCTGGGTTCAAAGAAGAATACATCTGCATGTTTACAAGACCTGTTCACACAGAAATGTCCAACTACTTTTGGATTGCAGTCATCTGCAGGGCACTGTAGCAGAGTGCTGCTGGTTTATGGCCTCACATAGTCTTAGATCTGTGTTTGTCTATGTGTGTGAGGGAGGTAAAAAAGGAGGCATGGAAGTATCCTTGGGTCAACACTGTACATAGTTCCTAGTGGGAGTGGTGCTCATGCAGCTCAGCCTTCCTGTGACCTGCATGCATCAGCTGCTGCCTGGCTTTGCCTGTCACCAGCAGAGCTCTTCCACTCCCACCAGCATGGCCCGGTCCTCCCAAGGTTATGCATGTCTCACGCCTTTATCCCATTTTTCTCACGCCTCTTTGTGACACATAATGGAAGATGCAAGACAGTTTTACTGTCCGTGGGTGAAACTTCATGGAAATTACTGCCATATGCCACGCATACACACACTTACAGAGGGAAAAAGTTCAAATAGTTTGGAACTTCCACTCTTTTTTTTTTCTTCCTCCAGTCATCTCACTTTTAATCGCTTACTGGAGTCCAAGCACAAATCCCCAGAAACCCAACAGAGCTACCAAGAATCCACTTCTGTCAAATGCCCATTGCGCTTGAACGTCTCTTTTCTCCTGCGCCCCCGCTCCCCACAAAGACATTCCTCACTTCCCCTCTTTTATTTCTCTTTGGCTATTCTAAATAGCTGTTGCTGATTGAGCTACAGCCGAGATTGTTAAGTCAATGTAGTCATCAGTTAGGCCGCATTAGGGTATATTTTTTGATTTCCCCCCACTGATCAGGCAGTCAAGTTGAATTTTTCTGTCAAGACAAACCATACATGGTCTTAACAGCAGCTGTCCTGTACAGAAGGAAGCCTGTTTAACATTTATAAGGGAGCATGATGTATTTTCTATTCTGGTAAAATCTCTGATTATCAAATTATCAAGAATAAGTTGAGCTGATAAAAAAAAATCTTGGAAGCATTAAAAGGCTAACATGCTGTCGTAGAAAACCCAGTAATGCCTGAAGATAAAATAGACAATCAGATTTGTGTGTCCTTCACAAACGTAGCTTTATAAATGTGGAGGAGGAAGATTAGCAAACGTTGGACATGAAAGGTGTCTAGATTGATTTTATTTAAAAAATTTTTTGTGGAAGAGCGAGCATACAAGGGGATTAACTACTACTAGGCTGCCTTTCATTCAGAAAGAACTGGCTCCAGCCGTGTGTGTATGTGTGTGTGGGAGGGAAGGTGGAGGCTGCCTGTATTTTTTTATGAGTATTTCTGTCACGAGTCGATATGTTCATCATTGTATTTACATTAATAGAGGCCCTATATATGTGTATATATATATATACATATATACATATATAAAAAATTTAAATTGATGACTGACTCATGTTGACGTGATGGGGATGGAATCACTGTGACTGTGTGATTCCCATGAAGAGATGACACATTTGTAGTGATCTATACAGGGAATGTCCCTTTTCTTTTTTCAGTAAACATAGAGATAAATAAGGATTTCCCATTTGCCTCTAATTTCAAGTCAACACTAGGCTTCTGCGTTCTCATGGGGAACGTTTTATACTGCAGGAAAACAAAGATGCTGCATTTGAGAGGCAGTGATGGGAGCATGAAGAATAGAGAGAGCAGTTAACTCTCCTCCCCTCCCCCTTCCTGTGTTTCGTCAAACCCTGTTCTCCCTACTTCAGTGTTTGATGTCACCAATGAGCTAACGAATCGTAGCACTTGGACTTCCCAGTTTTTCCTCCCTAGCTCCTCCTCTTTCCTTAAGCCTTTATATATATATCCCCCCCTCACTACGTTCTGCAGAGTGTACAATGTGCTACCAGAGAGCCGGCAGACAGTGTACAGAGAAACAGAAAGAGAGGGAGGCAGAGAAGAGGAAAGTGTGAGTGGATTTCAGCGCTGATTTTAGAAGATTTCATCGGACATGCTCGAGCCATACCTGCTCAAGTCGTTTATTTGGTCTCATACAGACCTCCTTCTCCTTCCTCTCCCTTTTTCCGCCTCCGTTTGTCTCGTTCTGTCTCTCCAGGCCAGAGCTACCTACAAGTAGGATCCCAGAAGCCAACGCTGCTGATCCTGTCAGGATACACCAGCCCACACAGTCAGGATGGGCTGTACAACAGGCCATTTGGCTTGCCAACCACAGCCGCAGACCAACTCGGGGCAGGAGGGTCAATCGCTAGAGACTGGTGGGGCCAAAGTGCCCGAGGTGCTTTCCTCTCTGGAGCGTCTATCTCAGGCTACTGGAGGAATGGAGAAGTCCTGGTACCGCTGCATCTTTCCATTTGGAATCATCTCTTTAGTTATCGGTGTAGCAGGAACAGGAGTGACCTACACCTATAATGACCTGCCTCAGACTAAAGTGGTGTCAGTTGTGCTACTCGTCATGGGTATTTTGCTGTTAATGATGGCAACTGCTTGTTGGACTGTCCACAAGAAGAAGCGAAGGAAAAAGAAAGAGGGGGGCTCATTCACGTCTGAGCAGTGTCCCCTGTGAGTGAACACAGGGGTATGCTAGAGGAACTTGAAAGCAGAGACATGCCTAGAGCTGAGAGCTCAAGGTTTGGCCAGAAATTCTCCACTTCACCTCCCAATGCAACATCCCTCCATTCTCTGAAGTCACAAAGTTGAGCTCAAATCATGTTGGAGATAGCTTGGGTCAAGAAATCAGAGTCAAAGGACAGATAAACATGACGCCGAAGATCTGTTTAGTCTGTGAGGTCTGCATCACATTTTTTTGGATTGGCAATGAGAGATCACCAGTGCCTCACACGCTCTTTTATCATCAGACAGCAGGTGTCCGGTGTCAAAACAACCTCCGAGGAGACGTGCAAAAATATGCATTGGACACTGCATGCATATTTACACACACTAACAGGCCTTTGATGACTTACGCACGAGCAGTTACAGCGGGAGCTCACACAGACACCTAACACGCTATGCAGAGCTGCTGCTGGAGTCAGTGCTGGCGTCACTAGGCACGTCAGTCACAGCATTCCTCGTATCAGGACAGGTGACTCTCCAAGAGGCCACAAACGGGCCAAAGACGGCAACCTGATACCCGGCCGAAAAAGCAACGCACCCACGTCAGCGGCCAACGTCATTCACTCGTCCTGTGACACTACAGCAATGTGTTGGGGGCTTTTTTTGCGCAATGAGAGAGTGGAACTTGAGTCCTGCTGGATCTTACTGGCATCTGTGTGGACGATCAGTTGGAGAGGGTAGAGGACCTGCTGGAGGAGTGCAAAGTGTTTGTGTGTGCTCAAATTAAGATCCAGGTCAACTGAGAGACTTTTGGAATTTGGTCCTCACAACGAAGGAAAAAGAGATTTGCACATATGGCCATGTCCATGGCAAACAAGAAAACATTTTAAGTAAAGCAACATACCCTGAAAGGCCTTTTGTAGCTTCAGCTTCACATTACAAAGGACTGGGGACCTAATTATGACTGACTTGATTGCCTTTCTTTTCAGTAAGTGAGCATTTACACTCAGCCCTATGTCTTTGTGGGACACCTCAACTCCACACAAAGGAGTCCAGGATTATTGAAGGACATTGCCCTAGGGGACATGCCACGGCAGGGACACTTTGACTGATCCTGCTCCCCTAGGGCCCCTCCCGTTTGGTGCCTTGAGCAACCACTCATGGAAAAAAGCTCTGCCACATTCCCCCACTCCAAGAGTTACCCCCCTTTGCTTTCTCTCTTTACCCAACAGGACTCTTCAAATCTGTTTTATCATTGTACATCGCCAGCTTCTGACTTAATCACACTCATTTCCCATTGTTGTATAGCCCAGGAGGTGTGTGGACAGACTTATTACGCTCAAGTTAAGACACACACTTACACGACAGCCTCACAGTCCGCAGACATTCATGCAGTCTTTATCTATCTGTGCCAAAGGAATTGGTTGTTTTAATTTTTTCCCCCCGCTGTGGAAAAAATGTTGATTAAAAGTGAGTCGCAAAATCCTGAGTGAAAATAGGATACAAGGCTGTTCTCTAGTGAAAATTGAGTAATGTGTAGGCTCTAAGTGGCTCTGGGGTTTCCTTTTCCTTCACATTTTCTTTTAGAAAGAGTGAGTGAATGTAGCTGCGCTCAGCGCCACATCTGTGAATAGGTGCTTTCTCACAGGATGAGATAAACAATGGCATTTTACTCTGTCTTAATCATTCTCTTTTGTGTGACTGAATGTAACATGAGGTTCAAAACGTAACTCCCGCAGGGAGTAAGTGCAATGTATACAATGTATAGAAATTTCAGAGAAGACAATTTGTCTCCACACGAAGGACTTTAGTGACACTTCTTTACCCTTGAGAGCTACTATAGATCACTGTTGCATTGATTGTCTCCACTGGTTTAGTCAAGCTTACTAAGGAAAATGTGTCTGTATAACCAGGGGTAACAGTTAACATCGAATGCCAATCCCACCGAGGACCTTTTGAAGGCCAACTTGCCAAATTCAAGGCTGCATTTGTCATCCTGCCCAACCTCAGTAGACTTGCAAAGAGTCGGCCCCTTTTCTTTTGACATGTTTTGCGGCTCAGTGTGCATTTAGATGTTGTCTTGCATGCTGATGAAGGAAGAGAAATACAGTTAGGAGGTAATGGAGAAAAACAAGGAACCTGGGAAGTCATTCCTTTCACTACATGTGGCAGTGAGTAGTTGCCCCAGCAGTTAGATTAGGATCAGCCATCCTGAACAAAGCAGTAATATTGTCGAGGAATATGATGCATTACTGGAATCCATGGCGAGAATTTAAATTGAACAGGAGAGGAATAAGTCTTCTCTGAACCTTAGATCAGTGTGTTTGCGAACACCTGCATACTGCAAGCCTTTATAATTTTTTTTTTTTTTAGGTAAAAGTCAAATGCACAAAGCTCATAAAAGTATTTATGGTTGGGCCATTGTTTTAGTATCCTCTGATCAAGACAAGTTAAGAATTACATTACACGGGCTGTCTCGCTTTGCTATCAGATCCGTTCACCTGGATTAGGGTTTGCTCTAACAATGATGGGCATGAGCTGTGGATAGATGTGATGGACCTGTCACAGATGTGGAAGAGAAGGATGTTTGGTGGCACAAAGAGGAAAAAAAGATGGCTATGGATCAGTTTACTGTGGGGAAACAGAGGATGCCAAAAACAAGATAGGTAACGCGTATACGCTTATACTCTCGCCTCTGTATAGTGCACATTATATATGTAGTACACTTTGGCTGCATTGTTGTACTTGTTAATTTTAAAGCTATATCGTGCCAGTATATTGACACTAAACAAACAAACAAACAAAACAAAAAAAAATGATGGAAGGTGACCAGAAATTGTTTCTTGTTTCTTGGAGATGTGAAGTGATTTCCCTTCTGCCTTCTGAAAGATTAAAGGGAAAACCTACCTCTCTCTGCTGCGGGGAAAAATGTCCCTCTCCCAGAAGACAGCCACGCTGTCAGCCTATGCTGTTTGTCACTCCAGCGAGTGACACAAAATACGTTGGTTTGTGTGCCCACTAATATTTGGTGCTGTATATACAATTATTTTTCTATTTGTACTGTATATTTCTACTCATATGTAAATTTGAATTGTTCATGTAAGCACTGTATTAAACAAATGTCACATAAGCACCTTTGTTTGTGATAGCCTAAAGGTTAAAAAAAAAACCTTTATGCATTCATTGTATGTCTTTGTACTTGTTTGCTTTGGAAAATTATTCAGAATAGTGTGAACCGTCGCACCATTCAACTCTGTCCTGGTCAATCTGGAAGAATCTCTGACAGGGCTAAAAATACAGAAGACAAGTGGAGAGTGGACAGTGGATACAAAGTAGACCAACATTGTTTTGGCTCTATTTCGAACAGTGTGAGCAATAATTACAACCATCGCTCTGTTTTTTCACAAAACGCAAAACCTGTCTTCAGTTGACAGTCTTCGCTTGAAATTTCGATGCTGTATTTAGACGCGCTGTCATGTGTTGCCCTGCCAGCTAGGATGACTTGTTCAGATACCCGGGGATGAGGAATCTGGTTGTTAAGAAAACAGACTGGCCAACATCAATCAGAATAAATGACACCACCTACTGGCAGTAGAATAAAGTAGGCCAAGTACTCTCACTTGTTATTAAGTCACAGTTCTGCAGGAATTAATTTTATATTTCTGGGTATAAACATATTTCATCAAATTAAATTACAGCTGGGAAAGCGTGGGTGTGGAGGGAACAGTGCTTAGGTCTTGATAAAAGGGTGGGTAGGCCATTGAGGGGCAAAGTGCAGACGAGGTGGAAGTGGTCAGCTGGATTGCTAGGGTCAGCACGGATTACAGGAAACCAGACGGAAACAAGTCGTCCGCCTCTTTTTATCCAGAACTTGGCGTCAAACCAAAACATTCAACACTATTTGGCTCCTTATCAGACTTTGAATTATACAAAACTCAGTTTAATACATACAAAACAGAAAAAAAGAAGCAAACAGCACAATTTGACACAGTAAAGAGTCATCTGGTGTCCCATGACTTTATTTATACTTTATTCAAATTTCGGATCAACACCATCTGTTCAAAAGACAAATCTGGGTGTATTTAATTAGCCAGCGACTAAGGCTGGTTCCACATAATACCTTTGTAGCAGGAGGGAGTTACATTTCAATTCATCTCCAGATATTATGGGAGCTGTTTTGGAGACAGTTGTAGATGAAATTACACATGCCTGGCCAGACGGTCAGATTAAATCACAAGCAAAATGACATTAAGCTGCAGTCTGTGTGTAGCTATTGCAACAGAAACAAATGTGACGAGAAGGCATTGGGTTTAATCACTCAGAGACTTGAGAATACTTTAATAATCCAACAGTGACACAAACTAAATGCTGGTTCTTAGTTTTAGGTATTTCTGTATGGGCATCAGCAGCACTGGAAATTACAAACAGATAGTAGCAATCTTTTTCTCATCAATAAAGTTTGCCAATTAAGTCACTGAAATGTGAAGTCATCTCCCATTTACTTCCCATATATAAACAAACTTTTTTACTACCAATAAAAATGACAGATCTTGCAGTTTTCTGAGCACACTAAGCGTGGTTGTTTAGCTTTAATTATTTTTGTTAAGGTTCAAAGCACCACCAGATCTCCTCTCCCTGGTTACTTTGTGTTTTACTGAGAAAATGGTTAAGATTACTCTGAGTTTCTATGGAAACTGCTGCGTCTAGTTGTGGATGTTACAGCCCCTGCCCTCTCTGAGGTCACTCCGCTACAAGATAATTTGATCATCCTGCACCTCCAGTTTTAAATAAAAATAAATGAGCAATTTAAACACTTGTAAGCTCATGATTATAGAAGAAGAACGCCAAGATGCTTAATGCTTTTGTGAATTACACAAAAGTTTCATGTAAACTTATTTAGGCATTTTCCTTTTTTTTTTTTAAGGAGCCTACTGAGTGGAAGAGGCAATGTTGAGCACTGGCTATTGTTAGTGATAATTAGATTGGATGAGCAGGTGATGTGTGGATCAATAGAGAGCCTGAAAGGAACATATGATTACTCTTGGGAGGTTACGCTGCTCCCTTAAGACCCTTTTCAGAAAGACAAGCAATGAAGAGATACTATTGAACTGAGAGAGTATAGCAAATAACAGTGGGGATCAGATACAATGGTCATAATCAGGGTGTCATCTAATTAAAGGCAGCTGCTTCAGAAGCTGAACCAGTCGCTAATTTCTTTTAGTTACATCTCTGTTTTAGCAAACAAATATTATCATATTACAAACTCTCAGTCATTTAAAAACACACATTAAAGCCTGCTTATTCTTGCTGAGCAGGGTATTGCGTTTTTTTATACAGTTGGTCTTATTTATGTCTATTGAGATTTATCTCATGATGTTTTATTGAGTTTATTGTGTATATTAGTGTATTTATTAGTGAGTTAGTTTAATGTTAATTATATAATATTTTGCATAACCTATACACCTATATGGACCCATACATTTTGGTCAACTGAGGTTGTTCTAAATGTTCTATAAAAATAAACTTTGATTTGACTTGGTATCTTCTGTCATTTCAAAAATTTTACATATCAGGACGTAAAGAAATATCTAGCTTAATGTGAGGCAAATACTATCTGACACGAGCAGCAACACATACTATATTACACTGTATAACACTGTATCCTTATGTATTTAAGAAAAACTAAGAAGCAGCACATCACATTCAGTAACTCACATTGCTGTAGAGGTATTCATTCATTATATATCTATATATCTATATATATATATCTATAGATATATATATAGATATATATATACACAACAGAAGATGATTAAAAAGTTACAATAAAGTCCTATCGCTAACAATATGTTTTGGAGGATGTCTTTTGACATCCTTCAAAGCTGACGCTACGCACCTGTCCCTTTAAACACCGTACCTTTAAAAATTATTCTCTATCCAACTACATTTCCCACAGTCCACTGTTTAAAGGTGGTTCGGTGGGCATGCTTCATAATCGGGTCAGCCAATTATATACCTTCACTAACGAGCGCGTACTTCGAAATGTCGTTACGTTCTCCAATGAGCGTTTAATATGTTACAGTTTTATACCGTCTGACCAATCGTCGCGAGCGTTCTTCGCGCTGACCAATCAAATAGCTATTATGTTGAATAAAGGCATCATCAGTGAGGACCAATCAGATTGAACGTATAGTTTAAACGGTGAGCGCGGGCGGTCCTAGAGAGCATCTTTTGGGGCGGGTCCAATAAGTGAGGACGCGTGCTTGGATTTGAATTCAGGCAATAGTTAACAACTTACGGAGACATTAGTCAACTATCACAGCAAAACAGACACAGGAAACAACACTGTAACACTGCCTATTTCGTTTTCTAGTAATTAGTGTGAACATTTGAGTGTGAGTAACATTAGCCAACATCGCCTCGTATATAAATCGCTACTCAAGAGTTGCATCTACAGTAAGACATCGCTGTTTGAGGAGTGATCCCTGTACTTGCAATGAAAGCAGGCGGTAAGTACTTTTTTCAACTCGTTCTTGCTAACACCGATATATGGAAATTACTATAATATGCAACAAGTGTTTGCGGTCTTACTTCAGAGCACTGAAGTTTGACACAGTTAGCATTGGTGATTAGCTGCTGCTCACCACAAACGTTAACTGGTATAGCCTCCGGGAAGTAATGGTAAATCATATTGGCAATATATCTATAGTGGTAAAACGTCTCTCCTGTTAACTTTGTGAGGATTTTGTGGTCATTGAAAAATAAATACTTGGCGTTAGACTAGTTTGAATTTGAAACCTAATTGAAACTCATCGTTACTACTGCCGTGGAACTTACAGGAGGGAAATTTGGGCGCTCACCGACTTTGACTTTCCTCCTTCAGCTGCTCAGTTCACCGCCGTTAGATTTTTAACATCTGCAGAAAAAAACATTAGCATTTTATGTGTTTTAATACTTTTAAGGTGATGATCTTTCCATTAAGTTAAACATTTTCCCACTCACTCACAGAGAGTTTGAGTAGACCACCCGTAGATGCCTTACGTTAGTAGTTTTGAATGTGGAGCCATGCAACCTTCATCTTGGAGTGCATCACTGTATGTCTAAATCAACTTGACCTGCTTCCAATGAAAGGCAAATATTAGTTTGTCATTAATGTGAGAATTAGTTAGCCAATCTTGCACTTAGGTGTGAAATTTTAAGTGATTTGTGATTTTGATTGTGTACATTCCTCCCAGTGCTGTTGCTTGCAGGGTGAATATGAGAAAGGTGCTCAAGTATTGAAAACATTTGATGTGTTAAAATTGTGTAATATATGCAGTTCCTCTTTGTTTTTTTCTTTCAGTTGTCCACTGCCGTTGTTCAAAATGCTACTCGGTTCCAGCACGGAAGCGGGTACGTAAGCGATCTTCTGGGATCACCTTGCTGTCTCTTCCTGAGGAGGTTCTTCTCTGTGTGCTCCAATATCTCTCTGCAGAGGATCTCCTTTCTATCCGAGCTGTGAGTAAAAGTGCACACTCTGACACAGCTAAACTCTTTATTACCTGAGATTTCTCCTCTGCTGGGGTTCTAATTATTTTTCTTATTTATTTTTTTAAATGCCTGTTTCAGGTTCACTCTCAGCTGCGGGACATTGTTGACAACCACTCTAGTGTTTGGGCCAGGGTCAGTTTCAGAGACACGTGGCCATCCCCAAACACATTATGGCTTTTTGAAAGGTACACCACCTACTGTCAAAAGTGTACTTATATATATGTTGTTTGTCAATTTGAGTCTTTACTTTAAATTTTGTCTTCCTTTAGAGCTGCTGACAAAGGGAATTTTGAAGCTGCTGTGAAGCTTGGAATTGCATATTTATACAATGAAGGACGTAAGTTGTTGGTTGGTTCATGTTAGAGATTAAATGGGGAGTCATATATAAACACAGGTAACATAAAACCCTTTAAATAATTGAACTAGTTGATTAAAAATGTGCATCCTCTCTCGCCTTCAGCATTGCTAAGTGACGAGGGCCGAGCAGATGTGTGTGGTCGAAAGGCTTCCCACTTCTTTAGCCTCGCAGAGAGCCTGCGCTCCCTCACAGCAGATCCCTTCATCTGGGTGTTCATCCGTCCGCCGTGGTCGCCCACCGGCAGCTGCTGCAAGGCCGTGGTGTTCGATCACCTCAAGGCTGAGTGCGCTAACAACATGGTAGGCTCAGAGTTCCTGTTTGACCAGCTGGGGTGCAAATTTAATCTCCATTGATGTCTGATTTGGTCTTAAAGTAATAAGTTGGGATTTTTCTTAAATCATTAATTCAGACATAAAATACTACATAAAAATGTATCATTTTGCAACATAAACTCATATTTGGTTAGCTTGGAAGGCTGCCTGAACATCCTGTCCCTAAAGCTTGGCTTCTGTTCTTCTTAGTTGACTATGATTTACAGTGCCATACACTGCATGTGCAAAACTGTTCACCAATCTGCTTTTGTGATTTTTCTGCAGGAGAGGAGGGGTCCCCTGTTGCATTGTTTGGCCAAAGTTTTGCAGCTGTTTGAGGTGAGTGAGACTGTGGGGGGCTATATCTCAATCCAGGTGTGGTTAGACCAGTTTCTATTACCCCCACCCCCTCACCAAAACCTAAAACTGAGCTGATGTCACAGGGGCTGTTGGACCAGTTGGTCATTAGCACCACAGATGGAATAAATCCCTGTCATGCAGCTTCTGTTGTCTTACAGGCCTTGTTGTTTCTTCTTACTCACAGCTTCAGTATGCTTTGTTATTTACCAATGTGACAAAGCAGAACTATGTCACGAGCCTTCATATGTTGCAGAGACAGCATGCGGCAGACAGTTTACCTTTACTGCTTTCATTAACCTTAAGGAACTGTGTTTTATTTGTCCAGGATGATGAAAAGCGTTCAGAAGCCATATCCATGCTGGAGGAGTCGTCACAGGCTGGCTGTCTACAGAGCTCATACCTGTTGTGGCAGCACAGCCGTAAGGCAGCTGTGAGTCAGGTTCTTTCATTACCGTGTTTCAAGATTTACTCTCAGAAGCATGCACCTTTGGTGAAGACAACTGTTTGTTACAAAGTCAGTCAAACGTAACCAGCTAGCATAGTAAATGCTTTACAGATTCTAGAAAAGATTCTCATGTTGACTCCAATCATGAGCTTACTGTTTTGGTTTTTTTGGTGTATGTGTTTCAGATTGCAGATCCAGGAAGGTACCTGCAGTGTGTGCGAACCCTCAGGGACTATGCTGGGAAAGGATGTTGGGAGGCGCAGGTACGTGATTGAGGACAATTCACCAACTTTCAGTTGGTTTCTTGTGATCGGTTTTCTCTGTCAATCTGTAGCTTTGTTCTCTCTTTGTACTCCCCTGTGGTGATACAAAAAAAGCAGCAAATTGCTTTTCTTTTGACAGCCTTTCATCTGTCATTTTCTTGTGTCATTTCTTGTTTTTTATTACCCGGGCCTACATTTCTCCAGAGTTGGAGTTGCTTATTGAAATGCTATCAACTAAAGTCAAGAGGGCTTGACAGATGTTGATGTACTTTCTTTTTTTTTTTTTTTTTCTTTCACCCCACTGAATCACAAAAGTATGACTCAGCTAAATCCCAAGGTCTGTAATTACATCAGGAAACTAATACAGTACTAAACATTGTTGTTGCCTTTCTAGCGTTACATAGCAGCAAGATGTCAAGCCTTCTTGTGTAATTATTTTAGTGCTTTGTCTTCTTCCCCTAGTTGTCCTTGGCCAAAGTGTGCAGCAGTGGCAATCCGCTGGGTTTGGAGTCGAAGGCCTGCTCGGATTTAGTCGCCCAGCTCTTCAGCTCCTGTAATCCAGCATCACGGCCCTCATCTCAGGAAATCTTGAAACAAGGAATCAAGGACAGCATGAGGTAGATCGACCAGAAGCAACGTCATGATTTTACTGTCTGTTGATGAATATCTCTCTAGAGTCCCTGTGATGACTCACTGCGTGCTGATTATCCTCCCCTTCTTTAATGACATTAGTAAAGGGATGACACACCCCGGCAATAAAAGTTACCACATCGATTCGAGGTAGATGTGACCGAGTCTGATGTCCTGAGTTAACTTGAATTGCTGTTACCAAGTTTTAGAAATGCCACTTTCTGCTTTCCAAAGCCACCCAGTTTATATTCTTAAAAGGTTTACGATATTAATTATTATTACATGGCAACTTGGCACACTGCCCTAATGCACCTGATTTTAAATTTTTTGTCTGCTTGTCTCCAGGTACATCCTGGTGGACTGGCTTGTGGAGGTGACCACAATGAAGGACTTCACCAGCCAGACGCTGCATGTGACTGTAGGCTGCGTGGACCGTTATTTGGCTTTGCGGTCTGTCCCCAAAGCTCGTCTTCAGTTATTAGGAATCGCCTGCATGGTCATCTCCACAAGGTAAGGATGCACACATACCATGGTTTTTGTTCGTTTCTGAATTATTTATTTATTTATTTAAAAGGCAAATATTTTGTAACATTTTTTTTTTTCCTTTCCAGATACATCAGTAAAGAAATCCTGACCATACGTGAAGCAGTTTGGTTGACAGACAACACCTACAAATATGAGGACCTGGTTCGAATGATGGGAGAGGTCATCTCTGTGCTGGAGGGAAACATCAGGGTGAATACAACGAGCATCGTTTGTTTAGTGTATTGTTTAGTATTTGGTGCCAGTGAAGGATTTCCCGACCCTCTTTTATGCAAAGACCAATGCTTATGCTTTGCAGAGCCCCACACTGCTGGACTACGGCGAGGTCCTGCTCTCTCTGCTCCCTCTGGAGAGGCGAACCACTCACCTATTCAGCTACATCTGCGAGCTATCCCTGCTCTACTCTGCTCTAGCCACACCGCCACCTGCTAAACTGGCCTGTGCCGCACTGCTGCTCACACGGGCATTACATCACTATGGTAAACACACTCGCTCATACACACTCGTACAACGTTCCAGCCTTTTAACAACACGGTGTAACTCAAGAGTCTTTTCAAACAAGCCGAATGTACAGGTTTAGTTTCGTGTTAAGTTTACCTTCACCTTAAATTATGTCTGTGTTCTTCCTCTCTGCAGCTCCTCTTTGGCCCACCTTGTTGGCGGATTACACAGGCTTTTCCAAGCAAGACATTGTTCCCCTTTCAGTGCTGCTCTATGTCAAATGGTACGTTTCTGTGTGTGTGTGTGTGTGTGTGTGTGTGTGTGTGTGTGTGTGTGTGTGTGTGTGTGTGTGTATGCGTATGCACAAATAAACTCCCTCACATCACATCACAGTCTGCCATGTTAGATTCACAAAGCGTGCATGTGCCAACACAGTGAGCTCTAAAACCTTCATTTTATGGGTTCTTGTCAAATTATCAGCCACGATGAGCTCATCTCACCTCTTTAAAAGAAAAAAATATCAGAGCAGCCATGACTTGCACATCTTAAATGCTTCAGATCATAAGCTGCAAGTATAATAAGAAATATAAAATGGGCATGTCTATTTTGTGCTGTTTGCTTTACCTTACTGTATTTGATTAGTGGTTACTTAGCGCAGATCCTACTAAACCCTGGGTTATACTTGGTTACGGACACGGACAACTGGAGACCTGACATGAGTGTTATCATTCCTGTTATACTTCTATGAAGCCTGCTGCTTGGGCACATCTGTAGTTTTTTTTTTTTCTTCATTGTAATGTAAATTCTCCATGGACTATACTGCACACTCAAAAAAAAAAAAAAATGGAAAGATGCATGGATGTCTCCTTGGACCCTCCACATTCCAGGAACCTGTGAACTCGTGCACATTTAAAGTATAAAACCAGATTAAGTCTTAGCATTATCTGGTGTCCATGTAATTGTAACTACAGATGTAACCGCATAAACTTTACTGGTTCAACCCACCGACACAGGAGCAATCTGCTTAAAGCCTTGGTTATACTTTGCACGTCTGTGAGTCTGCTAGGGCCTGATATAAAGGTTGTCATGAAACTGTTGGCGCGAGGGTCCGTTCAGGTATCCGTGTGCTTAACGTTTTTTGTGACCGCATGGCTCGGCCTTTGCATTACAGAGGCTTAGCAGTACAATGCACTTAACCCCATGTGTACCAGAGTAGGTGGACAAAGTAGTACAACAGGAATGCTTACTTAGCCATCGTGTCTCCAGCTCAATAAACAATAAAAAACATGGACGTAGCTTCCACGTCAGAAAAATGAAACCAATGTAGAAATGCCTTAAACTTGCATTCTGCTTGAAGGCCACCAGATGGTGATAGCTGAAGTTGCAGAAAGACTTGCGGACCAATAGAAGTCTGTAGAAAAACAGCTTTCTGATGTGACCTCTGTAAACAAGTCTGATGGATTCGGTCGTACATTTTGGGATAATATTAAATTAAAAAATGAAGTTTTTTGTAAATCTTGGTCATACCATCTTTCATAATGGAGGATTATCTATGGCGTGAAACTGTACACTCATTGGCTAATGAGGTTTCAACAACAAGTCATCAGCCAATAGATGCACAGTTTATGCTCACCTTTGGGCTTCAAAACGGGACTTCGGAAATCAACGAGTAACATCACAATAGCTATGTCCATATTATACTACATATACATATACTGTCTATGCGCCACCTGTCTGCGTCTACAGCAGAGCATAATCATGGTTTTAGTATGCAGAAATTGCTAAAATTCCAAAAATTGTGCACTTAAAATGTAAATAAACAGAATGCACTTATTTTCAAATCAATAAACCCGTATTTTATTCAGAATAGATCACAGAAAAGAGAGCGAGAGAGTGTGTCATTTTAATGGAAATATTAGCTCATTTTGAATTTGATGGCAGCAACGTGGCGCAAAAAAGTTTGGATGTAGGGCAACAAACAGCTGGGAAATTAAAGTGGTACTTAAAAGAAACGTTTTACAATTAATTATGCTAATTGTCATCTGGACAGTAATATGACTGGGTTTAAGAAGGGGGATCTTCGAGAGACAGAGTTTCTCATGACTAAAGATGAGCAGAGGATCCTCAGTTTAACATTGTGGAGACTTCAAAAATATCTCATCATGTACATCATAATCCATATAATCATCCAATATGAAAAGATCCTGAGAATCTGGAGAAATCTCTGTGCACAAGGGCTCTTTCTTCTTTATTTTCTTTCTTCTTCTTTTTTTTTAATGGCTTTGTGAGGTTTTCACATCATTGCATTTAATTTCTAATTGGGGTTGTACTATACTCTTACTCGCAAAAACTGAAGCACGAATTTCTTGCATGGCCTGTTTTAAATAGTGAGCCATATTATTAGTCAGTTAATTCTATCAAAATGCTCTTTTTGGAGCATTTTAATAGCACAAACACAGTCCAGAAGTCCAGTTAATGGATGCAGTTTGTGGAGGTGAAGCCTAGTATAACAAATGCTGCTGCTATGCCTCCAACTCCAGCATGGAGGATGGGTTTGTTTTTTTTCTTTCTTTTTTTCTTTAATAAATCGCCCCACAGTAGGGTTGTGATGAAGGAAGAAACTATCCATAGAGGCCTTAACAGTTTTTTCATAGGGGGCAGTAAATCTGCTTTTAAACTTTAAAATGTGATATTTTAACAAGAGGAGCCTGTGGGGACTGACTTGTTTTTTTGGAGTCATACTTAAGTAGAAATTAGAAGAATTGCAGTTTTTGGCACTTCTTTATTGGCTTGACTTTTCAGCCCTGGAGGCTGCCTCTTGCATGTAGCTTGTTGTTAATTACAGGTTGTTCGGCTGAGGGACTTATAACTCTTTGTGTACTTAAGAAATTGTTATTGTAAAACAAGAAGCAACGCTAAGTTAAGAAAAAAAAAAAAGGGGGGGGGGAGAATCAGCATTGGCAAAGTAAGCAGTGGGCTAATGTGCTGACTGAAAGCAGATGACCAAAACTTCCTGTTTTGTCTTTGGGTTATTCTTTATCAATGCATTTTTGCATTTTTTTTTCTTTTTACCAGCTGTCATGATAATTGGTGGTTTCGATATTACAGTTTGTCTATGTTAGGAGAAAAGAGATTTACCTGCATGCACCTAAACCCTGCTCAAATGTGATTGGTCGATGGAACTCCAAAACTACAAGCAGACTGTAAAATTGCTATTGACATGCTCCCATGGCCAATAATCTCAGTTTCTCTCCTTTTATTGGATCTCACAAATTAATAAAACAAATGCCTGTTCAGCTGTTTATTTACAGCTCAGCAGCTTTACAGAACCTACATTGTAGAAGACGAGCCAAAAATGTATTTCCCCGTTGCCTCACTGTGCTTTCCTCGATTGGAAGATAACAAGAATTGATTGATGACTCTGGCCAAAGAAAGTGATTGGCCGTGAGGGTTTTAAAGCAAAAGCAAAGTGGAGAGAGCGCCAGAGTCTTATAGACAGAGGGAAGCATTTGGACTATTGATGTGGAGGTGGTTGGATGCGGGGGTGTGTGTGGGTGACCAGTGAATCAGCAACTGAGTCACAGAAACGTGCCTCAGGGTGAGTCACTTTGATAGGTGAGCATCGTATCAACAAACTGTAATTCGCAGATGGACAAGTAACAAGATTTGTCCCCAAGAGATGATTAAAGTGTTGCTGCAAGTAAACTGGATCATACTCAGTTTTTGGTTTTTTCCTCTGCTTCCCCGTCTGTCTGTCTGTCTTCAGTTTCAGTCAAGATGTTCCCAAAGATTACAGGCATGTCTCTCTCACTGGTGTCAAGCAACGGTTTGAAGACGAGGCCTACCAACACATCAGCAAAGATAAGGTACTGTGCTAGTATTATTATTAATTGTCTTGATTTTATAAAAAAGGGTTAGGCATGGTTAAAGCATATCTTGCTGTGGTTTTTCTGAGTGAATTTTTTTCCTCCCCTTCATGGTTTCAACAAGGTGATGGATTTTAAAGAGCTCTGCCAGATCTTGGAGATTCCTGAGGTGGCGCCTCAGATGGAGCCTCCCAGTCCCACTGGTCAGCCAGCGGATATCCATACCTTCCTAGCCTCTCCATCAAGCGACAGCAAGAAGTAAGCAGGGTCTGAATGTGTAGAGACACATCATTAGCTTTTCTTCTTTTTTTGTTCAATTAATGAACTGAACAAATATTCATGTTTTTATTCCACCTCATGTACTATAATTTTATAAATGTGGCCATAATTGTGAGTAATGTGGCATTTATTTTTTTCTTTCCATGACTGTGAAAATTGGTACTAATTGGCCACCCAGTAAAAACATTTGCTGTGCAAATGCGCAATGTACCCTGTGCGAGCAATCAAATGATTTTAGATAAGTGTACTGACTACATCAGCGAAGACCGTGGAACAGTTCCTATTAAAGCTCCAGTATGTAACATGATGTGGCATGTGTAGCATCCAGTTTTGCATCATGCGCACGATGTATATAGAAAATCAATACAACCTTAGTAGAGTGCTGGTGTGATGGGATTTAGGACATGCGGAGAATTGAGACACGCCCCCGCCTCTTTCCTTGCTCATTTAGCAGCTCTTATCGCGGCTGAGTCACCTGTGTGCCGTGGCGAACTGACTCGTGAACCATCTTGACCAGAAGGTGTTTGTTTTTGTGCCATCTGCGAGAAGTTCCCGTGACTCACAGCAACCCCTCTGCTTGCCCCACTGTTTTTTCCGAAGGAGACGCGATGACAGCATGCAGGCGCACCGAGGCAGCTTTGTGGCCACCCCCACTGCAGAACTATCAAATCAGGAGGAGAAGCTGCTGGGCGACATCCTGGATTTGAGCCTGGACACTTCCTGCTCCGGTTATGAGGGGGACAGGGAGGAAGAAAGCGAGGGAGAGAGAGAGGATGATTGTGAGTATGAGGGAGGGGTAGGGCACGCTTAATGCAGTGCTGATTACCAGCAGGCTCAAATTCTTTAATGCATTTAAATGAGCTAAACTATATGAAGAGGAGAATAATGCCTGAGTTCATCTTCGGTAAGACATAATTTAGATGGAGATGACTAAGCAGCACTTATTATTTTTTTTTCCCAATAGGTTCCATGATATCCATCAAGCTGGATCCGCTTACCGATGCAGGCGAAAGAGGGGAGCACTGCCGAGCTCTGTCCAGTGATGAGGACAGCTTCTGTGAAGCAAGAAGGGAGGTGAACAAGGATTCCCAAGGCCAAGAGCCCGTTTCCTTCTCTAAAGACCTTCACAGTTCAGGATATTCCTCAGTCCAGAGTGTAAGCCCCTCGTCTACATGCTCCTCCTCCTCCTACTCATCGTCTCTCAGGGCTTGCACATTAAAGACCTTTTCCACTTCTCTGGGTGCTGCTTCTTCCAATGCCCAACCAGGCTTCCGCCTCTTAGTTCCCATGCAGAGGCCTCGGGGCACATCCAGCAAACAAGTAAAGAGGAAGAACACAGCGGCTCACAGTGGATGCGAGGTGGAGAGAGAAGAGGAGGAAGAAGAGTATTCTGCCAGTGCAGGTTTTCTGAGCCTATAGACCATGGTTATTTCGATGGCCTCAGATTTTTCACACTTTAAAAAAACAAAAACAAAACAAAACAAAAAAAGACCTCCAGCACTTTTCAATATTGCAGACTGACTCTTGTCAGTCTGCACTGGTCTGTCAATCACCACAAGATCTAGAGACTTGGCTCAAGGAGAAGTAAGGGAAAGACAAACATCTGTATACGAATAGAATAGAAACATGCCTTCTATTGTGTTACATTTCATTTACATGTTTACAGGCTTGCAGCAATTAAATACCTCCAGTAAACAAAGACTCACACTCAGCTCTGATACCACTGGAAAATAACTTGCCTTTCCTCAGGACCCTGGTACAATGCTTGCCATTTCAGCTATTTTTACAGTCTCCTACAACGACCTATCTCAGATCATGCTGGATAGTTGTAAAAACTGAAACCTCATGGATATGTTTTGTTTTGTTTTTTTTGGGGGGGGGGGTTGTATTGTTTTGGTTGCTGATATGCACTGTCTGTACAAGAACCAAGCTTGTATTTTGGTGAATTTCATACATAGGTGACCACTGTCATCTACTTAATGGATCGTCAATGATTGTTTGCCTTCTCGTTCACTTTTGTTCCTTGCCAAAGGTACTGTGGTGGTGTCTGTTTTACTTGTTTCAGGGGCATCTACCTTCAAAGAAGCAGAGCTGTGAAATGACTCCTTTGGTGAACTGCATCCTCTGTAGTCTTGTAACTATACACCAGTTGTGCTGTGTATAAATTTTTATTCTGTTTTAATGTTTTGATCAGTGTTAAGACCTGTAACACACTAATCACATCAGGTGGTAAATGTTGGGTTTTTCATACACTATACATTTGTGAAGTTTTGCCAATGACCAAGAACCACCAGCCGAACAACTATTGTGCAAATGTTTGGTGTTGCGTGGTTGTAACTTATTTTTGCGCAGACGTAACGCAGCACCCAGCGCAACACGGAACTCTAAGATGATGTGAAAATGTGCTTTACTCACTTTTCTTTCTTTCTCCGTCTGTATAAGGTCTAGCACTTTAATTATCACAGAAGGGAGGGTGGTTCAATCAATGTAACAACTTTCCACGCTTGAACAATCAGTACTAAAGTGGTTTTTAATGCATTAGTGTTTCTGTCGTTGACGCAAATGGAAGGTTTTTTTTACACTAAACAAGTTTTTGTTTTTTGTTTTTTCTTTCTGGGGTTTTCACTGAATTTCATCCCTCATTCAGGAGGACAAATACATGATGTTGAAAAGATTGTGAC